>NC_086290.1:44854155-45454155 GCF_963924245.1 Chroicocephalus ridibundus
AAATGGCCATATGTCTGGAGACTGGTCCCACGCCCAAAGAGCCAGCAGGGAAAACTATGCCTTGTTGTAAAGCTCTTTGGGAACCGCTTGCGTAGCCCCACACACCTGGGGGCTGCAGGCTTTCCTGCTGCCTTCAGCCTCAAAACCACCCTTTCCCACACTGCGTCATGCCAGGCCCAAAAATGGCCATATGTCTGGAGACTGGTCCCACGCCCAAGAGCCAGCAGGGAAAACTATGCCTTGTTCTAAAGCTCTTTGGGAACAGCTTGCGTCGCCCCACACACCTGGGGGCTGCAGGCTTTCCTGCTGCCTTCAGCCTCAAAACCACCCTTTCCCACATGGCGTCACGCCAGGCAAAAAAATGGCCATATGTCTGGAGATTGGTCCCACGCCGAAAGAGGCAGCAGGGAAAACTATGCCTTGTTCTAAAGCTCTTTGGGAACCGCTTGCGTAGCCTCACAGACCTGGGGGCTGCAGGCTTTCCTGCTGCCTTCAGCCTCAAAACCACCCTTTCCCACTTGGCGCCGCGCCAGGCCCAGAAACGGCCATATGTCTGGAGGTTGGTCCCACGCCCAAAGAGCCAGCAGGGAAAACTATGCCTTGTTCTAAAGCTCTTTGGGAACGGCTTGCATAGCCCCACACACCTGGGGGCTGCAAGCTTTCCTGCTGCCTTCAGCCTCAAAACCACCCTTTCCCACTTGGCGCCGCGCCAGGCCCAAAAATGGCCATATATCTGGAGATTGATTCCACGCCCAAAGAGCCAGCAGGGAAAACTATGCCTTGTTCTAAAGCTCTTTGGGAACCGCTTGCGTGGCCCCACAGACCTGGGGGCTGCAGGCTTTCCTGCTGCCTTCAGCCTCAAAACCACCCTTTCCCACTTGGCGCCGCGCCAGGCCCAGAAACGGCCATATGTCTGGAGGTTGGTCCCACGCCCAAAGAGCCAGCAGGGAAAACTATGCCTTGTTCTAAAGCTCTTTGGGAACGGCTTGCATAGCCCCACACACCTGGGGGCTGCAAGCTTTCCTGCTGCCTTCAGCCTCAAAACCACCCTTTCCCACTTGGCTTCGCTCCAGGCACAAAAATGGCCATATGTCTGGAGACTGGTCCCACGCCCAAAGAGCCAGCAGGGAAAACTATGCCTTGTTCTAAAGCTCTTTGGGAACCGCTTGCGTGGCCCCACAGACCTGGGGGCTGCAGGCTTTCCTGCTGCCTTCAGCCTCAAAACCACCCTTTCCCACACGGCGTCACGCCAGGCACAAAAATGGCCATATGTCTGGAGATTGGTCCCACGCCGAAAGAGCCAGCAGGGAAAACTATGCCTGGTTCTAAAGCTCTTTGGGAACCGCTTGCGTAGCCCCACACACCTGGGGGCTGCATGCTTTCCTGCTGCCTTCAGCCTCAAAACCACCCTTTCCCACTTGGCGCCGCGCCAGGCCCAGAAACGGCCATATGTCTGGAGGTTGGTCCCACGCCCAAAGAGCCAGCAGGGAAAACTATGCCTTGTTCTAAAGCTCTTTGGGAACGGCTTGCATAGCCCCACACACCTGGGGGCTGCAAGCTTTCCTGCTGCCTTCAGCCTCAAAACCACCCTTTCCCACTTGGCGCCGCGCCAGGCCCAAAAATGGCCATATATCTGGAGATTGATTCCACGCCCAAAGAGCCAGCAGGGAAAACTATGCCTTGTTCTAAAGCTCTTTGGGAACCGCTTGCGTGGCCCCACACACCTGGGGGCTGCAGGCTTTCCTGCTGCCTTCAGCCTCAAAACCACCCTTTCCCACACGGCGTCACGCCAGGCACAAAAATGGCCATATGTCTGGAGATTGGTCCCACGCCCAAAGAGCCAGCAGGGAAAACTATGCCTGGTTCTAAAGCTCTTTGGGAACCGCTTGCGTAGCCCCACACACCTGGGGGCTGCATGCTTTCCTGCTGCCTTCAGCCTCAAAACCACCCTTTCCCACTTGGCGCCGCGCCAGGCACAAAAATGGCCATATGTCTGGAGATTGGTTCCACGCCCAAAGAGCCAGCAGGGAAAACGATGCCTTTTTCTAAAGCTCTTTGGGAACCGCTTGCGTGGCCCCACAGACCTGGGGGGTGCAGGCTTTCCTGCTGCCTTCAGCCTGAAAACCACCCTTTCCCACTTGGCGCCGCGCCAGGCACAAAAATGGCCATATGTCTGGAGATTGGTCCCACGCCCAAAGAGCCAGCAGGGAAAACTATGCCTTGTTCTAAAGCTCTTTGGGAACCGCTTGCGTGGCCCCACAGACCTGCGGGCTGCAGACTTTCCTGCTGCCTTCAGCCTCAAAACTACCCTTTCCCACATGGCGTCACGCCAGGCACAAAAATGGTCATATGGCTGGAGATTGGTCCCACGCCCAAAGAGCCAGCAGGGAAAACTATGCCTTGTTGTAAAGCTCTTTGGGAACCGCTTGCGTAGCCCCACAGACCTGGGGGCTGCAGGCTTTCCTCCTGCCTTCAGCCTGAAAACCACCCTTTCCGACATGGCGTCACGCCAGGCACAAAAATGGCCATATGTCCGGAGACTGGTCCCACGCCCAAAGAGCCAGCAGGGAAAACTATGCCTTGTTCTAAAGCTCTTTGGGAACCGCTTGCGTAGCCCCACACACCTGCGGGCTGCAAGCTTTCCTGCTGCCTTCAGCCTCAAAACCACCCTTTCCCACACTGCGTCACGCCAGGCACAAAAATGGCCATATGTCTGGAGATTGGTCCCACGCCCAAAGAGCCAGCAGGGAAAACTATGCCTTGTTCTAAAGCTCTTTGGGAACCGCTTGCGTAGCCCCACACACCTGGGGGCTGCAGGCTTTCCTGCTGCCTTCAGCCTCAAAACCACCCTTTCCCTCTTGGCATCGCGCCAGGCCCAAGAATGGCCATATGTCTGGAGACTGGTCCGACGCCCAAAGAGCCAGCAGGGAAAACTATGCCTTGTTCTAAAGCTCTTTGGGAACCGCTTGCGTGGCCCCACACACCTGGGGGCTGCAGGCTTTCCTACTGCCTTCAGCCTCAAAGCCACCCTTTCCCACTTGGCGTCGCGCCAGGCACAAAAATGGCTATATTTCTGGAGACTGGTCCCTTTCCCAAAGAGCCAGCAGGGAAAACTATGCCTTGTTCTAAAGCTCTTTGGGAACCGCTTGCGTGGCCCCACAGACCTGCGGGCTGCAGGCTTTCCTGCTGCCTTCAGCCTCAAAACTACCCTTTCCCACTTGGCGCCGCGCCAGGCCCAAAAATGGTCATATGGCTGGAGATTGGTCCCACGCCAAAGAGCCAGCAGGGAAAATTATGCCTTGTTCTAAAGCTCTTTGGGAACCGCTTGCGTAGCCCCACACACCTGGGGGCTGCAGGCTTTCCTCCTGCCTTCAGCCTGAAAACCACCCTTTCCGACATGGCGTCACGCCAGGCACAAAAATGGCCATATGTCTGGAGACTGGTCCCACGCCCAAAGAGCCAGCAGGGAAAACTATGCCTTGTTCTAAAGGTCTTTGGGAACGGCTTGCATAGCCCCACACCCCTGGGGGCTGCAAGCTTTCCTGCTGCCTTCAGCCTCAAAACCACCCTTTCCCACTTGGCCCCGCGCCAGGCCCAAAAATGGCAATATGTCTGGAGACTGGTCCCACGCCCAAAGAGCCAGCAGGGAAAACTATGCCTTGTTCTAAAGCTCTTTGGGAACCGCTTGCGTAGCCCCACACACCTGGGGGCTGCAGGCTTTCCTGCTGCCTTCAGCCTCAAAACCACCCTTTCCCACTTGGCGCCGCGCCAGGCCCAAAAATGGCCATATGGCTGGAGATTGGTCCCACGCCCAAAGAGCCAGCAGGGAAAACTATGCCTTGTTGTAAAGCTCTTTGGGAACCGCTTGCGTAGCCCCACACACCTGTGGGATGCAGGCTTTCCTGCTGCCTTCAGCCTCAAAACCACCCTTTCCCACTTGGCGTCGCGCCAGGCACAAAAATGGCCATATGTCTGGAGACTGGTCCCACGCCGAAAGAGCCAGCAGGGAAAACTATGCCTTGTTCTAAAGCTCTTTGGGAACCGCTTGCGTAGCCCCACACACCTGCGGGCTGCAGGCTTTCCTGCTGCCTTCAGCCTCAAAACCACCCTTTCCCACTTGGTGCCGCGCCAGGCCCAAAAATGGCCATATGTCTGGAGATTGGTCCCTTTCCCAAAGAGCCAGCAGGGAAAACTATGCCTTGTTCTAAAGCTCTTTGGGAACCGCTTGCGTAGCCCCACAGAGCTGGGGGCTGCAGGCTTTCCTGCTGCCTTCAGCCTCAAAACCACCCTTTCCCACTTGGCGCCGCGCCAGGCCCAAAAATGGCCATATGTCTGGAGACTGGTCCCACGCCCAAAGAGCCAGCAGGGAAAACTATGCCTTGTTCTAAAGCTCTTTGGGAACCGCTTGCGTGGCCCCACAGACCTGGGGGGTGCAGGCTTTCCTGCTGCCTTCAGCCTCAAAACCAACCTTTCCCACTTGGCGCTGCGCCAGGCACAAAAATGGCCATATGGCTGGAGATTGGTCCCACGCCCAAAGAGCCAGCAGGGAAAACTATGCCTTGTTGTAAAGCTCTTTGGGAACAGCTTGCGTGGCCCCACACACCTGGGGGCTGCAGGCTTTCCTGCTGCCTTCATCCTCAAAACCAGCCTTTCCCACTTGGCGTCGCGCCAGGCACAAAAATGGCTATATTTCTGGAGACTGGTCCCACGCCGAAAGAGCCAGCAGGGAAAACTATGCCTTGTTCTAAAGCTCTTTGGGAACCGCTTGCGTGGCCCCACAGACCTGGGGGCTGCAGGCTTTCCTGCTGCCTTCAGCCTCAAAACCACCCTTTCCCACTTGGCGCCGTGCCAGGCACAAAAATGGCCATATGGCTGGAGATTGGTCCCTTTCCCAAAGAGCCAGCAGGGAAAACTATGCCTTGTTCTAAAGCTCTTTGGGAACCGCTTGCATAGCCCCACACACCTGGGGGCTGCAGGCTTTCCTGCTGCCTTCAGCCTGAAAACCACCCTTTCCCACTTGGCTTCGCTTCAGGCACAAAAATGGCCATATGGCTGGAGATTGGTCCCACGCCCAAAGAGACAGCAGGGAAAACTATGCCTTGTTCTAAAGCTCTTTGGGAACAGCTTGTGTGGCCCCACACACCTGGGGGCTGCAGGCTTTCCTGCTGCCTTCAGCCTCAAAACCACCCTTTCCCACTTGGCGTCGCGCCAGGCACAAAAATGGCTATATTTCTGGAGACTGGTCCCACGCTGAAAGAGCCAGCAGGGAAAACTATGCCTTGTTCTAAAGCTCTTTGGGAACCGCTTGCGTGGCCCCACACACCTGCGGGCTGCAGGCTTTCCTGCTGCCTTCAGCCTCAAAACCACCCTTTCCCACTTGGCGCCGTGCCAGGCCCAAAAATGGCCATATGTCTGGAGATTGGTCCCTTTCCCAAAGAGCCAGCAGGGAAAACTATGCCTTGTTCTAAAGCTCTTTGGGAACCGCTTGCGTAGCCCCACACACCTGGGGGCTGCAGGCTTTCCTGCTGCCTTGAGCCTCAAAACCACCCTTTCCCACTTGGCGCCGCGCCAGGCCCAAAAATGGCCATATGTCTGGAGACTGGTCCGACGCCCAAAGAGCCAGCAGGGAAAACTATGCCTTGTTCTAAAGCTCTTTGGGAACAGCTTGCGTGGCCCCACACACCTGGGGGCTGCAGGCTTTCCTGCTGCCTTCAGCCTCAAAACCACCCTTTCCCACTTGGCGCCGCGCCAGTCACAAAAATGGCCATATGTCTGGAGACTGGTCCCACGCCGAAAGAGCCAGCAGGGAAAACTATGCCTTGTTCTAAAGCTCTTTGGGAACCGCTTGCGTGGCCCCACACACCTGCGGGCTGCAGGCTTTCCTGCTGCCTTCAGCCTCAAAACCACCCTTTCCCACTTGGCGCCGTGCCAGGCCCAAAAATGGCCATATGTCTGGAGATTGGTCCCTTTCCCAAAGAGCCAGCAGGGAAAACTATGCCTTGTTCTAAAGCTCTTTGGGAACCTCTTGCGTAGCCCCACACACCTCGGGGCTGCAGGCTTTCCTGCTGCCTTCAGCCTCAAAACCACCCTTTCCCACTTGGCTTCGCTTCAGGCACAAAAACGGCCATATGTCTGGAGACTGGTCCCACGCCCAAAGAGCCAGCAGGGAAAACTATGTCTTGTACTAAAGCTCTTTGGGAACGGCTTGCGTAGCCCCACAGACCTTGGGGCTGCAAGCTCTCCTGCTGCCTTCAGCCTCAAAACCACCCTTTCCCACTTGGCGCCGCGCCAGGCCCAAAAATGGCCATATGTCTGGAGACTGGTCCCACGCCCAAAGAGCCAGCAGGGAAAACTATGCCTTGTTCTAAAGCTCTTTGGGAACCGCTTGCGTAGCCCCACACACCTGGGGGCTGCAGGCTTTCCTGCTGCCTTCAGCCTCAAAACCACCCTTTCCCACTTGGCGCCGCGCCAGGCACAAAAATGGCCATATGTCTGGAGACTGGTCCCACGCCCAAAGAGCCAGCAGGGAAAACTATGCCTTGTTCTAAAGCTCTTTGGGAACCGCTTGCGTGGCCCCACAGACCTGGGGGGTGCAGGCTTTCCTGCTGCCTTCAGCCTCAATACCACCCTTTCCCACTTGGCGCTGCGCCAGGCACAAAAATGGCCATATGGCTGGAGATTGGTCCCACGCCCAAAGAGCCAGCAGGGAAAACTATGCCTTGTTCTAAAGCTCTTTGGGAACAGCTTGCGTGGCCCCACACACCTGGGGGCTGCAGGCTTTCCTGCTGCCTTCAGCCTCAAAACCAGCCTTTCCCACTTGGCGTCGCGCCAGGCACAAAAATGGCCATATGTCTGGAGACTGGTCCCACGCCGAAAGAGCCAGCAGGGAAAACTATGCCTTGTTCTAAAGCTCTTTGGGAACCGCTTGCGTGGCCCCACACACCTGCGGGCTGCAGGCTTTCCTGCTGCCTTCAGCCTCAAAACCACCCTTTCCCACTTGGCGCCGTGCCAGGCCCAAAAATGGCCATATGTCTGGAGATTGGTCCCTTTCCCAAAGAGCCAGCAGGGAAAACTATGCCTTGTTCTAAAGCTCTTTGGGAACCGCTTGCGTAGCCCCACAGAGCTGGGGGCTGCAGGCTTTCCTGCTGCCTTCAGCCTCAAAACCACCCTTTCCCACTTTGCGCCGCGCCAGGCACAAAAATGGCCATATGTCTGGAGACTGGTCCCACGCCCAAAGAGCCAGCAGGGAAAACTATGCCTTGTTCTAAAGCTCTTTGGGAACCGCTTGCGTAGCCCCACAGACCTGGGGGGTGCAGGCTTTCCTGCTGCCTTCAGCCTCAAAACCACCCTTTCCCACTTGGCGCTGCGCCAGGCACAAAAATGGCCATATGGCTGGAGATTGGTCCCACGCCCAAAGAGACAGCAGGGAAAACTATGCCTTGTTCTAAAGCTCTTTGGGAACAGCTTGCGTGGCCCCACAGACCTGGGGGCTGCAGGCTTTCCTGCTGCCTTCAGCCTCAAAACCACCCTTTCCCACTTGGCGTCGCGCCAGGCACAAAAATGGCTATATTTCTGGAGACTGGTCCCACGCCCAAAGAGCCAGCAGGGAAAACTATGCCTTGTTCTAAAGCTCTTTGGGAACCGCTTGCGTGGCCCCACACACCTGCGGGCTGCAGGCTTTCCTGCTGCCTTCAGCCTCAAAACCACCCTTTCCCACTTGGCGCCGTGCCAGGCCCAAAAATGGCCATATGTCTGGAGATTGGTCCCACGCCCAAAGAGCCAGCAGGGAAAACTATGCCTTGTTCTAAAGCTCTTTGGGAACCGCTTGCGTAGCCCCACACACCTGGGGGCTGCAGGCTTTCCTGCTGCCTTCAGCCTCAAAACCACCCTTTCCCACTTGGCGCCGCGCCAGGCCCAAAAATGGCCATATGTCTGGAGACTGGTCCGACGCCCAAAGAGCCAGCAGGGAAAACTATGCCTTGTTCTAAAGCTCTTTGGGAACAGCTTGCGTGGCCCCACACACCTGGGGGCTGCAGGCTTTCCTGCTGCCTTCAGCCTCAAAACCACCCTTTCCCACTTGGCGCCGCGCCAGTCACAAAAATGGCCATATGTCTGGAGACTGGTCCCACGCCGAAAGAGCCAGCAGGGAAAACTATGCCTTGTTCTAAAGCTCTTTGGGAACCGCTTGCGTGGCCCCACACACCTGCGGGCTGCAGGCTTTCCTGCTGCCTTCAGCCTCAAAACCACCCTTTCCCACTTGGCGCCGTGCCAGGCCCAAAAATGGCCATATGTCTGGAGATTGGTCCCTTTCCCAAAGAGCCAGCAGGGAAAACTATGCCTTGTTCTAAAGCTCTTTGGGAACCTCTTGCGTAGCCCCACACACCTCGGGGCTGCAGGCTTTCCTGCTGCCTTCAGCCTCAAAACCACCCTTTCCCACTTGGCTTCGTTTCAGGCACAAAAACGGCCATATGTCTGGAGACTGGTCCCACGCCCAAAGAGCCAGCAGGGAAAACTATGTCTTGTACTAAAGCTCTTTGGGAACGGCTTGCGTAGCCCCACAGACCTTGGGGCTGCAAGCTCTCCTGCTGCCTTCAGCCTCAAAACCACCCTTTCCCACATGGCGTCACGCCAGGACCAAAAATGGCCATATGTCTGGAGACTGGACCCACGCCGAAAGAGCAAGCAGGGAAAACTATGCCTTGTTCTAAAGCTCTTTGGGAACCGCTTGCGTAGCCCCACACACCTGGGGGCTGCAAGCTCTCCTGCTGCCTTCAGCCTCAAAACCACCCTTTCCCACTTGGCGCCGCGCCAGGCACAAAAATGGCCATATGTCTGGAGACTGGTCCCACGCTCAAAGAGCCAGCAGGGAAAACTATGCCTTGTTCTAAAGCTCTTTGGGAACCTCTTGCGTAGCCCCACACACCTGGGGGCTGCAGGCTTTCCTGCTGCCTTCAGCCTCAAAACCACCCTTTCACACTTGGCTTCGCTCCAGGCACAAAAATGGCCATATGTCTGGAGACTGGTCCCACGCCCAAAGCGCCAGCAGGGAAAACGATGCCTTGTTCTAAAGCTCTTTGGGAACCGCTTGCGTAGCCCCACAGACATGGGGGCTGCAGGCTTTCCTGCTGCCTTCAGCCTCAAAACCACCCTTTCCCACTTGGCGCCGTGCCAGGCCCAGAAACGGCCATATGTCTGGAGACTGGTCCCACGCCCAAAGAGCCAGCAGGGAAAACTATGCCTTGTTCTAAAGCTCTTTGGGAACCGCTTGCGTCGCCCAACACACCGGGGGGCTGCAGGCTTTCCTGCTGCCTTCAGCCTCAAAACCACCCTTTCCCACTTGGCACCGCGCCAGGCCCAAAAATGGCCATATGTCTGGAGACTGGTCCCTCGCCCAAAGAGCCAGCAGGGAAAACTATGCCTTGTTCTAAAGCTCTTTGGGAACCGCTTGCGTAGCCCCACACACCTGGGGGCTGCAGGCTTTCCTGCTGCCTTCAGCCTCAAAACCACCCTTTCCCACTTGGCGTCGCGCCAGGCACAAAAATTGCTATATTTCTGGAGACTGGTCCCACGCCGAAAGAGCCAGCAGGGAAAACTATGCCTTGTTCTAAAGCTCTTTGGGAACCGCTTGCGTGGCCCCACAGAGCTGGGGGCTGCAGGCTTTCCTGCTGCCTTCAGCCTCAAAACCACCCTTTCCCACTTGGCGCCGTGCCAGGCCCAAAAATGGCCATATGTCTGGAGATTGGTCCCTTTCCCAAAGAGCCAGCAGGGAAAACTATGCCTTGTTCTAAAGCTCTTTGGGAACCGCTTGCATAGCCCCACACACCTGGGGGCTGCAGGCTTTCCTGCTGCCTTCAGCCTGAAAACCACCCTTTCCCACTTGGCTTCGCTTCAGGCACAAAAATGGCCATATGGCTGGAGATTGGTCCCACGCCCAAAGAGACAGCAGGGAAAACTATGCCTTGTTCTAAAGCTCTTTGGGAACAGCTTGCGTGGCCCCACATACCTGGGGGCTGCAGGCTTTCCTGCTGCCTTCAGCCTCAAAACCACCCTTTCCCACTTGGCGTCGCACCAGGCACAAAAATGGCTATATTTCTGGAGACTGGTCCCACGCTGAAAGAGCCAGCAGGGAAAACTATGCCTTGTTCTAAGGCTCTTTGGGAACCGCTTGCGTGGCCCCACACACCTGCGGGCTGCAGGCTTTCCTGCTGCCTTCAGCCTCAAAACCACCCTTTCCCACTTGGCGCCGTGCCAGGCCCAAAAATGGCCATATGTCTGGAGATTGGTCCCACGCCCAAAGAGCCAGCAGGGAAAACTATGCCTTGTTCTAAAGCTCTTTGGGAACCGCTTGCGTAGCCCCACACACCTGGGGGCTGCAGGCTTTCCTGCTGCCTTCAGCCTCAAAACCACCCTTTCCCACTTGGCGCCGCGCCAGGCCCAAAAATGGCCATATGTCTGGAGACTGGTCCCACGCCCAAAGAGCCAGCAGGGAAAACTATGCCTTGTTCTAAAGCTCTTTGGGAACCGCTTGCGTAGCCCCACAGAGCTGGGGGCTGCAGGCTTTCCTACTGCCTTCAGCCTCAAAACCACCCTTTCCCACTTGGCATCGCGCCAGGCACAAAAATGGCCATATGTCTGGAGATTGGTCCCACGCCCAAAGAGACAGCAGGGAAAACTATGCCTTGTTCTAAAGCTCTTTGGGAACCGCTTGCGTAGCCCCACACACCTCGGGGCTGCAGGCTTTCCTGCTCTCTTCAGCCTCAGAGGCACCCTTTCCCACTTGGTGCCGCGCCAGGCCCAAAAATGGCCATATGTCTGGAGATTGGTCCCACGCCCAAAGAGCCAGCAGGGAAAACTATGCCTTGTTCTAAAGCTCTTTGGAAACGGCTTGAGTAGCCCCACAGACCTGGGGGCTGCAGGCTTTCCTGCTGCCTTCAGCCTCAAAACCACCCTTTCCCACTTGGCGTCGCGCGAGGCACAAAAATGGCTATATTTCTGGAGACTGGTCCCACGCCGAAAGAGCCAGCAGGGAAAACTATGCCTTGTTCTAAAGCTCTTTGGGAACCGCTTGCGTGACCCCACACACCTGCGGGCTGCAGACTTTCCTGCTGCCTTCAGCCTCAAAACCACCCTTTCCCACTTGGCGTCGCACCAGGCACAAAAATGGCCATATGTCTGGAGATTGGTCCCACGCTGAAAGAGCCAGCAGGGAAAACTATGCCTTGTTCTAAAGCTCTTTGGGAACCGCTTGCGTAGCCCCACACACCTGGGGGCTGCAGGCTTTCCTGCTGCCTTCAGCCTCAAAACCACCCTTTCCCACTTGGCGCCGCGCCAGGCCCAAAAATGGCCATATGTCTGGAGACTGGTCCCACGGCCAAAGAGCCAGCAGGGAAAACTATGCCTTGTTCTAAAGCTCTTTGGGAACGGCTTGCGTAGCCCCACAGACCTTGGGGCTGCAAGCTCTCCTGCTGCCTTCAGCCTCAAAACCACCCTTTCCCACTTGGCGCCGCGCCAGGACCAAAAATGGCCATATGTCTGGAGACTGGACCCACGCCGAAAGAGCCAGCAGGGAAAACTATGCCTTGTTCTAAAGCTCTTTGGGAACCGCTTGCGTCGCCCCACAGACCTGGGGGCTGCAGGCTTTCCTGCTGCCTTCAGCCTCAAAACCACCCTTTCCCACTTGGCGCCGCGCCAGGCACAAAAATGGCCATATGTCTGGAGATTGGTCCCACGCACAAAGAGCCAGCAGGGAATTCTATGCCTTGTTCTAAAGCTCTTTGGGAACCGCTTGCGTAGCCCCACACACCTGGGGGGTGCAGGCTTTCCTGCTGCCTTCAGCCTCAAAACCACCCTTTCCCACTTGGCGCCGTGCCAGGCCAAGAAACGGCCATATGTCTGGAGACTGGTCCCACGCCCAAAGAGCCAGCAGGGAAAACTATGCCTTGTTCTAAAGCTCTTTGGGAACCGCTTGCGTCGCCCAACACACCGGGGGGCTGCAGGCTTTCCTGCTGCCTTCAGCCTCAAAACCACCCTTTCCCACTTGGCACCGCGCCAGGCCCAAAAATGGCCATATGTCTGGAGACTGGTCCCTCGCCCAAAGAGCCAGCAGGGAAAACTATGCCTTGTTCTAAAGCTCTTTGGGAACCGCTTGCGTAGCCCCACACACCTGGGGGCTGCAGGCTTTACTGCTGCCTTCAGCCCCAAAAATACACTTTCACACTTGGCCCCGCGCCAGGCCCAGAAACGGCCATATGTCTGGAGATTGGTCCCACGCTCAAAGAGTCAGCAGGGAAAACTATGCCTTGTTCTAAAGCTCTTTGGGAACCGCTTGCGTAGCCCCACACACCTGGGGGCTGCAGGCTTTCCTGCTGCCTTCAGCCTCAAAACCACCCTTTCCCACTTGGCGTCGCGCCAGGCACAAAAATGGCCATATGTCTGGAGACTGGTCCGAGGCCCAAAGAGCCAGCAGGGAAAACTATGCCTTGTTCTAAAGCTCTTTGGGAACCGCTTGCGTGGCCCCACAGACCTGGGGGGTGCAGGCTTTCCTGCTGCCTTCAGCCTCAAAACCACCCTTTCCCACTTGGCGCTGCGCCAGGCACAAAAATGGCCATATGGCTGGAGATTGGTCCCACGCCCAAAGAGCCAGCAGGGAAAACTATGCCTTGTTCTAAAGCTCTTTGGGAACAGCTTGCGTGGCCCCGCACACCTGGGGGCTGCAGGCTTTCCTGCTGCCTTCAGCCTCAAAACCAGCCTTTCCCACTTGGCGTCGCGCCAGGCACAAAAATGGCCATATGTCTGGAGACTGGTCCCACGCCGAAAGAGCCAGCAGGGAAAACTATGCCTTGTTCTAAAGCTCTTTGGGAACCGCTTGCGTGGCCCCACACACCTGCGGGCTGCAGGCTTTCCTGCTGCCTTCAGCCTCAAAACCACCCTTTCCCACTTGGCGCCGTGCCAGGCCCAAAAATGGCCATATGTCTGGAGATTGGTCCCTTTCCCAAAGAGCCAGCAGGGAAAACTATGCCTTGTTCTAAAGCTCTTTGGGAACCGCTTGCGTAGCCCCACAGAGCTGGGGGCTGCAGGCTTTCCTGCTGCCTTCAGCCTCAAAACCACCCTTTCCCACTTGGCGCCGCGCCAGGCACAAAAATGGCCATATGTCTGGAGACTGGTCCCACGCCCAAAGAGCCAGCAGGGAAAACTATGCCTTGTTCTAAAGCTCTTTGGGAACCGCTTGCGTGGCCCCACAGACCTGGGGGGTGCAGGCTTTCCTGCTGCCTTCAGCCTCAAAACCACCCTTTCCCACTTGGCGCTGCGCCAGGCACAAAAATGGCCATATGGCTGGAGATTGGTCCCACGCCCAAAGAGACAGCAGGGAAAACTATGCCTTGTTCTAAAGCTCTTTGGGAACAGCTTGCGTGGCCCCACAGACCTGGGGGCTGCAGGCTTTCCTGCTGCCTTCAGCCTCAAAACCACCCTTTCCCACTTGGCGTCGCGCCAGGCACAAAAATGGCTATATTTCTGGAGACTGGTCCCACGCCCAAAGAGCCAGCAGGGAAAACTATGCCTTGTTCTAAAGCTCTTTGGGAACCGCTTGCGTGGCCCCACACACCTGCGGGCTGCAGGCTTTCCTGCTGCCTTCAGCCTCAAAACCACCCTTTCCCACTTGGCGCCGTGCCAGGCTCAAAAATGGCCATATGTCTGGAGATTGGTCCCTTTCCCAAAGAGCCAGCAGGGAAAACTATGCCTTGTTCTAAAGCTCTTTGGGAACCGCTTGCGTAGCCCCACACACCTGGGGGCTGCAGGCTTTCCTGCTGCCTTCAGCCTCAAAACCACCCTTTCCCACTTGGCGCCGCGCCAGGCCCAAAAATGGCCATATGTCTGGAGACTGGTCCCACGCCCAAAGAGCCAGCAGGGAAAACTATGCCTTGTTCTAAAGCTCTTTGGGAACAGCTTGCGTGGCCCCACACACCTGGGGGCTGCAGGCTTTCCTGCTGCCTTCAGCCTCAAAACCACCCTTTCCCACTTGGCGCCGCGCCAGTCACAAAAATGGCCATATGTCTGGAGACTGGTCCCACGCCGAAAGAGCCAGCAGGGAAAACTATGCCTTGTTCTAAAGCTCTTTGGGAACCGCTTGCGTGGCCCCACACACCTGCGGGCTGCAGGCTTTCCTGCTGCCTTCAGCCTCAAAACCACCCTTTCCCACTTGGCGCCGTGCCAGGCCCAAAAATGGCCATATGTCTGGAGATTGGTCCCTTTCCCAAAGAGCCAGCAGGGAAAACTATGCCTTGTTCTAAAGCTCTTTGGGAACCTCTTGCGTAGCCCCACACACCTCGGGGCTGCAGGCTTTCCTGCTGCCTTCAGCCTCAAAACCACCCTTTCCCACTTGGCTTCGTTTCAGGCACAAAAACGGCCATATGTCTGGAGACTGGTCCCACGCCCAAAGAGCCAGCAGGGAAAACTATGTCTTGTACTAAAGCTCTTTGGGAATGGCTTGCGTAGCCCCACAGACCTTGGGGCTGCAAGCTCTCCTGCTGCCTTCAGCCTCAAAACCACCCTTTCCCACATGGCGTCACGCCAGGACCAAAAATGGCCATATGTCTGGAGACTGGACCCACGCCGAAAGAGCAAGCAGGGAAAACTATGCCTTGTTCTAAAGCTCTTTGGGAACCGCTTGCGTAGCCCCACACACCTGGGGGCTGCAAGCTCTCCTGCTGCCTTCAGCCTCAAAACCACCCTTTCCCACTTGGCGCCGCGCCAGGCACAAAAATGGCCATATGTCTGGAGACTGGTCCCACGCTCAAAGAGCCAGCAGGGAAAACTATGCCTTGTTCTAAAGCTCTTTGGGAACCTCTTGCGTAGCCCCACACACCTGGGGGCTGCAGGCTTTCCTGCTGCCTTCAGCCTCAAAACCACCCTTTCACACTTGGCTTCGCTCCAGGCACAAAAATGGCCATATGTCTGGAGACTGGTCCCACGCCCAAAGCGCCAGCAGGGAAAACGATGCCTTGTTCTAAAGCTCTTTGGGAACCGCTTGCGTAGCCCCACAGACATGGGGGCTGCAGGCTTTCCTGCTGCCTTCAGCCTCAAAACCACCCTTTCCCACTTGGCGCCGTGCCAGGCCCAGAAACGGCCATATGTCTGGAGACTGGTCCCACGCCCAAAGAGCCAGCAGGGAAAACTATGCCTTGTTCTAAAGCTCTTTGGGAACCGCTTGCGTCGCCCAACACACCGGGGGGCTGCAGGCTTTCCTGCTGCCTTCAGCCTCAAAACCACCCTTTCCCACTTGGCACCGCGCCAGGCCCAAAAATGGCCATATGTCTGGAGACTGGTCCCTCGCCCAAAGAGCCAGCAGGGAAAACTATGCCTTGTTCTAAAGCTCTTTGGGAACCGCTTGCGTAGCCCCACACACCTGGGGGCTGCAGGCTTTCCTGCTGCCTTCAGCCTCAAAACCACCCTTTCCCACTTGGCGTCGCGCCAGGCACAAAAATTGCTATATTTCTGGAGACTGGTCCCACGCCGAAAGAGCCAGCAGGGAAAACTATGCCTTGTTCTAAAGCTCTTTGGGAACCGCTTGCGTGGCCCCACAGACCTGGGGGGTGCAGGCTTTCCTGCTGCCTTCAGCCTCAAAACCACCCTTTCCCACTTGGCGCCGTGCCAGGCCCAAAAATGGCCATATGTCTGGAGATTGGTCCCTTTCCCAAAGAGCCAGCAGGGAAAACTATGCCTTGTTCTAAAGCTCTTTGGGAACCGCTTGCATAGCCCCACACACCTGGGGGCTGCAGGCTTTCCTGCTGCCTTCAGCCTGAAAACCACCCTTTCCCACTTGGCTTCGCTTCAGGCACAAAAATGGCCATATGGCTGGAGATTGGTCCCACGCCCAAAGAGACAGCAGGGAAAACTATGCCTTGTTCTAAAGCTCTTTGGGAACAGCTTGCGTGGCCCCACATACCTGGGGGCTGCAGGCTTTCCTGCTGCCTTCAGCCTCAAAACCACCCTTTCCCACTTGGCGTCGCGCCAGGCACAAAAATGGCTATATTTCTGGAGACTGGTCCCACGCTGAAAGAGCCAGCAGGGAAAACTATGCCTTGTTCTAAGGCTCTTTGGGAACCGCTTGCGTGGCCCCACACACCTGCGGGCTGCAGGCTTTCCTGCTGCCTTCAGCCTCAAAACCACCCTTTCCCACTTGGCGCCGTGCCAGGCCCAAAAATGGCCATATGTCTGGAGATTGGTCCCACGCCCAAAGAGCCAGCAGGGAAAACTATGCCTTGTTCTAAAGCTCTTTGGGAACCGCTTCCGTAGCCCCACACACCTGGGGGCTGCAGGCTTTCCTGCTGCCTTCAGCCTCAAAACCACCCTTTCCCACTTGGCGCCGCGCCAGGCCCAAAAATGGCCATATGTCTGGAGACTGGTCCCACGCCCAAAGAGCCAGCAGGGAAAACTATGCCTTGTTCTAAAGCTCTTTGGGAACCGCTTGCGTAGCCCCACAGAGCTGGGGGCTGCAGGCTTTCCTACTGCCTTCAGCCTCAAAACCACCCTTTCCCACTTGGCATCGCGCCAGGCACAAAAATGGCCATATGTCTGGAGATTGGTCCCACGCCCAAAGAGACAGCAGGGAAAACTATGCCTTGTTCTAAAGCTCTTTGGGAACCGCTTGCGTAGCCCCACACACCTCGGGGCTGCAGGCTTTCCTGCTCTCTTCAGCCTCAGAGGCACCCTTTCCCACTTGGTGCCGCGCCAGGCCCAAAAATGGCCATATGTCTGGAGATTGGTCCCACGCCCAAAGAGCCAGCAGGGAAAACTATGCCTTGTTCTAAAGCTCTTTGGAAACGGCTTGAGTAGCCCCACAGACCTGGGGGCTGCAGGCTTTCCTGCTGCCTTCAGCCTCAAAACCACCCTTTCCCACTTGGCGTCGCGCGAGGCACAAAAATGGCTATATTTCTGGAGACTGGTCCCACGCCGAAAGAGCCAGCAGGGAAAACTATGCCTTGTTCTAAAGCTCTTTGGGAACCGCTTGCGTGGCCCCACACACCTGCGGGCTGCAGACTTTCCTGCTGCCTTCAGCCTCAAAACCACCCTTTCCCACTTGGCGTCGCACCAGGCACAAAAATGGCCATATGTCTGGAGATTGGTCCCACGCTGAAAGAGCCAGCAGGGAAAACTATGCCTTGTTCTAAAGCTCTTTGGGAACCGCTTGCGTAGCCCCACACACCTGGGGGCTGCAGGCTTTCCTGCTGCCTTCAGCCTCAAAACCACCCTTTCCCACTTGGCGCCGCGCCAGGCCCAAAAATGGCCATATGTCTGGAGACTGGTCCCACGGCCAAAGAGCCAGCAGGGAAAACTATGCCTTGTTCTAAAGCTCTTTGGGAACGGCTTGCGTAGCCCCACAGACCTTGGGGCTGCAAGCTCTCCTGCTGCCTTCAGCCTCAAAACCACCCTTTCCCACTTGGCGCCGCGCCAGGACCAAAAATGGCCATATGTCTGGAGACTGGACCCACGCCGAAAGAGCCAGCAGGGAAAACTATGCCTTGTTCTAAAGCTCTTTGGGAACCGCTTGCGTCGCCCCACAGACCTGGGGGCTGCAGGCTTTCCTGCTGCCTTCAGCCTCAAAACCACCCTTTCCCACTTGGCGCCGCGCCAGGCACAAAAATGGCCATATGTCTGGAGATTGGTCCCACGCACAAAGAGCCAGCAGGGAATTCTATGCCTTGTTCTAAAGCTCTTTGGGAACCGCTTGCGTAGCCCCACACACCTGGGGGGTGCAGGCTTTCCTGCTGCCTTCAGCCTCAAAACCACCCTTTCCCACTTGGCGCCGTGCCAGGCCAAGAAACGGCCATATGTCTGGAGACTGGTCCCACGCCCAAAGAGCCAGCAGGGAAAACTATGCCTTGTTCTAAAGCTCTTTGGGAACCGCTTGCGTCGCCCAACACACCGGGGGGCTGCAGGCTTTCCTGCTGCCTTCAGCCTCAAAACCACCCTTTCCCACTTGGCACCGCGCCAGGCCCAAAAATGGCCATATGTCTGGAGACTGGTCCCTCGCCCAAAGAGCCAGCAGGGAAAACTATGCCTTGTTCTAAAGCTCTTTGGGAACCGCTTGCGTAGCCCCACACACCTGGGGGCTGCAGGCTTTACTGCTGCCTTCAGCCCCAAAAATACACTTTCACACTTGGCCCCGCGCCAGGCCCAGAAACGGCCATATGTCTGGAGATTGGTCCCACGCTCAAAGAGTCAGCAGGGAAAACTATGCCTTGTTCTAAAGCTCTTTGGGAACCGCTTGCGTAGCCCCACACACCTGGGGGCTGCAGGCTTTCCTGCTGCCTTCAGCCTCAAAACCACCCTTTCCCACTTGGCGTCGCGCCAGGCACAAAAATGGCCATATGTCTGGAGACTGGTCCGAGGCCCAAAGAGCCAGCAGGGAAAACTATGCCTTGTTCTAAAGCTCTTTGGGAACCGCTTGCGTGGCCCCACACACCTGGGGGCTGCAGGCTTTCCTGCTGCCTTCAGCCTCAAAACCACCCTTTCCCACTTGGCGCCGCGCCAGGCACAAAAATGGCCATATGGCTAGTGATTGGTCCCACGCCCAAAGAGCCAGCAGGGAAAACTATGCCTTGTTCTAAAGCTCTTTGGGAACGGCTTGCGTGGCCCCACAGACCTGGGGGCTGCAGGCTTTCCTGCTGCCTTCAGCCTCAAAACCACCCTTTCCCCCTTGGCGTCGCGCCAGGCACAAAAATGGCTATATTTCTGGAGACTGGTCCCACGCCGAAAGAGCCAGCAGGGAAAACTATGCCTTGTTCTAAAGCTCTTTGGGAACCGCTTGCGTAGCCCCACACACCTGCGGGCTGCAGACTTTCCTGCTGCCTTCAGCCTCAAAACCACCCTTTCCCACTTGGCGTCGTGCCAGGCACAAAAATGGCCATATGTCTGGAGATTGGTCCCACGCCCAAAGAGCCAGCAGGGAAAACTATGCCTTGTTCTAAAGCTCTTTGGGAACCGCTTGCGTGGCCCCACAGACCTGGGGGCTGCAGGCTTTCCTGCTGCCTTCAGCCTCAAAACCACCCTTTCCCACTTGGCGCCGCGCCAGGCCCAAAAATGGCCATATGGCTGGAGACTGGTCCCACGCCCAAAGAGCCAGCAGGGAAAACTATGCCTTGTTCTAAAGCTCTTTGGGAACCGCTTGCGTAGCCCCACAGTCCTGGGGGCTGCAAGCTCTCCTGCTGCCTTCAGCCTCAAAACCACCCTTTCCCACTTGGCGCCTCGCCAGGCACAAAAATGGCCATATGTCTGGAGACTGGTCCCACGCCCAAAGAGCCAGCAGGGAAAACTATGCCTTGTTCTAAAGCTCTTTGGGAACCTCTTGCGTAGCCCCACAGAGCTGGGGGCTGCAGGCTTTCCTGCTGCCTTCAGCCTCAAAACCACCCTTTCCCACTTGGCTTCGCTCCAGGCCCAGAAACGGCCATATGTCTGGAGACTGGTCCCTCGCCCAAAGAGCCAGCAGGGAAAACTATGCCTTGTTCTAAAGCTCTTTGGGAACGGCTTGCGTAGCCCCACAAACCTGGGGGCTGCAGGCTTTCCTGCTGCCTTCAGCCTCAAAACCACCCTTTCTCACATGGCGTCACGCCAGGCCCAAAAATGGACATATATCTGGAGACTGGTCCCACGCCCAAAGAGCCAGCAGGGAAAACGATGCCTTGTTCTAAAGCTCTTTGGGAACCGCTTGCGTGGCCCCACACACCTGGGGGCTGCAGGCTTTCCTGCTGCCTTCAGCCTCAAAACCACCCTTTCCCACTTGGCGCCGCGCCAGGCCCAAAAATGGCCATATGGCTGGAGATTGGTCCCACGCCCAAAGAGCCAGCAGGGAAAACTATGCCTTGTTCTAAAGCTCTTTGGGAACCGCTTGCGTAGCCCCACACACCTGGGGGCTGCAGGCTTTCCTGCTGCCTTCAGCCTCAAAACCACCCTTTCCCACTTGGCCCCGCGCCAGGCACAAAAATGGCTATATATCTGGAGACTGGTCCCACGCCCAAAGAGCCAGCAGGGAAAACTATGCCTTGTTCTAAAGCTCTTTGGGAACCGCTTGTGTGGCCCCACAGACCTGCGGGCTGCAGACTTTCCTGCTGCCTTCAGCCTCAAAACCACCCTTTCCCACTTGGCGTCGCGCCAGGCACAAAAATGGCCATATGTCTGGAGATTGGTCCCACGCCCAAAGAGCCAGCAGGGAAAAATATGCCTTGTTCTAAAGCTCTTTGGGAACCGCTTGCGTAGCCCCACACACCTGGGGGCTGCAGGCTTTCCTGCTCTCTTCAGCCTCAGAGGCATCCTTTCCCACTTGGCGCCGTGCCAGGCACAAAAATGGCCATATGTCTGGTAACTGGTCCCTTTCCCAAAGAGCCAGCAGGGAAAACTATGCCTTGTTCTAAAGCTCTTTGGGAATCGCTTGCGAAGCCCCAGAGACCTGGGGGCTGCAGGCTTTCCTGCTGCCTTCAGCCTCAAAACCACCCTTTCCCACTTGGCGCCGCGCCAGGCCCAGAAACGGCCATATGTCTGGAGATTGGTCCCACGCCCAAAGAGCCAGCAGGGAAAACTATGCCTTGTTCTAAAGCTCTTTGGGAACCGCTTGCGTAGCCCCACACACCTGGGGGCTGCAGGCTTTCCTGCTGCCTTCAGCCTCAAAAACACCCTTTACCACTTGGCGCCGTGCCAGGCCCAAAAATGGCCATATATCTGGAGACTGGTCCCACGCCCAAAGAGCCAGCAGGGAAAACTATGCCTTGTTCTAAAGCTCTTTGGGAACCGCTTGCGTAGCCCCACACACCTGGGGGCTGCAGGCTTTCCTGCTGCCTTCAGCCTCAAAAACACCCTTTCCCACTTGGCGCCGCGCCAGGCCCAAAAATGGCCATATGTCTGGAGACTGGTCCCACGCCCAAAGAGCTGGCAGGGAAAACTATGCCTTGTTCTAAAGCTCTTTGGGAACCGCTTGCGTGGCCCCACAGACCAGGGGGGTGCAGGCTTTCCTGCTGCCTTCAGCCTCAAAACCACCCTTTCCCACTTGGCGCCGCGCCAGGCACAAAAATGGCCATATGGCTGGAGATTGGTCCCACGCCCCAAGAGACAGCAGGGAAAACTATGCCTTGTTCTAAAGCTCTTTGGGAACGGCTTGCGTGGCCCCACAGACCTGCGGGCTGCAGACTTTCCTGCTGCCTTCAGCCTCAAAACCACCCTTTCCCACATGGCGTCGCGCCAGGCACAAAAATGGTCATATGTCTGGAGATTGGTCCCACGACCAAAGAGCCAGCAGGGAAAACTATGCCTTGTTCTAAAGCTCTTTGGGAACGGCTTGCGTAGCCCCACACACCTGGGGGCTGCAGGCTTTCCTGCTGCCTTCAGCCTCAAAACCACCCTTTCCCACTTGGCGCCGTGCCAGGCCCAAAAATGGCCATATGTCTGGAGACTGGTCCCTTTCCCAAAGAGCCAGCAGGGAAAACTATGCCTTGTTCTAAAGCTCTTTGGGAACCGCTTGCGAAGCCCCAGAGACCTGGGGGCTGCAGGCTTTCCTGCTGCCTTCAGCCTCAAAGCCACCCTTTCCCACTTGGCGCCGCGCCAGGCCCAGAAACGGCCATATGTCTGGAGATTGGTCCCACGCCCAAAGAGCCAGCAGGGAAAACTATGCCTTGTTCTAAAGGTCTTTGGGAACCGCTTGCGTAGCCCCACACACCTGGGGGCTGCAGGCTTTCCTGCTGCCTTCAGCCTCAAAACCACCCTTTCCCACTTGGCGCCGCGCCAGGCCCAAAAATGGCCATATGTCTGGAGATTGGTCCCTTTCCCAAAGAGCCAGCAGGGAAAACTATGCCTTGTTCTAAAGCTCTTTGGGAACCGCTTGCGTGGCCCCACAGACCTGGGGGGTGCAGGCTTTCCTGCTGCCTTCAGCCTCAAAACCACCCTTTCCCACTTGGCGCCGTGCCAGGCCCAAAAATGGCCATATGTCTGGAGACTGGTCCCTTTCCCAAAGAGCCAGCAGGGAAAACTATGCCTTGTTCTAAAGCTCTTTGGGAATCGCTTGCGAAGCCCCAGAGACCTGGGGGCTGCAGGCTTTCCTGCTGCCTTCAGCCTCAAAGCCACCCTTTCCCACTTGGCGCCGCGCCAGGCCCAGAAACGGTCATATGTCTGGAGATTGGTCCCACGCCCAAAGAGCCAGCAGGGAAAACTATGCCTTGTTCTAAAGCTCTTTGGGAACCGCTTGCGTAGCCCCACACACCTGGGGGCTGCAGGCTTTCCTGCTGTCTTCAGCCTCAGAGGCATCCTTTCCCACTTGGCGCCGCGCCAGGCCCAAAAATGGCCATATGTCTGGAGACTGGTCCCTTTCCCAAAGAGCCAGCAGGGAAAACTATGCCTTGTTCTAAAGCTCTTTGGGAACCTCTTGCGTAGCCCCACATAGCTGGGGGCTGCAGGCTTTCCTGCTGCCTTCAGCCTCAAAACCACCCTTTCCCACTTGGCGCCGCGCCAGGCCCAAAAATGGCCATATGTCTGGAGACTGGTCCCACGCCCAAAGAGCCAGCAGGGAAAACTATGCCTTGTTCTAAAGCTCTTTGGGAACCGCTTGCGTGGCCCCACAGACCTGGGGGGTGCAGGCTTTCCTGCTGCCTTCAGCCTCAAAACCACCCTTTCCCACTTGGCGCCGCACCAGGCACAAAAAGGGCCATATGGCTGGAGATTGGTCCCACGCCCAAAGAGCCAGCAGGGAAAACTATGCCTTGTTCTAAAGCTCTTTGGGAACCGCTTGCGTGGCCCCACACACCTGCGGGCTGCAGACTTTCCTGCTGCCTTCAGCCTCAAAACCACCCTTTCCCACTTGGCGTCGCGCCAGGCACAAAAATGGTCATATGTGTGGAGATTGGTCCCACGCCCAAAGAGCCAGCAGGGAAAACTATGCCTTTTTCTAAAGCTCTTTGGGAACCGCTTGCGTAGCCCCAAACACCTGGGGGCTGCAGGCTTTCCTGCTGCCTTCAGCCTCAGAACCACCCTTTCCCACTTGGCGCCGTGCCAGGCACAAAAATGGCCATATGTCTGGAGACTGGTCCCTTTCCCAAAGAGCCAGCAGGGAAAACTATGCCTTGTTCTAAAGCTCTTTGGGAATCGCTTGCGAAGCCCCAGAGACCTGGGGGCTGCAGGCTTTCCTGCTGCCTTCAGCCTCAAAGCCACCCTTTCCCACTTGGCGCCGCGCCAGGCCCAGAAACGGCCATATGTCTGGAGATTGGTCCCACGCCCAAAGAGCCAGCAGGGAAAACTATGCCTTGTTCTAAAGCTCTTTGGGAACCGCTTGCGTAGCCCCACACACCTGGGGGCTGCAGGCTTTCCTGCTGCCTTCAGCCTCAAAACCACCCTTTCCCACTTGGCGCCGCGCCAGGCACAAAAATGGCCATATGTCTGGAGACTGGTCCCACGCCCAAAGAGCCAGCAGGGAAAACTATGCCTTGTTCTAAAGCTCTTTGGGAACCTCTTACGTAGCCCCACACACCTGGGGGTGCAGGCTTTCCTGCTGCCTTCAGCCTCAAAACCACCGTTTCCCACTTGGCGCCGCGCCAGGCCCAAAAATGGCCATATGTCTGGAGACTGGTCCCACGCCCAAAGAGCCAGCAGGGAAAACTATGCCTTGTTCTAAAGCTCTTTGGGAACCGCTTGCGTAGCCCCACACACCTGGGGGCTGCAGGCTTTCCTACTGCCTTCAGCCTCAAAACCACCCTTTCCCACTTGGCCCCGCGCCAGGCACAAAAATGTTCATATGTCTGGAGATTGGTCCCACGCCCAAAGAGCCAGCAGGGAAAACTATGCCTTTTTCTAAAGCTCTTTGGGAACCGCTTGCGTAGCCCCACACACCTGGGGGCTGCAGGCTTTCCTGCTGCCTTCAGCCTCAAAACCACCCTTTCCCACTTGGCGCCGTGCCAGGCACAAAAATGGCCATATGTCTGGAGACTGGTCCCACGCCCAAAGAGCCAACAGGGAAAACTATGCCTTGTTCTAAAGCTCTTTGGGAATCGCTTGCGAAGCCCCACAGACCTGGGGGCTGCAGGCTTTCCTGCTGCCTTCAGCCTCAAAACCACCCTTTCCCACTTGGCGCCGCGCCAGGCCCAGAAACGGCCATATGTCTGGAGATTGGTCCCACGCCCAAAGAGCCAGCAGGGAAAACTATGCCTTGTTCTAAAGCTCTTTGGGAACCGCTTGCGTAGCCCCACACACCTGGGGGCTGCAGGCTTTCCTGCTGCCTTCAGCCTCAAAACCACCCTTTCCCACTTGGCCCCGCGCCAGGCACAAAAATGGCCATATGTCTGGAGACTGGTCCCACGCCCAAAGAGCCAGCAGGGAAAACTATGCCTTGTTCTAAAGCTCTTTGGGAACCGCTTGCGTAGCCCCACACACCTCGGGGCTGCAGGCTTTCCTGCTGCCTTCAGCCTCAAAACCACCCTTTCCCACTTGGCTTCGCTTCAGGCACAAAAATGGCCATATATCTGAAGATTGGTTCCACGCCCAAAGAGCCAGCAGGGAAAACTATGCCTTGTTCTAAAGCTCTTTGGGAACCGCTTGCGTGGCCCCACACGCCTGGGGGGTGCAGGCTTTCCTGCTGCCTTCAGCCTCAAAACCACCCTTTCCCACTTGGCGCTGCGCCAGGCACAAAAATGGCCATATGGCTGGAGATTGGTCCCACGCCCAAAGAGCCAGCAGGGAAAACTATGCCTTGTTCTAAAGCTCTTTGGGAACCGCTTGCGTGGCCCCACACACCTGGGGGCTGCAGGCTTTCCTGCTGCCTTCAGCCTCAAAACCACCCTTTCCCACTTGGCCCCGCGCCAGGCACAAAAATGGCTATATATCTGGAGACTGGTCCCACGCCCAAAGAGCCAGCAGGGAAAACTATGCCTTGTTCTAAAGCTCTTTGGGAACCGCTTGTGTGGCCCCACAGACCTGCGGGCTGCAGACTTTCCTGCTGCCTTCAGCCTCAAAACCACCCTTTCCCACTTGGCGTCGCGCCAGGCACAAAAATGGCCATATGTCTGGAGATTGGTCCCACGCCCAAAGAGCCAGCAGGGAAAAATATGCCTTGTTCTAAAGCTCTTTGGGAACCGCTTGCGTAGCCCCACACACCTGGGGGCTGCAGGCTTTCCTGCTCTCTTCAGCCTCAGAGGCATCCTTTCCCACTTGGCGCCGTGCCAGGCACAAAAATGGCCATATGTCTGGTAACTGGTCCCTTTCCCAAAGAGCCAGCAGGGAAAACTATGCCTTGTTCTAAAGCTCTTTGGGAATCGCTTGCGAAGCCCCAGAGACCTGGGGGCTGCAGGCTTTCCTGCTGCCTTCAGCCTCAAAACCACCCTTTCCCACTTGGCGCCGCGCCAGGCCCAGAAACGGCCATATGTCTGGAGATTGGTCCCACGCCCAAAGAGCCAGCAGGGAAAACTATGCCTTGTTCTAAAGCTCTTTGGGAACCGCTTGCGTAGCCCCACACACCTGGGGGCTGCAGGCTTTCCTGCTGCCTTCAGCCTCAAAAACACCCTTTCCCACTTGGCGCCGTGCCAGGCCCAAAAATGGCCATATGTCTGGAGACTGGTCCCACGCCCAAAGAGCCAGCAGGGAAAACTATGCCTTGTTCTAAAGCTCTTTGGGAACCGCTTGCGTAGCCCCACACACCTGGGGGCTGCAGGCTTTCCTGCTGCCTTCAGCCTCAAAAACACCCTTTCCCACTTGGCGCCGCGCCAGGCCCAAAAATGGCCATATGTCTGGAGACTGGTCCCACGCCCAAAGAGCTGGCAGGGAAAACTATGCCTTGTTCTAAAGCTCTTTGGGAACCGCTTGCGTGGCCCCACAGACCAGGGGGGTGCAGGCTTTCCTGCTGCCTTCAGCCTCAAAACCACCCTTTCCCACTTGGCGCCGCGCCAGGCACAAAAATGGCCATATGGCTGGAGATTGGTCCCACGCCCCAAGAGACAGCAGGGAAAATTATGCCTTGTTCTAAAGCTCTTTGGGAACGGCTTGCGTGGCCCCACACACCTGCGGGCTGCAGACTTTCCTGCTGCCTTCAGCCTCAAAACCACCCTTTCCCACATGGCGTCGCGCCAGGCACAAAAATGGTCATATGTCTGGAGATTGGTCCCTTTCCCAAAGAGCCAGCAGGGAAAACTATGCCTTGTTCTAAAGCTCTTTGGGAACGGCTTGCGTAGCCCCACAGACCTGGGGGCTGCAGGCTTTCCTGCTGCCTTCAGCCTCAAAACCACCCTTTCCCACTTGGCGCCGTGCCAGGCCCAAAAATGGCCATATGTCTGGAGACTGGTCCCTTTCCCAAAGAGCCAGCAGGGAAAACTATGCCTTGTTCTAAAGCTCTTTGGGAACCGCTTGCGAAGCCCCAGAGACCTGGGGGCTGCAGGCTTTCCTGCTGCCTTCAGCCTCAAAGCCACCCTTTCCCACTTGGCGCCGCGCCAGGCCCAGAAACGGCCATATGTCTGGAGATTGGTCCCACGCCCAAAGAGCCAGCAGGGAAAACTATGCCTTGTTCTAAAGGTCTTTGGGAACCGCTTGCGTAGCCCCACACACCTGGGGGCTGCAGGCTTTCCTGCTCTCTTTAGCCTCAAAACCACCCTTTCCCACTTGGCCCCGCGCCAGGCCCAAAAATGGCCATATGTCTGGAGATTGGTCCCTTTCCCAAAGAGCCAGCAGGGAAAACTATGCCTTGTTCTAAAGCTCTTTGGGAACCGCTTGCGTGGCCCCACAGACCTGGGGGGTGCAGGCTTTCCTGCTGCCTTCAGCCTCAAAACCACCCTTTCCCACTTGGCGCCGTGCCAGGCCCAAAAATGGCCATATGTCTGGAGACTGGTCCCTTTCCCAAAGAGCCAGCAGGGAAAACTATGCCTTGTTCTAAAGCTCTTTGGGAATCGCTTGCGAAGCCCCAGAGACCTGGGGGCTGCAGGCTTTCCTGCTGCCTTCAGCCTCAAAGCCACCCTTTCCCACTTGGCGCCGCGCCAGGCCCAGAAACGGCCATATGTCTGGAGATTGGTCCCACGCCCAAAGAGCCAGCAGGGAAAACTATGCCTTGTTCTAAAGCTCTTTGGGAACCGCTTGCGTAGCCCCAAACACCTGGGGGCTGCAGGCTTTCCTGCTGCCTTCAGCCTCAAAACCACCCTTTCCCACTTGGCGCCGCGCCAGGCCCAAAAATGGCCATATGTCTGGAGACTGGTCCCACGCCCAAAGAGCCAGCAGGGAAAACTATGCCTTGTTCTAAAGCTCTTTGGGAACCGCTTGCGTGGCCCCACAGACCTGGGGGGTGCAGGCTTTCCTGCTGCCTTCAGCCTCAAAACCACCCTTTCCCACTTGGCGCCGCACCAGGCACAAAAAGGGCCATATGGCTGGAGATTGGTCCCACGCCCAAAGAGCCAGCAGGGAAAACTATGCCTTGTTCTAAAGCTCTTTGGGAACCGCTTGCGTGGCCCCACACACCTGCGGGCTGCAGACTTTCCTGCTGCCTTCAGCCTCAAAACCACCCTTTCCCACTTGGCGTCGCGCCAGGCACAAAAATGGTCATATGTGTGGAGATTGGTCCCACGCCCAAAGAGCCAGCAGGGAAAACTATGCCTTTTTCTAAAGCTCTTTGGGAACCGCTTGCGTAGCCCCAAACACCTGGGGGCTGCAGGCTTTCCTGCTGCCTTCAGCCTCAGAACCACCCTTTCCCACTTGGCGCCGTGCCAGGCACAAAAATGGCCATATGTCTGGAGACTGGTCCCTTTCCCAAAGAGCCAGCAGGGAAAACTATGCCTTGTTCTAAAGCTCTTTGGGAATCGCTTGCGAAGCCCCAGAGACCTGGGGGCTGCAGGCTTTCCTGCTGCCTTCAGCCTCAAAGCCACCCTTTCCCACTTGGCGCCGCGCCAGGCCCAGAAACGGCCATATGTCTGGAGATTGGTCCCACGCCCAAAGAGCCAGCAGGGAAAACTATGCCTTGTTCTAAAGGTCTTTGGGAACCGCTTGCGTAGCCCCACACACCTGGGGGCTGCAGGCTTTCCTGCTGCCTTCAGCCTCAAAACCACCCTTTCCCACTTGGCGCCGCGCCAGGCACAAAAATGGCCATATGTCTGGAGACTGGTCCCACGCCCAAAGAGCCAGCAGGGAAAACTATGCCTTGTTCTAAAGCTCTTTGGGAACCTCTTACGTAGCCCCACACACCTGGGGGTGCAGGCTTTCCTGCTGCCTTCAGCCTCAAAACCACCGTTTCCCACTTGGCGCCGCGCCAGGCCCAAAAATGGCCATATGTCTGGAGACTGGTCCCACGCCCAAAGAGCCAGCAGGGAAAACTATGCCTTGTTCTAAAGCTCTTTGGGAACCGCTTGCGTAGCCCCACACACCTGGGGGCTGCAGGCTTTCCTACTGCCTTCAGCCTCAAAACCACCCTTTCCCACTTGGCCCCGCGCCAGGCACAAAAATGGCCATATGTCTGGAGACTGGTCCCACGCCCAAAGAGCCAGCAGGGAAAACTATGCCTTGTTCTAAAGCTCTTTGGGAACCGCTTGCGTAGCCCAACACACCTGGGGGCTGCAGGCTTTCCTGCTGCCTTCAGCCTCAAAACCACCCTTTCCCACTTGGCGCCGCGCCAGGCACAAAAATGGCCATATGTCTGGAGATTGGTCCCACGCCCAAAGAGCCAGCAGGGAAAACTATGCCTTGTTCTAAAGCTCTTTGGGAACCTCTTGCGTAGCCCCACAGAGCTGGGGGCTGCAGGCTTTCCTGCTTCCTTCAGCCTCAAAACCACCCTTTCCCACTTGGCGCCGCGCCAGGCACAAAAATGGCCATATGTCTGGAGACTGGTCCCACGCCCAAAGAGCCAGCAGGGAAAACTATGCCTTGTTCTAAAGCTCTTTGGGAACCGCTTCCGTGGCCCCACAGACCTGGGGGGTGCAGGCTTTCCTGCTGCCTTCAGCCTCAAAACCACCCTTTCCCACTTGGCGCCGCGCCAGGCACAAAAATGGCCATATGGCTGGAGATTGGTCCCACGCCGAAAGAGCCAGCAGGGAAAACTATGCCTTGTTCTAAAGCTCTTTGGGAACCGCTTGCGTGGCCCCACACACCTGGGGGCTGCAGACTTTCCTGCTGCCTTCAGCCTCAAAACCACCCTTTCCCACTTGGCGCCGTGCCAGGCACAAAAATGGCCATATGTCTGGAGACTGGTCCCACGCCCAAAGAGCCAGCAGGGAAAACTATGCCTTGTTCTAAAGCTCTTTGGGAATCGCTTGCGAAGCCCCACAGACCTGGGGGCTGCAGGCTTTCCTGCTGCCTTCAGCCTCAAAGCCACCCTTTCCCACTTGGCGCCGCGCCAGGCCCAGAAACGGCCATATGTCTGGAGATTGGTCCCACGCCCAAAGAGCCAGCAGGGAAAACTATGCCTTGTTCTAAAGCTCTTTGGGAACCGCTTGCGTAGCCCCACACACCTGGGGGCTGCAGGCTTTCCTGCTGCCTTCAGCCTCAAAACCACCCTTTCCCACTTGGCCCCGCGCCAGGCACAAAAATGGCCATATGTCTGGAGACTGGTCCCACGCCCAAAGAGCCAGCAGGGAAAACTATGCCTTGTTCTAAAGCTCTTTGGGAACCGCTTGCGTAGCCCCACACACCTCGGGGCTGCAGGCTTTCCTGCTGCCTTCAGCCTCAAAACCACCCTTTCCCACTTGGCTTCGCTTCAGGCACAAAAATGGCCATATATCTGAAGATTGGTTCCACGCCCAAAGAGCCAGCAGGGAAAACTATGCCTTGTTCTAAAGCTCTTTGGGAACCGCTTGCGTGGCCCCACAGACCTGGGGGGTGCAGGCTTTCCTGCTGCCTTCAGCCTCAAAACCACCCTTTCCCACTTGGCGCTGCGCCAGGCACAAAAATGGCCATATGGCTGGAGATTGGTCCCACGCCCAAAGAGCCAGCAGGGAAAACTATGCCTTGTTCTAAAGCTCTTTGGGAACCGCTTGCGTGGCCCCACAGACCTGGGGGCTGCAGGATTTCCTGCTGCCTTCAGCCTCAAAACCACCCTTTCCCACTTGGCGTCGCGCCAGGCACAAAAATGGCTATATTTCTGGAGACTGGTCCCACGCCGAAAGAGCCAGCAGGGAAAACTATGCCTTGTTCTAAAGCTCTTTGGGAACCGCTTGCGTGGCCCCACACACCTGCGGGCTGCAGACTTTCCTGCTGCCTTCAGCCTCAAAACCACCCTTTCCCACTTGGCGTCGCGCCAGGCACAAAAATGTTCATATGTCTGGAGATTGGTCCCACGCCCAAAGAGCCAGCAGGGAAAACTATGCCTTGTTCTAAAGCTCTTTGGGAACCGCTTGCGTAGCCCCACACACCTGGGGGCTGCAGGCTTTCCTGCTCTCTTCAGCCTCAGAGGCACCCTTTCCCACTTGGTGCCGCGCCAGGCCCAAAAATGGCCATATGTCTGGAGATTGGTCCCACGCCCAAAGAGCCAGCAGGGAAAACTATGCCTTGTTCTAAAGCTCTTTGGGAACCGTTTGCTTGGCCCCACACACCTGAGGGCTGCAGACTTTCCTGCTGCCTTCAGCCTCAAAACCACCCTTTCCCACTTGGCGTCGCGCCAGGCACAAAAATGGTCATATGTCTGGAGATTGGTCCCACGCCCAAAGAGCCAGCAGGGAAAACTATGCCTTTTTCTAAAGCTCTTTGGGAACCGCTTGCGTAGCCCCACACACCTGGGGGCTGCAGGCTTTCCTGCTGCCTTCAGCCTCAAAACCACCCTTTCCCACTTGGCGCCGTGCCAGGCACAAAAATGGCCATATGTCTGGAGACTGGTCCCTTTCCCAAAGAGCCAGCAGGGAAAACTATGCCTTGTTCTAAAGCTCTTTGGGAATCGCTTGCGAAGCCCCACACACCTGGTGGCTGCAGGCTTTCCTGCTGCCTTCAGCCTCAAAGCCACCCTTTCCCACTTGGCGCCGCGCCAGGCCCAGAAACGGCCATATGTCTGCAGATTGGTCCCACGCCCAAAGAGCCAGCAGGGAAAACTATGCCTTGTTCTAAAGCTCTTTGGGAACCGCTTGCGTAGCCCCACACACCTGGGGGCTGCAGGCTTTCCTGCTGCCTTCAGCCTCAAAACCACCCTTTCCCACTTGGCGCCGCGCCAGGCACAAAAATGGCCATATGTCTGGAGACTGGTCCCACGCCCAAAGAGCCAGCAGGGAAAACTATGCTTTGTTCTAAAGCTCTTTGGGAACCTCTTGCGTAGCCCCACACACCTCGGGGCTGCAGGCTTTCCTGCTGCCTTCAGCCTCAAAACCACCCTTTCCCACTTGGCTTCGCTTCAGGCACAAAAATGGCCATATGTCTGGAGACTGGTCCCACGCCCAAAGAGCCAGCAGGGAAAACTATGCCTTGTTCTAAAGCTCTTTGGGAACCGCTTGCGTAGCCCCACACACCTGGGGGCTGCAGGCTTTCCTACTGCCTTCAGCCTCAAAACCACCCTTTCCCACTTGGCATCGCGCCAGGCACAAAAATGGCCATATGTCTGGAGACTGGTCCCACGCCCAAAGAGCCAGCAGGGAAAACTATGCCTTGTTCTAAAGCTCTTTGGGAACCGCTTGCGTAGCCCCACACACCTGGGGGCTGCAGGCTTTCCTGCTCTCTTCAGCCTCAGAGGCACCCTTTCCCACTTGGTGCCGCGCCAGGCCCAAAAATGGCCATATGTCTGGAGATTGGTCCCACGCCCAAAGAGCCAGCAGGGAAAACTATGCCTTGTTCTAAAGCTCTTTGGGAACCGCTTGCGTAGCCCCACAGACCTTGGGGCTGCAAGCTCTCCTGCTGCCTTCAGCCTCAAAACCACCGTTTCCCACTTGGCGCACGCGCCAGGCACAAAAATGGCCATATGTCTGGAGACTGGTCCCACGCCGAAAGAGCCAGCAGGGAAAACTATGCCTTGTTCTAAAGCTCTTTGGGAACCGCTTGCGTAGCCCCACACACCTGGGGGCTGCAGGCTTTCCTGCTGCCTTCAGCCTCAAAACCACCCTTTCCCACTTGGCCCCGCGCCAGGCCCAAAAATGGCCATATGTCTGGAGACTGGTCCCACGCCTAAAGAGCCAGCAGGGAAAACTATGCCTTGTTCTAAAGCTCTTTGGGAACCGCTTGCGTAGCCCCACACACCTGGGGGCTGCAGGCTTTCCTGCTGCCTTCAGCCTCAAAACCACCCTTTCCCACTTGGCACCGCGCCAGGCACAAAAATGGCCATATGTCTGGAGACTGGTCCCACGCCCAAAGAGCCAGCAGGGAAAACGATGCCTTGTTCTAAAGCTCTTTGGGAACCTCTTGCGTAGCCCCACACACCTGGGGGCTGCAGGCTTTCCTGCTGCCTTCAGCCTCAAAACCACCCTTTCCCACTTGGCTTCACTCCAGGCACAAAAATGGCCATATGTCTGGAGACTGGTCCCACGCCCAAAGAGCCAGCAGGGAAAACTATGCCTTGTTCTAAAGCTCTTTGGGAACCGCTTGCGTAGCCCCACAGACCTGGGGGGTGCAGGCTTTCCTGCTGCCTTCAGCCTCAAAACCACCCTTTCCCACTTGGCGCCGCGCCAGGCACTAAAATGGCCATATATCTGAAGATTGGTCCCACGCCCAAAGAGCCAGCAGGGAAAACTATGCCTTGTTCTAAAGCTCTTTGGGAACCGCTTCCGTGGCCCCACAGACCTGGGGGCTGCAGGCTTTCCTGCTGCCTTCAGCCTCAAAAACACCCTTTCCCACTTGGCGTCGCGCCAGGCACAAAAATGGCTATATTTCTGGAGACTGGTCCCACGCCCAAAGAGCCAGCAGGGAAAACTATGCCTTGTTCTAAAGCTCTTTGGGAACCGATTGCGTAGCCCCACAGACCTTGGGGCTGCAAGCTCTCCTGCTGCCTTCAGCCTCAAAACCACCGTTTCCCACTTGGCGCACGCGCCAGGCACAAAAATGGCCATATGTCTGGAGACTGGTCCCACGCCGAAAGAGCCAGCAGGGAAAACTATGCCTTGTTCTAAAGCTCTTTGGGAACCGCTTGCGTAGCCCCACACACCTGGGGGCTGCAGGCTTTCCTGCTGCCTTCAGCCTCAAAACCACCCTTTCCCACTTGGCCCCGCGCCAGGCCCAAAAATGGCCATATGTCTGGAGACTGGTCCCACGCCTAAAGAGCCAGCAGGGAAAACTATGCCTTGTTCTAAAGCTCTTTGGGAACCGCTTGCGTAGCCCCACACACCTGGGGGCTGCAGGCTTTCCTGCTGCCTTCAGCCTCAAAACCACCCTTTCCCACTTGGCACCGCGCCAGGCACAAAAATGGCCATATGTCTGGAGACTGGTCCCACGCCCAAAGAGCCAGCAGGGAAAACGATGCCTTGTTCTAAAGCTCTTTGGGAACCTCTTGCGTAGCCCCACACACCTGGGGGCTGCAGGCTTTCCTGCTGCCTTCAGCCTCAAAACCACCCTTTCCCACTTGGCTTCACTCCAGGCACAAAAATGGCCATATGTCTGGAGACTGGTCCCACGCCCAAAGAGCCAGCAGGGAAAACTATGCCTTGTTCTAAAGCTCTTTGGGAACCGCTTGCGTAGCCCCACAGACCTGGGGGCTGCAGGCTTTCCTGCTGCCTTCAGCCTCAAAACCACCCTTTCCCACTTGGCGCCGCGCCAGGCACTAAAATGGCCATATATCTGAAGATTGGTCCCACGCCCAAAGAGCCAGCAGGGAAAACTATGCCTTGTTCTAAAGCTCTTTGGGAACCGCTTCCGTGGCCCCACAGACCTGGGGGCTGCAGGCTTTCCTGCTGCCTTCAGCCTCAAAACCACCCTTTCCCACTTGGCGTCGCGCCAGGCACAAAAATGGCTATATTTCTGGAGACTGGTCCCACGCCCAAAGAGCCAGCAGGGAAAACTATGCCTTGTTCTAAAGCTCTTTGGGAACCGATTGCGTAGCCCCACAGACCTGCGGGCTAAAGACTTTCCTGCTGCCTTCAGCCTCATAACCACCCTTTCCCACTTGGCGTCGCGCCAGGCACAAAAATGTTCATATGTCTGGAGATTGGTCCCACGCCCAAAGAGCCAGCAGGGAAAACTATGCCTTGTTCTAAAGCTCTTTGGGAACCGCTTGCGTAGCCCCACACACCTGGGGGCTGCAGGCTTTCCTGCTGCCTTCAGCCTCAAAACCACCCTTTCCCACTTGGCTTCGCTCCAGGCCCAAAAATGGTCATATGTCTGAGACTGGTCCCACGCCCAAAGAGCAGCAGGGAAAACTATGCCTTGTTCTAAAGCTCTTTGGGAACCGCTTGCGTAGCCCCACAGACCTGCGGGCTAAAGACTTTCCTGCTGCCTTCAGACTCAAAACCACCCTTTCCCACTTGGCGCCGCGCCAGGCACAAAAATGGCCATATGTCTGGAGACTGGTCCCACGCCCAAAGAGCCAGCAGGGAAAACTATGCCTTGTTCTAAAGCTCTTTGGGAACCGCTTGCGTAGCCCCACACACCTGGGGGCTGCAGGCTTTCCTGCTGCCTTCAGCCTCAAAACCACCCTTTCCCACTTGGCTTCGCTCCAGGCCCAAAAATGGTCATATGTCTGGAGACTGGTCCCACGCCCAAAGAGCCAGCAGGGAAAACTATGCCTTGTTCTAAAGCTCTTTGGGAACCGCTTGCGTAGCCCCACAGACCTGGGGGCTGCAGGCTTTCCTGCTCTCTTCAGCCTCAGAGGCACCCTTTCCCACTTGGCCCCGCGCCAGGCCCAAAAATGGCCATATGTCTGGAGATTGGTCCCACGCCGAAAGAGCCAGCAGGGAAAACTATGCCTGGTTCTAAAGCTCTTTGGGAACCGCTTGCGTAGCCCCACACACCTGGGGGCTGCAGGCTTTCCTGCTGCCTTCAGCCTCAAAACCACCCTTTCCCACTTGGCGCTGCGCCAGGCCCAAAAATGGCCATATGTCTGGAGATTGGTCCCACGCCCAAAGAGCCAGCAGGGAAAACTATGCCTTGTTCTAAAGCTCTTTGGGAACCGCTTGCGTAGCCCCACACACCTGGGGGCTGCAGGCTTTCCTGCTCTCTTCAGCCTCAGAGGCACCCTTTCCCACTTGGCGCCGCGCCAGGCCCAAAAATGGCCATATGTCTGGAGACTGGTCCCACGCCCAAAGAGCCAGCAGGGAAAACTATGCCTTGTTCTAAAGCTCTTTGGGAACCGCTTGCGTAGCCCCACAGACCTTGGGGCTGCAAGCTCTCCTGCTGCCTTCAGCCTCAAAACCACCCTTTCCCACTTGGTGCCGCGCCAGGCACAAAAATGGCCATATGTCTGGAGACTGGTCCCACGCCCAAAGAGCCGGCAGGGAAAACTATGCCTTGTTCTAAAGCTCTTTGGGAACCGCTTGCGTAGCCCCACAGACCTGGGGGCTGCAGACTTTCCTGCTGCCTTCAGCCTCAAAACCACCCTTTCCCACTTGGCGCCGCGCCAGGCCCAAAAATGGCCATATGTCTGGAGACTGGTCCCACGCCCAAAGAGCCAGCAGGGAAAACTATGCCTTGTTCTAAAGCTCTTTGGGAACCGCTTGCGTAGCCCCACACACCTGGGGGCTGCAGGCTTTCCTGCTGCCTTCAGCCTCAAAACCACCCTTTCCCACTTGGCGCCGCGCCAGGCCCAAAAATGGCCATATGTCTGGAGACTGGTCCCTTTCCCAAAGAGCCAGCAGGGAAAACTATGCCTTGTTCTAAAGCTCTTTGGGAACCGCTTGCGTAGCCCCACACACCTGGGGGCTGCAGGCTTTCCTACTGCCTTCAGCCTCAAAACCACCCTTTCCCACTTGGCATCGCGCCAGGCACAAAAATGGCCATATGTCTGGAGATTGGTCCCACGCCCAAAGAGCCAGCAGGGAAAACTATGCCTTGTTCTAAAGCTCTTTGGGAACCGCTTGCGTAGCCCCACACACCTAGGGGCTGCAGGCTTTCCTGCTCTCTTCAGCCTCAGAGGCACCCTTTCCCACTTGGCGCCGCGCCAGGCCCAAAAATGGCCATATGTCTGGAGACTGGTCCCACGCCCAAAGAGCCAGCAGGGAAAACTATGCCTTGTTCTAAAGCTCTTTGGGAACCGCTTGCGTAGCCCCACACACCTGGGGGCTGCAAGCTCTCCTGCTGCCTTCAGCCTCAAAACCACCCTTTCCTACTTGGTGCCGCGCCAGGCACAAAAATGGCCATATGTCTGGAGACTGGTCCCACGCCCAAAGAGCCGGCAGGGAAAACTATGCCTTGTTCTAAAGCTCTTTGGGAACCGCTTGCGTAGCTCCACAGACCTGGGGGCTGCAGGATTTCCTGCTGCCTTCAGCCTCAAAACCACCCTTTCCCACTTGGCGCCGCGCCAGGCCCAAAAATGGCCATATGTCTGGAGACTGGTCCCACGCCCAAAGAGCCAGCAGGGAAAACTATGCCTTGTTCTAAAGCTCTTTGGGAACCGCTTGCGTAGCCCCACACACCTGGGGGCTGCAGGCTTTCCTGCTGCCTTCAGCCTCAAAACCACCCTTTCCCACTTGGCGCCGCGCCAGGCACAAAAATGGCCATATGTCTGGAGACTGGTCCCACGCCCAAAGAGCCAGCAGGGAAAACTATGCCTTGTTCTAAAGCTCTTTGGGAACCGCTTGCGTAGCCCCACACACCTTGGGGCTGCAGGCTTTCCTACTGCCTTCAGCCTCAAAACCACCCTTTCCCACTTGGCATCGCGCCAGGCCCAAAAATGGCCATATGTCTGGAGATTGGTCCCACGCCCAAAGAGCCAGCAGGGAAAACTATGCCTTGTTCTAAAGCTCTTTGGGAACCGCTTGCGTAGCCCCACACACCTAGGGGCTGCAGGCTTTCCTGCTCTCTTCAGCCTCAGAGGCACCCTTTCCCACTTGGCGCCGCGCCAGGCCCAAAAATGGCCATATGTCTGGAGACTGGTCCCACGCCCAAAGAGCCAGCAGGGAAAACTATGCCTTGTTCTAAAGCTCTTTGGGAACCGCTTGCGTAGCCCCACAGACCTGGGGGCTGCAGGCTTTCCTGCTGCCTTCAGCCTCAAAACCACCCTTTCCCACTTGGCGCCGCGCCAGGCACAAAAATGGCCATATATCTGAAGATTGGTTCCACGCCCAAAGAGCCAGCAGGGAAAACTATGCCTTGTTCTAAAGCTCTTTGGGAACCTCTTGCGTAGCCCCACAGACCTGGGGGCTGCAGGCTTTCCTGCTGCCTTCAGCCTCAAAACCACCCTTTCCCACTTGGCGCCGCGCCAGGCACAAAAATGGCCATATGTCTGGAGACTGGTTCCACGCCCAAAGAGCCAGCAGGGAAAACTATGCCTTGTTCTAAAGCTCTTTGGGAACCGCTTGCGTGGCCCCACAGACCTGGGGGGTGCAGGCTTTCCTGCTGCCTTCAGCCTCAAAACCACCCTTTCCCACTTGGCGCTGCGCCAGGCACAAAAATGGCCATATGGCTGGAGATTGGTCCCACGCCCAAAGAGCCAGCAGGGAAAACTATGCCTTGTTCTAAAGCTCTTTGGGAACCGCTTCCGTGGCCCCACAGACCTGGGGGCTGCAGGCTTTCCTGCTGCCTTCAGCCTCAAAACCACCCTTTCCCACTTGGCGTCGCGCCAGGCACAAAAATGGCTATATTTCTGGAGACTGGTCCCACGGCGAAAGAGCCAGCAGGGAAAACTATGCCTTGTTCTAAAGCTCTTTGGGAACCGCATGCGTGGCCCCACACACCTGCGGGCTGCAGACTTTCCTGCTGCCATCAGCCTCATAACCACCCTTTCCCAATTGGCGTCGCGCCAGGCACAAAAATGTTCATATGTCTGGAGATTGGTCCCACGCCCAAAGAGACAGCAGGGAAAACTATGCCTTGTTCTAAAGCTCTTTGGGAACCGCTTGCGTAGCCCCACACACCTGGGGGCTGCAGGCTTTTCTGCTGCCTTCAGCCTCAAAACCACCCTTTCCCACTTGGCCCCGCGCCAGGCCCAAAAATGGCCATATGTCTGGAGATTGGTCCCACGCCGAAAGAGCCAGCAGGGAAAACTATGCCTTGTTCTAAAGCTCTTTGGGAACCGCATGCGTGGCCCCACACACCTGCGGGCTGCAGACTTTCCTGCTGCCATCAGCCTCATAACCACCCTTTCCCACTTGGCGTCGCGCCAGGCACAAAAATGTTCATATGTCTGGAGATTGGTCCCACGCCCAAAGAGCCAGCAGGGAAAACTATGCCTTGTTCTAAAGCTCTTTGGGAACCGCTTGCGTAGCCCCACACACCTGGGGGCTGCAGGCTTTCCTGCTCTCTTCAGCCTCAGAGGCACCCTTTCCCACTTGGTGCCGCGCCAGGCCCAAAAATGGCCATATGTCTGGAGATTGGTCCCACGCCCAAAGAGCCAGCAGGGAAAACTATGCCTTGTTCTAAAGCTCTTTGGGAACCGCTTGCGTAGCCCCACAGACCTTGGGTCTGCAAGCTCTCCTGCTGCCTTCAGCCTCAAAACCACCCTTTCCCACTTTGCACCGCGCCAGGCACAAAAATGGCCATATGTCTGGAGACTGGTCCCACGCCCAAAGAGCCAGCAGGGAAAACTATGCCTTGTTCTAAAGCTCTTTGGGAACCTCTTGCGTAGCCCCACACACCTGGGGGCTGCAGGCTTTCCTGCTGCCTTCAGCCTCAAAACCACCCTTTCCCACTTGGCGTCGCGCCAGGCACAAAAATGGCTATATTTCTGGAGACTGGTCCCACGGCGAAAGAGCCAGCAGGGAAAACTATGCCTTGTTCTAAAGCTCTTTGGGAACCGCATGCGTGGCCCCACACACCTGCGGGCTGCAGACTTTCCTGCTGCCATCAGCCTCATAACCACCCTTTCCCAATTGGCGTCGCGCCAGGCACAAAAATGTTCATATGTCTGGAGATTGGTCCCACGCCCAAAGAGCCAGCAGGGAAAACTATGCCTTGTTCTAAAGCTCTTTGGGAACCGCTTGCGTAGACCCACACACCTGGGGGCTGCAGGCTTTCCTGCTCTCTTCAGCCTCAGAGGCACCCTTTCCCACTTGGTGCCGCGCCAGGCCCAAAAATGGCCATATGTCTGGAGATTGGTCCCACGCCCAAAGAGCCAGCAGGGAAAACTATGCCTTGTTCTAAAGCTCTTTGGGAACCGCTTGCGTAGCCCCACAGACCTTGGGTCTGCAAGCTCTCCTGCTGCCTTCAGCCTCAAAACCACCCTTTCCCACTTTGCGCCGCGCCAGGCACAAAAATGGCCATATGTCTGGAGACTGGTCCCACGCCCAAAGAGCCAGCAGGGAAAACTATGCCTTGTTCTAAAGCTCTTTGGGAACCTCTTGCGTAGCCCCACACACCTGGGGGCTGCAGGCTTTCCTGCTGCCTTCAGCCTCAAAACCACCCTTTCCCACTTGGCTTCGCTCCAGGCCCAAAAATGGCCATATGTCTGGAGACTGGTCCCACGCCCAAAGAGCCAGCAGGGAAAACTATGCCTTGTTCTAAAGCTCTTTGGGAACCGCTTGCGTAGCCCCACACACCTGGGGGCTGCAGGCTTTCCTGCTGCCTTCAGCCTCAAAACCACCCTTTCCCACTTGGCCCCGCGCCAGGCCCAAAAATGGCCATATGTCTGGAGATTGGTCCCACGCCGAAAGAGCCAGCAGGGAAAACTATGCCTTGTTCTAAAGCTCTTTGGGAACCGCATGCGTGGCCCCACACACCTGCGGGCTGCAGACTTTCCTGCTGCCATCAGCCTCATAACCACCCTTTCCCAATTGGCATCGCGCCAGGCACAAAAATGTTCATATGTCTGGAGATTGGTCCCACGCCGAAAGAGCCAGCAGGGAAAACTATGCCTTGTTCTAAAGCTCTTTGGGAACCGCTTGCGTAGCCCCACACACCTGGGGGCTGCAGGCTTTCCTGCTCTCTTCAGCCTCAGAGGCACCCTTTCCCACTTGGTGCCGCGCCAGGCCCAAAAATGGCCATATGTCTGGAGATTGGTCCCACGCCCAAAGAGCCAGCAGGGAAAACTATGCCTTGTTCTAAAGCTCTTTGGGAACCGCTTGCGTAGCCCCACAGACCTTGGGTCTGCAAGCTCTCCTGCTGCCTTCAGCCTCAAAACCACCCTTTCCCACTTGGCTTCGCTCCAGGCCCAAAAATGGCCATATGTCTGGAGACTGGTCCCACGCCCAAAGAGCCAGCAGGGAAAACTATGCCTTGTTCTAAAGCTCTTTGGGAACCGCTTGCGTAGCCCCACACACCTGGGGGCTGCAGGCTTTCCTGCTGCCTTCAGCCTCAAAACCACCCTTTCCCACTTGGCCCCGCGCCAGGCCCAAAAATGGCCATATGTCTGGAGATTGGTCCCACGCCGAAAGAGCCAGCAGGGAAAACTATGCCTTGTTCTAAAGCTCTTTGGGAACCGCTTCCGTAGCCCCACACACCTGGGGGCTGCAGGCTTTCCTGCTGCCTTCAGCCTCAAAACCACCCTTTCCCACTTGGCGCTGCGCCAGGCACAAAAATGGCCATATGTCTGGAGATTGGTCCCACGCCCAAAGAACAGCAGGGAAAACTATGCCTTGTTCTAAAGCTCTTTGGGAACCGCTTGCGTAGCCCCACACACCTGGGGGCTGCAGGCTTTTCTGGCACCTTCAGCCTCAAAACCACCCTTTCCCACATGGCGTCACGCCAGGCACAAAAATGGCCGTATGTTTGGAGGTTGGTCCCACGCCCAAAGAGCCAGCAGGGAAAACTATGCCTTGTTCTAAAGCTCTTTGGGAACGGCTTGCGTAGCCCCACACACCTGGGGGCTGCAGGCTTTCCTGCTGCCTTCAGCCTCAAAACCTCCCTTTCCCACTTGGCCCCGCTCAAGGCACAAAAATGGCCATATGTCTGGAGACTGGTTCCACGCCCAAAGAGCCAGCAGGGAAAACTATGCCTTGTTCTAAAGCTCTTTGGGAACCGCTTGCGTGGCCCCACAGACCTGGGGGGTGCAGGCTTTCCTGCTGCCTTCAGCCTCAAAACCACCCTTTCCCACTTGGCGCTGCGCCAGGCCCAAAAATGGCCATATGGCTGGAGATTGGTCCCACGCCCAAAGAGCCAGCAGGGAAAACTATGCCTTGTTCTAAAGCTCTTTGGGAACCGCTTCCGTGGCCCCACAGACCTGGGGGCTGCAGGCTTTCCTGCTGCCTTCAGCCTCAAAACCACCCTTTCCCACTTGGCGTCGCGCCAGGCACAAAAATGGCTATATTTCTGGAGACTGGTCCCACGGCGAAAGAGCCAGCAGGGAAAACTATGCCTTGTTCTAAAGCTCTTTGGGAACCGCTTGCGTAGCCCCACAGACCTTGGGTCTGCAAGCTCTCCTGCTGCCTTCAGCCTCAAAACCACCCTTTCCCACTTGGCTTCGCTCCAGGCCCAAAAATGGCCATATGTCTGGAGACTGGTCCCACGCCCAAAGAGCCAGCAGGGAAAACTATGCCTTGTTCTAAAGCTCTTTGGGAACCGCTTGCGTAGCCCCACACACCTGGGGGCTGCAGGCTTTCCTGCTGCCTTCAGCCTCAAAACCACCCTTTCCCACTTGGCCCCGCGCCAGGCCCAAAAATGGCCATATGTCTGGAGATTGGTCCCACGCCGAAAGAGCCAGCAGGGAAAACTATGCCTTGTTCTAAAGCTCTTTGGGAACCGCTTCCGTAGCCCCACACACCTGGGGGCTGCAGGCTTTCCTGCTGCCTTCAGCCTCAAAACCACCCTTTCCCACTTGGCGCTGCGCCAGGCACAAAAATGGCCATATGTCTGGAGATTGGTCCCACGCCCAAAGAGCAGCAGGGAAAACTATGCCTTGTTCTAAAGCTCTTTGGGAACCGCTTGCGTAGCCCCACACACCTGGGGGCTGCAGGCTTTTCTGGCACCTTCAGCCTCAAAACCACCCTTTCCCACATGGCGTCACGCCAGGCACAAAAATGGCCGTATGTTTGGAGGTTGGTCCCACGCCCAAAGAGCCAGCAGGGAAAACTATGCCTTGTTCTAAAGCTCTTTGGGAACGGCTTGCGTAGCCCCACACACCTGGGGGCTGCAGGCTTTCCTGCTGCCTTCAGCCTCAAAACCTCCCTTTCCCACTTGGCCCCGCTCAAGGCACAAAAATGGCCATATGTCTGGAGACTGGTTCCACGCCCAAAGAGCCAGCAGGGAAAACTATGCCTTGTTCTAAAGCTCTTTGGGAACCGCTTGCGTGGCCCCACAGACCTGGGGGGTGCAGGCTTTCCTGCTGCCTTCAGCCTCAAAACCACCCTTTCCCACTTGGCGCTGCGCCAGGCCCAAAAATGGCCATATGGCTGGAGATTGGTCCCACGCCCAAAGAGCCAGCAGGGAAAACTATGCCTTGTTCTAAAGCTCTTTGGGAACCGCTTCCGTGGCCCCACAGACCTGGGGGCTGCAGGCTTTCCTGCTGCCTTCAGCCTCAAAACCACCCTTTCCCACTTGGCGTCGCGCCAGGCACAAAAATGGCTATATTTCTGGAGACTGGTCCCACGGCGAAAGAGCCAGCAGGGAAAACTATGCCTTGTTCTAAAGCTCTTTGGGAACCGCATGCGTGGCCCCACACACCTGCGGGCTGCAGACTTTCCTGCTGCCATCAGCCTCATAACCACCCTTTCCCAATTGGCGTCGCGCCAGGCACAAAAATGTTCATATGTCTGGAGATTGGTCCCACGCCCAAAGAGCCAGCAGGGAAAACTATGCCTTGTTCTAAAGCTCTTTGGGAACCGCTTGCGTAGCCCCACACACCTGGGGGCTGCAGGCTTTCCTGCTCTCTTCAGCCTCAGAGGCACCCTTTCCCACTTGGTGCCGCGCCAGGCCCAAAAATGGCCATATGTCTGGAGATTGGTCCCACGCCCAAAGAGCCAGCAGGGAAAACTATGCCTTGTTCTAAAGCTCTTTGGGAACCGCTTGCGTAGCCCCACAGACCTTGGGTCTGCAAGCTCTCCTGCTGCCTTCAGCCTCAAAACCACCCTTTCCCACTTTGCGCCGCGCCAGGCACAAAAATGGCCATATGTCTGGAGACTGGTCCCACGCCCAAAGAGCCAGCAGGGAAAACTATGCCTTGTTCTAAAGCTCTTTGGGAACCTCTTGCGTAGCCCCACACACCTGGGGGCTGCAGGCTTTCCTGCTGCCTTCAGCCTCAAAACCACCCTTTCCCACTTGGCTTCGCTCCAGGCCCAAAAATGGCCATATGTCTGGAGACTGGTCCCACGCCCAAAGAGCCAGCAGGGAAAACTATGCCTTGTTCTAAAGCTCTTTGGGAACCGCTTGCGTAGCCCCACACACCTGGGGGCTGCAGGCTTTCCTGCTGCCTTCAGCCTCAAAACCACCCTTTCCCACTTGGCCCCGCGCCAGGCCCAAAAATGGCCATATGTCTGGAGATTGGTCCCACGCCCAAAGAGCCAGCAGGGAAAACTATGCCTTGTTCTAAAGCTCTTTGGGAACCGCATGCGTGGCCCCACACACCTGCGGGCTGCAGACTTTCCTGCTGCCATCAGCCTCATAACCACCCTTTCCCACTTGGCGTCGCGCCAGGCCCAAAAATGGCCATATGTCTGGAGACTGGTCCCACGCCCAAAGAGCCAGCAGGGAAAACTATGCCTTGTTCTAAAGCTCTTTGGGAACCGCTTGCGTAGCCCCACACACCTGGGGGCTGCAGGCTTTCCTGCTCTCTTTAGCCTCAGAGGCACCCTTTCCCACTTGGTGCCGCGCCAGGCCCAAAAATGGCCATATGTCTGGAGATTGGTCCCACGCCCAAAGAGCCAGCAGGGAAAACTATGCCTTGTTCTAAAGCTCTTTGGGAACCGCTTGCGTAGCCCCACAGACCTTGGGTCTGCAAGCTCTCCTGCTGCCTTCAGCCTCAAAACCACCCTTTCCCACTTGGCGCCGCGCCAGGCACAAAAATGGCCATATGTCTGGAGACTGGTCCCACGCCCAAAGAGACAGCAGGGAAAAATATGCCTTGTTCTAAAGCTCTTTGGGAACCTCTTGCGTAGCCCCACACACCTGGGGGCTGCAGGCTTTCCTGCTGCCTTCAGCCTCAAAACCACCCTTTCCCACTTGGCGTCGCGCCAGGCACAAAAATGGCTATATTTCTGGAGACTGGTCCCACGGCGAAAGAGCCAGCAGGGAAAACTATGCCTTGTTCTAAAGGTCTTTGGGAACCGCATGCGTGGCCCCACACACCTGCGGGCTGCAGACTTTCCTGCTGCCATCAGCCTCATAACCACCCTTTCCCAATTGGCGTCGCGCCAGGCACAAAAATGTTCATATGTCTGGAGATTGGTCCCACGCCGAAAGAGCCAGCAGGGAAAACTATGCCTTGTTCTAAAGCTCTTTGGGAACCGCTTGCGTAGCCCCACACACCTGGGGGCTGCAGGCTTTCCTGCTCTCTTCAGCCTCAGAGGCACCCTTTCCCACTTGGTGCCGCGCCAGGCCCAAAAATGGCCATATGTCTGGAGATTGGTCCCACGCCCAAAGAGCCAGCAGGGAAAACTATGCCTTGTTCTAAAGCTCTTTGGGAACCGCTTGCGTAGCCCCACAGACCTTGGGTCTGCAAGCTCTCCTGCTGCCTTCAGCCTCAAAACCACCCTTTCCCACTTTGCGCCGCGCCAGGCACAAAAATGGCCATATGTCTGGAGACTGGTCCCACGCCCAAAGAGCCAGCAGGGAAAACTATGCCTTGTTCTAAAGCTCTTTGGGAACCTCTTGCGTAGCCCCACACACCTGGGGGCTGCAGGCTTTCCTGCTGCCTTCAGCCTCAAAACCACCCTTTCCCACTTGGCTTCGCTCCAGGCCCAAAAATGGCCATATGTCTGGAGACTGGTCCCACGCCCAAAGAGACAGCAGGGAAAACTATGCCTTGTTCTAAAGCTCTTTGGGAACCGCTTGCGTAGCCCCACACACCTGGGGGCTGCAGGCTTTCCTGCTGCCTTCAGCCTCAAAACCACCCTTTCCCACTTGGCCCCGCGCCAGGCCCAAAAATGGCCATATGTCTGGAGATTGGTCCCACGCCGAAAGAGCCAGCAGGGAAAACTATGCCTTGTTCTAAAGCTCTTTGGGAACCGCATGCGTGGCCCCACACACCTGCGGGCTGCAGACTTTCCTGCTGCCATCAGCCTCATAACCACCCTTTCCCACTTGGCGTCGCGCCAGGCACAAAAATGTTCATATGTCTGGAGATTGGTCCCACGCCCAAAGAGCCAGCAGGGAAAACTATGCCTTGTTCTAAAGCTCTTTGGGAACCGCTTGCGTAGCCCCACACACCTGGGGGCTGCAGGCTTTCCTGCTCTCTTCAGCCTCAGAGGCACCCTTTCCCACTTGGTGCCGCGCCAGGCCCAAAAATGGCCATATGTCTGGAGATTGGTCCCACGCCCAAAGAGCCAGCAGGGAAAACTATGCCTTGTTCTAAAGCTCTTTGGGAACCGCTTGCGTAGCCCCACAGACCTTGGGTCTGCAAGCTCTCCTGCTGCCTTCAGCCTCAAAACCACCCTTTCCCACTTTGCGCCGCGCCAGGCACAAAAATGGCCATATGTCTGGAGACTGGTCCCACGCCCAAAGAGCCAGCAGGGAAAACTATGCCTTGTTCTAAAGCTCTTTGGGAACCTCTTGCGTAGCCCCACACACCTGGGGGCTGCAGGCTTTCCTGCTGCCTTCAGCCTCAAAACCACCCTTTCCCACTTGGCTTCGCTCCAGGCCCAAAAATGGCCATATGTCTGGAGACTGGTCCCACGCCCAAAGAGCCAGCAGGGAAAACTATGCCTTGTTCTAAAGCTCTTTGGGAACCGCTTGCGTAGCCCCACACACCTGGGGGCTGCAGGCTTTCCTGCTGCCTTCAGCCTCAAAACCACCCTTTCCCACTTGGCCCCGCGCCAGGCCCAAAAATGGCCATATGTCTGGAGATTGGTCCCACGCCGAAAGAGCCAGCAGGGAAAACTATGCCTTGTTCTAAAGCTCTTTGGGAACCGCTTCCGTAGCCCCACACACCTGGGGGCTGCAGGCTTTCCTGCTGCCTTCAGCCTCAAAACCACCCTTTCCCACTTGGCGTCGCGCCAGGCACAAAAATGGCCATATGTCTGGAGATTGGTCCCACGCCCAAAGAGCAGCAGGGAAAACTATGCCTTGTTCTAAAGCTCTTTGGGAACCGCTTGCGTAGCCCCACACACCTGGGGGCTGCAGGCTTTTCTGGCACCTTCAGCCTCAAAACCACCCTTTCCCACATGGCGTCACGCCAGGCACAAAAATGGCCGTATGTTTGGAGGTTGGTCCCACGCCCAAAGAGCCAGCAGGGAAAACTATGCCTTGTTCTAAAGCTCTTTGGGAACGGCTTGCGTAGCCCCACACACCTGGGGGCTGCAGGCTTTCCTGCTGCCTTCAGCCTCAAAACCACCCTTTCCCACTTGGCCCCGCGCCAGGCCCAAAAATGGCCATATGTCTGGAGATTGGTCCCACGCCGAAAGAGCCAGCAGGGAAAACTATGCCTTGTTCTAAAGCTCTTTGGGAACCGCTTCCGTAGCCCCACACACCTGGGGGCTGCAGGCTTTCCTGCTGCCTTCAGCCTCAAAACCACCCTTTCCCACTTGGCGTCGCGCCAGGCACAAAAATGGCCATATGTCTGGAGATTGGTCCCACGCCCAAAGAGCAGCAGGGAAAACTATGCCTTGTTCTAAAGCTCTTTGGGAACCGCTTGCGTAGCCCCACACACCTGGGGGCTGCAGGCTTTTCTGGCACCTTCAGCCTCAAAACCACCCTTTCCCACATGGCGTCACGCCAGGCACAAAAATGGCCGTATGTTTGGAGGTTGGTCCCACGCCCAAAGAGCCAGCAGGGAAAACTATGCCTTGTTCTAAAGCTCTTTGGGAACGGCTTGCGTAGCCCCACACACCTGGGGGCTGCAGGCTTTCCTGCTGCCTTCAGCCTCAAAACCTCCCTTTCCCACTTGGCCCCGCTCAAGGCACAAAAATGGCCATATGTCTGGAGATTGGTCCCACGCCCAAAGAGCCAGCAGGGAAAACTATGCCTTGTTCTAAAGCTCTTTGGGAACCGCTTGCGTAGCCCCACACACCTGGGGGCTGCAGGCTTTCCTGCTGCCTTCAGCCTCAAAACCTCCCTTTCCCACTTGGTCCCGTGCCAGGCACAAAAATGGCCATATGTCTGGAGATTGGTCCCACGCCCAAAGAGCCAGCAGGGAAAACTATGCCTTGTTCTAAAGCTCTTTGGGAACCGCTTGCGTAGCCCCACACACGTGGGGGCTGCAGGCTTTCCTGCTGCCTTCAGCCTCAAAACCACCCTTTCCCACTTGGCGTCGCTCCAGGCACAAAAATGGCCATATGTCTGGAGATTGGTCCCACGCCGAAAGAGCCAGCAGGGAAAACTATGCCTTGTACTAAAGCTCTTTGGGAACCGCTTGCGTAGCCCCACACACCTGGGGGCTGCAGGCTTTGCTGCTGCCTTCAGCCTCAAAACCACCCTTTCCCACTTGGCGCCGCGCCAGGCCCAAAAATGGCCATATGTCTGGAGACTGGTCCCACGCCCAAAGAGCCAGCAGGGAAAGCTATGCCTTGTTCTAAAGCTCTTTGGGAACCGCTTGCGTAGACCCACAGACCTTGGGGCTGCAGGCTATCCTGCTGCCTTCAGCCTCAAAACCACCCTTTCCCACTTGGCCCCGTGCCAGGCACAAAAATGGCCATATGTCTGGAGACTGGTCCCTTTCCCAAAGAGCCAGGAGGGAAAACTATGCCTTGTTCTAAAGCTCTTTGGGAACCGCTTGCGTGGCCCCACAGACCTGGGGGCTGCAGGATTTCCTGCTGCCTTCAGCCTCAAAAACACCCTTTCCCACTTGGCGTCGCGCCAGGCATAAAAATGGCCATATGTCTGGAGATTGGTCCCACGCCCAAAGAGCCAGCAGGGAAAACTATGCCTTGTTCTAAAGCTCTTTGGGAACCGCTTGCGTAGCCCCACAGACCTGGGGGCTGCAGGCTTTCATGCTGCCTTCAGCCTCAAAACCACCCTTTCCCACTTGGCCCCGCGCCAGGCCCAGAAAAGGCCATATGTCTGGAGATTGGTCCCACGCCCAAAGAGCCAGCAGGGAAAACTATGCCTTGTTCTAAAGCTCTTTGGGAACCGCTTGCGTAGCCCCACAGACCTTTGGGCTGCAAGCTCTCCTGATGCCTTCAGCCTCAAAACCACCGTTTCCCACTTGGCGCCGCGCCAGGCCCAAAAATGGCCATATGTCTGGAGACTGGTCCCACGCCGAAAGAGCCAGCAGGGAAAACTATGCCTTGTTCTAAAGCTCTTTGGGAACCGCTTGCGTGGCCCCACAGACCTGGGGGGTGCAGGCTTTCCTGCTGCCTTCAGCCTCAAAACCACCCTTTCCCACTTGGCGCTGCGCCAGGCACAAAAATGGCCATATGGCTGGAGATTGGTCCCACGCCCAAAGAGCCAGCAGGGAAAACTATGCCTTGTTCTAAAGCTCTTTGGGAACTGCTTCCGTGGCCCAACAGACCTGGGGGCTGCAGGCTTTCCTGCTGCCTTCAGCCTCAAAACCACCCTTTCCCACTTGGCGTCGCGCCAGGCACAAAAATGGCTATATTTCTGGAGACTGGTCCCACGGCGAAAGAGCCAGCAGGGAAAACTATGCCTTGTTCTAAAGCTCTTTGGGAACCGCTTGCGTGGCCCCACACACCTGCGGGCTGCAGACTTTCCTGCTGCCATCAGCCTCATAACCACCCTTTCCCACTTGGCGTCGCGCCAGGCACAAAAATGTTCATATGTCTGGAGATTGGTCCCACGCCCAAAGAGCCAGCAGGGAAAACTATGCCTTGTTCTAAAGCTCTTTGGGAACCTCTTGCGTAGCCCCACACACCTGGGGGCTGCAGGCTTTCCTGCTGCCTTCAGCCTCAAAACCACCCTTTCCCACTTGGCTTCGCTCCAGGCCCAAAAATGGCCATATGTCTGGAGACTGGTCCCACGCCCAAAGAGCCAGCAGGGAAAACTATGCCTTGTTCTAAAGCTCTTTGGGAACCGCTTGCGTAGCCCCACACACCTGGGGGCTGCAGGCTTTCCTGCTGCCTTCAGCCTCAAAACCACCCTTTCCCACTTGGCCCCGCGCCAGGCCCAAAAATGGCCATATGTCTGGAGATTGGTCCCACGCCCAAAGAGCCAGCAGGGAAAACTATGCCTTGTTCTAAAGCTCTTTGGGAACCGCTTCCGTAGCCCCACACACCTGGGGGCTGCAGGCTTTCCTGCTGCCTTCAGCCTCAAAACCACCCTTTCCCACTTGGCGCCGCGCCAGGCACAAAAATGGCCATATGTCTGGAGATTGGTCCCACGCCCAAAGAGCAGCAGGGAAAACTATGCCTTGTACTAAAGCTCTTTGGGAACCGCTTGCATAGCCCCACACACCTGGGGGCTGCAGGCTTTTCTGGCACCTTCAGCCTCAAAACCACCCTTTCCCACATGGCGTCACGCCAGGCACAAAAATGGCCGTATGTTTGGAGGTTGGTCCCACGCCCAAAGAGCCAGCAGGGAAAACTATGCCTTGTTCTAAAGCTCTTTGGGAACGGCTTGCGTAGCCCCACACACCTGGGGGCTGCAGGCTTTCCTGCTGCCTTCAGCCTCAAAACCTCCCTTTCCCACTTGGCCCCGCTCAAGGCACAAAAATGGCCATATGTCTGGAGATTGGTCCCACGCCGAAAGAGCCAGCAGGGAAAACTATGCCTTGTTGTAAAGCTCTTTGGGAACCGCTTGCGTAGCCCCACACACCTGGGGGCTGCAGGCTTTCCTGCTGCCTTCAGCCTCAAAACCTCCCTTTCCCACTTGGTCCCGTGCCAGGCACAAAAATGGCCATATGGCTGGAGATTGGTCCCACGCCCAAAGAGCCAGCAGGGAAAACTATGCCTTGTTCTAAAGCTCTTTGGGAACCGCTTGCGTAGCCCCACACACGTGGGGGCTGCAGGCTTTCCTGCTGCCTTCAGCCTCAAAACCACCCTTTCCCACTTGGCGTCGCTCCAGGCACAAAAATGGCCATATGTCTGGAGATTGGTCCCACGCCGAAAGAGCCAGCAGGGAAATCTATGCCTTGTACTAAAGCTCTTTGGGAACCGCTTGCGTAGCCCCACACACCTGGGGGCTGCAGGCTTTGCTGCTGCCTTCAGCCTCAAAACCACCCTTTCCCACTTGGCGCCGCGCCAGGCACAAAAATGTCCATATGTCTGGAGACTGGTCCCACGCCCAAAGAGCCAGCAGGGAAAGCTATGCCTTGTTCTAAAGCTCTTTGGGAACCGCTTGCGTAGACCCACAGACCTGGGGGCTGCAGGCTATCCTGCTGCCTTCAGCCTCAAAACCACCCTTTCCCACTTGGCCCCGTGCCAGGCACAAAAATGGCCATATGTCTGGAGACTGGTCCCTTTCCCAAAGAGCCAGGAGGGAAAACTATGCCTTGTTCTAAAGCTCTTTGGGAACCGCTTGCGTGGCCCCACAGACCTGGGGGCTGCAGGATTTCCTGCTGCCTTCAGCCTCAAAAACACCCTTTCCCACTTGGCGTCGCGCCAGGCATAAAAATGGCCATATGTCTGGAGATTGGTCCCACGCCCAAAGAGCCAGCAGGGAAAACTATGCCTTGTTCTAAAGCTCTTTGGGAACCGCTTGCGTAGCCCCACAGACCTGGGGGCTGCAGGCTTTCATGCTGCCTTCAGCCTCAAAACCACCCTTTCCCACTTGGCCCCGCGCCAGGCCCAGAAAAGGCCATATGTCTGGAGATTGGTCCCACGCCCAAAGAGCCAGCAGGGAAAACTATGCCTTGTTCTAAAGCTCTTTGGGAACCGCTTGCATAGCCCCACACACCTGGGGGCTGCAGGCTTTCCTGCTGCCTTCAGCCTCAAAACCACACTTTCCCTCATGGCATCACGCCAGGCCCAAAAATGGCCATATGTCTGGAGACTGGTCCCACGCCCAAAGAGCCAGCAGGGAAAACTATGCCTTGTTCTAAAGCTCTTTGGGAACCGCTTGCGTAGACCCACAGACCTGCGGGCTGCAGGCTTTCCTGCTGCCTTCAGCCTCAAAACCACCCTTTCCCACTTGGCCCCGTGCCAGGCACAAAAATGGCCATATGTCTGGAGACTGGTCCCTTTCCCAAAGAGCCAGCAGGGAAAACTATGCCTTGTTGTAAAGCTCTTTGGGAACCGCTTGCGTAGCCCCACACACCTGGGGGCTGCAGGCTTTCCTGCTGCCTTCAGCCTCAAAACCACCCTTTCCCACTTGGCGTCGCGCCAGGCATAAAAATGGCCATATGTCTGGAGACTGGTCCCACGCCCAAAGAGCCAGCAGGGAAAACTATGCCTTGTTCTAAAGCTCTTTGGGAACGGCTTGCGTAGCCCCACAGACCTGCGGGCTGCAGGCTTTCCTGCTGCCTTAAGCCTCAAAAGCACCCTTTCATATATGCCGACACGCCAGGGACAAAAATGGCCATATGTCTGGAGATTGGTCCCACGCCCAAGGAGCCAGCAGGGAAAACTATGCCTTGTTCTAAAGCTCTTTGGGAACCGCTTGCGTAGCCCCACACACCTGGGGGCTGCAGGCTTTCCTGCTGCCTTCAGCCTTAAATCCACCCTTTCCCACTTGGCCCCGCGCCAGTCCCAAAAATGGCCATATGTCTGGAGACTGGTTCCACGCTCAAAGAGCCAGCAGGGAAAACTATGCCTTGTTCTAAAGCTCTTTGGGAACCGCTTGCGTAGCCCCACACACGTGGGGGCTGCAGGCTTTCCTGCTGCCTTCAGCCTCAAAATCACCCTTTCGCACTTGGCGTCGCTCCAGGCCCAAAAATGGCCATATGTCTGGAGATTGGTCCCACGCCGAAAGAGCCAGCAGGGAAAACTATGCCTTGTACTAAAGCTCTTTGGGAACCGCTTGCGTAGCCCCACACACCTGGGGGCTGCAGGCTTTGCTGCTGCCTTCAGCCTCAAAACCACCCTTTCCCACTTGGCGCCGCGCCAGGCACAAAAATGGCCATATGTCTGGAGACTGGTCCCACACCCAAAGAGCCAGCAGGGAAAGCTATGCCTTGTTCTAAAGCTCTTTGGGAACCGCTTGCGTAGACCCACAGACCTGCGGGCTGCAGGCTATCCTGCTGCCTTCAGCCTCAAAACCACCCTTTCCCACTTGGCCCCGTGCCAGGCACAAAAATGGCCATATGTCTGGAGATTGGTCCCACGCCCAAAGAGCCAGCAGGGAAAACTATGCCTTGTTCTAAAGCTCTTTGGGAACCGCTTGCGTAGCCCCACACACCTGGGGGCTGCAGGCTTTCCTGCTGCCTTCAGCCTCAAAACCACCCTTTCCCACTTGGCGTCACGCCAGGCACAAAAATGGCCATATGTCTGGAGGTTGGTCCCACGCCCAAAGAGCCAGCAGGGAAAACTATGCCTTGTTCTAAAGCTCTTTGGGAACCGCTTGCGTAGCCCCACACACCTGGGGGCTGCAGGATTTCCTGCTCTCTTCAGCCTCAAAACAACCCTTTCCCACATGGCGTCACGCCAGGCCCAAAAATGGCCATATGTCTAGAGATTGGTCCCACGCCCAAAGAGCCAGCAGGGAAAACTATGCCTTGTTCTAAAGCTCTTTGGGAACCGCTTGTGTAGCCCCACACACCTGGGGGCTGCAGGCTTTCCTGCTGCCTTCAGCCTCAAAACCACCCTTTCCCACTTGGCGCCGCGCAGGCCCAAAAATGGCCATATGTCTGGAGACTGGTTCCACGCTCAAAGAGCCAGCAGGGAAAACTATGCCTTGTTCTAAAGCTCTTTGGGAACCGCTTGCGTGGCCCCACACACCTGGGGGCTACAGGCTTTTCTGGCATCTTCAGCCTCAAAACCACCCTTTCCCACGTGGCGTCACGCCAGGCACAAAAATGGCCATATGTCTGGAGGTTGGTCCCACGCCCAAAGAGCCAGCAGGGAAAACTATGCCTTGTTCTAAAGCTCTTTGGGAACCGCTTGCGTAGACCCACAGACCTGCGGGCTGCAGGCTATCCTGCTGCCTTCAGCCTCAAAACCACCCTTTCCCACTTGGCCCCGTCCCAGGCACAAAAATGGCCATATGTCTGGAGACTGGTCCCTTTCCCAAAGAGCCAGCAGGGAAAACTATGCCTTGTTCTAAAGCTCTTTGGGAACCGCTTGCCTAGACCCACAGACCTGCGGGCTGCAGGCTATCCTGCTGCCTTCAGCCTCAAAACCACCCTTTCCCACTTGGCCCCGTCCCAGGCACAAAAATGGCCATATGTCTGGAGACTGGTCCCTTTCCCAAAGAGCCAGCAGGGAAAACTATGCCTTGTTCTAAAGCTCTTTGGGAACCGCTTGCGTGTCCCCACAGACCTGGGGTGTGCAGGCTTTAGTGCTGCCTTCAGCCTCAAAACCACCCTTTCCCACTTGGCGTCGCACCAGGCATAAAAATGGCCATATGTCTGGAGATTGGTCCCATGCCCAAAGAGCCAGCAGGGAAAACTATGCCTTGTTCTAAAGCTCTTTGGGAACCGCTTGCGTAGCCCCACAGACCTGGGGGCTGCAGGCTTTTCTGCTGCCTTCAGCCTCAAAACCACCCTTTCCCACATGGCGCCGCGCCAGGCCCAAAAATGGCCATATGTATGGAGATTGGTCCCACGCCCAAAGAGCCAGCAGGGAAAAATATGCCTTGTTCTAAAGCTCTTTGGGAACGGCTTGCGTAGCCCCACAGACCTGCGGGCTGCAGGCTTTCCTGCTGCCTTAAGCCTCAAAACCACCCTTTCATACATGCCGACACGCCAGGCACAAAAATGGCCATATGTCTGGAGATTGGTCACACGCCCAAAAAGCCAGCAGGGAAAACTATGCCTTGTTCTAAAGCTCTTTGGGAACCGCTTGCGTAGCCCCACAGACCTGGGGGCTGCAGGCTTTCCTGCTGCCTTCAGCCTCAAAACCATCCTTTCCCACTTGGCCCCGCGCCAGGCCCAAAAACGGCCATATGTCTGGAGGTTGGTCCCACGCCCAAAGAGCCAGCAGGGAAAACTATGCCTTGTTCTAAAGCTCTTTGGGAACCGCTTGCGTAGCCCCACACACCTGGGGGCTGCAGGCTTTCCTGCTGCCTTCAGCCTCAAAACCACCCTTTCCCACTTGACGCCGCGCCAGGCCCAAAAATGGCCACATGTCTGGAGACTGGTCCCACGCCCAAAGAGCCAGCAGGGAAAACTATGCCTTGTTCTAAAGCTCTTTGGGAACCGCTTGCGTAGCCCCACACACCTGGGGGCTGCAGGCTTTTCTGGCACCTTCAGCCTCAAAACCACCCTTTCCCACATGGCGTCACGCCAGGCACAAAAATGGCCATATGTCTGGAGATTGGTCCCACGCCCAAAGAGCCAGCAGGGAAAACTATGCCTTGTTCTAAAGCTCTTTGGGAACCGCTTGCGTAGCCCCACACACCTGGGGGCTGCAGGCTTTCCTGCTGCCTTAAGCCTCAAAAGCACCTTTCATACATGCCGACACGCCAGGCACAAAAATGGCCATATGTCTGGAGATTGGTCCTACGCCCAAAGAGCCAGCAGGGAAAACTATGCCTTGTTCTAAAGCTCTTTGGGAACCGCTTGCGTAGCCCCACACACCTGGGGGCTGCAGGATTTCCAGCTCTCTTCAGCCTCAAAACAACCCTTTCCCACTTGGCGCCGCGCCAGGCCCAAAAATGGCCATATGTCTAGAGATTGGTCCCACGCCCAAAGAGCCAGCAGGGAAAACTATGCCTTGTTCTAAAGCTCTTTGGGAACCGCTTGTGTAGCCCCACACACCTGGGGGCTGCAGGCTTTTCTGGCACCTTCAGCCTCAAAACCACCCTTTCCCACATGGCGTCACGCCAGGCACAAAAATGGCCGTATGTTTGGAGGTTGGTCCCACGCCCAAAGAGCCAGCAGGGAAAACTATGCCTTGTTCTAAAGCTCTTTGGGAACGGCTTGCATAGCCCCACACACCTGGGGGCTGCATGCTTTCCTGCTGCCTTCAGCCTCAAAACCTCCCTTTCCCACTTGGCCCCGCTCAAGGCACAAAAATGGCCATATGTCTGGAGATTGGTCCCACGCCGAAAGAGCCAGCAGGGAAAACTATGCCTTGTTGTAAAGCTCTTTGGGAACCGCTTGCGTAGCCCCACACACCTGGGGGCTGCAGGCTTTCCTGCTGCCTTCAGCCTCAAAACCTCCCTTTCCCACTTGGTCCCGTGCCAGGCACAAAAATGGCCATATGGCTGGAGATTGGTCCCACGCCGAAAGAGCCAGCAGGGAAAACTATGCCTTGTTCTAAAGCTCTTTGGGAACCGCTTGCGTAGCCCCACACACCTGGGGGCTGCAGGCTTTCCTGCTGCCTTCAGCCTCAAAACCACCCTTTCCCACTTGGCCCCGCGACAGGCACAAAAATGGCCATATGTCTGGAGACTGGTCCCACGCCCAAAGAGCCAGCAGGGAAAACTATGCCTTGTTCTAAAGCTCTTTGGGAACCGCTTGCGTAGACCCACAGACCTGCGGGCTGCAGGCTATCCTGCTGCCTTCAGCCTCAAAACCACCCTTTCCCACTTGGCCCCGCGACAGGCACAAAAATGGCCATATGTCTGGAGACTGGTCCCTTTCCCAAAGAGCCAGCAGGGAAAACTATGCCTTGTTCTAAAGCTCTTTGGGAACCGCTTGCGTGTCCCCACAGACCTGGGGTGTGCAGGCTTTAGTGCTGCCTTCAGCCTCAAAACCACCCTTTCCCACTTGGCGTCGCGCCAGGCATAAAAATGGCCATATGTCTGGAGATTGGTCCCATGCCCAAAGAGCCAGCAGGGAAAACTATGCCTTGTTCTAAAGCTCTTTGGGAACCGCTTGCGTAGCCCCACAGACCTGGGGGCTGCAGGCTTTTCTGCTGCCTTCAGCCTCAAAACCACCCTTTCCCACATGGCGCCGCGCCAGGCCCAAAAATGGCCATATGTATGGAGATTGGTCCCACGCCCAAAGAGCCAGCAGGGAAAAATATGCCTTGTTCTAAAGCTCTTTGGGAACGGCTTGCGTAGCCCCACAGACCTGCGGGCTGCAGGCTTTCCTGCTGCCTTAAGCCTCAAAACCACCCTTTCATACATGCCGACACGCCAGGCACAAAAATGGCCATATGTCTGGAGATTGGTCACACGCCCAAAAAGCCAGCAGGGAAAACTATGCCTTGTTCTAAAGCTCTTTGGGAACCGCTTGCGTAGCCCCACAGACCTGGGGGCTGCAGGCTTTCCTGCTGCCTTCAGCCTCAAAACCATCCTTTCCCACTTGGCCCCGCGCCAGGCCCAAAAACGGCCATATGTCTGGAGGTTGGTCCCACGCCCAAAGAGCCAGCAGGGAAAACTATGCCTTGTTCTAAAGCTCTTTGGGAACCGCTTGCGTAGCCCCACACACCTGGGGGCTGCAGGCTTTCCTGCTGCCTTCAGCCTCAAAACCACCCTTTCCCACTTGACGCCGCGCCAGGCCCAAAAATGGCCACATGTCTGGAGACTGGTCCCACGCCCAAAGAGCCAGCAGGGAAAACTATGCCTTGTTCTAAAGCTCTTTGGGAACCGCTTGCGTAGCCCCACACACCTGGGGGCTGCAGGCTTTTCTGGCACCTTCAGCCTCAAAACCACCCTTTCCCACATGGCGTCACGCCAGGCACAAAAATGGCCATATGTCTGGAGATTGGTCCCACGCCCAAAGAGCCAGCAGGGAAAACTATGCCTTGTTCTAAAGCTCTTTGGGAACCGCTTGCGTAGCCCCACACACCTGGGGGCTGCAGGCTTTCCTGCTGCCTTAAGCCTCAAAAGCACCTTTCATACATGCCGACACGCCAGGCACAAAAATGGCCATATGTCTGGAGATTGGTCCTACGCCCAAAGAGCCAGCAGGGAAAACTATGCCTTGTTCTAAAGCTCTTTGGGAACCGCTTGCGTAGCCCCACACACCTGGGGGCTGCAGGATTTCCTGCTCTCTTCAGCCTCAAAACAACCCTTTCCCACTTGGCGCCGCGCCAGGCTCAAAAATGGCCATATGTCTAGAGATTGGTCCCACGCCCAAAGAGCCAGCAGGGAAAACTATGCCTTGTTCTAAAGCTCTTTGGGAACCGCTTGTGTAGCCCCACACACCTGGGGGCTGCAGGCTTTTCTGGCACCTTCAGCCTCAAAACCACCCTTTCCCACATGGCGTCACGCCAGGCACAAAAATGGCCGTATGTTTGGAGGTTGGTCCCACGCCCAAAGAGCCAGCAGGGAAAACTATGCCTTGTTCTAAAGCTCTTTGGGAACGGCTTGCATAGCCCCACACACCTGGGGGCTGCAGGCTTTCCTGCTGCCTTCAGCCTCAAAACCTCCCTTTCCCACTTGGCCCCGCTCAAGGCACAAAAATGGCCATATGTCTGGAGATTGGTCCCACGCCGAAAGAGCCAGCAGGGAAAACTATGCCTTGTTGTAAAGCTCTTTGGGAACCGCTTGCGTAGCCCCACACACCTGGGGGCTGCAGGCTTTCCTGCTGCCTTCAGCCTCAAAACCTCCCTTTCCCACTTGGTCCCGTGCCAGGCACAAAAATGGCCATATGGCTGGAGATTGGTCCCACGCCGAAAGAGCCAGCAGGGAAAACTATGCCTTGTTCTAAAGCTCTTTGGGAACCGCTTGCGTAGCCCCACACACCTGGGGGCTGCAGGCTTTCCTGCTGCCTTCAGCCTCAAAACCACCCTTTCCCACTTGGCGTCACCCTAGGCCCAAAAATGGCCATATGTCTGGAGATTGGTCCCACACCGAAAGAGCCAGCAGGGAAAACTATGCCTTGTTCTAAAGCTCTTTGGGAACCGCTTGCGTAGCCCCACAGACCTGGGGGCTGCAGGCTTTGCTGCTGCCTTCAGCCTCAAAACCACCCTTTCCCACTTGGCGCCGCGCCAGTCACAAAAATGGCCATATATCTGAAGATTGGTTCCACGCCCAAAGAGCCAGCAGGGAAAACTATGCCTTGTTCTAAAGCTCTTTGGGAACCGCTTGCGTGGCCCCACAGACCTGGGGGGTGCAGGCTTTCCTGCTGCCTTCAGCCTCAAAACCACCCTTTCCCACTTGTCGCTGCGCCAGGCACAAAAATGGCCATATGGCTGGAGATTGGTCCCACGCCCAAAGAGCCAGCAGGGAAAACTATGCCTTGTTCTAAAGCTCTTTGGGAACCGCTTGCGTAGCCCCACACACCTGGGGGCTGCAGGCTTTCCTGCTGCCTTCAGCCTCAAAACCACCCTTTCCCACTTGGCGCCGCGCCAGGCCCAAAAATGGCCATATGGCTGGAGACTGGTCCCACGCCCAAAGAGCCAGCAGGGAAAACTATGCCTTTTTCTAAAGCTCTTTGGGAACCTCTTGCGTAGACCCACAGACCTGCGGGCTGCAGGCTTTCCTGCTGCCTTCAGCCTCAAAACCACCCTTTCCCACTTGGCTTCGCTCCAGGCACAAAAATGGCCATATGTCTGGAGACTGGTCCCACGCTCAAAGAGCCAGCAGGGAAAACTATGCCTTGTTCTAAAGCTCTTTGGGAACCGCTTGCGAAGCCCCACACACCTGGGGGCTGCAGGCTTTCCTGCTGCCTTCAGCCTCAAAACCACCCTTTCCCACTTGGCGCCGCGCCAGGCCCAGAAACGGCCATATGTCTGGAGATTGGTCCCACGCCCAAAGAGCCAGCAGGGAAAACGATGCCTTGTTCTAAAGCTCTTTGGGAACCGCTTGCGTAGCCCCACACACCTGGGGGCTGCAGGCTTTCCTGCTGCCTTCAGCCTCAAAACCACCCTTTCCCACTTTGCGCCGCGCCAGGCACAAAAATGGCCATATGTCTGGAGACTGGTCCCACGCCCAAAGAGCCAGCAGGGAAAACTATGCCTTGTTCTAAAGCTCTTTGGGAACCTCTTGCGTAGCCCCACACACCTCGGGGCTGCAGGCTTTCCTGCTGCCTTCAGCCTCAAAACCACCCTTTCCCACTTGGCTTCGCTCCACGCCCAAAAATGGCCATATGTCTGGAGACTGGTCCCACGCCCAAAGAGCCAGCAGGGAAAACTATGCCTTGTTCTAAAGCTCTTTGGGAACCGCTTGCGTAGCCCCACAGACCTGGGGGCTGCAGGCTTTCCTGCTGCCTTCAGCCTCAAAACCACCCTTTCCCACTTGGCGCCGCGCCAGGCCCAAAAATGGCCATATGGCTGGAGACTGGTCCCACGCCCAAAGAGCCAGCAGGGAAAACTATGCCTTGTTCTAAAGCTCTTTGGGAACCGCTTGCGTAGCCCCACACACCTGGGGGCTGCAGGCTTTCCTGCTCTCTTCAGCCTCAGAGGCACCCTTTCCCACTTGGTGCCGCGCCAGGCCCAAAAATGGCCATATGTCTGGAGATTGGTCCCACGCCGAAAGAGCCAGCAGGGAAAACTATGCCTGGTTCTAAAGCTCTTTGGGAACCGCTTGCGTAGCCCCACAGACCTGGGGGCTGCAGGCTTTCCTGCTGCCTTCAGCCTCAAAACCACCCTTTCCCACTTGGCGCCGCGCCAGGCACAAAAATGGCCATATGTCTGGAGACTGGTCCCACGCCCAAAGAGCCAGCAGGGAAAACTATGCCTTGTTCTAAAGCTCTTTGGGAACCTCTTGCGTAGCCCCACACACCTGGGGGCTGCAGGCTTTCCTGCTCTCTTCAGCCTCAAAACCACCCTTTCCCACTTGGCTTCGCTCCAGGCCCAAAAATGGCCATATGGCTGGAGACTGGTCCCACGCCCAAAGAGCCAGCAGGGAAAACTATGCCTTGTTCTAAAGCTCTTTGGGAACCGTTTGCGTAGCCCCACAGACCTGGGGGCTGCAGGCTTTCCTACTGCCTTCAGCCTCAAAACCACCCTTTTCCACTTGGCGCCGCGCCAGGCACAAAAATGGCCACATATCTGAAGATTGGTTCCACGCCCAAAGAGCCAGCAGGGAAAACTATGCCTTGTTCTAAAGCTCTTTGGGAACCGCTTCCGTGGCCCCAGAGACCTGGGGGCTGCAGGCTTTCCTGCTGCCTTCAACCTCAAAACCACCCTTTCCCACTTGGCGTCGCGCCAGGCACAAAAATGGCTATATTTCTGGAGACTGGTCCCACGCCGAAAGAGCCAGCAGGGAAAACTATGCCTTGTTCTAAAGCTCTTTGGGAACCGCTTGCGTGGCCCCACACACCTGCGGGCTGCAGACTTTCCTGCTGCCTTCAGCCTCAAAACCACCCTTTCCCACTTGGCGTCGCGCCAGGCCCAAAAATGGTCATATGTCTGGAGATTGGTCCCACGCCCAAAGAGCCAGCAGGGAAAACTATGCCTTGTTCTAAAGCTCTTTGGGAACCGCTTGCGTAGCCCCACACACCTGGGGGCGGCAGGCTTTCCTGCTCTCTTCAGCCTCAAAGGCACCCTTTCCCACTTGGTGCCGCGCCAGGCAGAAAAATGGCCATATGTCTGGAGATTGGTCCCACGCCGAAAGAGCCAGCAGGGAAAACTATGCCTTGTTCTAAAGCTCTTTGGGAACCGCTTGCGTAGCCCCACAGACCTTGGGGCTGCAAGCTCTCCTGCTGCCTTCAGCCTCAAAACCACCCTTTCCCACTTGGCGCCAAGCCAGGCCCAAAAATGGCCATATGTCTGGAGACTGGTCCAACGCCCAAAGAGCCAGCAGGGAAAACGATTCCTTAATCTAAAGCTCTTTGGGAACCGCTTGCGAAGCCCCACAGACCTGGGGGCTGCAGGCTTTCCTGCTGCCTTCAGCCTCAAAACCACCCTTTCCCACTTGGCGTCGCGCCAGGCACAAAAATGGCTATATTTCTGGAGACTGGTCCCACGCCGAAAGAGCCAGCAGGGAAAACTATGCCTTGTTCTAAAGCTCTTTGGGAACCGCTTGCATAGCCCCACACACCTGCGGGCTGCAGACTTTCCTGCTGCCTTCAGCCTCAAAACCACCCTTTCCCACTTGGCGCCGCGCCAGGCCCAAAAATGGCCTTATGGCTGGAGACTGGTCAAACGCCCAAAGAGCCAGCAGGGAAAACTATGCCTTGTTCTAAAGCTCTTTGGGAACCGCTTCCGTGGCCCCACAGACCTGGGGGCTGCAGACTTTCCTGCTGCCTTCAGCCTCAAAGGCACCCTTTCCCACTTGGCGTCGTGCCAGGCCTAAAAATGGCCATATGTCTGGAGACTGGTCCCACGCCCAAAGAGCCAGCAGGGAAAACTATGCCTTGTTCTAAAGCTCTTTGGGAACCGCTTGCGTAGCCCCACACACCTGGGGGCTGCAGGCTTTCCTGCTGCCTTCAGCCTCAAAACCACCCTTTCCCACTTGGCACCGCGCCAGGCACAAAAATGGCCATATGTCTGGAGATTGGTCCCACGCCCAAAGAGCCAGCAGGGAAAACTATGCCTTGTTCTAAAGCTCTTTGGGAACCGCTTGCGTAGCCCCACACACCTGGGGGCTGCAGGCTTTCCTGCTCTCTTCAGCCTCAGAGGCACCCTTTCCCACTTGGTGCCGCGCCAGGCCCAAAAATGGCCATATGTCTGGAGATTGGTCCCACGCCCAAAGAGCCAGCAGGGAAAACTATGCCTTGTTCTAAAGCTCTTTGGGAACCGCTTCCGTGGCCCCACAGACCTGGGGGCTGCAGACTTTCCTGCTGCCTTCAGCCTCAAAGGCACCCTTTCCCACTTGGCGTCGTGCCAGGCCTAAAAATGGCCATATGTCTGGAGACTGGTCCCACGCCCAAAGAGCCAGCAGGGAAAACTATGCCTTGTTCTAAAGCTCTTTGGGAACCGCTTGCGTAGCCCCACAGACCTGGGGGCTGCAGGCTTTCCTGCTGCCTTCAGCCTCAAAACCACCCTTTCCCACTTGGCACCGCGCCAGGCACAAAAATGGCCATATGTCTGGAGACTGGTCCCACGCCGAAAGAGCCAGCAGGGAAAACTATGCCTTGTTCTAAAGCTCTTTGGGAACCGCTTGCGTAGCCCCACACACCTGGGGGCTGCAGGCTTTCCTGCTCTCTTCAGCCTCAGAGGCACCCTTTCCCACTTGGTGCCGCGCCAGGCCCAAAAATGGCCATATGTCTGGAGATTGGTCCCACGCCCAAAGAGCCAGCAGGGAAAACTATGCCTTGTTCTAAAGCTCTTTGGGAACCGCTTGCGTAGCCCCACAGACCTTGGGGCTGCAAGCTTTCCTGCTGCCTTCAGCCTCAAAACCACCCTTTCCCACTTGGCGCCGCGCCAGGCCCAAAAATGGCCATATGGCTGGAGACTGGTCCCACGCCCAAAGAGCCAGCAGGGAAAACTATGCCTTGTTCTAAAGCTCTTTGGGAACCGCTTGCGTAGCCCCACAGACCTTGGGGCTGCAAGCTCTCCTGCTGCCTTCAGCCTCAAAACCACCCTTTCCCACTTGGCGCCGCGCCAGGCACAAAAATGGCCATATGTCTGGAGACTGGTCCCACGCCCAAAGAGCCAGCAGGGAAAACTATGCCTTTTTCTAAAGCTCTTTGGGAACCTCTTGCGTAGCCCCACACACCTGGGGGCTGCAAGCTCTCCTGCTGCCTTCAGCCTCAAAATCACCCTTTCCCACTTGGCCCCGCGCCAGGCCCAAAAATGGCCATATGTCTGGAGGTTGGTCCCACGCCCAAAGAGCCAGCAGGGAAAACTATGCCTTTTTCTAAAGCTCTTTGGGAACCTCTTGCATAGCCCCACACACCTGGGGGCTGCAGGCTTTCCTGCTGCCTTCAGCCTCAAAACCACCCTTTCCCACTTGGCTTCGCTCCAGGCCCAAAAATGGCCATATGTCTGGAGACTGGTCCCACGCCCAAAGAGCCAGCAGGGAAAACTATGCCTTGTTCTAAAGCTCTTTGGGAACCTCTTGCGTAGCCCCACACACCTCGGGGCTGCAGGCTTTCCTGCTGCCTTCAGCCTCAAAACCACCCTTTCCCACTTGGCTTCGCTCCAGGCCCAAAAATGGCCATATGTCTGGAGACTGGTCCCACGCCCAAAGAGCCAGCAGGGAAAACTATGCCTTGTTCTAAAGCTCTTTGGGAACCGCTTGCGTAGCCCAACACACCTGGGGGCTGCAGGCTTTCCTGCTGCCTTCAGCCTCAAAACCACCCTTTCCCACTTGGCTTCGCTCCAGGCACAAAAATGGCCATATGTCTGGAGACTGGTCCCACGCCCAAAGAGCCAGCAGGGAAAACTATGCCTTTTTCTAAAGCTCTTTGGGAACCTCTTGCATAGCCCCACACACCTGGGGGCTGCAGGCTTTCCTGCTGCCTTCAGCCTCAAAACCACCCTTTCCCACTTGGCTTCGCTCCAGGCACAAAAATGGCCATATGTCTGGAGACTGGTCCCACGCCCAAAGAGCCAGCAGGGAAAACTATGCCTTGTTCTAAAGCTATTTGGGAACCTCTTGCGTAGCCCCACACACCTGGGGGCTGCATGCTTTCTAGCTGCCTTCAGCCTCAAAACCACCCTTTCCCACTTGGCGCCGCGCCAGGCCCAAAAATGGCCATATGTCTGGAGACTGGTCCCACGCCCAAAGAGCCAGCAGGGAAAACTATGCCTTGTTCTAAAGCTCTTTGGGAACCTCTTGCGTAGCCCCACACACCTGGGGGCTGCAGGCTTTCCTGCTGCCTTCAGCCTCAAAACCACCCTTTCCCACTTGGCTTCGCTTCAGACCCAAAAATGGCCATATGTCTGGAGACTGGTCCCACGCCCAAAGAGCCAGCAGGGAAAACTATGCCTTGTTCTAAAGCTCTTTGGGAACCGCTTGCGTAGCCCCACAGACCTGGGGGCTGCAGGCTTTCCTGCTGCCTTCAGCCTCAAAACCACCCTTTCCCACTTGGCGCCGCGCCAGGCCCAAAAATGGCCATATGGCTGGAGATTGGTCCCACGCCCAAAGAGCCAGCAGGGAAAACTATGCCTTGTTCTAAAGCTCTTTGGGAACCGCTTGCGTGGCCCCACACACCTGGGGGCTGCAGGCTTTCCTGCTGCCTTCAGCCTCAAAACCACCCTTTCCCACTTAGCCCCGCGCCAGGCACAAAAATGGCTATATTTCTGGAGACTGGTCCCACGGCGAAAGAGCCAGCAGGGAAAACTATGCCTTGTTCTAAAGCTCTTTGGGAACCGCTTGCGTAGCCCCACAGAGCTGGGGGCTGCAGACTTTCCTGCTGCCTTCAGCCTCAAAACCACCCTTTCCCACTTGGCGCCGCGCCAGGCCCAAAAATGGCCATATGTCTGGAGATTGGTCCCACGCCCAAAGAGCCAGCAGGGAAAACTATGCCTTGTTCTAAAGCTCTTTGGGAACCGCTTGCGTAGCCCCACAGACCTGGGGGCTGCAGGCTTTCCTGCTGCCTTCAGCCTCAAAACCACCCTTTCCACTTGGCTTCGCTCCAGGCACAAAAATGGCCATATGTCTGGAGACTGGTCCCACGCCCAAAGAGCCAGCAGGGAAAACTATGCCTTTTTCTAAAGCTCTTTGGGAACCTCTTGCGTAGCCCCACACACCTGGGGGCTGCATGCTTTCCTGCTGCCTTCAGCCTCAAAACCACCCTTTCCCACTTGGCTTCGCTCCAGGCACAAAAATGGCCATATGTCTGGAGACTGGTCCCACGCCCAAAGAGCCAGCAGGGAAAACTATGCCTTGTTCTAAAGCTCTTTGGGAACCGCTTGCGAAGCCCCACACACCTGGGGGCTGCAGGCTTTCCTGCTGCCTTCAGCCTCAAAACCACCCTTTCCCACTTGGCGCCGCGCCAGGCCCAGAAACGGCCATATGTCTGGAGATTGGTCCCACGCCCAAAGAGCCAGCAGGGAAAACTATGCCTTGTTCTAAAGCTCTTTGGGAACCGCTTGCGTAGCCCCACAGACCTGGGGGCTGCAGGCTTTCCTGCTGCCTTCAGCCTCAAAACCACCCTTTCCCACTTGGCGCCGCGCCAGGCACAAAAATGGCCATATATCTGGAGACTGGTCCCACGCCCAAAGAGCCAGCAGGGAAAACTATGCCTTGTTTTAAAGCTCTTTGGGAACCTCTTGCGTAGCCCCACACACCTGGGGGCTGCAGGCTTTCCTGCTGCCTTCAGCCTCAAAACCACCCTTTCCCACTTGGCTTCGCTCCAGGCCCAAAAACGGCCATATGTCTGGAGACTGGTCCCACGCCCAAAGAGCCAGCAGGGAAAACTATGCCTTGTTCTAAAGCTCTTTGGGAACCGCTTGCGTAGCCCCACACACCTGGGGGCTGCAGGCTTTCCTGCTGCCTTCAGCCTCAAAACCACCCTTTCCCACTTGGCGCCGCGCCAGGCCCAAAAATGGCCATATGTCTGGAGACTGGTCCCACGCCCAAAGAGCCAGCAGGGAAAACTATGCCTTTTTCTAAAGCTCTTTGGGAACCTCTTGCGTAGCCCCACACACCTGGGGGCTGCATGCTTTCCTGCTGCCTTCAGCCTCAAAACCACCCTTTCCCACTTGGCTTCGCTCCAGGCACAAAAATGGCCATATGTCTGGAGACTGGTCCCACGCCCAAAGAGCCAGCAGGGAAAACTATGCCTTGTTCTAAAGCTCTTTGGGAACCGCTTGCGAAGCCCCACACACCTGGGGGCTGCAGGCTTTCCTGCTGCCTTCAGCCTCAAAACCACCCTTTCCCACTTGGCGCCGCGCCAGGCCCAGAAACGGCCATATGTCTGGAGATTGGTCCCACGCCCAAAGAGCCAGCAGGGAAAACTATGCCTTGTTCTAAAGCTCTTTGGGAACCTCTTGCGTAGCCCCACACACCTCGGGGCTGCAGGCTTTCCTGCTGCCTTCAGCCTCAAAGGCACCCTTTCCCACATGGCATTACGCCAGGCCCAAAAATGGCCATATGTCTGGAGACTGGTCCCACGCCCAAAGAGCCAGCAGGGAAAACTATGCCTTGTTCTAAAGCTCTTTGGGAACCGCTTGCGTAGCCCCACACACCTGTGGGCTGCAGGCTTTCCTGCTGCCTTCAGCCTCAAAACCACCCTTTCCCACTTGGCGCCGCGCCAGGCCCAGAAACGGCCATATGTCTGGAGATTGGTCCCACGCCCAAAGAGCCAGCAGGGAAAACTATGCCTTGTTCTAAAGCTCTTTGGGAACCGCTTGCGTAGCCCCACACACCTCGGGGCTGCAGGCTTTCCTGCTGCCTTCAGCCTCAAAACCACCCTTTCCCACTTGGCGCCGCGCCAGGCACAAAAATGGCCATATGGCTGGAGATTGGTCCCACGCCCAAAGAGCCAGCAGGGAAAACTATGCCTTGTTCTAAAGCTCTTTGGGAACCGCTTGCGTAGCCCCACAGAGCTGGGGGCTGCAGACTTTCCTGCTGCCTTCAGCCTCAAAACCACCCTTTCCCACTTGGCGCCGCGCCAGGCCCAAAAATGGCCATATGTCTGGAGATTGGTCCCACGCCCAAAGAGCCAGCAGGGAAAACTATGCCTTGTTCTAAAACTCTTTGGGAACCGCTTGCGTAGCCCCTCACACCCGGGGGCTGCAAGCTTTCCTGCTGCTTTCAGCCTCAAAACCACCCTTTCCCACTTGGCCCCGCGCCAGGCCCAGAAAAGGCCATATGTCTGGAGACTGGTCCCACGCCCAAAGAGCCAGCAGGGAAAACTATGCCTTGTTCTAAAGCTCTTTGGGAACCGCTTGTGTAGCCCCACACACCTGTGGGCTGCAGGCTTTCCTGCTGCCTTCAGCCTCAAAGGCACCCTTTCCCACATGGCATTACGCCAGGCCCAAAAATGGCCATATGTCTGGAGACTGGTCCCACGCCCAAAGAGCCAGCAGGGAAAACTATGCCTTGTTCTAAAGCTCTTTGGGAACCGCTTGCGTAGCCCCACACACCTGGGGGCTGCAGGCTTTCCTGCTGCCTTCAGCCTCAAAACCACCCTTTCCCACTTGGCGCCGCGCCAGGCCCAGAAACGGCCATATGTCTGGAGATTGGTCCCACGCCCAAAGAGCCAGCAGGGAAAACTATGCCTTGTTCTAAAGCTCTTTGGGAACCGCTTGCGTAGCCCCACACACCTCGGGGTTGCAGGCTTTCCTGCTGCCTTCAGCCTCAAAACGACCCTTTCCCACTTGGCGCCGCGCCAGGCACAAAAATGGCCATATGTCTGGAGATTGGTCCCACGCCCAAAGAGCCAGCAGGGAAAACTATGCCTTGTTCTAAAGCTCTTTGGGAACCGCTTCCGTAGCCCCACAGACCTGCGGCCTGCAGGCTTTCCTGCTCTCTTCAGCCTCAGAGGCACCCTTTCCATCTTGGTGCCGCGCCAGGCACAAAAATGGCCATATGTCTGGAGATTGGTCCCACGCCCAAAGAGCCAGCAGGGAAAACTATGCCTTGTTCTAAAGCTCTTTGGGAACCGCTTGCGTAGCCCCACAGACCTTGGGGCTGCAAGCTCTCCTGCTCTCTTCAGCCTCAAAACCACCCTTTCCCACTTGGCGCCCTGCCAGGCCCAAAAATGGCCATATGTCTGGAGACTGGTCCCACGCCCAAAGAGCCAGCAGGGAAAACTATGCCTTGTTCTAAAGCTCTTTGGGAACCGCTTGCGTGGCCCCACACACCTGGGGGCTGCAGGCTTTCCTGCTGCCTTCAGCCTCAAAACCACCCTTTCCCACTTAGCCCCGCGCCAGGCACAAAAATGGCTATATTTCTGGAGACTGGTCCCACGCCCAAAGAGCCAGCAGGGAAAACTATGCCTTGTTCTAAATCTCTTTGGGAACCGCTTGCGTAGCCCCACAGAGCTGGGGGCTGCAGACTTTCCTGCTGCCTTCAGCCTCAAAACCACCCTTTCCCACTTGGCGCCGCGCCAGGCCCAAAAATGGCCATATGTCTGGAGACTGGTCCCACGCCCAAAGAGCCAGCAGGGAAAACTATGCCTTGTTCTAAAGCTCTTTGGGAACCGCTTGCGTAGCCCCACACACCTGGGGGCTGCAGGCTTTCCTGCTGCCTTCAGCCTCAAAACCACCCTTTCCCACTTGGCGCCGCGCCAGGCCCAAAAATGACCATATGTCTGGAGATTGGTCCCACGCCCAAAGAGCCAGCAGGGAAAACTATGCCTTGTTCTAAAGCTCTTTGGGAACCGCTTGCGTAGCCCCACAGATCTGGGTGGTGCAGGCTTTCCTGCTGCCTTCAGCCTCAAAACCACCCTTTCCCACATGGCGTCACGCCAGGCACAAAAATGGCCATATGTCTGGAGACTGGTCCCACGTCCAAAGAGCCAGCAGGGAAAACTATGCCTTGTTCTAAAGCTCTTTGGGAACCGCTTGCGTAGCCCCTCACACCTGGGGGCTGCAGGCTTTCCTGCTGCCTTCAGCCTCAAAACCACCCTTTCCCACATGGCGTCACGCCAGGCACAAAAATGGCCATATGTCTGGAGATTGGTCCCACGTCCAAAGAGCCAGCAGGGAAAACTATGCCTTGTTCTAAAGCTCTTTGGGAACCGCTTGCGTAGCCCCTCACACCCGGGGGCTGCAAGCTTTCCTGCTGCTTTCAGCCTCAAAACCACCCTTTCCCACTTGGCCCCGCGCCAGGCCCAGAAAAGGCCATATGTCTGGAGACTGGTCCCACGCCCAAAGAGCCAGCAGGGAAAACTATGCCTTGTTCTAAAGCTCTTTGGGAACCGCTTGTGTAGCCCCACACACCTGGGGGCTGCAGGCTTTCCTGCTGCCTTCAGCCTCAAAGGCACCCTTTCCCACATGGCATTACGCCAGGCCCAAAAATGGCCATATGTCTGGAGACTGGTCCCACGCCCAAAGAGCCAGCAGGGAAAACTATGCCTGGTTCTAAAGCTCTTTGGGAACCGCTTGCGTAGCCCCACACACCTGGGGGCTGCAGGCTTTCCTGCTGCCTTCAGCCTCAAAACCACCCTTTCCCACTTGGCGCCGCGCCAGGCCCAGAAACGGCCATATGTCTGGAGATTGGTCCCACGCCCAAAGAGCCAGCAGGGAAAACTATGCCTTGTTCTAAAGCTCTTTGGGAACCGCTTGCGTAGCCCCACACACCTCGGGGCTGCAGGCTTTCCTGCTGCCTTCAGCCTCAAAACCACCCTTTCCCACTTGGCGCCGCGCCAGGCCCAAAAATGGCCATATGTCTGGAGATTGGTCCCACGCCCAAAGAGCCAGCAGGGAAAACTATGCCTTGTTCTAAAGCTCTTTGGGAACCGCTTGCGTAGCCCCACAGAGCTGGGGGCTGCAGACTTTCCTGCTGCCTTCAGCCTCAAAACCACCCTTTCCCACTTGGCGCCGCGCCAGGCCCAAAAATGGCCATATGTCTGGAGATTGGTCCCACGCCCAAAGAGCCAGCAGGGAAAACTATGCCTTGTTCTAAAACTCTTTGGGAACCGCTTGCGTAGCCCCACAGATCTGGGTGGTGCAGGCTTTCCTGCTTCCTTCAGCCTCAAAACCACCCTTTCCCACTTGGCGCCGCGCCAGGCCCAAAAATGACCATATGTCTGGAGATTGGTCCCACGCCCAAAGAGCCAGCAGGGAAAACTATGCCTTGTTCTAAAGCTCTTTGGGAACCGCTTGCATAGCCCCACAGACCTGGGGGCTGCAGGCTTTCCTGCTGCCTTCAGCCTCAAAACCACCCTTTCCCACATGGCGTCACGCCAGGCGCAAAAATGGCCATATGTCTGGAGATTGGTCCCACGTCCAAAGAGCCAGCAGGGAAAACTATGCCTTGTTCTAAAGCTCTTTGGGAACCGCTTGCGTAGCCCCTCACACCCGGGGGCTGCAAGCTTTCCTGCTGCTTTCAGCCTCAAAACCACCCTTTCCCACTTGGCCCCGCGCCAGGCCCAGAAACGGCCATATGTCTGGAGACTGGTCCCACGCCCAAAGAGCCAGCAGGGAAAACTATGCCTTGTTCTAAAGCTCTTTGGGAACCGCTTGTGTAGCCCCACACACCTGTGGGCTGCAGACTTTCCTGCTGCCTTCAGCCTCAAAGGCACCCTTTCCCACATGGCATTACGCCAGGCCCAAAAATGGCCATATGTCTGGAGACTGGTCCCACGCCCAAAGAGCCAGCAGGGAAAACTATGCCTTGTTCTAAAGCTCTTTGGGAACCGCTTGCGTAGCCCCACACACCTGGGGGCTGCAAGCTCTCCTGCTGCCTTCAGCCTCAAAACCACCCTTTCCCACTTGGCGCCGCGCCAGGCCCAAAAATGGCCATATGGCTGGAGACTGGGCCCACGCCCAAAGAGCCAGCAGGGAAAAATATGCCTTTTTCTAAAGCTCTTTGGGAACCTCTTGCGTAGCCCCACACACCTGGGGGCTGCATGCTTTCCTGCTGCCTTCAGCCTCAAAACCACCCTTTCCCACTTGGCTTCGCTCCAGGCCCAAAAATGGCCATATGTCTGGAGACTGGTCCCACGCCCAAAGAGCCAGCAGGGAAAACTATGCCTTGTTCTAAAGCTCTTTGGGAACCGCTTGCGAAGCCCCACACACCTGGGGGCTGCAGGCTTTCCTGCTGCCTTCAGCCTCAAAACCACCCTTTCCCACTTGGCGCCGCGCCAGGCCCAGAAACGGCCATATGTCTGGAGATTGGTCCCACGCCCAAAGAGCCAGCAGGGAAAACTATGCCTTGTTCTAAAGCTCTTTGGGAACCGCTTGCGTAGCCCCACAGACCTGGGGGCTGCAGGCTTTCCTGCTGCCTTCAGCCTCAAAACCACCCTTTCCCACTTGGCGCCGCGCCAGGCCCAAAAATGGCCATATGTCTGGAGACTGGTCCCACGCCCAAAGAGCCAGCAGGGAAAACTATGCCTTGTTCTAAAGCTCTTTGGGAACCGCTTGCGAAGCCCCACACACCTGGGGGCTGCAGGCTTTCCTGCTGCCTTCAGCCTCAAAACCACCCTTTCCCACTTGGCGCCGTGCCAGGCCCAGAAACGGCCATATGTCTGGAGATTGGTCCCACGCCCAAAGAGCCAGCAGGGAAAACTATGCCTTGTTCTAAAGCTCTTTGGGAACCGCTTGCGTAGCCCCACAGACCTGGGGGCTGCAGGCTTTCCTGCTGCCTTCAGCCTCAAAACCACCCTTTCCCACTTGGCGCCGCGCCAGGCACAAAAATGGCCATATGTCTGGAGACTGGTCCCACGCCCAAAGAGCCAGCAGGGAAAACTATGCCTTGTTCTAAAGCTCTTTGGGAACCGCTTGCGTAGCCCCACAGACCTTGGGGCTGCAAGCTCTCCTGCTGCCTTCAGCCTCAAAACCACCCTTTCCCACTTGGCGCCGCGCCAGGCACAAAAATGGCCATATGTCTGGAGACTGGTCCCACGCCCAAAGAGCCAGCAGGGAAAACTATGCCTTTTTCTAAAGCTCTTTGGGAACCTCTTGCGTAGCCCCACACACCTGGGGGCGGCATGCTTTCCTGCTGCCTTCAGCCTCAAAACCACCCTTTCCCACTTGGCTTCGCTCCAGGCACAAAAATGGCCATATGTCTGGAGACTGGTCCCACGCCCAAAGAGCCAGCAGGGAAAACTATGCCTTGTTCTAAAGCTCTTTAGGAACCGCTTGCGAAGCCCCACAGACCTGGGGGCTGCAGGCTTTCCTGCTGCCTTCAGCCTCAAAACCACCCTTTCCCACTTGGCGCCGTGCCAGGCCCGTAAACGGCCATATGTCTGGAGATTGGTCCCACGCCGAAAGAGCCAGCAGGGAAAACTATGCCTTGTTCTAAAGCTCTTTGGGAACCGCTTGCGTAGCCCCACAGACCTGGGGGCTGCAGGCTTTCCTGCTGCCTTCAGCCTCAAAACCACCCTTTCCCACTTGGCGCCGCGCCAGGCACAAAAATGGCCATATGTCTGGAGACTGGTCCCACACCCAAAGAGCCAGCAGGGAAAACTATGCCTTGTTCTAAAGCTATTTGGGAACCTCTTGCGTAGCCCCACACACCTCGGGGCTGCAGGCTTTCCTGCTGCCTTCAGCCTCAAAACCACCCTTTCCCACTTGGCTTCGCTCCAGGCACAAAAATGGCCATATGTCTGGAGACTGGTCCCACGCCCAAAGAGCCAGCAGGGAAAACTATGCCTTGTTCTAAAGCTCTTTGGGAACCGCTTGCGTAGCCCCACAGACCTTGGGGCTGCAGGCTTTCCTGCTGCCTTCAGCCTCAAAGCCACCCTTTCCCACTTGGCGCCGCGCCAGGCCCAAAAATGGCCATATGTCTGGAGACTGGTCCCACGCCCAAAGAGCCAGCAGGGAAAACTATGCCTTTTTCTAAAGCTCTTTGGGAACCTCTTGCGTAGCCCCACACACCTGGGGGCTGCATGCATTCCTGCTGCCTTCAGCCTCAAAACCACCCTTTCCCACTTGGCGCCGCGCCAGGCACAAAAATGGCCATATGTCTGGAGACTGGTCCCACGCCCAAAGAGCCAGCAGGGAAAACTATGCCTTGTTCTAAAGCTCTTTAGGAACCGCTTGCGAAGCCCCACAGACCTGGGGGCTGCAGGCTTTCCTGCTGCCTTCAGCCTCAAAACCACCCTTTCCCACTTGGCGCCGTGCCAGGCCCAGAAACGGCCATATGTCTGGAGATTGGTCCCACGCCGAAAGAGCCAGCAGGGAAAACTATGCCTTGTTCTAAAGCTCTTTGGGAACCGCTTGCGTAGCCCCACACACCTGGGGGCTGCAGGCTTTCCTGCTGCCTTCAGCCTCAAAACCACCCTTTCCCACTTGGCGCCGCGCCAGGCACAAAAATGGCCATATGTCTGGAGACTGGTGCCACGCCCAAAGAGCCAGCAGGGAAAACTATGCCGTGTTCTAAAGCTATTTGGGAACCTCTTGCGTAGCCCCACACACCTCGGGGCTGCAGGCTTTCCTGCTGCCTTCAGCCTCAAAACCACCCTTTCCCACTTGGCTTCGCTCCAGGCACAAAAATGGCCATATGTCTGGAGACTGGTCCCACGCCCAAAGAGCCAGCAGGGAAAACTATGCCTTGTTCTAAAGCTCTTTGGGAACCGCTTGCGAAGCCCCACACACCTGGGGGCTGCAGGCTTTCCTGCTGCCTTCAGCCTCAAAACCACCCTTTCCCACTTGGCTTCGTGCCAGGCCCAGAAACGGCCATATGTCTGGAGATTGGTCCCACGCCCAAAGAGCCAGCAGGGAAAACTATGCCTTGTTCTAAAGCTCTTTGGGAACCGCTTGCGTAGCCCCACAGACCTGGGGGCTGCAGGCTTTCCTGCTACCTTCAGCCTCAAAACCACCCTTTCCCACTTGGCTTCGCTCCAGGCCCAAAAATGGCCATATGTCTGGAGACTGGTCCCACGCCCAAAGAGCCAGCAGGGAAAACTATGCCTTGTTCTAAAGCTCTTTGGGAACCGCTTGCGTAGCCCCACAGACCTTGGGGCTGCAAGCTCTCCTCCTGCCTTCAACCTCAAAACCACCCTTTCCCACTTGGCGCCGCGCCAGGCACAAAAATGGCCATATGTCTTGAGACTGGTCCCACGCCCAAAGAGCCAGCAGGGAAAACTATGCCTTGTTCTAAAGCTCTTTGGGAACCGCTTGCGAAGCCCCACACACCTGGGGGCTGCAGGCTTTCCTGCTGCCTTCAGCCTCAAAACCACCCTTTCCCACTTGGCGCCGCGCCAGGCACAAAAATGGCCATATGTCTGGAGACTGGTCCCACGCCCAAAGAGCCAGCAGGGAAAACTATGCCTTGTTCTAAAGCTCTTTGGGAACCTCTTGCGTGGCCCCACACACCTCGGGGCTGCAGGCTTTCCTGCTGCCTTCAGCCTCAAAACCACCCTTTCCCACTTGGCTTCGCTCCAGGCCCAAAAATGGCCATATGTCTGGAGACTGGTCCCACGCCCAAAGAGCCAGAGGGAAAACTATGCCTTGTTCTAAAGCTCTTTGGGAACCTCTTGCGTAGCCCCACACACCTGGGGGCTGCATGCTTTCCTGCTGCCTTCAGCCTCAAAACCACCCTTTCCCACTTGGCTTCGCTTCAGACCCAAAAATGGCCATATGTCTGGAGACTGGTCCCACGCCCAAAGAGCCAGCAGGGAAAACTATGCCTTGTTCTAAAGCTCTTTGGGAACCGCTTGCGTGGCCCCACACACCTGGGGGCTGCAGGCTTTCCTGCTGCCTTCAGCCTCAAAACCACCCTTTCCCACTTAGCCCCGCGCCAGGCACAAAAATGGCTATATTTCTGGAGACTGGTCCCACGCCCATAGAGCCAGCAGGGAAAACTATGCCTTGTTCTAAAGCTCTTTGGGAACCGCTTGCGTAGCCCCACAGAGCTGGGGGCTGCAGACTTTCCTGCTGCCTTCAGCCTCAAAACCACCCTTTCCCACTTGGCGCCGCGCCAGGCCCAAAAATGGCCATATGTCTGGAGATTGGTCCCACGCCCAAAGAGCCAGCAGGGAAAACTATGCCTTGTTCTAAAGCTCTTTGGGAACCGCTTGCGTAGCCCCACACACCTGGGGGCTGCAGGCTTTCCTGCTGCCTTCAGCCTCAAAACCACCCTTTCCACTTGGCTTCGCTCCAGGCACAAAAATGGCCATATGTCTGGAGACTGGTCCCACGCCCAAAGAGCCAGCAGGGAAAACTATGCCTTGTTCTAAAGCTCTTTGGGAACCGCTTTCGTAGCCCCACAGACCTGGGGGCTGCAGGCTTTCCTGCTGCCTTCAGCCTCAAAACCACCCTTTCCCACTTGGCGCCGCGCCAGGCCCAGAAACGGCCATATGTCTGGAGATTGGTCCCACGCCCAAAGAGCCAGCAGGGAAAACTATGCCTTTTTCTAAAGCTCTTTGGGAACCTCTTGCGTAGCCCCACACACCTGGGGACTGCATGCTTTCCTGCTGCCTTCAGCCTCAAAACCACCCTTTCCCACTTGGCTTCGCTCCAGGCACAAAAATGGCCATATGTCTGGAGACTGGTCCCACGCCCAAAGAGCCAGCAGGGAAAACTATGCCTTGTTCTAAAGCTCTTTGGGAACCGCTTGCGAAGCCCCACACACCTGGGGGCTGCAGGCTTTCCTGCTGCCTTCAGCCTCAAAACCACCCTTTCCCACTTGGCGCCGCGCCAGGCCCAGAAACGGCCATATGTCTGGAGATTGGTCCCACGCCCAAAGAGCCAGCAGGGAAAACTATGCCTTGTTCTAAAGCTCTTTGGGAACCGCTTGCGTAGCCCCACAGACCTGGGGGCTGCAGGCTTTCCTGCTGCCTTCAGCCTCAAAACCACCCTTTCCCACTTGGCGCCGCGCCAGGCACAAAAATGGCCATATGTCTGGAGACTGGTCCCACGCCCAAAGAGCCAGCAGGGAAAACTATGCCTTGTTCTAAAGCTCTTTGGGAACCTCTTGCGTAGCCCCACACACCTGGGGGCTGCAGGCTTTCCTGCTGCCTTCAGCTTCAAAACCACCCTTTCCCACTTGGCTTCGCTCCAGGCCCAAAAATGGCCATATGTCTGGAGACTGGTCCCACGCCCAAAGAGCCAGCAGGGAAAACTATGCCTTGTTCTAAAGCTCTTTGGGAACCGCTTGCGTAGCCCCACAGAGCTGGGGGCTGCAGACTTTCCTGCTGCCTTCAGCCTCAAAACCACCCTTTCCCACTTGGCGCCGCGCCAGGCCCAAAAATGGCCATATGTCTGGAGATTGGTCCCACGCCCAAAGAGCCAGCAGGGAAAACTATGCCTTGTTCTAAAGCTCTTTGGGAACCGCTTGCGTAGCCCCACACACCTGGGGGCTGCAGGCTTTCCTGCTGCCTTCAGCCTCAAAACCACCCTTTCCACTTGGCTTCGCTCAAGGCACAAAAATGGCCATATGTCTGGAGACTGGTCCCACGCCCAAAGAGCCAGCAGGGAAAACTATGCCTTGTTCTAAAGCTCTTTGGGAACCGCTTTCGTAGCCCCACACACCTGGGGGCTGCAGGCTTTCCTGCTGCCTTCAGCCTCAAAGGCACCCTTTCCCACTTGGCGCCGCGCCAGGCCCAGAAACGGCCATATCGCTGGAGATTGGTCCCACGCCCAAAGAGCCAGCAGGGAAAACTATGCCTTGTTCTAAAGCTCTTTGGGAACCGCTTGCGTAGCCCCACAGACCTGGGGGCTGCAGGCTTTCCTGCTGCCTTCAGCCTCAAAACCACCCTTTCCCACTTGGCGCCGCGCCAGGCACAAAAATGGCCATATATCTGGAGACTGGTCCCACGCCCAAAGAGCCAGCAGGGAAAACTATGCCTTGTTCTAAAGCTCTTTGGGAACCTCTTGCGTAGCCCCACACACCTCGGGGCTGCAGGCTTTCCTGCTGCCTTCAGCCTCAAAACCACCCTTTCCCACTTGGCTTCGCTCCAGGCCCAAAAATGGCCATATGTCTGGAGACTGGTCCCACGCCCAAAGAGCCAGCAGGGAAAACTATGCCTTGTTCTAAAGCTCTTTGGGAACCGCTTGCGTAGCCCCACAGACCTTGGGGCTGCAGGCTTTCCTGCTGCCTTCAGCCTCAAAACCACCCTTTCCCACTTGGCGCCGCGCCAGGCCCAAAAATGGCCATATGTCTGGAGATTGGTAACACGCCCAAAGAGCCAGCAGGGAAAACTATGCCTTTTTCTAAAGCTCTTTGGGAACCTCTTGCGTAGCCCCACACAGCTGGGGGCTGCATGCTTTCCTGCTGCCTTCAGCCTCAAAACCACCCTTTCCCACTTGGCTTCGCTCCAGGCACAAAAATGGCCATATGTCTGGAGACTGGTCCCACGCCCAAAGAGCCAGCAGGGAAAACTATGCCTTGTTCTAAAGCTCTTTGGGAACCGCTTGCGAAGCCCCACACACCTGGGGGCTGCAGGCTTTCCTGCTGCCTTCAGCCTCAAAACCACCCTTTCCCACTTGGCACCGCGCCAGGCCCAGAAACGGCCATATGTCTGGAGATTGGTCCCACGCCCAAAGAGCCAGCAGGGAAAACTATGCCTTGTTCTAAAGCTCTTTGGGAACCGCTTGCGTAGCCCCACAGACCTGGGGGCTGCAGGCTTTCCTGCTGCCTTCAGCCTCAAAACCACCCTTTCCCACTTGGCGCCGCGCCAGGCACAAAAATGGCCATATGTCTGGAGACTGGTCCCACGCCCAAAGAGCCAGCAGGGAAAACTATGCCTTGTTCTAAAGCTCTTTGGGAACCTCTTGCGTAGTCCCACACACCTCGGGGCTGCAGGCTTTCCTGCTGCCTTCAGCCTCAAAACCACCCTTTCCCACTTGGCTTCGCTCCAGGCCCAAAAATGGCCATATGTCTGGAGACTGGTCCCACGCCCAAAGAGCCAGCAGGGAAAACTATGCCTTGTTCTAAAGCTCTTTGGGAACCGCTTGCGTAGCCCCACAGACCTGGGGGCTGCAGGCTTTCCTGCTGCCTTCAGCCTCAAAACCACCCTTTCCCACTTGGCGCCGCGCCAGGCCCAAAAATGGCCATATGGCTGGAGATTGGTCCCACGCCCAAAGAGCCAGCAGGGAAAACTATGCCTTGTTCTAAAGCTCTTTGGGAACCGCTTGCGTGGCCCCACACACCTGGGGACTGCAGGCTTTCCTGCTGCCTTCAGCCTCAAAACCACCCTTTCCCACTTAGCCCCGCGCCAGGCACAAAAATGGCTATATTTCTGGAGACTGGTCCCACGCCCAAAGAGCCAGCAGGGAAAACTATGCCTTGTTCTAAAGCTCTTTGGGAACCGCTTGCGTAGCCCCACAGAGCTGGGGGCTGCAGACTTTCCTGCTGCCTTCAGCCTCAAAACCACCCTTTCCCACTTGGCGCCGCGCCAGGCCCAAAAATGGCCATATGTCTGGAGATTGGTCCCACGCCCAAAGAGCCAGCAGGGAAAACTATGCCTTGTTCTAAAGCTCTTTGGGAACCGCTTGCGTAGCCCCACACACCTGGGGGCTGCAGGCTTTCCTGCTGCCTTCAGCCTCAAAACCACCCTTTCCCACTTGGCGCCGCGCCAGGCCCAAAAATGACCATATGTCTGGAGATTGGTCCCACGCCCAAAGAGCCAGCAGGGAAAACTATGCCTTGTTCTAAAGCTCTTTGGGAACCGCTTGCGTAGCCCCACAGATCTGGGTGGTGCAGGCTTTCCTGCTGCCTTCAGCCTCAAAACCACCCTTTCCCACATGGCGTCACGCCAGGCACAAAAATGGCCATATGTCTGGAGATTGGTCCCACGTCCAAAGAGCCAGCAGGGAAAACTATGCCTTGTTCTAAAGCTCTTTGGGAACCGCTTGCGTAGCCCCTCACACCTGGGGGCTGCAGGCTTTCCTGCTGCCTTCAGCCTCAAAACCACCCTTTCCCACTTGGCGCCGCGCCAGGCCCAAAAATGCCCATATGTCTGGAGATTGGTCCCACGCCCAAAGAGCCAGCAGGGAAAACTATGCCTTGTTCTAAAGCTCTTTGGGAACCGCTTGCATAGCCCCACACACCTGGGGGCTGCAGGCTTTCCTGCTGCCTTCAGCCTCAAAACCACCCTTTCCCACATGGCGTCACGCCAGGCACAAAAATGGCCATATGTGTGGAGATTGGTCCCACGTCCAAAGAGCCAGCAGGGAAAACTATGCCTTGTTCTAAAGCTCTTTGGGAACCGCTTGCGTAGCCCCTCACACCCGGGGGCTGCAAGCTTTCCTGCTGCCTTCAGCCTCAAAACCACCCTTTCCCACTTGGCGCCGCGCCAGGCCCAAAAATGGCCATATGTCTGGAGATTGGTAACACGCCCAAAGAGCCAGCAGGGAAAACTATGCCTTTTTCTAAAGCTCTTTGGGAACCTCTTGCGTAGCCCCACACAGCTGGGGGCTGCATGCTTTCCTGCTGCCTTCAGCCTCAAAACCACCCTTTCCCACTTGGCTTCGCTCCAGGCACAAAAATGGCCATATGTCTGGAGACTGGTCCCACGCCCAAAGAGCCAGCAGGGAAAACTATGCCTTGTTCTAAAGCTCTTTGGGAACCGCTTGCGAAGCCCCACACACCTGGGGGCTGCAGGCTTTCCTGCTGCCTTCAGCCTCAAAACCACCCTTTCCCACTTGGCACCGCGCCAGGCCCAGAAACGGCCATATGTCTGGAGATTGGTCCCACGCCCAAAGAGCCAGCAGGGAAAACTATGCCTTGTTCTAAAGCTCTTTGGGAACCGCTTGCGTAGCCCCACAGACCTGGGGGCTGCAGGCTTTCCTGCTGCCTTCAGCCTCAAAACCACCCTTTCCCACTTGGCGCCGCGCCAGGCACAAAAATGGCCATATGTCTGGAGACTGGTCCCACGCCCAAAGAGCCAGCAGGGAAAACTATGCCTTGTTCTAAAGCTCTTTGGGAACCTCTTGCGTAGTCCCACACACCTCGGGGCTGCAGGCTTTCCTGCTGCCTTCAGCCTCAAAACCACCCTTTCCCACTTGGCTTCGCTCCAGGCCCAAAAATGGCCATATGTCTGGAGACTGGTCCCACGCCCAAAGAGCCAGCAGGGAAAACTATGCCTTGTTCTAAAGCTCTTTGGGAACCGCTTGCGTAGCCCCACAGACCTGGGGGCTGCAGGCTTTCCTGCTGCCTTCAGCCTCAAAACCACCCTTTCCCACTTGGCGCCGCGCCAGGCCCAAAAATGGCCATATGGCTGGAGATTGGTCCCACGCCCAAAGAGCCAGCAGGGAAAACTATGCCTTGTTCTAAAGCTCTTTGGGAACCGCTTGCGTGGCCCCACACACCTGGGGACTGCAGGCTTTCCTGCTGCCTTCAGCCTCAAAACCACCCTTTCCCACTTAGCCCCGCGCCAGGCACAAAAATGGCTATATTTCTGGAGACTGGTCCCACGCCCAAAGAGCCAGCAGGGAAAACTATGCCTTGTTCTAAAGCTCTTTGGGAACCGCTTGCGTAGCCCCACAGAGCTGGGGGCTGCAGACTTTCCTGCTGCCTTCAGCCTCAAAACCACCCTTTCCCACTTGGCGCCGCGCCAGGCCCAAAAATGGCCATATGTCTGGAGATTGGTCCCACGCCCAAAGAGCCAGCAGGGAAAACTATGCCTTGTTCTAAAGCTCTTTGGGAACCGCTTGCGTAGCCCCACACACCTGGGGGCTGCAGGCTTTCCTGCTGCCTTCAGCCTCAAAACCACCCTTTCCCACTTGGCGCCGCGCCAGGCCCAAAAATGACCATATGTCTGGAGATTGGTCCCACGCCCAAAGAGCCAGCAGGGAAAACTATGCCTTGTTCTAAAGCTCTTTGGGAACCGCTTGCGTAGCCCCACAGATCTGGGTGGTGCAGGCTTTCCTGCTGCCTTCAGCCTCAAAACCACCCTTTCCCACATGGCGTCACGCCAGGCACAAAAATGGCCATATGTCTGGAGATTGGTCCCACGTCCAAAGAGCCAGCAGGGAAAACTATGCCTTGTTCTAAAGCTCTTTGGGAACCGCTTGCGTAGCCCCTCACACCTGGGGGCTGCAGGCTTTCCTGCTGCCTTCAGCCTCAAAACCACCCTTTCCCACTTGGCGCCGCGCCAGGCCCAAAAATGCCCATATGTCTGGAGATTGGTCCCACGCCCAAAGAGCCAGCAGGGAAAACTATGCCTTGTTCTAAAGCTCTTTGGGAACCGCTTGCATAGCCCCACACACCTGGGGGCTGCAGGCTTTCCTGCTGCCTTCAGCCTCAAAACCACCCTTTCCCACATGGCGTCACGCCAGGCACAAAAATGGCCATATGTGTGGAGATTGGTCCCACGTCCAAAGAGCCAGCAGGGAAAACTATGCCTTGTTCTAAAGCTCTTTGGGAACCGCTTGCGTAGCCCCTCACACCCGGGGGCTGCAAGCTTTCCTGCTGCTTTCAGCCTCAAAACCACCCTTTCCCACTTGGCCCCGCGCCAGGCCCAGAAAAGGCCATATGTCTGGAGACTGGTCCCACGCCCAAAGAGCCAGCAGGGAAAACTATGCCTTGTTCTAAAGCTCTTTGGGAACCGCTTGTGTAGCCCCACACACCTGTGGGCTGCAGGCTTTCCTGCTGCCTTCAGCCTCAAAGGCACCCTTTCCCACATGGCATTACGCCAGGCCCAAAAATGGCCATATGTCTGGAGACTGGTCCCACGCCCAAAGAGCCAGCAGGGAAAACTATGCCTTGTTCTAAAGCTCTTTGGGAACCGCTTGCGTAGCCCCACACACCTGGGGGCTGCAGGCTTTCCTGCTGCCTTCAGCCTCAAAACCACCCTTTCCCACTTGGCGCCGCGCCAGGCCCAGAAACGGCCATATGTCTGGAGATTGGTCCCACGCCCAAAGAGCCAGCAGGGAAAACTATGCCTTGTTCTAAAGCTCTTTGGGAACCGCTTGCGTAGCCCCACACACCTCGGGGCTGCAGGCTTTCCTGCTGCCTTCAGCCTCAAAACCACCCTTTCCCACTTGGCGCCGCGCCAGGCACAAAAATGGCCATATGGCTGGAGATTGGTCCCACGCCCAAAGAGCCAGCAGGGAAAACTATGCCTTGTTCTAAAGCTCTTTGGGAACCGCTTGCGTAGCCCCACACACCTGGGGGCTGCAGGCTTTCCTGCTGCCTTCAGCCTCAAAACCACCCTTTCCCACTTGGCGCCGCGCCAGGCCCAAAAATGACCATATGTCTCGAGATTGGTCCCACGCCCAAAGAGCCAGCAGGGAAAACTATGCCTTGTTCTAAAACTCTTTGGGAACCGCTTGCGTAGCCCCACAGATCTGGGTGGTGCAGGCTTTCCTGCTTCCTTCAGCCTCAAAACCACCCTTTCCCACTTGGCGCCGCGCCAGGCCCAAAAATGACCATATGTCTGCAGATTGGTCCCACGCCCAAAGAGCCAGCAGGGAAAACTATGCCTTGTTCTAAAGCTCTTTGGGAACCGCTTGCATAGCCCCACAGACCTGGGGGCTGCAGGCTTTCCTGCTGCCTTCAGCCTCAAAACCACCCTTTCCCACATGGCGTCACGCCAGGCGCAAAAATGGCCATATGTCTGGAGATTGGTCCCACGTCCAAAGAGCCAGCAGGGAAAACTATGCCTTGTTCTAAAGCTCTTTGGGAACCGCTTGCGTAGCCCCTCACACCCGGGGGCTGCAAGCTTTCCTGCTGCTTTCAGCCTCAAAACCACCCTTTCCCACTTGGCCCCGCGCCAGGCCCAGAAAAGGCCATATGTCTGGAGACTGGTCCCACGCCCAAAGAGCCAGCAGGGAAAACTATGCCTTGTTCTAAAGCTCTTTGGGAACCGCTTGTGTAGCCCCACACACCTGGGGGCTGCAGGCTTTCCTGCTGCCTTCAGCCTCAAAGGCACCCTTTCCCACATGGCATTACGCCAGGCCCAAAAATGGCCATATGTCTGGAGACTGGTCCCACGCTCAAAGAGCCAGCAGGGAAAACTATGCCTTGTTCTAAAGCTCTTTGGGAACCGCTTGCGTAGCCCCACACACCTCGGGGCTGCAGGCTTTCCTGCTGCCTTCAGCCTCAAAACGACCCTTTCCCACTTGGCGCCGCGCCAGGCACAAAAATGGCCATATGTCTGGAGATTGGTCCCACGCCCAAAGAGCCAGCAGGGAAAACTATGCCTTGTTCTAAAGCTCTTTGGGAACCGCTTGCGTAGCCCCACACACCTGGGGGCTGCAGGCTTTTCTGCTGCCTTCAGCCTCAAAACCTCCCTTTCCCACTTGGCGCCGCGCCAGGCCCAAAAATGACCATATGTCTCGAGATTGGTCCCACGCCCAAAGAGCCAGCAGGGAAAACTATGCCTTGTTCTAAAGCTCTTTGGGAACCGCTTGCGTAGCCCCACAGACCTGGGGGCTGCAGGCTTTCCTGCTGCCTTCAGCCTCAAAGGCACCCTTTCCCACATGGCATTACGCCAGGCCCAAAAATGGCCATATGTCTGGAGACTGGTCCCACGCCCAAAGAGCCAGCAGGGAAAACTATGCCTTGTTCTAAAGCTCTTTGGGAACCGCTTGCGTAGCCCCACACACCTGGGGGCTGCAGGCTTTCCTGCTGCCTTCAGCCTCAAAACCACCCTTTCCCACTTGGCGCCGCGCCAGGCCCAGAAACGGCCATATGTCTGGAGATTGGTCCCACGCCCAAAGAGCCAGCAGGGAAAACTATGCCTTGTTCTAAAGCTCTTTGGGAACCGCTTGCGTAGCCCCACACACCTCGGGGCTGCAGGCTTTCCTGCTGCCTTCAGCCTCAAAACGACCCTTTCCCACTTGGCGCCGCGCCAGGCACAAAAATGGCCATATGTCTGGAGATTGGTCCCACGCCCAAAGAGCCAGCAGGGAAAACTATGCCTTGTTCTAAAGCTCTTTGGGAACCGCTTGCGTAGCCCCACACACCTGGGGGCTGCAGGCTTTCCTGCTCTCTTCAGCCTCAGAGGCACCCTTTCCCACTTGGTGCCGCGCCAGGCACAAAAATGGCCATATGTCTGGAGATTGGTCCCACGCCCAAAGAGCCAGCAGGGAAAACTATGCCTTGTTCTAAAGCTCTTTGGGAACCGCTTGCGTAGCACCACAGACCTTGGGGCTGCAAGCTCTCCTGCTCTCTTCAGCCTCAAAACCACCCTTTCCCACTTGGCGCCATGCCAGGCCCAAAAATGGCCATATGGCTGGAGACTGGTCCCACGCCCAAAGAGCCAGCAGGGAAAACTATGCCTTGTTCTAAAGCTCTTTGGGAACCGCTTGCGTGGCCCCACACACCTGGGGGCTGCAGGCTTTCCTGCTGCCTTCAGCCTCAAAACCACCCTTTCCCACTTAGCCCCGCGCCAGGCACAAAAATGGCTATATTTCTGGAGACTGGTCCCACGCCCAAAGAGCCAGCAGGGAAAACTATGCCTTGTTCTAAAGCTCTTTGGGAACCGCTTGCATAGCCCCACAGAGCTGGGGGCTGCAGACTTTCCTGCTGCCTTCAGCCTCAAAACCACCCTTTCCCACATGGCGTCACGCCAGGCACAAAAATGGCCATATGTCTGGAGATTGGTCCCACGTCCAAAGAGCCAGCAGGGAAAACTATGCCTTGTTCTAAAGCTCTTTGGGAACCGCTTGCGTAGCCCCTCACACCCGGGGGCTGCAAGCTTTCCTGCTGCTTTCAGCCTCAAAACCGCCCTTTCCCACTTGGCCCCGCGCCAGGCCCAGAAAAGGCCATATGTCTGGAGACTGGTCCCACGCCCAAAGAGCCAGCAGGGAAAACTATGCCTTGTTCTAAAGCTCTTTGGGAACCGCTTGTGTAGCCCCACACACCTGGGGGCTGCAGGCTTTCCTGCTGCCTTCAGCCTCAAAGGCACCCTTTCCCACATGGCATTACGCCAGGCCCAAAAATGGCCATATGTCTGGAGACTGGTCCCACGCCCAAAGAGCCAGCAGGGAAAACTATGCCTTGTTCTAAAGCTCTTTGGGAACCGCTTGCGTAGCCCCACACACCTGGGGGCTGCAGGCTTTCCTGCTGCCTTCAGCCTCAAAACCACCCTTTCCCACTTGGCGCCGTGCCAGGCCCAAAAATGGCCATATGGCTGGAGACTGGTCCCACGCCCAAAGAGCCAGCAGGGAAAACTATGCCTTGTTCTAAAGCTCATTGGGAACCGCTTCCGTGGCCCCACAGACCTGGGGGCTGCAGGCTTTCCTGCTGCCTTCAGCCTCAAAACCACCCTTTCCCACTTGGCGTCGCGCCAGGCACAAAAATGGCTATATTTCTGGAGATTGGTCCCACGCCCAAAGAGCCAGCAGGGAAAACTATGCCTTGTTCTAAAGCTCTTTGGGAACCGTTTGCGTGGCCCCACACACCTGCGGGCTGCAGGCTTTCCTGCTGCCTTCAGCCTCAAAACCACCCTTTCCCACGTGGAGTCGCGCCAGGCCCAAAAATGGTCATATGTCTGGAGATTGGTCCCACGCCCAAAGAGCCAGCAGGGAAAACTATGCCTTGTTCTAAAGCTCTTTGGGAACCGCTTGCGTAGCCCCACACACCTGGGGGCTGCAGGCTTTCCTGCTCTCTTCAGCCTCAAAACCACCCTTTCCCACTTGGCATTACGCCAGGCCCAAAAATGGCCATATGTCTGGAGACTGGTCCCACGCCCAAAGAGCCAGCAGGGAAAACTATGCCTTGTTCTAAAGCTCTTTGGGAACCGCTTGCGTAGCCCCACAGACCTTGGGGCTGCAAGCTCTCCTGCTGCCTTCAGCCTCAAAAGCACCCTTTCCCACTTGGCGCCGCGCCAGGCACAAAAATGGCCATATGTCTGGAGACTGGTCCCACGCCCAAAGAGCCAGCAGGGAAAACTATGCCTTTTTCTAAAGCTCTTTGGGAACCGCTTGCGTAGCCCCACACACCTGGGGGCTGCAGGCTTTCCTGCTGCCTTCAGCCTCAAAACCACCCTTTCCCACTTGGCGTCGCACCAGGCACAAAAAAGGCCATATGTCTGGAGATTGGTCCCACGCCCAAAGAGCCAGCAGGGAAAACTATGCCTTGTTCTAAAGCTCTTTGGGAACCGCTTGCGTAGCCCCACAGACATGGGGGCTGCAAGCTCTCCTGCTCTCTTCAGCCTCAAAACCACCCTTTCCCACTTGGCGCCGTGCCAGGCCCAAAAATGGCCATATGGCTGGAGACTGGTCCCACGCCCAAAGAGCCAGCAGGGAAAACTATGCCTTGTACTAAAGCTCTTTGGGAATCGCTTGCGTAGCCCCACACACCTGGGGGCTGCAGGCTTTCCTGCTCTCTTCAGCCTCAGAGGCACCCTTTCCCACTTGGCGCCGCGCCAGGCCCAAAAATGGCCATATGGCTGGAGACTGGTCCAACGCCCAAAGAGCCAGCAGGGAAAACTATGCCTTGTTCTAAAGCTCTTTGGGAACCGCTTGCGTAGCCCCACAGACCTTGGGGCTGCAAGCTCTCCTGCTGCCTTCAGCCTCAAAACCACCCTTTCCCACTTGGCGCCGCGCCAGGCACAAAAATGGCCATATGTCTGGAGACTGGTCCCACGGCCACAGAGCCAGCAGGGAAAACTATGCCTTTTTCTAAAGCTCTTTGGGAACCTCTTGCGTAGCCCCACACACCTGGGGGCTGCAGGCTTTCCTGCTGCCTTCAGCCTCAAAACCACCCTTTCCCACTTGGCGTCGCGCCAGGCACAAAAAAGGCCATATGTCTGGAGATTGGTCCCACGCCCAAAGAGCCAGCAGGGAAAACTATGCCTTGTTCTAAAGCTCTTTGGGAACCGCTTGCGTAGCCCCACACACCTGGGGGCTGCAGGCTTTCCTGCTCTCTTCAGCCTCAGAGGCACCCTTTCCCACTTGGTGCCGCACCAGGCCCAAAAATGGCCATATGTCTGGAGATTGGTCCCACGCCCAAAGAGCCAGCAGGGAAAACTATGCCTTGTTCTAAAGCTCTTTGGGAACCGCTTGCGTAGCCCCACAGACCTTGGGGCTGCAAGCTCTCCTGCTCTCTTCAGCCTCAAAACCACCCTTTCCCACTTGGCGCCGTGCCAGGCCCAAAAATGGCCATACGGCTGGAGACTGGTCCCACGCCCAAAGAGCCAGCAGGGAAAACTATGCCTTGTTCTAAAGCTCTTTGGGAACCGCTTGCGTAGCCCCACAGACCTGGGGGCTGCAGGCTTTCCTGCTCTCTTAAGCCTCAAAGGCACCTTTTCCCACTTGGCGCCACGCCAGGCCCAAAAATGGCCATATCTCTGGATACTGGTCCCACGCCCAAAGAGCCAGCAGGGAAAACTATGCCTTGTACTAAAGCTCTTTGGGAACCGCTTGCGTAGCCCCACACACCTGGGGGCTACAGGCTTTCCTGCTGCCTTCAGCCTCAAAACCACCCTTTCCCACTTGTCGCTGCGCCAGGCACAAAAATGCCCATATGTCTGGAGATTTGTCCCACGCCCAAAGAGCCAGCAGGGAAAACTATGCCTTGTTCTAAAGCTCTTTGGGAACCGCTTGCATAGCCCCACACACCTGGGGGCTGCAGGCTTTCCTGCTGCCTTCAGCCTCAAAACCACCCTTTCCCACATGGCGTCACGCCAGGCACAAAAATGGCCATATGTCTGGAGACTGGTCCCTTTCCCAAAGAGCCAGCAGGGAAAACTATGCCTTGTTCTAAAGCTCTTTGGGAACCGCTTGCGTAGCCCCTCACACCCGGGGGCTGCAAGCTTTCCTGCTGCCTTCAGCCTCAAAACCACCCTTTCCCACTTGGCGCCGCGCCAGGCCCAAATATGGCCATATGTCTGGAGACTGGTCCCACGCCGAAAGAGCCAGCAGGGAAAACTATGCCTTATTCTAAAGCTCTTTGGGAACCGCTTGCGTAGCCCCACACACCTGGAGGCTGCAGGCTCTCCTGCTGCCTTCAGCCTCAAAACCACTCTTTCCCACTTGGCCCTCCGCGAGGCCCAAAAATGGCCATATGTCTGGAGACTGGTCCCACGGCCACAGAGCCAGCAGGGAAAACTATGCCTTGTTCTAAAGCTCTTTGGGAACCGCTTGCGTAGCCCCACACACCTGGGGGCTGCAGGCTTTCCTGCTGCCTTCAGCCTCAAAACCACCCTTTCCCACTTGGCTTCGCGCCAGGCCCAGAAACGGCCATATGTCTGGAGATTGGTCCCACGCCCAAAGAGCCAGCAGGGAAAACTATGCCTTGTTCTAAAGCTCTTTGGGAACCGCTTGCGTAGCCCCACACACCTGGGGGCTGCAGGCTTTCCTGCTCTCTTCAGCCTCAGAGGCACCCTTTCCCACTTGGTGCCGCGCCAGGCACAAAAATGGCCATATGTCTGGAGATTGGTCCCACGCCCAAAGAGCCAGCAGGGAAAACTATGCCTTGTTCTAAAGCTCTTTGGGAACCGCTTGCGTAGCCCCACAGACCTTGGGGCTGCAAGCTCTCCTGCTCTCTTCAGCCTCAAAACCACCCTTTCCCACTTGGCGCCGTGCCAGGCCCAAAAATGGCCATATGGCTGGAGACTGGTCCCACGCCCAAAGAGCCAGCAGGGAAAACTATGCCTTGTTCTAAAGCTCTTTGGGAACCGCTTCCGTGGTCCCACAGACCTGGGGGCTGCAGGCTTTCCTGCTGCCTTCAGCGTCAAAACCACCCTTTCCCACTTGGCGTCGCGCCAGGCACAAAAATGGCTATATTTCTGGAGATTGGTCCCACGCCCAAAGAGCCAGCAGGGAAAACTATGCCTTGTTCTAAAGCTCTTTGGGAACCGCTTGCGTAGCCCCACACACCTGGGGGCTGCAGGCTTTCCTGCTCTCTTCAGCCTCAGAGGCACCCTTTCCCACTTGGCGCCGCGCCAGGCCCAAAAATGGCCATATGGCTGGAGACTGGTCCAACGCCCAAAGAGCCAGCAGGGAAAACTATGCCTTGTTCTAAAGCTCTTTGGGAACGGCTTGCGTAGCCCCACAGACCTTGGGGCTGCAAGCTCTCCTGCTGCCTTCAGCCTCAAAACCACCCTTTCCCACTTGGCGCCGCGCCAGGCACAAAAATGGCCATATGTCTGGAGACTGGTCCCACGGCCACAGAGCCAGCAGGGAAAACTATGCCTTTTTCTAAAGCTCTTTGGGAATCTCTTGCGTAGCCCCACACACCTGGGGGCTGCAGGCTTTCCTGCTGCCTTCAGCCTCAAAACCACCCTTTCCCACTTGGCGTCGCGCCAGGCACAAAAAAGGCCATATGTCTGGAGATTGGTCCCACGCCCAAAGAGCCAGCAGGGAAAACTATGCCTTGTTCTAAAGCTCTTTGGGAACCGCTTGCGTAGCCCCACAGACCTGGGGGCTGCAGGCTTTCCTGCTCTCTTCAGCCTCAGAGGCACCCTTTCCCACTTGGTGCCGCACCAGGCCCAAAAATGGCCATATGTCTGGAGATTGGTCCCACGCCCAAAGAGCCAGCAGGGAAAACTATGCCTTGTTCTAAAGCTCTTTGGGAACCGCTTGCGTAGCCCCACAGACCTTGGGGCTGCAAGCTCTCCTGCTCTCTTCAGCCTCAAAACCACCCTTTCCCACTTGGCGCCGTGCCAGGCCCAAAAATGGCCATACGGCTGGAGACTGGTCCCACGCCCAAAGAGCCAGCAGGGAAAACTATGCCTTGTTCTAAAGCTCTTTGGGAACCGCTTGCGTAGCCCCACAGACCTGGGGGCTGCAGGCTTTCCTGCTGCCTTCAGCCTCAAAACCACCCTTTCCCACTTGGCCCCGCGCAAGGCCCAAAAATGACCATATGTCTGGAGATTGGTCCCACGCCGAAAGAGCCAGCAGGGAAAACAATGCCTTGTTCTAAAGCTCTTTGGGAACCGCTTGCGTAGCCCCACACACCTGGGGGCTGCAGGCTTTCCTGCTCTCTTAAGCCTCAAAGGCACCCTTTCCCACTTGGCGCCACGCCAGGCCCAAAAATGGCCATATCTCTGGATACTGGTTCCACGCCCAAAGAGCCAGCAGGGAAAACTATGCCTTGTACTAAAGCTCTTTGGGAACCGCTTGCGTAGCCCCACACACCTGGGGGCTACAGGCTTTCCTGCTGCCTTCAGCCTCAAAACCACCCTTTCCCACTTGTCGCTGCGCCAGGCACAAAAATGCCCATATGTCTGGAGATTTGTCCCACGCCCAAAGAGCCAGCAGGGAAAACTATGCCTTGTTCTAAAGCTCTTTGGGAACCGCTTGCATAGCCCCACACACCTGGGGGCTGCAGGCTTTCCTGCTGCCTTCAGCCTCAAAACCACCCTTTCCCACATGGCGTCACGCCAGGCACAAAAATGGCCATATGTCTGGAGACTGGTCCCTTTCCCAAAGAGCCAGCAGGGAAAACTATGCCTTGTTCTAAAGCTCTTTGGGAACCGCTTGCGTAGCCCCTCACACCTGGGGGCTGCAAGCTTTCCTGCTGCCTTCAGCCTCAAAACCACCCTTTCCCACTTGGCGCCGCGCCAGGCCCAAAAATGGCCATATGTCTGGAGACTGGTCCCACGCCGAAAGAGCCAGCAGGGAAAACTATGCCTTATTCTAAAGCTCTTTGGGAACCGCTTGCGTAGCCCCACACACCTGGGGGCTGCAGGCTTTCCTGCTGCCTTCAGCCTCAAAACCACTCTTTCCCACTTGGTCCTGCGCGAGGCCCAAAAATGGCCATATGTCTGGAGACTGGTCCCACGGCCACAGAGCCAGCAGGGAAAACTATGCCTTGTTCTAAAGCTCTTTGGGAACCGCTTGCGTAGCCCCACACACCTGGGGGCTGCAGGCTTTCCTGCTGCCTTCAGCCTCAAAACCACCCTTTCCCACTTGGCCCCGCGCCAGGCCCAAAAATGGCCATATGTCTGGAGACTGGTCCCACGCCGAAAGAGCCAGCAGGGAAAACTATGCCTTATTCTAAAGCTCTTTGGGAACCGCTTGCGTAGCCCCACACACCTGGGGGCTGCAGGCTTTCCTGCTGCCTTCAGCCTCAAAACCACCCTTTCCCACTTGGCCCCGCACGAGGCCCAAAAATGGCCATATGTCTGGAGACTGGTCCCACGCTCAAAGAGCCAGCAGGGAAAACTATGCCTTGTTCTAAAGCTCTTTGGGAACCGCTTGCGTAGCCCCACACACCTGGGGGCTGCAGGCTTTTCTGGCACCTTCAACCTCAAAACCACCCTTTCCCACATGGTGTCACGACAGGCACAAAAATGTCCATATGTCTGGAGACTGGTCCCACGCCCAAAGGGCCAGCAGGGAAAACTATGCCTTGTTCTAAAGCTCTTTGTTAACCGCTTGCGTAGCCCCACACACCTGGGGGCTGCAGGCTTTCCTGCTGCCTTCAGCCTCAAAACCACCCTTTCCCACTTGGCGTCGCACCAGGCCCAGAAATGGCCATATGTCTGGAGACTGGTCCCACGCCCAAAGAGCCAACAGGGAAAACTATGCCTTGTTCTAAAGCTCTTTGGGAACCACTTGCGTAGCCCCACAGACCTGGGGGCTGCAGGCTTTCCTGCTGCCTTCAGCCTCAAAACCACCCTTTCCCACTTGGCGCCGCGCCAGGCCCAAAAATGGCCATATGTCTGGAGGTTTGTCCCACGCTCAAAGAGCCAGCAGGGAAAACTATGCCTTGTTCTAAAGCTCTTTGGGAACCGCTTGCGTAGCCCCACACACCTGGGGGCTGCAGGCTTTCCTGCTGCCTTTAGCCTCAAAACCACCCTTTCCCACTTGGCGTCACGCCAGGCACAAAAATGGCCATATGTTTGGAGGTTGGTCCCACGCCCAAAGAGCCAGCAGGGAAAACTATGCCTTGTACTAAAGCTCTTTGGGAACCGCTTGCGTAGCCCCACACACCTGGGGGCTGCAGGCTTTCCTGCTGCCTTCAGCCTCAAAACCACCCTTTCCCACATGGCGTCACGCCAGGCACAAAAATGGCCATATGTCTGGAGATTGAGCCCACGCCGAAAGAGCCAGCAGGGAAAACTATGCCTTGTTCTAAAGCTCTTTGGGAACCGCTTGCGTGGCGCCACACACCTGGGGGCTGCAGGCTTTCCTGCTGCCTTCAGCCTCAAAGGCACTCTTTCCAACTTGGCGCCACGCCAGGCCCAAAAATGGCCATATGTCTGGAGACTGGTCCCACGCCCAAAGAGCCAGCAGGGAAAACTATGCCTTGTTCTAAAGCTCTTTGGGATCCGCTTGCGTAGCCGCACACACCTGGGCGCTGCAGGCTTTCCTGCTGCCTTCAGCCTCAAAACCACCCTTTCCCACTTGTCGCCGCACCAGGCCCAGAAATGGCCATATGTCTGGAGACTGGTCCCACGCCCAAAGAGCCAGCAGGGAAAACTATGCCTTGTTCTAAAGCTCTTTGGGAACCGCTTGCGTAGCCCCACAGACCTGGGGGCTGCAGGCTTTCCTGCTGCCTTCAGCCTCAAAACCACCCTTTCCCACTTGGCGCCGCGCCAGGCACAAAAATGGCCATATGGCTGGAGGTTGGTCCCACGCTCAAAGAGCCAGCAGGGAAAACTATGCCTTGTTCTAAAGCTCCTTGGGAACGGCTTGCGTAGCCCCACACACCTGGGGGCTGCAGGATTTCCAGCTGCCTTCAGCCTCAAAACCACCCTTTCCCACTTGGTGTCACGACAGGCACAAAAATGGCCATATGTCTGGAGATTGGTCCCACGCCCAAAGAGCCAGCAGGGAAAACTATGCCTTGTTCTAAAGCTCTTTGGGAACCGCTTGCGTGGCCTCAAAGACCTGGGGGCTGCAGGCTTTCCTGCTGCCTTCATCCTCAAAACCACCCTTTCCCACTTGGCGCCGCACCAGGCCCAAAAATGGCCATATGTCTGGAGACTGGTCCCACGCCCAAAGAGCAGCAGGGAAAACTATGCCTTGTTCTAAAGCTCTTTGGGAACGGCTTGCGTAGCCCCACACACCTGGGGGCTGCAGGCTTTCCTGCTGCCTTCAGCCTCAAAACCACCCTTTCCCACTTGGTGTCACGCCAGGCACAAAAATGGCCATATGTCTGGAGATTGGTCCCACGCCCAAAGAGCCAGCAGGGAAAACTATGCCTTGTACTAAAGCTCTTTGGGAACCGCTTGCGTAGCCCCACACACCTGGGGGCTGCAGGCTTTCCTGCTGCCTTCAGCCTCAAAACCACCCTTTCCCACATGGCGTCACGCCAGGCACAAAAATGGCCATATGTCTGGAGGTTTGTCCCACGCCCAAAGAGCCAGCAGGGAAAACTATGCCTTGTTCTAAAGCTCTTTGGGAACCGCTTGCGTAGCCCCACACACCTGGGGGCTGCAGGCTTTCCTGCTGCCTTCAGCCTCAAAACCACCCTTTCCCACATGGCGTCACGCCAGGCACAAAAACGGCCATATGTCTGGAGACTGAGCGCACGCCGAAAGAGCCAGCAGGGAAAACTATGCCTTGTTCTAAAGCTCTTTGGGAACCGCTTGCGTGGCGCCACACACCTGGGGGCTGCAGGCTTTCCTGCTGCCTTCAGCCTCAAAGGCACTCTTTCCAACTTGGAGCCACGCCAGGCCCAAAAATGGCCATATGTCTGGAGACTGGTCCCACGCCCAAAGAGCCAGCAGGGAAAACTATGCCTTGTTCTAAAGCTCTTTGGGAACCGCTTGCGTAGCCCCACACACCTGGGCACTGCAGGCTTTCCTGCTGCCTTCAGCCTCAAAACCACCCTTTCCCACTTGTCGCCGCACCAGGCCCAGAAATGGCCGTATGTCTGGAGACTGGTCCCACGCTCAAAGAGCCAGCAGGGAAAACTATGCCTTGTTCTAAAGCTCTTTGGGAACCGCTTGCGTAGCCCCACAGACCTGGGGGCTGCAGGCTTTCCTGCTGCCTTCAGCCTCAAAACCACCCTTTCCCACTTGGCGCCGCGCCAGGCACAAAAATGGCCATATGTCTGGAGGTTGGTCCCACGCTCAAAGAGCCAGCAGGGAAAACTATGCCTTGTTCTAAAGCTCTTTGGGAACGGCTTGCGTAGCCCCACACACCTGGGGGCTGCAGGCTTTCCTGCTGCCTTCATCCTCAAAACCACCCTTTCCCACTTGGCGCCGCACCAGGCCCAAAAATGGCCATATGTCTGGAGACTGGTCCCACGCCCAAAGAGCAGCAGGGAAAACTATGCCTTGTTCTAAAGCTCTTTGGGAACCGCTTGCGTAGCCCCACACACCTGGGGGCTGCAGGCTTTCCTGCTGCCTTCAGCCTCAAAACCACCCTTTCCCACTTGGTGTCACGCTAGGCACAAAAATGGCCATATGTCTGGAGATTGGTCCCACGCCCAAAGAGCCAGCAGGGAAAACTATGCCTTGTTCTAAAGCTCTTTGGGAACCGCTTGCGTAGCCCCACACACCTGGGGGCTGCAGGCTTTCCTGCTGCCTTCAGCCTCAAAACCACCCTTTCCCACATGGCGTCACGCCAGGCACAAAAATGGCCATATGTCTGGAGGTTTGTCCCACGCCCAAAGAGCCAGCAGGGAAAACTATGCCTTGTTCTAAAGCTCTTTGGGAACCGCTTGCGTAGCCCCACAGACCTGGGGGCTGCAGGCTTTCCTGCTGCCTTCAGCCTCAAAACCACCCTTTCCCACATGGCGTCACGCCAGGCACAAAAACGGCCATATGTCTGGAGACTGAGCGCACGCCGAAAGAGCCAGCAGGGAAAACTATGCCTTGTTCTAAAGCTCTTTGGGAACCGCTTGCGTGGCGCCACACACCTGGGGGCTGCAGGCTTTCCTGCTGCCTTCAGCCTCAAAGGCACTCTTTCCAACTTGGCGCCACGCCAGGCCCAAAAATGGCCATATGTCTGGAGACTGGTCCCACGCCCAAAGAGCCAGCAGGGAAAACTATGCCTTGTTCTAAAGCTCTTTGGGAACCGCTTGCGTAGCCGCACACACCTGGGCACTGCAGGCTTTCCTGCTGCCTTCAGCCTCAAAACCACCCTTTCCCACTTGTCGCCGCACCAGGCCCAGAAATGGCCGTATGTCTGGAGACTGGTCCCACGCTCAAAGAGCCAGCAGGGAAAACTATGCCTTGTTCTAAAGCTCTTTGGGAACCGCTTGCGTAGCCCCACACACCTGGGGGCTACAGGCTTTCCTGCTGCCTTCAGCCTCAAAACCACCCTTTCCCACTTGTCGCTGCGCCAGGCACAAAAATGGCCATATGTCTGGAGATTCGTCCCACGCCCAAAGAGCCAGCAGGTAAAACTATGCCTTGTTCTAAAGCTCTTTGGGAACCGCTTGCGTAGCCCCACACACCTGGGGGCTGCAGGCTTTTCTGGCACCTGCAGCCTCAAAACCACCCATTCCCACATGGCGTCACGCCAGGCAGAAAAATGGCCATATGTCTGGAGATTGGTCCCACGCCCAAAGAGCCAGCAGGGAAAACTATGCCTTGTTCTAAAGCTCTTTGGCAACCGCTTGCGTAGCCCCACACACCTGGGGGCTGCAGGCTTTCCTGCTCTCTTCAGCCTCAAAGGCACCCTTTCCCACTTGGCGCCACGCCAGGCCCAAAAATGGCCATATGTCTGGAGATTGGTCCGACGCCCAAAGAGCCAGCAGGGAAAACTATGCCTTGTTCTAAAGCTCTTTGGGAACTGCTTGCGTAGCCCCACACACCTGGGGGCTGCAGGCTTTCCTGCTGCCTTCGGCCTCAAAACCACCCTTTCCCACTTGGTGCCGCGCCAGGCTCAAAAATGACCATATGTCTGGAGGTTGGTCCCACGCCCAAAGAGCCAGCAGGGAAAACTATGCCTTGTTCTAAAGCTCTTTGGGAACCGCTTGCGTAGCCCCACACACCTGGGGGCTGCAGGCTTTCCTGCTGCCTTCAGCCTCAAAACCACCCTTTCCCACTTGGCGCCGCGCCAGGCCCAAAAATGGCCATATGTCTGGAGGTTGGTCCCACGCTCAAAGAGCCAGCAGGGAAAACTATGCCTTATTCTAAAGCTCTTTGGGAACGGCTTGCGTAGCCCCACACACCTGGGGGCTGCAGGATTTCCAGCTGCCTTCAGCCTCAAAACCACCCTTTCCCACTTGGTGTCACGCCAGGCACAAAAATGGCCATATGTCTGGAGATTGGTCCCACGCCGAAAGAGCCAGCAGGGAAAACTATGCCTTGTTCTAAAGCTCTTTGGGGACCGCTTGCGTGGCCTCAAAGACCTGGGGGCTGCAGGCTTTCCTGCTGCCTTCAGCCTCAAAACCACCCTTTCCCACTTGGCGCCGCACCAGGCCCAAAAATGGCCATATGTCTGGAGACTGGTCCCACGCCCAAAGAGCAGCAGGGAAAACTATGTCTTGTTCTAAAGCTCTTTGGGAACCGCTTGCGTAGCCCCACACACCTGGGGGCTACAGGCTTCCCTGCTGCCTTCAGCCTCAAAACCACCCTTTCCCACATGGCGTCACGCCAGGCACAAAAATGGCCATATGTCTGGAGATTGGTCCCACGCCCAAAGAGCCAGCAGGGAAAACTATGCCTTGTTCTAAAGCTCTTTGGGAACCGCTTGCGTAGCCCCACACACCTGGGGGCTGCAGGCTTTCCTGCTGCCTTCAGCCTCAAAACCACCCTTTCCCACATGGCGTCACGCCAGGCACAAAAATGGCCATATGTCTGGAGATTGGTCCCACGCCCAAAGAGCCAGCAGGGAAAACTATGCCTTGTTCTAAAGCTCTTTGGGAACCGCTTGCGTAGCCCCACAGACCTTGGGGCTGCAGGCTCTCCTGCTGCCTTCAGCCTCAAAACCACCCTTTCCCACTTGGTGCCGCGCCAGGCTCAAAAATGACCATATGTCTGGAGGTTGGTCCCACGCCCAAAGAGCCAGCAGGGAAAACTATGCCTTGTTCTAAAGCTCTTTGGGAACCGCTTGCGTAGCCCCACACACCTGGGGGCTGCAGGCTTTCCTGCTCTCTTCAGCCTCAAAGGCACCCTTTCCCACTTGGCACCACGCCAGGCCCAAAAATGGCCATATGTCTGGAGACTGGTCCCACGCCCAAAGAGCAGCAGGGAAAACTATGCCTTGTTCTAAAGCTCTTTGGGAACCGCTTGCGTAGCCCCACACACCTGGGGGCAACAGGCTTTCCTGCTGCCTTCAGCCTCAAAACCACCCTTTCCCACATGGCGTCACGCCAGGCACAAAAACGGCCATATGTCTGGAGATTGGTCCCACGCCCAAAGAGCCAGCAGGGAAAACTATGCCTTGTTCTAAAGCTCTTTGGGAACCGCTTGCGTAGCCCCACACACCTGGGGGCTGCAGGCTTTCCTGCTGCCTTCAGCCTCAAAACCACCCTTTCCCACATGGCGTGACGCCAGGCACAAAAATGGCCATATGTCTGGAGATTGGTCCCACGCCCAAAGAGCCAGCAGGGAAAACTATGCCTTGTTCTAAAGCTCTTTGGGAACCGCTTGCGTAGCCCCACACACCTGGGGGCTGCAGGCTTTCCTGGTGCCTTCGGCCTCAAAACCACCCTTTCCCACTTGGTGCCGCGCCAGGCTCAAAAATGGCCATATGTCTGGAGGTTGGTCCCACGCCCAAAGAGCCAGCAGGGAAAACTATGCCTTGTTCTAAAGCTCTTTGGGAACCGCTTGCGTAGCCCCACACACCTGGGGGCTGCAGGCTTTCCTGCTCTCTTCAGCCTCAAAGGCACCCTTTCCCACTTGGCGCCACGCCAGGCCCAAAAATGGCCATATGTCTGGAGGTTGAGCCCACGCCGAAAGAGCCATCAGGGAAAACTATGCCTTGTTCTAAAGCTCTTTGGGAACCGCTTGCGTGGCGCCACACACCTGGTCGCTGCAGGCTTTCCTGCTGCCTTCAGCCTCAAAACCACCCTTTCCCACTTGTCGCCGCACCAGGCCCAGAAATGGCCATATGTCTGGAGACTGGTCCCACGCCCAAAGAGCCAACAGGGAAAACTATGCCTTGTTCTAAAGCTCTTTGGGAACCGCTTGCGTAGCCCCACACACCTGGGGGCTACAGGCTTTCCTGCTGCCTTCAGCCTCAAAACCACCCTTTCCCACATGGCGTCGCGCCAGGCCCAAAAATGGCCATATGTCTGGAGACTGGTCCCACGCTCAAAGAGCCAGCAGGGAAAACTATGCCTTGTTCTAAAGCTCTTTGGGAACCGCTTGCGTAGCCCCACACACCTGGGAGCTGCAGGCTTTCCTGCTGCCTTCAGCCTCAAAACCACCCTTTCCCACTTGGCGCCGCGCCACGCACAAAAATGGCCATATGTCTGGAGATTCGTCCCACGCCCAAAGAGCCAGCAGGGAAAACTATGCCTTGTTCTAAAGCTCTTTGGGAACCGCTTGCGTAGCCCCACAGACCTGGGGGCTGCAGGCTTTTCTGGCACCTGCAGCCTCAAAACCACCCTTTCCCACTTGTCGCTGCGCCAGGCACAAAAATGGCCATATGTCTGGAGATTCGTCCCACGCCCAAAGAGCCAGCAGGGAAAACTATGCCTTGTTCTAAAGCTCTTTGGGAACCGCTTGCGTAGCCCCACACACCTGGGGGCTGCAGGCTTTTCTGGCACCTGCAGCCTCAAAACCACCCTTTCCCACATGGCGTCACGCCAGGCAGAAAAATGGCCATATGTCTGGAGATTGGTCCCACGCCCAAAGAGCCAGCAGGGAAAACTATGCCTTGTTCTAAAGCTCTTTGGGAACCGCTTGCGTAGCCCCACACACCTGGGGGCTGCAGGCTTTTCTGGCACCTGCAGCCTCAAAACCACCCTTTCCCACTTGGCGCCGCGCCAGGCACAAAAATGGCCATATGTCTGGAGGTTGGTCCCACGCCCAAAGAGGCAGAAGGGAAAACTATGCCTTGTTCTAAAGCTCTTTGGGAACCGCTTGCGTAGCCCCACACACCTGGGGGCTGCAGGCTTTCCTGCTGCCTTCGGCCTCAAAACCACCCTTTCCCACTTGGTGCCGCGCCAGGCTCAAAAATGACCATATGTCTGGAGGTTGGTCCCACGCCCAAAGAGCCAGCAGGGAAAACTATGCCTTGTTCTAAAGCTCTTTGGGAACCGCTTGCGTAGCCCCACACACCTGGGGGCTGCAGGCTTTCCTGCTGCCTTCAGCCTCAAAACCACCCTTTCCCACTTGTCGCCGCACCAGGCCCAAAAATGGCCATATGTCTGGAGACTGGTCCCACGCCCAAAGAGCCAGCAGGGAAAACTATGCCTTGTTCTAAAGCTCTTTGGGAACCGCTTGCGTAGCCCCACAGACCTGGGGGCTGCAGGCTTTCCTGCTGCCTTCAGCCTCAAAACCACCCTTTCCCACTTGTCGCTGCGCCAGGCACAAAAATGGCCATATGTCTGGAGATTGGTCCCACGCCCAAAGAGCCAGCAGGGAAAACTATGCCTTGTTCTAAAGCTCTTTGGGAACCGCTTCCGTAGCCCCACACACCTGGGGGCTGCAGGCTTTCCTGCTGCCTTCAGCCTCAAAACCACCCTTTCCCACTTGGTCCCGCGCCAGGCCCAAAAATGGCCATATGTCTGGAGGTTGGTCCCACGCCCAAAGAGCCAGCAGGGAAAACTATGCCTTATTCTAAAGCTCTTTGGGAACGGCTTGCGTAGCCCCACACACCTGGGGGCTGCAGGCTTTCCTGCTGCCTTCAGCCTCAAAACCACCCTTTCCCACTTGGTGTCACGCCAGGCACAAAAATGGCCATATGTCTGGAGATTGGTCCCACGCCGAAAGAGCCAGCAGGGAAAACTATGCCTTGTTCTAAAGCTCTTTGGGAACCGCTTGCGTGGCCTCAAAGACCTGGGGGCTGCAGGCTTTCCTGCTGCCTTCAGCCTCAAAACCACCCTTTCCCACTTGGCGCCGCACCAGGCCCAAAAATGGACATATGTCTGGAGACTGGTCCAACGCCGAAAGAGCAGCAGGGAAAACTATGCCTTGTTCTAAAGCTCTTTGGGAACCGCTTGCGTAGCCCCACACACCTGGGGGCTGCAGGCTTTCCTGCTGCCTTCAGCCTCAAAACCACCCTTTCCCACTTGGCGCCGCGCCAGGCACAAAAATGGCCATATGTCTGGAGATTGGTCCCACGCTCAAAGAGCCAGAAGGGAAAACTATGCCTTATTCTAAAGCTCTTTGGGAACGGCTTGCGTAGCCCCACACACCTGGGGGCTGCAGGCTTTCCTGCTGCCTTCAGCCTCAAAAACACCCCTTCCCACTTGGTGTCACGCCAGGCACAAAAATGGCCATATGTCTGGAGATTGGTCCCACGCCCAAAGAGCCAGCAGGGAAAACTATGCCTTGTTCTAAAGCTCTTTGGGAACCGCTTGCGTGGCCTCAAAGACCTGGGGGCTGCAGGCTTTCCTGCTGCCTTCAGCCTCAAAACCACCCTTTCCCACTTGGCGCCGCACCAGGCCCAAAAATGGCCATATGTCTGGAGACTGGTCCCACGCCCAAAGAGCCAGCAGGGAAAACTATGCCTTGTTCTAAAGCTCTTTGGGAACCGCTTGCGTAGCCCCACACACCTGCGGGCTACAGGCTTTCCTGCTGCCTTCAGCCTCAAAACCACCCTTTCCCACTTGTCGCTGCGCCAGGCACAAAAATGGCCATATGTCTGGAGATTGGTCCCACGCCCAAAGAGCCAGCAGGGAAAACTATGCCTTGTTCTAAAGCTCTTTGGGAACCGCTTGCGTAGCCCCACACACCTGGGGGCTGCAGGCTTTCCTGCTCTCTTCAGCCTCAAAGGCACCCTTTCCCACTTGGCGCCACGCCAGGCCCAAAAATGGCCATATGTCTGGAGATTGGTCCGACGCCCAAACAGCCAGCAGGGAAAACTATGCCTTGTACTAAAGCTCTTTCGGAACGGTTTGCGTAGCCCCACACACCTGGGGGCTGCAGGCTTTCCTGCTGCCTTCAGCCTCAAAACCACCCTTTCCCACTTGGTGTCACGCCAGGCACAAAAATGGCCATATGTCTGGAGACTGGTCCCACGCCGAAAGAGCCAGCAGGGAAAACTATGCCTTGTACTAAAGCTCTTTGGGAACCGCTTGCGTAGCCCCACACACCTGGGGGCTGCAGGCTTTCCTGCTGCCTTCAGCCTCAAAACCACCCTTTCCCACATGGTGTCACGACAGGCACAAAAATGGCCATATGTCTGGAGGTTGGTCCCACGCCCAAAGAGCCAGCAGGGAAAACTATGCCTTGTTCTAAAGCTCTTTGGGAATCGCTTGCGTAGCCCCACACACCTGGGGGCTGCAGGCTTTCCTGCTGCCTTCAGCCTCAAAACCACCCTTTCCCACTTGGCGCCGCACCAGGCCCAAAAATGGCCATATGTCTGGAGATTGGTCCCACGCCCAAAGAGCCAGCAGGGAAAACTATGCCTTGTTCTAAAGCTCTTTGGGAACCGCTTGCGTAGCCCCACACACCTGCGGGCTGCAGGCTTTCCTGCTGCCTTCAGCCTCAAAACCACCCTTTCCCACATGGCATGACACCAGGCACAAAAATGGCCATATGTGTGGAGATTGGTCCCACGCCCAAAGAGCCAGCAGGGAAAACTATGCCTTGTTCTAAAGCTCTTTGGGAACCGCTTGCGTAGCCCCACACACCTGGGGGCTGCAGGCTCTCCTGCTGCCTTCAGCCTCAAAACCACCCTTTCCCACTTGGCGCCGCGCCAGGCCCAAAAATGACCATATGTCTGGAGATTGGTCCCACGCCCAAAGAGTCAGAAGGGAAAACTATGCCTTGTTCTAAAGCTCTTTGGGAACCGCTTGCGTCGCCCCACACACCTGGGGGCTGCAGGCTTTCCTGCTGCCTTCAGCCTCAAAAACACCCTTTCCCACTTGGCGCTGCGCCAGGCCCAAAAATGGCCATATGTCTGGAGGTTGAGCCCACGCCGAAAGAGCCAGCAGGGAAAACTATGCCTTGTTCTAAAGCTCTTTGGGAACCGCTTGCATAGCCCCACACACCTGGGGGCTGCAGGCTTTCCTGCTGCCTTCAGCCTCAAAGGCACTCTTTCCAACTTGGCGCCACGCCAGGCCCAAAAATGGCCATATGTCTGGAGACTGGTCCCACGCCCAAAGAGCCAGCAGGGAAAACTATGCCTTGTTCTAAAGCTCTTTGGGAACCGCTTGCGTAGCCCCACACACCTGGGGGCTGCAGGCTTTCCTGCTGCCTTCAGCCTCAAAACCACCCTTTCCCACTTGTCGCCGCACCAGGCCCAAAAATGGCCATATGTCTGGAGACTGGTCCCACGCCCAAAGAGCCAGCAGGGAAAACTATGCCTTGTTCTAAAGCTCTTTGGGAACCGCTTGCGTAGCCCCACACACCTGGGGGCTACAGGCTTTCCTGCTGCCTTCAGCCTCAAAACCACCCTTTCCCACTTGGCCCCGCGCCAGGCACAAAAATGGCCATATGTCTGGAGACTGGTCCCACGCCCAAAGAGCCAGCAGGGAAAACTATGCCTTGTTCTAAAGCTCTTTGGGAACCACTTGCGTAGCCCCACACACCTGGGGGCTGCAGGCTTTCCTGCTGCCTTCAGCCTCAAAACCACCCTTTCCCACTTGGTGTCCCGCCAGTCCCAAAAATGGCCATATATCTGGAGGTTGGTCCCACGCTCAAAGAGCCAGCAGGGAAAACTATGCCTTGTTCTAAAGCTCTTTGGGAACGGCTTGCGTAGCCCCACACACCTGGGGGCTGCAGGCTTTCCTGCTGCCTTCAGCCTCAAAACCACCCTTTCCCACTTGGTGTCCCGCCAGGCACAAAAATGGCCATATGTCTGGAGATTGGTCCCACGCCGAAAGAGCCAGGAGGGAAAACTATGCCTTGTTCTAAAGCTCTTTGGGAACCGCTTGCGTAGCCCCACACACCTGGGGGCTGCAGGCTTTCCTGCTGCCTTCAGCCTCAAAACCACCCTTTCCCACATGGCGTCACGCCAGGCACAAAAATGGCCATATGTCTGGAGGTTGGTCCCACGCCGAAAGAGCCAGCAGGGAAAACTATGCCTTGTTCTAAAGCTCTTTGGGAACCGCTTGCGTAGCCCCACACACCTGGGGGCTAGAGGCTTTCCTGCTGCCTTCAGCCTCAAAACCACCCTTTCCCACTTGGCGCCGCACCAGGCCCAAAAATGGACATATGTCTGGAGACTGGTCCAACGCCGAAAGAGCAGCAGGGAAAACTATGCCTTGTTCTAAAGCTCTTTGGGAACCGCTTGCGTAGCCCCACACACCTGGGGGCTGCAGGCTTTCCTGCTGCCTTCAGCCTCAAAACCACCCTTTCCCACTTGGCGCCGCGCCAGGCACAAAAATGGCCATATGTCTGGAGATTGGTCCCACGCTCAAAGAGCCAGAAGGGAAAACTATGCCTTATTCTAAAGCTCTTTGGGAACGGCTTGCGTAGCCCCACACACCTGGGGGCTGCAGGCTTTCCTGCTGCCTTCAGCCTCAAAAACACCCCTTCCCACTTGGTGTCACGCCAGGCACAAAAATGGCCATATGTCTGGAGATTGGTCCCACGCCCAAAGAGCCAGCAGGGAAAACTATGCCTTGTTCTAAAGCTCTTTGGGAACCGCTTGCGTGGCCTCAAAGACCTGGGGGCTGCAGGCTTTCCTGCTGCCTTCAGCCTCAAAACCACCCTTTCCCACTTGGCGCCGCACCAGGCCCAAAAATGGCCATATGTCTGGAGACTGGTCCCACGCCCAAAGAGCCAGCAGGGAAAACTATGCCTTGTTCTAAAGCTCTTTGGGAACCGCTTGCGTAGCCCCACACACCTGCGGGCTACAGGCTTTCCTGCTGCCTTCAGCCTCAAAACCACCCTTTCCCACTTGTCGCTGCGCCAGGCACAAAAATGGCCATATGTCTGGAGATTGGTCCCACGCCCAAAGAGCCAGCAGGGAAAACTATGCCTTGTTCTAAAGCTCTTTGGGAACCGCTTGCGTAGCCCCACACACCTGGGGGCTGCAGGCTTTCCTGCTCTCTTCAGCCTCAAAGGCACCCTTTCCCACTTGGCGCCACGCCAGGCCCAAAAATGGCCATATGTCTGGAGATTGGTCCGACGCCCAAACAGCCAGCAGGGAAAAATATGCCTTGTACTAAAGCTCTTTCGGAACTGCTTGCGTAGCCCCACACACCTGGGGGCTGCAGGCTTTCCTGCTGCCTTCAGCCTCAAAACCACCCTTTCCCACTTGGCGCTGCGCGAGGCCCAAAAATGGCCATATGTCTGGAGATTGGTCCCACGCTCAAAGAGCCAGCAGGGAAAACTATGCCTTGTACTAAAGCTCTTTGGGAACGGCTTGCGTAGCCCCACACACCTGGGGGCTGCAGGCTTTCCTGCTGCCTTCAGCCTCAAAACCACCCTTTCCCACTTGGTGTCACGCCAGGCACAAAAATGGCCATATGTCTGGAGACTGGTCCCACGCCGAAAGAGCCAGCAGGGAAAACTATGCCTTGTACTAAACCTCTTTGGGAACCGCTTGCGTAGCCCCACACACCTGGGGGCTGCAGGCTTTCCTGCTGCCTTCAGCCTCAAAACCACCCTTTCCCACATGGTGTCACGACAGGCACAAAAATGGCCATATGTCTGGAGGTTGGTCCCACGCCCAAAGAGCCAGCAGGGAAAACTATGCCTTGTTCTAAAGCTCTTTGGGAATCGCTTGCGTAGCCCCACACACCTGGGGGCTGCAGGCTTTCCTGCTGCCTTCAGCCTCAAAACCACCCTTTCCCACTTGGCGCCGCACCAGGCCCAAAAATGGCCATATGTCTGGAGATTGGTCCCACGCCCAAAGAGCCAGCAGGGAAAACTATGCCTTGTTCTAAAGCTCTTTGGGAACCGCTTGCGTAGCCCCACACACCTGCGGGCTGCAGGCTTTCCTGCTGCCTTCAGCCTCAAAACCACCCTTTCCAACATGGCATGACACCAGGCACAAAAATGGCCATATGTCTGGAGATTGGTCCCACGCCCAAAGAGCCAGCAGGGAAAACTATGCCTTGTTCTAAACCTCTTTGGGAACCGCTTGCGTAGCCCCACACACCTGGGGGCTGCAGGCTTTCCTGCTCTCTTCAGCCTCAAAGGCACCCTTTCCCACTTGGCGCCGCGCCAGGCCCAAAAATGACCATATGTCTGGAGATTGGTCCCACGCCCAAAGAGTCAGAAGGGAAAACTATGCCTTGTTCTAAAGCTCTTTGGGAACCGCTTGCGTAGCCCCACACACCTGGGGGCTGCAGGCTTTCCTGCTCTCTTCAGCCTCAAAGGCACCCTTTCCCACTTGGCGCCACGCCAGGCCCAAAAATGGCCATATGTCTGGAGATTAGTCCGACGCCCAAAGAGCCAGCAGGGAAAACTATGCCTTGTTCTAAAGCTCTTTGGGAACCGCTTGCGTAGCCCCACACACCTGGGGGCTGCAGGCTTTCCTGCTGCCTTCAGCCTCAAAAACACCCTTTCCCACTTGGCGCTGCGCCAGGCCCAAAAATGGCCATATGTCTGGAGGTTGAGCCCACGCCGAAAGAGCCAGCAGGGAAAACTATGCCTTGTTCTAAAGCTCTTTGGGAACCGCTTGCATAGCCCCACACGCCTGGGGGCTGCAGGCTTTCCTGCTGCCTTCAGCCTCAAAGGCACTCTTTCCAACTTGGCGCCACGCCAGGCCCAAAAATGGCCATATGTCTGGAGACTGGTCCCACGCCCAAAGAGCCAGCAGGGAAAACTATGCCTTGTTCTAAAGCTCTTTGGGAACCGCTTGCGTAGCCCCACACACCTGGGGGCTGCAGGCTTTCCTGCTGCCTTCAGCCTCAAAACCACCCTTTCCCACTTGTCGCCGCACCAGGCCCAAAAATGGCCATATGTCTGGAGACTGGTCCCACGCCCAAAGAGCCAGCAGGGAAAACTATGCCTTGTTCTAAAGCTCTTTGGGAACCGCTTGCGTAGCCCCACACACCTGGGGGCTACAGGCTTTCCTGCTGCCTTCAGCCTCAAAACCACCCTTTCCCACTTGGCCCCGCGCCAGGCACAAAAATGGCCATATGTCTGGAGACTGGTCCCACGCCCAAAGAGCCAGCAGGGAAAACTATGCCTTGTTCTAAAGCTCTTTGGGAACCACTTGCGTAGCCCCACACACCTGGGGGCTGCAGGCTTTCCTGCTGCCTTCAGCCTCAAAACCACCCTTTCCCACTTGGTGTCCCGCCAGTCCCAAAAATGGCCATATATCTGGAGGTTGGTCCCACGCTCAAAGAGCCAGCAGGGAAAACTATGCCTTGTTCTAAAGCTCTTTGGGAACCGCTTGCGTAGCCCCACACACCTGGGGGCTGCAGGCTTTCCTGCTGCCTTCAGCCTCAAAACCACCCTTTCCCACTTGGTGTCCCGCCAGGCACAAAAATGGCCATATGTCTGGAGATTGGTCCCACGCCGAAAGAGCCAGGAGGGAAAACTATGCCTTGTTCTAAAGCTCTTTGGGAACCGCTTGCGTAGCCGCACAGACCTGGGGGCTGCAGGCTTTCCTGCTGCCTTCAGCCTCAAAACCACCCTTTCCCACATGGCGTCACGCCAGGCACAAAAATGGCCATATGTCTGGAGGTTGGTCCCACGCCGAAAGAGCCAGCAGGGAAAACTATGCCTTGTTCTAAAGCTCTTTGGGAACCGCTTGCGTAGCCCCACACACCTGGGGGCTAGAGGCTTTCCTGCTGCCTTCAGCCTCAAAACCACCCTTTCCCACTTGGCGCCGCGCCAGGCCCAAAAATGGCCATATGTCTGGAGACTGGTCCCACGCCGAAAGAGCCAGCAGGGAAAACTATGCCTTGTTCTAAAGCTCTTTGGGAACCGCTTGCGTAGCCCCACACACCTGGGGGCTGCAGGCTTTTCTGGCACCTGCAGCCTCAAAACCACACTTTCCCACATGGCGTCACGACAGGCACAAAAATGGCCATATGTCTGGAGGTTGGTCCCACGCCCAAAGAGCCAGCAGGGAAAACTATGCCTTGTTCTAAAGCTCTTTGGGAATCGCTTGCGTAGCCCCACACACCTGGGGGCTGCAGGCTTTCCTGCTGCCTTCAGCCTCAAAACCACCCTTTCCCACTTGGCGCCGCACCAGGCCCAAAAATGGCCATATGTCTGGAGATTGGTCCCACGCCCAAAGAGCCAGCAGGGAAAACTATGCCTTGTTCTAAAGCTCTTTGGGAACCGCTTGCGTAGCCCCACACACCTGCGGGCTGCAGGCTTTCCTGCTGCCTTCAGCCTCAAAACCACCCTTTCCCACATGGCATGACACCAGGCACAAAAATGGCCATATGTCTGGAGATTGGTCCCACGCCCAAAGAGCCAGCAGGGAAAACTATGCCTTGTTCTAAACCTCTTTGGGAACCGCTTGCGTAGCCCCACACACCTGGGGGCTGCAGGCTTTCCTGCTCTCTTCAGCCTCAAAGGCACCCTTTCCCACTTGGCGCCGCGCCAGGCCCAAAAATGACCATATGTCTGGAGATTGGTCCCACGCCCAAAGAGTCAGAAGGGAAAACTATGCCTTGTTCTAAAGCTCTTTGGGAACCGCTTGCGTAGCCCCACACACCTGGGGGCTGCAGGCTTTCCTGCTCTCTTCAGCCTCAAAGGCACCCTTTCCCACTTGGCGCCACGCCAGGCCCAAAAATGGCCATATGTCTGGAGATTAGTCCGACGCCCAAAGAGCCAGCAGGGAAAACTATGCCTTGTTCTAAAGCTCTTTGGGAACCGCTTGCGTAGCCCCACACACCTGGGGGCTGCAGGCTTTCCTGCTGCCTTCAGCCTCAAAAACACCCTTTCCCACTTGGCGCTGCGCCAGGCCCAAAAATGGCCATATGTCTGGAGGTTGAGCCCACGCCGAAAGAGCCAGCAGGGAAAACTATGCCTTGTTCTAAAGCTCTTTGGGAACCGCTTGCATAGCCCCACACGCCTGGGGGCTGCAGGCTTTCCTGCTGCCTTCAGCCTCAAAGGCACTCTTTCCAACTTGGCGCCACGCCAGGCCCAAAAATGGCCATATGTCTGGAGACTGGTCCCACGCCCAAAGAGCCAGCAGGGAAAACTATGCCTTGTTCTAAAGCTCTTTGGGAACCGCTTGCGTAGCCCCACACACCTGGGGGCTGCAGGCTTTCCTGCTGCCTTCAGCCTCAAAACCACCCTTTCCCACTTGTCGCCGCACCAGGCCCAAAAATGGCCATATGTCTGGAGACTGGTCCCACGCCCAAAGAGCCAGCAGGGAAAACTATGCCTTGTTCTAAAGCTCTTTGGGAACCGCTTGCGTAGCCCCACACACCTGGGGGCTACAGGCTTTCCTGCTGCCTTCAGCCTCAAAACCACCCTTTCCCACTTGGCCCCGCGCCAGGCACAAAAATGGCCATATGTCTGGAGACTGGTCCCACGCCCAAAGAGCCAGCAGGGAAAACTATGCCTTGTTCTAAAGCTCTTTGGGAACCACTTGCGTAGCCCCACACACCTGGGGGCTGCAGGCTTTCCTGCTGCCTTCAGCCTCAAAACCACCCTTTCCCACTTGGTGTCCCGCCAGTCCCAAAAATGGCCATATATCTGGAGGTTGGTCCCACGCTCAAAGAGCCAGCAGGGAAAACTATGCCTTGTTCTAAAGCTCTTTGGGAACCGCTTGCGTAGCCCCACACACCTGGGGGCTGCAGGCTTTCCTGCTGCCTTCAGCCTCAAAACCACCCTTTCCCACTTGGTGTCCCGCCAGGCACAAAAATGGCCATATGTCTGGAGATTGGTCCCACGCCGAAAGAGCCAGGAGGGAAAACTATGCCTTGTTCTAAAGCTCTTTGGGAACCGCTTGCGTAGCCGCACAGACCTGGGGGCTGCAGGCTTTCCTGCTGCCTTCAGCCTCAAAACCACCCTTTCCCACATGGCGTCACGCCAGGCACAAAAATGGCCATATGTCTGGAGGTTGGTCCCACGCCGAAAGAGCCAGCAGGGAAAACTATGCCTTGTTCTAAAGCTCTTTGGGAACCGCTTGCGTAGCCCCACACACCTGGGGGCTAGAGGCTTTCCTGCTGCCTTCAGCCTCAAAACCACCCTTTCCCACTTGGCGCCGCGCCAGGCCCAAAAATGGCCATATGTCTGGAGACTGGTCCCACGCCGAAAGAGCCAGCAGGGAAAACTATGCCTTGTTCTAAAGCTCTTTGGGAACCGCTTGCGTAGCCCCACACACCTGGGGGCTGCAGGCTTTTCTGGCACCTGCAGCCTCAAAACCACACTTTCCCACATGGCGTCACGCCAGGCAGAAAAATGGCCATATGTCTGGAGATTGGTCCCACGCCCAAAGAGCCAGCAGGGAAAACTATGCCTTGTTCTAAAGCTCTTTGGGAACCGCTTGCGTAGCCCCACACACCTGGGGGCTGCAGGCTTTCCTGCTGCCTTCGGCCTCAAAACCACCCTTTCCCACATGGCGTCACGCCAGGCACAAATATGGCCATATGTCTGGAGACTGGTCCCACGCCGAAAGAGCCAGCAGGGAAAACTATGCCTTGTTCTAAAGCTCTTTGGGAACCGCTTGCGTAGCCCCACACACCTGGGGGCTGCAGGATTTCCTGCTGCCTTCGGCCTCAAAACCACCCTTTCCCACTTGGTGCCGCGCCAGGCTCAAAAATGGCCATATGTCTGGAGGTTGGTCCCACGCCCAAAGAGCCAGCAGGGAAAACTATGCCTTGTTCTAAAGCTCTTTGGGAACCGCTTGCGTAGCCCCACACACCTAGGGGCTGCAGGCTTTCCTGCTGCCTTCAGCCTCAAAACCACCCTTTCCCACTTGGCGCCGCGCCAGGCCCAAAAATGACCATATGTCTGGAGATTGGTCCGACGCCCAAAGAGCCAGCAGGGAAAACTATGCCTTGTTCTAAAGCTCTTTGGGAACCGCTTGCGTAGCCCCACACACCTGCGGGCTGCAGGCTTTCCTGCTCTCTTCAGCCTCAAAGGCACCCTTTCCCACTTGGCGCCACGCCAGGCCCAAAAATGGCCATATGTCTGGAGACTGGTCCCACGCCCAAAGAGCCAGCAGGGAAAACTATGCCTTGTTCTAAAGCTCTTTGGGAACCGCTTGCGTAGCCCCACACACCTAGGGGCTGCAGGCTTTCCTGCTGCCTTCAGCCTCAAAACCACCCTTTCCCACTTGGCGCCGCGCCAGGCCCAAAAATGACCATATGTCTGGAGATTGGTCCGACGCCCAAAGAGCCAGCAGGGAAAACTATGCCTTGTTCTAAAGCTCTTTGGGAACCGCTTGCATAGCCCCACACACCTGGGGGCTGCAGGCTTTCCTGCTGCCTTCAGCCTCAAAGGCACTCTTTCCAACTTGGCGCCACGCCAGGCCCAAAAATGGCCATATGTCTGGAGACTGGTCCCACGCCCAAAGAGCCAGCAGGGAAAACTATGCCTTGTTCTAAAGCTCTTTGGGAACCGCTTGCGTAGCCCCACACACCTGGGGGCTGCAGGCTTTCCTGCTGCCTTCAGCCTCAAAACCACCCTTTCCCACTTGTCGCCGCACCAGGCCCAAAAATGGCCATATGTCTGGAGACTGGTCCCACGCCCAAAGAGCCAGCAGGGAAAACTATGCCTTGTTCTAAAGCTCTTTGGGAACCGCTTGCGTAGCCCCACACACCTGGGGGCTACAGGCTTTCCTGCTGCCTTCAGCCTCAAAACCACCCTTTCCCACTTGGCCCCGCGCCAGGCACAAAAATGGCCATATGTCTGGAGACTGGTCCCACGCCCAAAGAGCCAGCAGGGAAAACTATGCCTTGTTCTAAAGCTCTTTGGGAACCACTTGCGTAGCCCCACACACCTGGGGGCTGCAGGCTTTCCTGCTGCCTTCAGCCTCAAAACCACCCTTTCCCACTTGGTGTCCCGCCAGTCCCAAAAATGGCCATATATCTGGAGGTTGGTCCCACGCTCAAAGAGCCAGCAGGGAAAACTATGCCTTGTTCTAAAGCTCTTTGGGAACGGCTTGCGTAGCCCCACACACCTGGGGGCTGCAGGCTTTCCTGCTGCCTTCAGCCTCAAAACCACCCTTTCCCACTTGGTGTCCCGCCAGGCACAAAAATGGCCATATGTCTGGAGATTGGTCCCACGCCGAAAGAGCCAGGAGGGAAAACTATGCCTTGTACTAAAGCTCTTTGGGAACCGCTTGCGTAGCCCCACACACCTGGGGGCTGCAGGCTTTCCTGCTGCCTTCAGACTCAAAACCACCCTTTCCCACATGGCGTCACGCCAGGCACAAAAATGGCCATATGTCTGGAGGTTGGTCCCACGCCGAAAGAGCCAGCAGGGAAAACTATGCCTTGTTCTAAAGCTCTTTGGGAACCGCTTGCGTAGCCCCACACACCTGGGGGCTGCAGGCTTTCCTGCTGCCTTCAGCCTCAAAACCACCCTTTCCCACTTGGCGCCGCGCCAGGCCCAAAAATGGCCATATGTCTGGAGACTGGTCCCACGCCGAAAGAGCCAGCAGGGAAAACTATGCCTTGTTCTAAAGCTCTTTGGGAACCGCTTGCGTAGCCCCACACACCTGGGGGCTGCAGGCTTTTCTGGCACCTGCAGCCTCAAAACCACACTTTCCCACATGGCGTCACGCCAGGCAGAAAAATGGCCATATGTCTGGAGATTGGTCCCACGCCCAAAGAGCCAGCAGGGAAAACTATGCCTTGTTCTAAAGCTCTTTGGGAACCGCTTGCGTAGCCCCACACACCTGGGGGCTGCAGGCTTTCCTGCTGCCTTCGGCCTCAAAACCACCCTTTCCCACATGGCGTCACGCCAGGCACAAATATGGCCATATGTCTGGAGACTGGTCCCACGCCGAAAGAGCCAGCAGGGAAAACTATGCCTTGTTCTAAAGCTCTTTGGGAACCGCTTGCGTAGCCCCACACACCTGGGGGCTGCAGGATTTCCTGCTGCCTTCGGCCTCAAAACCACCCTTTCCCACTTGGTGCCGCGCCAGGCTCAAAAATGGCCATATGTCTGGAGGTTGGTCCCACGCCCAAAGAGCCAGCAGGGAAAACTATGCCTTGTTCTAAAGCTCTTTGGGAACCGCTTGCGTAGCCCCACACACCTAGGGGCTGCAGGCTTTCCTGCTGCCTTCAGCCTCAAAGGCACCCTTTCCCACTTGGCGCCACGCCAGGCCCAAAAATGGCCATATGTCTGGAGACTGGTCCCACGCCCAAAGAGCCAGCAGGGAAAACTATGCCTTGTTCTAAAGCTCTTTGGGAACTGCTTGCGTAGCCCCACACACCTGGGGGCTACAGGCTTTCCTGCTGCCTTCAGCCTCAAAACCACCCTTTCCCACATGGTGTCACGAAAGGCACAAAAATGGCCATATGTCTGGAGATTGGTCCGACGCCCAAAGAGCCAGCAGGGAAAACTATGCCTTGTTCTAAAGCTCTTTGGGAACCGCTTGCGTAGCCCCACACACCTGGGGGCTGCAGGCTTTTCTGGCAGCTGCAGCCTCAAAACCACACTTTCCCACATGGCGTCACGCCAGGCAGAAAAATGGCCATATGTCTGGAGATTGGTCCCACGCCCAAAGAGCCAGCAGGGAAAACTATGCCTTGTTCTAAAGCTCTTTGGGAACCGCTTGCGTAGCCCCACACACCTGGGGGCTGCAGGCTTTCCTGCTGCCTTCGGCCTCAAAACCACCCTTTCCCACATGGCGTCACGCCAGGCACAAATATGGCCATATGTCTGGAGACTGGTCCCACGCCGAAAGAGCCAGCAGGGAAAACTATGCCTTGTTCTAAAGCTCTTTGGGAACCGCTTGCGTAGCCCCACACACCTGGGGGCTGCAGGATTTCCTGCTGCCTTCGGCCTCAAAACCACCCTTTCCCACTTGGTGCCGCGCCAGGCTCAAAAATGGCCATATGTCTGGAGGTTGGTCCCACGCCCAAAGAGCCAGCAGGGAAAACTATGCCTTGTTCTAAAGCTCTTTGGGAACCGCTTGCGTAGCCCCACACACCTAGGGGCTGCAGGCTTTCCTGCTGCCTTCAGCCTCAAAACCACCCTTTCCCACTTGGCGCCGCGCCAGGCCCAAAAATGGCCATATGTCTGGAGATTGGTCCGACGCCCAAAGAGCCAGCAGGGAAAACTATGCCTTGTTCTAAAGCTCTTTGGGAACCGCTTGCGTGGCGCCACACACCTGCGGGCTGCAGGCTTTCCTGCTCTCTTCAGCCTCAAAGGCACCCTTTCCCACTTGGCGCCACGCCAGGCCCAAAAATGGCCATATGTCTGGAGACTGGTCCCACGCCCAAAGAGCCAGCAGGGAAAACTATGCCTTGTTCTAAAGCTCTTTGGGAACTGCTTGCGTAGCCCCACACACCTGGGGGCTACAGGCTTTCCTGCTGCCTTCAGCCTCAAAACCACCCTTTCCCACATGGTGTCACGAAAGGCACAAAAATGGCCATATGTCTGGAGATTGGTCCCACGCCCAAAGAGCCAGCAGGGAAAACTATGCCTTGTTCTAAAGCTCTTTGGGAACCGCTTGCGTAGCCCCACACACCTGGGGGCTGCAGACCTTCCTGCTGCCTTCAGCCTCAAAACCACCCTTTCCCACTTGGTGTCACGCCAGGCACAAAAATGGCCATATGTCTGGAGATTGGTCCCACGCCGAAAGAGCCAGCAGGGAAAACTATGCCTTGTTCTAAAGCTCTTTGGGAACCGCTTGCGTAGCCCCACAGACCTGGGGGCTGCAGGCTTTCCTTCTGCCTTCAGCCTCAAACCACCCTTTCCCACTTGGCCCCGGCGAGGCCCAAAAATGGCCATATGTCTGGAGACTGGTCCCACGGCCACAGAGCCAGCAGGGAAAACTATGCCTTGTTCTAAAGCTCTTTGGGAACCGCTTGCGTAGCCCCACACACCTGGGGGCTGCAGGCTTTCCTGCTGCCTTCGGCCTCAAAACCACACTTTCCCACATGGCGTCACGCCAGGCACAAAAATGGCCATATGTCTGGAGGTTGGTCCCACGCCCAAAGAGCCAGCAGGGAAAACTATGCTTTGTTCTAAAGCTCTTTGGGAACCGCTTGCGTAGCCCCACACACCTGGGGGCTGCAGGCTTTCCTGCTGCCTTCGGCCTCAAAACCACCCTTTCCCACTTGGTGCCGCGCCAGGCTCAAAAATGGTCATATGTCTCGAGACTGGTCCCACGCCAAAAGAGCCAGCAGGGAAAACTATGCCTTGTTCTAAAGCTCTTTGGGAACCGCTTGCGTAGCCCAACACACCTGGGGTCTGCAGGCTTTCCTGCTGCCTTCAGCCTCAAAACCACCCTTTCCCACTTGGCGCCGCGCCAGGCCCAAAAATGACCATATGTCTGGAGATTGGTCCGACGCCCAAAGAGCCAGCAGGGAAAACTATGCCTTGTTCTAAAGCTCTTTGGGAACCGCTTGCGTAGCCCCACACACCTGGGGGCTGCAGGCTTTCCTGCTCTCTTCAGCCTCAAAGGCACCCTTTCCCACTTTGCGCCACGCCAGGCCCAAAAATTGCCATATGGCTGGAGACTGGTCCCACGCCCAAAGAGCCAGCAGGGAAAAATATGCCTTGTTCTAAAACTCTTTGGGAACTGCTTGCGTAGCCCCACAGACCTGGGGGCTGCAGGCTTTCCTGCTGCCTTCAGCCTCAAAACCACCCTTTCCCACGTGGCGCTGCGCGAGGCCCAAAAATGGCCATCTGTCTGGAGACTGGTCCCACGCTCAAAGAGCCAGCAGGGAAAACTATGCCTTGTTCTAAAGCGCTTTGGGAACCGCTTGCGTAGCCCCACACACCTGGGGGCTGCAGACCTTCCTGCTCTCTTCAGCCTCAAAGGCACCCTTTCCCACTTGGTGTCACGACAGGCACAAAAATGGCCGTATGTCTGGAGACTGGTCCCACGCCCAAAGAGCCAGCAGGGAAAACTATGCCTTGTTCTAAAGCTCTTTGGGAACCGCTTGCATAGCCCCACACACCTGAGGGCTACAGGCTTTCCTGCTGCCTTCAGCCTCAAAACCACCCTTTCACACATGGCGTCACGCCAGGCACAAAAATGGCCATATGTCTGGAGATTTGTCCAACGCCCAAAGAGCCAGCAGGGAAAACTATGCCTTGTTCTAAAGCTCTTTGGGAACGGCTTGCGTAGCCCCACACACCTGGGGGCTGCAAGCTTTCCTGCTCTCTTCAGCCTCAAAACCACCCTTTCCCACTTGGTGTCACGCCAGGCACAAAAATGGCCATATGTCTGGAGATTGGTCCCACGCCAAAGGGCCAGCAGGGAAAACTATGCCTTGTACTAAAGCTCTTTGGGAACCTCTTGCGTAGCCCCACACACCTGGGGGCTGCAGGCTTTCCTGCTGCCTTCAGCCTCAAAACCACCCTTTCCCACATGACGTCACGCCAGGCACAAAAATGGCTATATTTCTGCAGACTGGTCCCACGCCGAAAGAGCCAGCAGGGAAAACTATGCCTTGTTCTAAAGCTCTTTGGGAACTGCTTGCGTAGCCCCACAGACCTGGGGGCTGCAGGCTTTCCTGCTGCCTTCAGCCTCAAAACCACCCTTTCCCACATGGCGTCACGCCAGGCACAAAAATGGCCATATGTCTGGAGATTGGTCCCACGCTCAAAGAGCCAGCAGGGAAAACTATGCCTTGTTCTAAAGCTCTTTGGGAACCGCTTGCGTAGCCCCACACACCTGGGGGCTGCAGGCTTTCCTGCTGCCTTCAGCCTCAAAACCACCCTTTCCCACATGGCGTCACGCCAGGCACAAAAATGGCCATATGTCTGGAGGTTGGTCCCACGCCCAAAGAGCCAGCAGGGAAAACTATGCCTTGTTCTAAAGCTCTTTGGGAACCGCTTGCGTAGCCCCACACACCTGGGGGCTGCAAGCTTTCCTGCTGCCTTCGGCCTCAAAACCACCCTTTCCCACTTGGCGCCGCACCAGGCCCAAAAATGGCCATATGTCTGGAGGTTGGTCCCACGCCCAAAGAGCCAGCAGGGAAAACTATGCCTTGTTCTAAAGCTCTTTGGGAACCGCTTGCGTAGCCCCACACACCTGGGGGCTGCAGGCTTTCCTGCTGCCTTCAGCCTCAAAACCACCCTTTCCCACATGGCGCTGCGCGAGGCCCAAAAATGGCCATATGTCTGGAGACTGGTCCCACGCGCAAAGAGCCAGCAGGGAAAACTATGCCTTGTTCTAAAGCTCTTTGGGAACCGCTTGCGTAGCCCCACACACGTGGGGGCTGCAGTCTTTTCTGGCACCTGAAGCCTCAAAACCGCCCTTTCCCACATGGCGTCACGCCAGGCAGAAAAATGGCCATATGTCTGGAGATTGGTCCCACGCCCAAAGAGCCAGCAGGGAAAACTATGCCTTGTTCTAAAGCTCTTTGGGAACCGCTTGCGTAGCCCCACACACCTGGGGGCTGCAGGCTTTCCTGCTGCCTTCGGCCTCAAAACCACCCTTTCCCACTTGGCGCCGCGCCAGGCCCAAAAATGACCATATGTCTGGAGATTGGTCCGACGCCCAAAGAGCCAGCAGGGAAAACTATGCCTTGTTCTAAAGCTCTTTAGGAACCGCTTGCGTAGCCCCACACACCTGGGGGCTGCAGGCTTTCCTGCTCTCTTCAGCCTCAAATGCACCCTTTCCCACTTGGCGCCACGCCAGGCACAAAAATGGCCATATGTCTGGAGGTTGGTCCCACGCCGAAAGAGCCAGCAGGGAAAACTATGCCTTGTTCTAAAGCTCTTTGGGAACCGCTTGCGTAGCCCCACAGACCTTGGGGCTGCAGGCTTTCCTGCTGCCTTCAGCCTCAAAACCACCCTTTCCCACATGGCGCTGCGCGAGGCCCAAAAATGGACATATGTCTGGAGACTGGTCCCACGCTCAAAGAGCCAGCAGGGAAAACTATGCCTTGTTCTAAAGCTCTTTGGGAACCGCTTGCGTAGCCCCACAGACCTGGGGGCTGCAGGCTTTTCTGGCACCTGCAGCCTCAAAACCACCCTTTCCCACATGGTGTCACGACAGGCACAAAAATGGCCATATGTCTGGAGATTGGTCCCACGCCCAAAGAGCCAGCAGGGAAAACTATGCCTTGTTCTAAAGCTCTTTGGGAACCGCTTGCGTAGCCCCACACACCTGGGGGCTGCAGGCTTTCCTGCTCTCTTCAGCCTCAAAACCACCCTTTCCCACTTGGTGTCACGCCAGGCACAAAAATGGCCATATGTCTGGAGATTGGTCCCACGCCCAAAGAGCCAGCAGGGAAAACTATGCCTTGTACTAAAGCTCTTTGGGAACGGCTTGCGTAGCCCCACACACCTGGGGTCTGCAGGCTTTCCTGCTGCCTTCAGCCTCAAAACCACCCTTTCCCACATGACGTCACGCCAGGCACAAAAATGGCTATATTTCTGCAAACTGGTCCCACGCCGAAAGAGCCAGCAGGGAAAACTATGCCTTGTTCTAAAGCTCTTTGGGAACCGCTTGCGTAGCCCCACACACCTGGGGGCTGCAGGCTTTCCTGCTGCCTTCAGCCTCAAAACCACCCTTTCCCACATGGCGTCACGCCAGGCACAAAAATGGCCATATGTCTGGAGATTGGTCCCACGCCCAAAGAGCCAGCAGGGAAAACTATGCCTTGTTCTAAAGCTCTTTGGGAACCGCTTGCGTAGCCCCACACACCTGGGGGCTGCAGGCTTTCCTGCTGCCTTCGGCCTCAAAACCACCCTTTCCCACTTGGCGCCGCGCCAGGCCCAAAAATGACCATATGTCTGGAGATTGGTCCGACGCCTAAAGAGCCAGCAGGGAAAACTATGCCTTGTTCTAAAGCTCTTTAGGAACCACTTGCGTAGCCCCACACACCTGGGGGCTGCAGGCTTTCCTGCTCTCTTCAGCCTCAAAACCACCCTTTCCCACATGGTGTCACGACAGGCACAAAAATGGCCAGATGTCTGGAGACTGGTCCCACGCTCAAAGAGCCAGCAGGGAAAACTATGCCTTGTTCTAAAGCTCTTTGGGAACCGCTTGCGTAGCCCCACACACCTGGGGGCTGCAGGCTTTTCTGGCACCTTCAACCTCAAAACCACCCTTTCCCACATGGTGTCACGACAGGCACAAAAATGGCCATATGTGTGGAGATTGGTCCCACGCCCAAAGAGCCAGCAGGGAAAACTATGCCTTGTTCTAAAGCTCTTTGGGAACCGCTTGCGTAGCCCCACACACCTGGGGGCTACAGGCTTTCCTGCTGCCTTCAGCCTCAAAACCACCCTTTCCCACTTGGCGCTGCGCCAGGCACAAAAATGGCCATATGTCTGGAGGTTGGTCCCACGCCCAAAGAGCCAGCAGGGAAAACTATGCCTTGTTCTATAGCTCTTTGGGAACCGCATGCGTAGCCCCACAGACCTGGGGGCTGCAGGCTTCCCTGCTGCCTTCAGCCTCAAAAACACCCTTTCCCACTTGGCGCCGCGCCAGGCCCAAAAATGGCCATATGTCTGGAGGTTGGTCCCACGCTCAAAGAGCCAGCAGGGAAAACTATGCTTTGTTCTAAAGCTCTTTGGGAACCGCTTGCGTAGCCCCACACACCTGGGGGCTGCAAGCTTTCCTGCTCTCTTCAGCCTTAAAACCACCCTTTCCCACTTGGTGTCACGCCAGGCACAAAAATGGCCATATGTCTGGAGATTGGTCCCACGCCCAAATAGCCAGCAGGGAAAACTATGCCTTGTTCTAAAGCTCTTTGGGAACGGCTTGCGTAGCCCCACACACCTGGGGGCTGCAGGCTTTCCTGCTGCCTTCAGCCTCAAAACCACCCTTTCCCACATGACGTCACGCCAGGCACAAAAATGGCTATATTTCTGCAAACTGGTCCCACGCCGAAAGAGCCAGCAGGGAAAACTATGCCTTGTTCTAAAGCTCTTTGGGAACCACTTGCGTAGCCCCACACACCTGGGGGCTGCAGGCTTTCCTGCTGCCTTCAGCCTCAAAACCACCCTTTCCCACATGGCGTCACGCCAGGCACAAAAATGGCCATATGTCTGGAGATTGGTCCCACGCCCAAAGAGCCAGCAGGGAAAACTATGCCTTGTTCTAAAGCTCTTTGGGAACCGCTTGCGTAGCCCCACACACCTGGGGGCTGCAGGCTTTCCTGCTGCCTTCAGCCTCAAAACCACCCTTTCCCACTTGTCGCTGCGCCAGGCACAAAAACGGCCATATGTCTGGAGATTGGTCCCACGCCCAAAGAGCCAGCAGGGAAAACTATGCCTTGTTATAAAGCTCTTTGGGAACCGCTTGCATAGCCCCACACACCTGGGGGCTGCAGGCTTTCCTGCTGCCTTCAGCCTCAAAACCACCCTTTCCCACTTGGCGTCACGCCAGGCATAAAAATGGCCATATGTCTGGAGGTTGGTCCCACGCCCAAAGAGCCAGCAGGGAAAACTATGCCTTGTTCTAAAGCTCTTTGGGAACCGCTTGCGTAGCCCCACACACCTGGGGGCTGCAAGCTTTCCTGCTGCCTTCAGCCTCAAAACCACCCTTTCCCACTTGGCGCCGCACCAGGCCCAAAAATGGCCATATGTCTAGAGATTGGTCCCACGCCGAAAGAGCCAGCAGGGAAAACTATGCCTTGTTCTAAAGCTCTTTGGGAACCGCTTGCATAGCCCCACACACCTGGGGGCTGCAGGCTTTCCTGCTGCCTTCAGCCTGAAAACCACCCTTTCCCACTTGGCCCCGCGCGAGGCCCAAAAATGGCCATATGTCTGGAGACTGGTCCCACGGCCACAGAGCCAGCAGGGAAAACTATGCCTTGTTCTAAAGCTCTTTGGGAACCGCTTGCGTAGCCCCACAGACGTGGGGGCTGCAGGCTTTTCTGGCACCTGCAGCCTCAAAACCGCCCTTTCCCACATGGCGTCACGCCAGGCAGAAAAATGGCCATATGTCTGGAGATTGGTCCCACGCCCAAAGAGCCAGCAGGGAAAACTATGCCTTGTTCTAAAGCTCTTTGGGAACCGCTTGCATAGCCCCACACACCTGGGGGCTGCAGGCTTTCCTGCTGCCTTCGGCCTCAAAACCACCCTTTCCCACTTGGCGCCGCGCCAGGCCCAAAAATGACCATATGTCTGGAGATTGGTCCGACGCCCAAAGAGCCAGCACGGAAAACTATGCCTTGTTCTAAAGCTCTTTGGGAACCGCTTGCGTAGCCCCACACACCTGGGGCCTGCAGGCTTTCCTGCTCTCTTCAGCCTCAAATGCACCCTTTCCCACTTGGCGCCACGCCAGGCACAAAAATGGCCATATGTCTGGAGACTGGTCCCACGCTCAAAGAGCCAGCAGGGAAAACTATGCCTTGTTCTAAAGCTCTTTGGGAACCGCTTGCGTAGCCCCACACACCTGGGGGCTGCAGGCTTTTCTGGCACCTGCAGCCTCAAAACCACCCTTTCCCACATGGTGTCACGACAGGCCCAAAAATGGCCATATGTGTGGAGATTGGTCCCACGCCCAAAGAGCCAGCAGGGAAAACTATGCCTTGTTCTAAAGCTCTTTGGGAACCGCTTGCGTAGCCCCACACACCTGGGGGCTGCAGACCTTCCTGCTGCCTTCAGCCTCAAAACCACCCTTTCCCACTTGGTGTCACGCCAGGCACAAAAATGGCCATATGTCTGGAGATTGGTCCCACGCCGAAAGAGCCAGCAGGGAAAACTATGCCTTGTTCTAAAGCTCTTTGGGAACCGCTTGCGTAGCCGCACAGACCTGGGGGCTGCAGGCTTTCCTGCTGCCTTCAGCCTCAAAACCACCCTTTCCCACTTGGCGCCGCGCCAGGCCCAAAAATGGCCATATGTCTGGAGGTTGGTCCCACGCCCAAAGAGCCAGCAGGGAAAACTATGCCTTGTTCTAAAGCTCTTTGGGAACGGCTTGCGTAGCCCCACACACCTGGGGGCTGCAGACCTTCCTGCTGCCTTCAGCCTCAAAACCACCCTTTCCCACTTGGTGTCACGACAGGCACAAAAATGGCCATATGTGTGGAGATTGGTCCCACGCCCAAAGAGCCAGCAGGGAAAACTATGCCTTGTTCTAAAGCTCTTTGGGAACCGCTTGCGTAGCCCCACACACCTGGGGGCTGCAGACCTTCCTGCTGCCTTCAGCCTCAAAACCACCCTTTCCCACTTGGTGTCACGCCAGGCACAAAAATGGCCATATGTCTGGAGACTGGTCCCACGCCCAAAGAGCCAGCAGGGAAAACTATGCCTTGTTCTAAAGCTCTTTGGGAACCGCTTGCGTAGCCCCACAGACCTGGGGGCTGCAGGCTTTCCTGCTGCCTTCAGCCTCAAAACCACCCTTTCCCACATGCCGTCACGCCAGGCCCAAAAATGGCCATATGTCTGGAGACTGGTCCCACGGCCACAGAGCCAGCAGGGAAAACTATGCCTTGTTCTAAAGCTCTTTGGGAACCGCTTGCGTAGCCCCACACACCTGGGGGCTGCAGGCTTTTCTGGCACCTGCACCCTCAAAACCACCCTTTCCCACATGGCGTCACGCCAGGCAGAAAAATGGCCATATGTCTGGAGACTGGTCCCACGCCCAAAGAGCCAGCAGGGAAAACTATGCCTTGTTCTAAAGCTCTTTGGGAACCGCTTGCGTAGCCCCACACACCTGGGGGCTGCAGGCTTTCCTGCTGCCTTCAGCCTCAAAACCACCCTTTCCCACTTGGTGCCGCGCCAGGCTCAAAAATGGCGATATGTCTGGAGACTGGTCCCACGCCCAAAGAGCCAGCAGGGAAAACTATGCCTTGTTCTAAAGCTCTTTGGGAACCGCTTGCGTAGCCCCACACACCTGGGGGCTGCAGGCTTTCCTGCTGCCTTCAGCCTCAAAACCTCCCTTTCCCACTTGGCGCCGCGCCAGGCCCAAAAATGACCATATGTCTGGAGATTGGTCCCACGCCCAAAGGGCCAGCAGGGAAAACTATGCCTTGTTCTAAAGCTCTTTGGGAACCGCTTGCGTAGCCCCACTCACCTGGGGGCTGCAGGCTTTCCTGCTCTCTTCAGCCTCAAAACCACCCTTTCCCACTTGGCGTAACGCCAGGCATAAAAATGGACATATGTCTGGAGACTGGTCCCACGCCCAAAGAGCCAGCAGGGAAAACTATGCCTTGTTCTAAAGCTCTTTGGGAACCGCTTGCGTAGCCCCACACACCTGGGGGCTGCAGGCTTTTCTGGCACCTGCAGCCTCAAAACCACCCTTTCCCACATGGTGTCACGACAGGCCCAAAAATGGCCATATGTGTGGAGATTGGTCCCACGCCCAAAGAGCCAGCAGGGAAAACTATGCCTTGTTCTAAAGCTCTTTGGGAACCGCTTGCGTAGCCCCACACACCTGGGGGCTGCAGACCTTCCTGCTGCCTTCAGCCTCAAAACCACCCTTTCCCACTTGGTGTCACGACAGGCACAAAAATGGCCATATGTGTGGAGATTGGTCCCACGCCCAAAGAGCCAGCAGGGAAAACTATGCCTTGTTCTAAAGCTCTTTGGGAACCGCTTGCGTAGCCCCACACACCTGGGGGCTGCAGACCTTCCTGCTGCCTTCAGCCTCAAAACCACCCTTTCCCACTTGGTGTCACGCCAGGCACAAAAATGGCCATATGTCTGGAGACTGGTCCCACGCTCAAAGAGCCAGCAGGGAAAACTATGCCTTGTTCTAAAGCTCTTTGGGAACCGCTTGCGTAGCCCCACAGACCTGGGGGCTGCAGGCTTTCCTGCTGCCTTCAGCCTCAAAACCACCCTTTCCCACATGCCGTCACGCCAGGCCCAAAAATGGCCATATGTCTGGAGACTGGTCCCACGGCCACAGAGCCAGCAGGGAAAACTATGCCTTGTTCTAAAGCTCTTTGGGAACCGCTTGCGTAGCCCCACACACCTGGGGGCTGCAGGCTTTTCTGGCACCTGCACCCTCAAAACCACCCTTTCCCACATGGCGTCACGCCAGGCAGAAAAATGGCCATATGTCTGGAGACTGGTCCCACGCCCAAAGAGCCAGCAGGGAAAACTATGCCTTGTTCTAAAGCTCTTTGGGAACCGCTTGCGTAGCCCCACACACCTGGGGGCTGCAGGCTTTCCTGCTGCCTTCAGCCTCAAAACCACCCTTTCCCACTTGGTGCCGCGCCAGGCTCAAAAATGGCGATATGTCTGGAGACTGGTCCCACGCCCAAAGAGCCAGCAGGGAAAACTATGCCTTGTTCTAAAGCTCTTTGGGAACCGCTTGCGTAGCCCCACAGACCTGGGGGCTGCAGGCTTTCCTGCTGCCTTCAGCCTCAAAACCTCCCTTTCCCACTTGGCGCCGCGCCAGGCCCAAAAATGACCATATGTCTGGAGATTGGTCCCACGCCCAAAGGGCCAGCAGGGAAAACTATGCCTTGTTCTAAAGCTCTTTGGGAACCGCTTGCGTAGCCCCACTCACCTGGGGGCTGCAGGCTTTCCTGCTCTCTTCAGCCTCAAAAACACCCTTTCCCACTTGGCGTAACGCCAGGCATAAAAATGGCCATATGTCTGGAGACTGGTCCCACGCCCAAAGAGCCAGCAGGGAAAACTATGCCTTGTTCTAAAGCTCTTTGGGAACCGCTTGCGTAGCCCCACACACCTGGGGGCTGCAAGCTTTCCTGCTGCCTTCAGCCTCAAAACCACCCTTTCCCACTTGGCGCCGCACCAGGCCCAAAAATGGCCATATGTCTGGAGGTTGGTCCCACGCCCAAAGAGCCAGCAGGGAAAACTATGCCTTGTTCTAAAGCTCTTTGGGAACCGCTTGCATAGCCCCACACACCTGGGGGCTGCAGGCTTTCCTGCTGCCTTCAGCCTGAAAACCACCCTTTCCCACTTGGCCCCGCGCGAGGCCCAAAAATGGCCATATGTCTGGAGACTGGTCCCACGGCCACAGAGCCAGCAGGGAAAACTATGCCTTGTTCTAAAGCTCTTTGGGAACCGCTTGCGTAGCCCCACACACGTTGGGGTTGCAGGCTTTTCTGGCACCTGCAGCCTCAAAACCGCCCTTTCCCACATGGCGTCACGCCAGGCAGAAAAATGGCCATATGTCTGGAGATTGGTCCCACGCCCAAAGAGCCAGCAGGGAAAACTATGCCTTGTTCTAAAGCTCTTTGGGAACCGCTTGCATAGCCCCACACACCTGGGGGCTGCAGGCTTTCCTGCTGCCTTCGGCCTCAAAACCACCCTTTCCCACTTGGCGCCGCGCCAGGCCCAAAAATGACCATATGTCTGGAGATTGGTCCGACGCCCAAAGAGCCAGCACGGAAAACTATGCCTTGTTCTAAAGCTCTTTGGGAACCGCTTGCGTAGCCCCACACACCTGGGGCCTGCAGGCTTTCCTGCTCTCTTCAGCCTCAAATGCACCCTTTCCCACTTGGCGCCACGCCAGGCACAAAAATGGCCATATGCCTGGAGACTGGTCCCACGCCCAAAGAGCCAGCAGGGAAAACTATGCCTTGTTCTAAAGCTCTTTGGGAACCGCTTGCGTAGCCCCACACACCTGGGGGCTGCAGGCTTTTCTGGCACCTGCAGCCTCAAAACCACCCTTTCCCACATGGTGTCACGACAGGCCCAAAAATGGCCATATGTGTGGAGATTGGTCCCACGCCCAAAGAGCCAGCAGGGAAAACTATGCCTTGTTCTAAAGCTCTTTGGGAACCGCTTGCGTAGCCCCACACACCTGGGGGCTGCAGACCTTCCTGCTGCCTTCAGCCTCAAAACCACCCTTTCCCACTTGGTGTCACGCCAGGCACAAAAATGGCCATATGTCTGGAGATTGGTCCCACGCCGAAAGAGCCAGCAGGGAAAACTATGCCTTGTTCTAAAGCTCTTTGGGAACCGCTTGCGTAGCCGCACAGACCTGGTGGCTGCAGGCTTTCCTGCTGCCTTCAGCCTCAAAACCACCCTTTCCCACTTGGCGCCGCGCCAGGCCCAAAAATGGCCATATGTCTGGAGGTTGGTCCCACGCCCAAAGAGCCAGCAGGGAAAACTATGCCTTGTTCTAAAGCTCTTTGGGAACCGCTTGCGTAGCCCCACACACCTGGGGGCTGCAGACCTTCCTGCTGCCTTCAGCCTCAAAGGCACCCTTTCCAACTTGGCGTGACATCAGGCACAAAAATGGCCATATGTGTGGAGATTGGTCCCACGCCCAAAGAGCCAGCAGGGAAAACTATGCCTTGTTCTAAAGCTCTTTGGGAACCGCTTGCGTAGCCGCACAGACCTGGGGGCTGCAGGCTTTCCTGCTGCCTTCAGCCTCAAAACCACCCTTTCCCACATGCCGTCACGCCAGGCCCAAAAATGGCCATATGTCTGGAGACTGGTCCCACGGCCACAGAGCCAGCAGGGAAAACTATGCCTTGTTCTAAAGCTCTTTGGGAACCGCTTGCGTAGCCCCACACACCTGGGGGCTGCAGGCTTTTCTGGCACCTGCACCCTCAAAACCACCCTTTCCCACATGGCGTCACGCCAGGCAGAAAAATGGCCATATGTCTGGAGACTGGTCCCACGCCCAAAGAGCCAGCAGGGAAAACTATGCCTTGTTCTAAAGCTCTTTGGGAACCGCTTGCGTAGCCCCACACACCTGGGGGCTGCAGGCTTTCCTGCTGCCTTCAGCCTCAAAACCACCCTTTCCCACTTGGTGCCGCGCCAGGCTCAAAAATGGCCATATGTCTGGAGACTGGTCCCACGCCCAAAGAGCCAGCAGGGAAAACTATGCCTTGTTCTAAAGCTCTTTGGGAACGGCTTGCGTAGCCCCACACACCTGGGGGCTGCAGGCTTTCCTGCTGCCTTCAGCCTCAAAACCTCCCTTTCCCACTTGGCGCCGCGCCAGGCCCAAAAATGACCATATGTCTGGAGATTGGTCCGACGCCCAAAGGGCCAGCAGGGAAAACTATGCCTTGTTCTAAAGCTCTTTGGGAACCGCTTGCGTAGCCCCACTCACCTGGGGGCTGCAGGCTTTCCTGCTCTCTTCAGCCTCAAAGGCACCCTTTCCCACTTGGCGCCACGCCAGGCCCAAAAATGGCCATATGTCTGGAGACTGGTCCCACGCCCAAAGAGCCAGCAGGGAAAACTATGCCTTGTTCTAAAGCTCTTTGGGAACTGCTTGCGTAGCCCCACAGACCTGGGGGCTGCAGGCTTTCCTGCTGCCTTCAGCCTCAAAACCACCCTTTCCCACTTGGCGCCGCGCCAGGCCCAAAAATGGCCATATGTCTGGAGGTTGGTCCCACGCCCAAAGAGCCAGCAGGGAAAACTATGCCTTGTTCTAAAGCTCTTTGGGAACCGCTTGCGTAGCCGCACAGACCTGGGGGCTGCAGGCTTTCCTGCTGCCTTCAGCCTCAAAACCACCCTTTCCCACTTGGCGCCGCGCCAGGCCCAAAAATGGCCATATGTCTGGAGGTTGGTCCCACGCCCAAAGAGCCAGCAGGGAAAACTATGCCTTGTTCTAAAGCTCTTTGGGAACGGCTTGCGTAGCCCCACACACCTGGGGGCTGCAGACCTTCCTGCTGCCTTCAGCCTCAAAGGCACCCTTTCCAACTTGGCGTGACATCAGGCACAAAAATGGCCATATGTCTGGAGATTGCTCCCACGCCCAAAGAGCCAGCAGGGAAAATTATGCCTTGTTCTAAAGCTCTTTGGGAACGGCTTGCGTAGCCCCACAGACCTTGGGGCTGCAGGCTCTCCTGCTGCCTTCAGCCTCAAAACCACCCTTTCCCACTTGGCGCCACGCCAGGCCCAAAAATGGCCATATGTCTGGAGATTGGTCCCACGCCGAAAGAGCCAGCAGGGAAAACTATGCCTTGTTCTAAAGCTCTTTGGGAACTGCTTGCGTAGCCCCACACACCTGCGGGCTGCAGGCTTTCCTGCTGCCTTCAGCCTAAAAACCACCCTTTTCCACATGGCGCTGCGCGAGGCCCAAAAATGGCCATATGTCTGGAGACTGGTCCCACGCTCAAAGAGCCAGCAGGGAAAACTATGCCTTGTTCTAAAGCTCTTTGGGAACCGCTTGCGTAGCCCCACACACCTGGGGGCTGCAGGCTTTTCTGGCACCTGCAGCCTCAAAACCACCCTTTCCCACATGGTGTCACGACAGGCACAAAAATGGCCATATGTGTGGAGATTGGTCCCACGCCCAAAGAGCCAGCAGGGAAAACTATGCCTTGTTCTAAAGCTCTTTGGGAACCGCTTGCGTAGCCCCACACACCTGCGGGCTGCAGACCTTCCTGCTGCCTTCAGCCTCAAAACCACCCTTTCCCACTTGGTGTCACGCCAGGCACAAAAATGGCCATATGTCTGGAGATTGGTCCGACGCCGAAAGAGCCAGCAGGGAAAACTATGCCTTGTTCTAAAGCTCTTTGGGAACCGCTTGCGTAGCCGCACAGACCTGGGGGCTGCAGGCTTTCCTGCTGCCTTCAGCCTCAAAACCACCCTTTCCCACATGCCGTCACGCCAGGCCCAAAAATGGCCATATGTCTGGAGACTGGTCCCACGGCCACAGAGCCAGCAGGGAAAACTATGCCTTGTTCTAAAGCTCTTTGGGAACCGCTTGCGTAGCCCCACACACCTGGGGGCTGCAGGCTTTTCTGGCACCTGCACCCTCAAAACCACCCTTTCCCACATGGCGTCACGCCAGGCAGAAAAATGGCCATATGTCTGGAGACTGGTCCCACGCCCAAAGAGCCAGCAGGGAAAACTATGCCTTGTTCTAAAGCTCTTTGGGAACCGCTTGCGTAGCCCCACACACCTGGGGGCTGCAGGCTTTCCTGCTGCCTTCAGCCTCAAAACCACCCTTTCCCACTTGGTGCCGCGCCAGGCTCAAAAATGGCCATATGTCTGGAGACTGGTCCCACGCCCAAAGAGCCAGCAGGGAAAACTATGCCTTGTTCTAAAGCTCTTTGGGAACGGCTTGCGTAGCCCCACACACCTGGGGGCTGCAGGCTTTCCTGCTGCCTTCAGCCTCAAAACCTCCCTTTCCCACTTGGCGCCGCGCCAGGCCCAAAAATGACCATATGTCTGGAGATTGGTCCGACGCCCAAAGGGCCAGCAGGGAAAACTATGCCTTGTTCTAAAGCTCTTTGGGAACCGCTTGCGTAGCCCCACTCACCTGGGGGCTGCAGGCTTTCCTGCTCTCTTCAGCCTCAAAGGCACCCTTTCCCACTTGGCGCCACGCCAGGCCCAAAAATGGCCATATGTCTGGAGACTGGTCCCACGCCCAAAGAGCCAGCAGGGAAAACTATGCCTTGTTCTAAAGCTCTTTGGGAACTGCTTGCGTAGCCCCACAGACCTGGGGGCTGCAGGCTTTCCTGCTGCCTTCAGCCTCAAAACCACCCTTTCCCACATGGCGCTGCGCGAGGCCCAAAAATGGCCATATGTCTGGAGGTTGGTCCCACGGCCACAGAGCCAGCAGGGAAAACTATGCCTTGTTCTAAAGCTCTTTGGGAACCCCTTGCGTAGCCCCACACACCTGGGGGCTGCAGGCTTTTCTGGCACCTGCAGCCTCAAAACCACCCTTTCCCACATGGTGTCACGACAGGCACAAAAATGGCCATATGTGTGGAGATTGGTCCCACGCCCAAAGAGCCAGCAGGGAAAACTATGCCTTGTTCTAAAGCTCTTTGGGAACCGCTTGCGTAGCCACACACACCTGGGGGGTACAGGCTTTCCTGCTGCCTTCAGCCTCAAAACCACCCTTTCCCACTTGGCGCTGCGCCAGGCACAAAAATGGCCATATGTCTGGAGGTTGGTCCCACACCCAAAGAGCCAGCAGGGAAAACTATGCCTTGTTCTAAAGCTCTTTGGGAACCGCTTGCATAGCCCCACACACCTGGGGGCTGCAGGCTTTCCTGCTGCCTTCAGCCTCAAAACCACCCTTTCCCACTTGGCCCCGCGCGAGGCCCAAAAATGGCCATATGTCTGGAGACTGGTCCCACGGCCAAAGAGCCAGCAGGGAAAACTATGCCTTGTTCTAAAGCTCTTTGGGAACGGCTTGCGTAGCCCCACACACCTGGGGGCTGCAGACCTTCCTGCTGCCTTCAGCCTCAAAGGCACCCTTTCCAACTTGGCGTGACATCAGGCCCAAAAATGGCCATATTTGTGGAGATTGGTCCCACGCCGAAAGAGCCAGCAGGGAAAATTATGCCTTGTTCTAAAGCTCTTTGGGAACGGCTTGCGTAGCCCCACAGACCTTGGGGCTGCAGGCTCTCCTGCTGCCTTCAGCCTCAAAACCACCCTTTCCCACTTGGCGCCGCGCCAGGCCCAGAAAAGTCCATATGTCTGGAGACTGGTCCCACGCTCAAAGAGCCAGCAGGGAAAACTATGCCTTGTTCTAAAGCTCTTTGGGAACCGCTTGCGTAGCCCCACACACCTGGGGGCTGCAGGCTTTTCTGGCACCTGCAGCCTCAAAACCACCCTTTCCCACATGGTGTCACGACAGGCCCAAAAATGGCCATATGTGTGGAGATTGGTCCCACGCCCAAAGAGCCAGCAGGGAAAACTATGCCTTGTTCTAAAGCTCTTTGGGAACCGCTTGCGTAGCCCCACACACCTGGGGGCTGCAGACCTTCCTGCTGCCTTCAGCCTCAAAACCACCCTTTCCCACTTGGTGTCACGCCAGGCACAAAAATGGCCATATGTCTGGAGATTGGTCCCACGCCGAAAGAGCCAGCAGGGAAAACTATGCCTTGTTCTAAAGCTCTTTGGGAACCGCTTGCGTAGCCGCACAGACCTGGGGGCTGCAGGCTTTCCTGCTGCCTTCAGCCTCAAAACCACCCTTTCCCACATGCCGTCACGCCAGGCCCAAAAATGGCCATATGTCTGGAGACTGGTCCCACGCCCAAGAGCCAGCAGGGAAAACTATGCCTTGTTCTAAAGCTCTTTGGGAACCGCTTGCGTAGCCCCACACACCTGGGGGCTGCAGGCTTTTCTGGCACCTGCACCCTCAAAACCACCCTTTCCCACATGGCGTCACGCCAGACAGAAAAATGGCCATATGTCTGGAGACTGGTCCCACGCCCAAAGAGCCAGCAGGGAAAACTATGCCTTGTTCTAAAGCTCTTTGGGAACCGCTTGCGTAGCCCCACACACCTGGGGGCTGCAGGCTTTCCTGCTGCCTTCAGCCTCAAAACCACCCTTTCCCACTTGGTGCCGCGCCAGGCTCAAAAATGGCCATATGTCTGGAGACTGGTCCCACGCCCAAAGAGCCAGCAGGGAAAACTATGCCTTGTTCTAAAGCTCTTTGGGAACCGCTTGCGTAGCCCCACACACCTGGGGGCTGCAGGCTTTCCTGCTGCCTTCAGCCTCAAAACCTCCCTTTCCCACTTGGCGCCGCGCCAGACCCAAAAATGACCATATGTCTGGAGATTGGTCCGACGCCCAAAGGGCCAGCAGGGAAAACTATGCCTTGTTCTAAAGCTCTTTGGGAACCGCTTGCGTAGCCCCACTCACCTGGGGGCTGCAGGCTTTCCTGCTCTCTTCAGCCTCAAAGGCACCCTTTCCCACTTGGCGCCACGCCAGGCCCAAAAATGGCCATATGTCTGGAGACTGGTCCCACGCCCAAAGAGCCAGCAGGGAAAACTATGCCTTGTTCTAAAGCTCTTTGGGAACTGCTTGCGTAGCCCCACAGACCTGGGGGCTGCAGGCTTTCCTGCTGCCTTCAGCCTCAAAACCACCCTTTCCCACATGGCGCTGCGCGAGGCCCAAAAATGGCCATATGTCTGGAGACTGGTCCCACGCTCAAAGAGCCAGCAGGGAAAACTATGCCTTGTTCTAAAGCTCTTTGGGAACCGCTTGCGTAGCCCCACACACCTGGGGGCTGCAGGCTTTTCTGGCACCTGCAGCCTCAAAACCACCCTTTCCCACATGGTGTCACGACAGGCACAAAAATGGCCATATGTGTGGAGATTGGTCCCACGCCCAAAGAGCCAGCAGGGAAAACTATGCCTTGTTCTAAAGCTCTTTGGGAACCGCTTGCGTAGCCACACACACCTGGGGGGTACAGGCTTTCCTGCTGCCTTCAGCCTCAAAACCACCCTTTCCCACTTGGCGCTGCGCCAGGCAGAAAAATGGCCATATGTCTGGAGGTTGGTCCCACACCCAAAGAGCCAGCAGGGAAAACTATGCCTTGTTCTAAAGCTCTTTGGGAACCGCTTGCATAGGCCCACACACCTGGGGGCTGCAGGCTTTCCTGCTGCCTTCAGCCTCAAAACCACCCTTTCCCACTTGGCCCCGCGCGAGGCCCAAAAATGGCCATATGTCTGGAGACTGGTCCCACGGCCAAAGAGCCAGCAGGGAAAAATATGCCTTGTTCTAAAGCTCTTTGGGAACCGCTTGCGTAGCCCCACACACCTGGGGGCTGCAGGCTTTTCTGGCACCTGCAGCCTCAAAACCGCCCTTTCCCACATGGCGTCACGCCAGGCAGAAAAATGGCCATATGTCTGGAGATTGGTCCCACGCCCAAAGAGCCAGCAGGGAAAACTATGCCTTGTTCTAAAGCTCTTTGGGAACCGCTTGCATAGCCCCACACACCTGGGGGCTGCAGGCTTTCCTGCTGCCTTCGGCCTCAAAACCACCCTTTCCGACTTGGCGCCGCGCCAGGCCCAAAAATGACCATATGTCTGGAGATTGGTCCGACGCCCAAAGAGCCAGCAGGGAAAACTATGCCTTGTTCTAAAGCTCTTTGGGAACCGCTTGCGTAGCCCCACACACCTGGGGCCTGCAGGCTTTCCTGCTCTCTTCAGCCTCAAATGCACCCTTTCCCACTTGGCGCCATGCCAGGCACAAAAATGGCCATATGTCTGGAGACTGGTCCCACGCTCAAAGAGCCAGCAGGGAAAACGATGCCTTGTTCTAAAGCTCTTTGGGAACCGCTTGCGTAGCCCCCCACACCTGGGGGCTGCAGACCTTCCTGCTGCCTTCAGCCTCAAAACCACCCTTTCCCACTTGGTGTCACGCCAGGCACAAAAATGGCCATATGTCTGGAGATTGGTCCCACGCCGAAAGAGCCAGCAGGGAAAACTATGCCTTGTTCTAAAGCTCTTTGGGAACCAATTGCATAGCCGCACAAACCTGGGGGCTGCAGGCTTTCCTGCTGCCTTCAGCCTCAAAACCACCCTTTCCCACTTGGCGCCGCGCCAGGCCCAAAAATGGCCATATGTCTGGAGGTTGGTCCCACGCCCAAAGAGCCAGCAGGGAAAACTATGCCTTGTTCTAAAGCTCTTTGGGAACGGCTTGCGTAGCCCCACAGACCTGCGGGCTGCAGACCTTCCTGCTGCCTTCAGCCTCAAAGGCACCCTTTCCAACTTGGCGTGACACCAGGCACAAAAATGGCCATATGTCTGGAGATTGGTCCCACGCCGAAAGAGCCAGCAGGGAAAATTATGCCCTGTTCTAAAGCTCTTTGGGAACGGCTTGCGTAGCCCCACAGACCTTGGGGCTGCAGGCTCTCCTGCTGCCTTCAGCCTCAAAACCACCCTTTCCCACTTGGCGCCGCGCCAGGCACAAAAATGGCCATATGTCTGTAGATTGGTCCCACGCCGAAAGAGCCAGCAGGGAAAACTATGCCTTGTTCTAAAGCTCTTTGGGAACCGCTTGCATAGCCCCACACACCTGGGGGCTGCAGGCTTTCCTGCTGCCTTCGGCCTCAAAACCACCCTTTCCCACTTGGTGCCGCGCCAGGCTCAAAAATGGCCATATGTCTGGAGACTGGTCCCACGCCCAAAGAGCCAGCAGGGAAAACTATGCCTTGTTCTAAAGCTCTTTGGGAACCGCTTGCGTAGCCCCACACACCTGGGGGCTGCAGGCTTTCCTGCTGCCTTCAGCCTCAAAACCTCCCTTTCCCACTTGGCGCCGCGCCAGGCACAAAAATGACCATATGTCTGGAGATTGGTCCGACGCCCAAAGGGCCAGCAGGGAAAACTATGCCTTGTTCTAAAGCTCTTTGGGAACCGCTTGCGTAGCCCCACTCACCTGGGGGCTGCAGGCTTTTCTGCTCTCTTCAGCCTCAAAGGCACCCTTTCCCACTTGGCGCCACGCCAGGCCCAAAAATGGCCATATGTCTGGAGACTGGTCCCACGCCCAAAGAGCCAGCAGGGAAAACTATGCCTTGTTCTAAAGCTCTTTGGGATCTGCTTGCGTAGCCCCACAGACCTGCGGGCTGCAGGCTTTCCTGCTGCCTTCAGCCTCAAAACCACCCTTTTCCACATGGCGCTGCGCGAGGCCCAAAAATGGCCATATGTCTGGAGACTGGTCCCACGCTCAAAGAGCCAGCAGGGAAAACTATGCCTTGTTCTAAAGCTCTTTGGGAACCGCTTGCGTAGCCCCACACACCTGGGGGCTGCTGGCTTTTCTGGCACCTGCAGCCTCAAAACCACCCTTTCCCACATGGTGTCACGACAGGCACAAAAATGGCCATATGTGTGGAGATTGGTCCCACGCCCAAAGAGCCAGCAGGGAAAACTATGCCTTGTTCTAAAGCTCTTTGGGAACCGCTTGCGTAGCCCCACACACCTGGGGGCTGCAGACCTTCCTGCTGCCTTCAGCCTCAAAACCACCCTTTCCCACTTGGTGTCACGCCAGGCACAAAAATGGCCATATGTCTGGAGATTGGTCCCACGCCCAAAGGGCCAGCAGGGAAAACTATGCCTTGTTCTAAAGCTCTTTGGGAACCGCTTGCGTAGCCCCACTCACCTGGGGGCTGCAGGCTTTCCTGCTCTCTTCAGCCTCAAAGGCACCCTTTCCCACTTGGCGCCACGCCAGGCCCAAAAATGGCCATATGTCTGGAGACTGGTCCCACGCCCAAAGAGCCAGCAGGGAAAACTATGCCTTGTTCTAAAGCTCTTTGGGAACTGCTTGTGTAGCCCCACAGACCTGGGGGCTGCAGGCTTTCCTGCTGCCTTCAGCCTCAAAACCACCCTTTCCCACTTGGCGCCACGCCAGGCCCAAAAATGGCCATATGTCTGGAGACTGGTCCCACGCTCAAAGAGCCAGCAGGGAAAACTATGCCTTGTTCTAAAGCTCTTTGGGAACCGCTTGCGTAGCCCCACACACCTGGGGGCTGCAGGCTTTTCTGGCACCTGCACCCTCAAAACCACCCTTTCCCACATGGCGTCACGCCAGGCAGAAAAATGGCCATATGTCTGGAGATTGGTCCCACGCCCAAAGAGCCAGCAGGGAAAACTATGCCTTGTTCTAAAGCTCTTTGGGAACCGCTTGCATAGCCCCACACACCTGGGGGATGCAGGCTTTCCTGCTGCCTTCGGCCTCAAAACCACCCTTTCCCACTTGGCGCCGCGCCAGGCCCAAAAATGACCATATGTCTGGAGATTGGTCCGACGCCCAAAGAGCCAGCAGGGAAAACTATGCCTTGTTCTAAAGCTCTTTGGGAACCGCTTGCGTAGCCCCACACACCTGGGGCCTGCAGTCTTTCCTGCTCTCTTCATCCTCAAATGCACCCTTTCCCACTTGGCGCCACGCCAGGCACAAAAATGGCCATATGTCTGGAGACTGGTCCCACGCTCAAAGAGCCAGCAGGGAAAACTATGCCTTGTTCTAAAGCTCTTTGGGAACCGCTTGCGTAGCCCCACACACCTGGGGGCTGCAGGCTTTTCTGGCACCTGCAGCCTCAAAACCACCCTTTCCCACATGGTGTCACGACAGGCCCAAAAACGGCCATATGTGTGGAGATTGGTCCCACGCCCAAAGAGCCAGCAGGGAAAACTATGCCTTGTTCTAAAGCTCTTTGGGAACCGCTTGCGTAGCCCCACACACCTGGGGGCTGCAGACCTTCCTGCTGCCTTCAGCCTCAAAACCACCCTTTCCCACTTGGTGTCACGCCAGGCACAAAAATGGCCATATGTCTGGAGATTGGTCCGACGCCGAAAGAGCCAGCAGGGAAAACTATGCCTTGTTCTAAAGCTCTTTGGGAACCGCTTGCGTAGCCGCACAGACCTGGGGGCTGCAGGCTTTCCTGCTGCCTTCAGCCTCAAAACCACCCTTTCCCACTTGGCCCCGCGCGAGGCCCAAAAATGGCCATATGTCTGGAGACTGGTCCTACGGCCACAGAGCCAGCAGGGAAAACTATGCCTTGTTCTAAAGCTCTTTGGGAACCGCTTGCGTAGCCCCACACACCTGGGGGCTGCAGGCTTTTCTGGCACCTGCACCCTCAAAACCACCCTTTCCCACATGGCGTCACGCCAGGCAGAAAAATGGCCATATGTCTGGAGACTGGTCCCACGCCCAAAGAGCCAGCAGGGAAAACTATGCCTTGTTCTAAAGCTCTTTGGGAACCGCTTGCGTAGCCCCACACACCTGGGGGCTGCAGGCTTTCCTGCTGCCTTCGGCCTCAAAACCACCCTTTCCCACTTGGAGCCGCGCCAGGCCCAAAAATGAACATATGTCTGGAGATTGGCCCGACGCCCAAAGGGCCAGCAGGGAAAACTATGCCTTGTTCTAAAGCTCTTTGGGAACCGCTTGCGTAGCCCCACTCACCTGGGGGCTGCAGGCTTTCCTGCTCTCTTCAGCCTCAAAGGCACCCTTTCCCACTTGGCGCCACGCCAGGCCCAAAAATGGCCATATGTCTGGAGACTGGTCCCACGCCCAAAGAGCCAGCAGGGAAAACTATGCCTTGTTCTAAAGGTCTTTGGGAACTGCTTGCGTAGCCGCACAGACCTGAGGGCTGCAGGCTTTCCTGCTGCCTTCAGCCTCAAAACCACCCTTTCCCACTTGGCGCCACGCCAGGCCCAAAAATGGCCATATGTCTGGAGACTGGTCCCACGCCCAAAGAGCCAGCAGGGAAAACTATGCCTTGTTCTAAAGCTCTTTGGGAACGGCTTGCGTAGCCCCCCACACCTGGGGGCTGCAGACCTTCCTGCTGCCTTCAGCCTCAAAGGCACCCTTTCCAACTTGGCGTGACACCAGGCACAAAAATGGCCATATGTGTGGAGATTGGTCCCACGCCCAAAGAGCCAGCAGGGAAAATTATGCCTTGTTCTAAAGCTCTTTGGGAACGGCTTGCGTAGCCCCACAGACCTTGGGGCTGCAGGCTCTCCTGCTGCCTTCAGCCTCAAAACCACCCTTTCCCACTTGGCGCCGCGCCAGGCACAAAAATGGCCATATGTCTGGAGATTGGTCCCACGCCGAAAGAGCCAGCAGGGAAAACTATGCCTTGTTCTAAAGCTCTTTGGGAAATGCTTGCGTAGCCCCACACACCTGCGGGCTGCAGGCTTTCCTGCTGCCTTCAGCCTCAAAACCACCCTTTTCCACATGGCGCTGCGCGAGGCCCAAAAATGGCCGTATGTCTGGAGACTGGTCCCACGCTCAAAGAGCCAGCAGGGAAAACTATGCCTTGTTCTAAAGCTCTTTGGGAACGGCTTGCGTAGCCCCACACACCTGGGGGCTGCAGACCTTCCTGCTGCCTTCAGCCTCAAAACCACCCTTTCCCACTTGGTGTCACGCCAGGCACAAAAATGGCCATATGTCTGGAGATTGGTCCCACGCCGAAAGAGCCAGCAGGGAAAACTATGCCTTGTTCTAAAGCTCTTTGGGAACCGCTTGCGTAGCCGCACAGACCTGGGGGCTGCAGGCTTTCCTGCTGCCTTCAGCCTCAAAACCACCCTTTCCCACTTGGCCCCGCGCGAGGCCCAAAAATGGCCATATGTCTGGAGGTTGGTCCCACGGCCACAGAGCCAGCAGGGAAAACTATGCCTTGTTCTAAAGCTCTTTGGGAACCGCTTGCGTAGCCCCACACACCTGGGGGCTGCAGGCTTTTCTGGCACCTGCACCCTCAAAACCACCCTTTCCCACATGGCGTCACGCCAGGCAGAAAAATGGCCATATGTCTGGAGATTGGTCCCACGCCCAAAGAGCCAGCAGGGAAAACTATGCCTTGTTCTAAAGCTCTTTGGGAACCGCTTGCATAGCCCCATACACCTGGGGGCTGCAGGCTTTCCTGCTGCCTTCGGCCTCAAAACCACCCTTTCCCACTTGGCGCCGCGCCAGGCCCAAAAATGACCATATGTCTGGAGATTGGTCCGACGCCCAAAGAGCCAGCAGGGAAAACTATGCCTTGTTCTAAAGCTCTTTGGGAACCGCTTGCGTAGCCCCACACACCTGGGGCCTGCAGGCTTTCCTGCTCTCTTCAGCCTCAAATGCACCCTTTCCCACTTGGCGCCACGCCAGGCACAAAAATGGCCATATGTCTGGAGACTGGTCCCACGCTCAAAGAGCCAGCAGGGAAAACTATGCCTTGTTCTAAAGCTCTTTGGGAACCGCTTGCGTAGCCCCACACACCTGGGGGCTGCAGGCTTTTCTGGCACCTGAAGCCTCAAAACCACCCTTTCCCACATGGTGTCACGACAGGCCCAATAATGGCCATATGTGTGGAGATTGGTCCCACGCCCAAAGAGCCAGCAGGGAAAACTATGCCTTGTTCTAAAGCTCTTTGGGAACCGCTTGCGTAGCCCCACACACCTGGGGGCTGCAGACCTTCCTGCTGCCTTCAGCCTCAAAACCACCCTTTCCCACTTGGTGTCACGCTAGGCACAAAAATGGCCATATGTCTGGAGATTGGTCCGACGCCGAAAGAGCCAGCAGGGAAAACTATGCCTTGTTCTAAAGCTCTTTGGGAACCGCTTGCGTAGCCCCACACACCTGGGGGCTGCAGGCTTTCCTGCTGCCTTCAGCCTCAAAACCACCCTTTCCCACTTGGCCCCGCGCGAGGCCCAAAAATGGCCATATGTCTGGAGACTGGTCCTACGGCCACAGAGCCAGCAGGGAAAACTATGCCTTGTTCTAAAGCTCTTTGGGAACCGCTTGCGTAGCCCCACACACCTGGGGGCTGCAGGCTTTTCTGGCACCTGCACCCTCAAAACCACCCTTTCCCACATGGCGTCACGCCAGGCAGAAAAATGGCCATATGTCTGGAGACTGGTCCCACGCCCAAAGAGCCAGCAGGGAAAACTATGCCTTGTTCTAAAGCTCTTTGGGAACCGCTTGCGTAGCCCCACACACCTGGGGGCTGCAGGCTTTCCTGCTGCCTTCGGCCTCAAAACCACCCTTTCCCACTTGGTGCCGCGCCAGGCTCAAAAATGGCCATATGTCTGGAGACTGGTCCCACGCCCAAAGAGCCAGCAGGGAAAACTATGCCTTGTTCTAAAGCTCTTTGGGAACCGCTTGCGTAGCCCCACACACCTGGGGGCTGCAGGCTTTCCTGCTGCCTTCAGCCTCAAAACCACCCTTTCCCACTTGGCGCCGCGCCAGGCCCAAAAATGACCATATGTCTGGAGATTGGTCCGACGCCCAAAGGGCCAGCAGGGAAAACTATGCCTTGTTCTAAAGCTCTTTGGGAACCGCTTGCGTAGCCCCACTCACCTGGGGGCTGCAGGCTTTCCTGCTCTCTTCAGCCTCAAAGGCACCCTTTCCCACTTGGCGCCACGCCAGGCCCAAAAATGGCCATATGTCTGGAGACTGGTCCCACGCCGAAAGAGCCAGCAGGGAAAACTATGCCTTGTTCTAAAGCTCTTTGGGAACTGCTTGCGTAGCCCCACAGACCTGGGGGCTGCAGGCTTTCCTGCTGCCTTCAGCCTCAAAACCACCCTTTCCCACAAGGCGCTGCGCGAGGCCCAAAAATGGCCATATGTCTGGAGACTGGTCCCACGCTCAAAGAGCCAGCAGGGAAAACTATGCCTTGTTCTAAAGCTCTTTGGGAACCGCTTGCGTAGCCCCACACACCTGGGGGCTGCAGGCTTTTCTGGCACCTGCAGCCTCATAACCACCCTTTCCCACATGGTGTCACGACAGGCACAAAAATGGCCATATGACTGAAGATTGGTCCCACGCCCAAAGAGCCAGCAGGGAAAACTATGCCTTGTTGTAAAGCTCTTTGGGAACCGCTTGCGTAGCCCCACACACCTGGGGGCTGCAGGCTTTCCTGCTGCCTTCAGCCTCAAAACCACCCTTTCCCACTTGGCGCTGCGCCAGGCACAAAAATGGCCATATGTCTGGAGGTTGGTCCCACACCCAAAGAGCCAGCAGGGAAAACTATGCCTTGTTCTAAAGCTCTTTGGGAACCACTTGCGTAGCCCCACAGACCTGGGGGCTGCAGGCTTTCCTGCTGCCTTCAGCCTCAAAACCACCCTTTCCCACTTGGCGCCGCGCCAGGCCCAAAAATGGCCATATGTCTGGAGGTTGGTCCCACGCCGAAAGAGCCAGCAGGGAAAACTATGCCTTGTTCTAAAGCTCTTTGGGAACCGCTTGCGTAGCCCCACACACCTGCGGGCTGCAGATTTTCTGGCACCTGCACCCTCAAAACCACCCTTTCCCACATGGCGTCACGCCAGGCAGAAAAATGGCCATATGTCTGGAGACTGGTCCCACGCCCAAAGAGACAGCAGGGAAAACTATGCCTTGTTCTAAAGCTCTTTGGGAACCGCTTGCGTAGCCCCACACACCTGGGGGCTGCAGGCTTTCCTGCTGCCTTCGGCCTCAAAACCACCCTTTCCCACTTGGTGCCGCGCCAGGCTCAAAAATGGCCATATGTCTGGAAACTGGTCCCACGCCGAAAGAGCCAGCAGGGAAAACTATGCCTTGTTCTAAAGCTCTTTGGGAACCGCTTGCGTAGCCCCACACACCTGGGGGCTGCAGGCTTTCCTGCTGCCTTCAGCCTCAAAACCTCCCTTTCCCACTTGGCGCCGCGCCAGGCCCAAAAATGACCATATGTCTGGAGATTGGTCCGACGCCCAAAGGGCCAGCAGGGAAAACTATGCCTTGTTCTAAAGCTCTTTGGGAACCGCTTGCGTAGCCCCACACACCTGGGGGCTGCAGGCTTTCCTGCTGCCTTCGGCCTCAAAACCACCCTTTCCCACTTGGTGCCGAGCCAGGCTCAAAAATGGCCATATGTCTGGAGACTGGTCCCACGCCCAAAGAGCCAGCAGGGAAAACTATGCCTTGCTCTAAAGCTCTTTGGGAACCGCTTGCGTAGCCCCACACACCTGGGGGCTGCAGGCTTTCCTGCTGCCTTCAGCCTCAAAACCACCCTTTCCCACATGGTGTCACGACAGGCACAAAAATGGCCATATGTGTGGAGATTGGTCCCACGCCCAAAGAGCCAGCAGGGAAAACTATGCCTTGTTCTAAAGCTCTTTGGGAACCGCTTGCGTAGCCACACACACCTGGGGGGTACAGGCTTTCCTGCTGCCTTCAGCCTCAAAACCACCCTTTCCCACTTGGCGCTGCGCCAGGCCCAAAAATGGCCATATGTCTGGAGGTTGGTCCCACACCCAAAGAGCCAGCAGGGAAAACTATGCCTTGTTCTAAAGCTCTTTGGGAACCGCTTGCGTAGCCCCACACACCTGGGGGCTGCAGGCTTTCCTGCTGCCTTCAGCCTCAAAACCACCCTTTCCCACATGGCGTAACGCCAGGCACAAAAATGGCCATATGTCTGGAGATTGGTCCCACGCCCAAAGAGCCAGCAGGGAAAACTATGCCTTGTTCTAAAGCTCTTTGGGAACCGCTTGCGTAGCCCCACAGACATGGGGGCTACAGGCTTTCCTGCTGCCTTCAGCCTCAAAACCACCCTTTCCCACATGGCGTCACGCCAGGCACAAAAATGGCCATATGTCTGGAGATTGGTCCCACGCCCAAAGAGCCAGCAGGGAAAGCTATGCCTTGTTCTAAAGCTCTTTGGGAACCGCTTGCGTAGCCCCACACACCTGGGCTCTGCAGGCTTTCCTGCTGCCTTCAGCCTCAAAAACACCCTTTCCCACATGGCGTCACGCAAGGCACAATAATGGCCATATGTCTGGAGGTTGGTCCCACGCCCAAAGAGCCAGCAGGGAAAACTATGCCTTGTTCTAAAGCTCTTTGGGAACCGCTTGCGTAGCCCCACACACCTGGGGGCTGCAGGCTTTCCTGCTGCCTTCGGCCTCAAAACCACCCTTTCCCACTTGGCGCCGCGCCAGGCCCAAAAATGGCCATATGTCTGGAGGTTGGTCCCACGCCCAAAGAGCCAGCAGGGAAAACTATGCCTTGTTCTAAAGCTCTTTGGGAACGGCTTGCGTAGCCCCACACACCTGGGGGCTGCAGACCTTCCTGCTGCCTTCAGCCTCAAAACCACCCTTTCCCACATGGCGCCGCGCCAGGCCCAGAAACGGCCATATGTCTGGAGATTGGTCCCACGCCCAAAGAGCCAGCAGGGAAAACTATGCCTTGTTCTAAAGCTCTTTGGGAACGGCTTGCGTAGCCCCACACACCTGGGGGCTGCAGGCTTTCCTGCTCTCTTCAGCCTCAAAGGCACCCTTTCTAACTTGGCGTGACACCAGGCACAAAAATGGCCATATGTCTGGAGATTGGTCCCACGCCGAAATAGCCAGCAGGGAAAACTATGCCTTGTTCTAAAGCTCTTTGGGAACGGCTTGCGTAGCCCCACAGACCTTGGGGCTGCAGGCTCTCCTGCTGCCTTCAGCCTCAAAACCACCCTTTCCCACTTGGCCCCGCGCGAGGCCCAAAAATGGCCATATGTCTGGAGGTTGGTCCCACGGCCACAGAGCCAGCAGGGAAAACTATGCCTTGTTCTAAAGCTCTTTGGGAACCGCTTGCGTAGCCCCACACACCTGGGGGCTGCAGGCTTTTCTGGCACCTGCACCCTCAAAACCACCCTTTCCCACATGGCGTCACGCCAGGCAGAAAAATGGCCATATGTCTGGAGATTGGTCCCACGCCCAAAGAGCCAGCAGGGAAAACTATGCCTTGTTCTAAAGCTCTTTGGGAACCGCTTGCATAGCCCCATACACCTGGGGGCTGCAGGCTTTCCTGCTGCCTTCGGCCTCAAAACCACCCTTTCCCACTTGGCGCCGCGCCAGGCCCAAAAATGACCATATGTCTGGAGATTGGTCCGACGCCCAAAGAGCCAGCAGGGAAAACTATGCCTTGTTCTAAAGCTCTTTGGGAACCGCTTGCGTAGCCCCACACACCTGGGGCCTGCAGGCTTTCCTGCTCTCTTCAGCCTCAAATGCACCCTTTCCCACTTGGCGCCACGCCAGGCACAAAAATGGCCATATGTCTGGAGACTGGTCCCACGCTCAAAGAGCCAGCAGGGAAAACTATGCCTTGTTCTAAAGCTCTTTGGGAACCGCTTGCGTAGCCCCACACACCTGGGGGCTGCAGGCTTTTCTGGCACCTGAAGCCTCAAAACCACCCTTTCCCACATGGTGTCACGACAGGCCCAATAATGGCCATATGTGTGGAGATTGGTCCCACGCCCAAAGAGCCAGCAGGGAAAACTATGCCTTGTTCTAAAGCTCTTTGGGAACCGCTTGCGTAGCCCCACACACCTGGGGGCTGCAGACCTTCCTGCTGCCTTCAGCCTCAAAACCACCCTTTCCCACTTGGCGCCACGCTAGGCACAAAAATGGCCATATGTCTGGAGATTGGTCCGACGCCGAAAGAGCCAGCAGGGAAAACTATGCCTTGTTCTAAAGCTCTTTGGGAACCGCTTGCGTAGCCCCACACACCTGGGGGCTGCAGGCTTTCCTGCTGCCTTCAGCCTCAAAACCACCCTTTCCCACTTGGCCCCGCGCGAGGCCCAAAAATGGCCATATGTCTGGAGACTGGTCCTACGGCCACAGAGCCAGCAGGGAAAACTATGCCTTGTTCTAAAGCTCTTTGGGAACCGCTTGCGTAGCCCCACACACCTGGGGGCTGCAGGCTTTTCTGGCACCTGCACCCTCAAAACCACCCTTTCCCACATGGCGTCACGCCAGGCAGAAAAATGGCCATATGTCTGGAGACTGGTCCCACGCCCAAAGAGCCAGCAGGGAAAACTATGCCTTGTTCTAAAGCTCTTTGGGAACCGCTTGCGTAGCCCCACACACCTGGGGGCTGCAGGCTTTCCTGCTGCCTTCGGCCTCAAAACCACCCTTTCCCACTTGGTGCCGCGCCAGGCTCAAAAATGGCCATATGTCTGGAGACTGGTCCCACGCCCAAAGAGCCAGCAGGGAAAACTATGCCTTGTTCTAAAGCTCTTTGGGAACCGCTTGCGTAGCCCCACACACCTGGGGCCTGCAGGCTTTCCTGCTCTCTTCAGCCTCAAATGCACCCTTTCCCACTTGGCGCCACGCCAGGCACAAAAATGGCCATATGTCTGGAGACTGGTCCCACGCTCAAAGAGCCAGCAGGGAAAACTATGCCTTGTTCTAAAGCTCTTTGGGAACCGCTTGCGTAGCCCCACACACCTGGGGGCTGCAGGCTTTTCTGGCACCTGAAGCCTCAAAACCACCCTTTCCCACATGGTGTCACGACAGGCCCAATAATGGCCATATGTGTGGAGATTGGTCCCACGCCCAAAGAGCCAGCAGGGAAAACTATGCCTTGTTCTAAAGCTCTTTGGGAACCGCTTGCGTAGCCCCACACACCTGGGGGCTGCAGACCTTCCTGCTGCCTTCAGCCTCAAAACCACCCTTTCCCACTTGGCGCCACGCTAGGCACAAAAATGGCCATATGTCTGGAGATTGGTCCGACGCCGAAAGAGCCAGCAGGGAAAACTATGCCTTGTTCTAAAGCTCTTTGGGAACCGCTTGCGTAGCCCCACACACCTGGGGGCTGCAGGCTTTCCTGCTGCCTTCAGCCTCAAAACCACCCTTTCCCACTTGGCCCCGCGCGAGGCCCAAAAATGGCCATATGTCTGGAGACTGGTCCTACGGCCACAGAGCCAGCAGGGAAAACTATGCCTTGTTCTAAAGCTCTTTGGGAACCGCTTGCGTAGCCCCACACACCTGGGGGCTGCAGGCTTTTCTGGCACCTGCACCCTCAAAACCACCCTTTCCCACATGGCGTCACGCCAGGCAGAAAAATGGCCATATGTCTGGAGACTGGTCCCACGCCCAAAGAGCCAGCAGGGAAAACTATGCCTTGTTCTAAAGCTCTTTGGGAACCGCTTGCGTAGCCCCACACACCTGGGGGCTGCAGGCTTTCCTGCTGCCTTCGGCCTCAAAACCACCCTTTCCCACTTGGTGCCGCGCCAGGCTCAAAAATGGCCATATGTCTGGAGACTGGTCCCACGCCCAAAGAGCCAGCAGGGAAAACTATGCCTTGTTCTAAAGCTCTTTGGGAACCGCTTGCGTAGCCCCACACACCTGGGGGCTGCAGGCTTTCCTGCTGCCTTCAGCCTCAAAACCACCCTTTCCCACTTGGCGCCGCGCCAGGCCCAAAAATGACCATATGTCTGGAGATTGGTCCGACGCCCAAAGGGCCAGCAGGGAAAACTATGCCTTGTTCTAAAGCTCTTTGGGAACCGCTTGCGTAGCCCCACTCACCTGGGGGCTGCAGGCTTTCCTGCTCTCTTCAGCCTCAAAGGCACCCTTTCCCACTTGGCGCCACGCCAGGCCCAAAAATGGCCATATGTCTGGAGACTGGTCCCACGCCCAAAGAGCCAGCAGGGAAAACTATGCCTTGTTCTAAAGCTCTTTGGGAACTGCTTGCGTAGCCCCACAGACCTGGGGGCTGCAGGCTTTCCTGCTGCCTTCAGCCTCAAAACCACCCTTTCCCACAAGGCGCTGCGCGAGGCCCAAAAATGGCCATATGTCTGGAGACTGGTCCCACGCTCAAAGAGCCAGCAGGGAAAACTATGCCTTGTTCTAAAGCTCTTTGGGAACCGCTTGCGTAGCCCCACACACCTGGGGGCTGCAGGCTTTTCTGGCACCTGCAGCCTCATAACCACCCTTTCCCACATGGTGTCACGACAGGCACAAAAATGGCCATATGACTGAAGATTGGTCCCACGCCCAAAGAGCCAGCAGGGAAAACTATGCCTTGTTGTAAAGCTCTTTGGGAACCGCTTGCGTAGCCCCACACACCTGGGGGCTGCAGGCTTTCCTGCTGCCTTCAGCCTCAAAACCACCCTTTCCCACTTGGTGTCGCGCCAGGCACAAAAATGGCCATATGTCTGGAGGTTGGTCCCACACCCAAAGAGCCAGCAGGGAAAACTATGCCTTGTTCTAAAGCTCTTTGGGAACCACTTGCGTAGCCCCACACACCTGGGGGCTGCAGGCTTTCCTGCTGCCTTCAGCCTCAAAACCACCCTTTCCCACTTGGCGTAACGCCAGGCACAAAAATGGCCATATGTCTGGAGGTTGGTCCCACGGCCACAGAGCCAGCAGGGAAAACTATGCCTTGTTCTAAAGCTCTTTGGGAACCGCTTGCGTAGCCCCACACACCTGGGGGCTACAGGCTTTCCTGCTGCCTTCAGCCTCAAAACCACCCTTTCCTACATGGCGTCGCGCCAGGCAGAAAAATGGCCATATGTCTGGAGATTGGTCCCACGCCCAAAGAGCCAGCAGGGAAAACTATGCCTTGTTCTAAAGCTCTTTGGGAACCGCTTGCGTAGCCCCACACACCTGGGGGCTGCAGGCTTTCCTGCTGCCTTCAGCCTCAAAACCACCCTTTCCCACATGGCGTAACGCCAGGCACAAAAATGGCCATATGTCTGGAGACTGGTCCCACGCCCAAAGAGCCAGCAGGGAAAACTATGCCTTGTTCTAAAGCTCTTTGGGAACCGCTTGCGTAGTCCACAGACCTTGGGGCTACAGGCTTTCCTGCTGCCTTCAGCCTCAAAACCACCCTTTCCCACATGCCGTCACGCCAGGCACAAAAATGGCCATATGTCTGGAGATTGGTCCCACGCCCAAAGAGCCAGCAGGGAAAGCTATGCCTTGTTCTAAAGCTCTTTGGGAACCGCTTGCGTAGCCCCACACACCTGGGGGCTGCAGGCTTTCCTGCTGCCTTCAGCCTCAAAACCAACCTTTCCCACTTGGCCCCGCGCCAGGCACAAAAATGGCCATATGTCTGGAGACTGGTCCCTTTCTCAAAGAGCCAGCAGGGAAAACTATGCCTTGTTCTAAAGCTCTTTGGGAACCGCTTGCGTAGCCCCACACACCTGGGGGCTGCAGGCTTTCCTGCTGCCTTCAGCCTCAAAATCTCCATTTCCCACGTGGCCCCGCGCCAGGCACACAAACGGCCATATGTCTGGAGGTTGGTCCCACGCCGAAAGAGCCAGCAGGGAAAACTATGCCTTGTACTAAAGCTCTATGGGAACCGCTTGCGTAGCCCCACACACCTGGGGGCTGCAGGCTTTCCTGCTGCCTTCAGCCTCAAAACCACCCTTTCCCACTTGTCTGCGCGCCAGGCCCGAAAATGGCCATATGTCTGGAGACTGGTCCCACGCCCAAAGAGCCAGGAGGGAAAACTATGCCTTGTTCTAAAGCTCTTTGGGAACCGCTTGCGTAGCCCCACACACCTGGGGGCTGCAGGCTTTCCTGCTGCTTTCAGGCTCAAAACCACCCTTTCCCACATGGCGTCACGCCAGGCCCAAAAATGGCCATATGTCTGGAGGTTGGTCCCACGCCCAAAGAGCCAGCAGGGAAAACTATGCCTTGTTCTAAAGCTCTTTGGGAACCGCTTGCGTAGCCCCACACACCTGGGGGCTGCAGGCTTTCCTGCTGCCTTCAGCCTCAAAACCACCCTTTCCCACTTGGCGCCGCGCCAGGCCCACAAAAGGCCATATGTCTGGAGATTGGTCCCACGCCCAAAGAGCCAGCAGGGAAAACTATGCCTTGTTCTAAAGCTCTTTGGGAACCACTTGCTTAGCCCCACAGACCTGGGGGCTGCAGGCTTTCCTGCTGCCTTCAGGCTCAAAACCACCCTTTCCCACTTGGCGCCGCGCCAGGCCCAAAAATGGCCATATGTCTGGAGACTGGTCCCACGCCCAAGAGACAGCAGGGAAAACTATGCCTTGTTCTAAAGCTCTTTGGGAACCGCTTGCGTAGCCCCACACACCTGGGGGCTGCAGGCTTTCCTTCTGCCTTCAGCCTCAAAACCACCCTTTCCCAATTGGCGCCGCGCCAGGCCCAAAAATGGCCATATATGTGGAGATTGGTCCCACGCCCAAAGAGCCAGCAGGGAAAACTATGCCTTGTTCTAAAGCTCTTTGGGAACCGCTTGCGTAGCCCCACACACCTGGGGGCTGCAGGCTTTCCTGCTGCCTTCAGGCTCAAAACCACCCTTTCCCACTTGGCGTCGCGCCAGGCACAAAAATGGCCATATGTCTGGAGACTGGTCCCACGCCCAAAGAGCCAGCAGGGAAAACTATGCCTTGTTCTAAAGCTCTTTGGGAACCGCTTGCGTAGCCCCACAGACCTGGGGGCTGCAGGCTTTTCTGGCACCTTCAGCCTCAAAACCACCCTTTCCCACATGGCGTCACGCCAGGCACGAAAATGGCCATATGTCTGGAGGTTGGTCCCACGCCCAAAGAGCCAGCAGGGAAAACTATGCCTTGTTCTAAAGCTCTTTGGGAACCGCTTGCGTGGCCCCACAGACCTGGGGGCTGCAGGCTTTCCTGCTGCTTTCAGGCTCAAAACCACCCTTTCCCACATGGCGTCACGCCAGGCATAAAAAAGGCCATATGTCTGGAGGTTGGTCCCACGCCCAAAGAGCCAGCAGGGAAAGCTATGCCTTGTTCTAAAGCTCTTTGGGAACCGCTTGCGTAGCCCCACAGACCTGGGGGCTGCAGGCTTTCCTGCTGCCTTCAGCCTCAAAACCAACCTTTCCCACTTGGCCCCGCGCCAGGCACAAAAATGGCCATATGTCTGGAGACTGGTCCCTTTCTCAAAGAGCCAGCAGGGAAAACTATGCTTTGTTCTAAAGCTCTTTGGGAACCGCTTGCGTATCCCCACACACCTGGGGGCTGCAGGCTTTCCTGCTGCCTTCAGCCTCAAAATCTCCATTTCCCACGTGGCCCCGCGCCAGGCACAAAAACGGCCATATGTCTGGAGGTTGGTCCCACGCCGAAAGAGCCAGCAGGGAAAACTATGCCTTGTACTAAAGCTCTATGGGAACCGCTTGCGTAGCCCCACAGACCTGGGGGCTGCAGGCTTTCCTGCTGCCTTCAGCCTCAAAACCACCCTTTCCCACTTGTCTGCGCGCCAGGCCCGAAAATGGCCATATGTCTGGAGACTGGTCCCACGCCCAAAGAGCCAGCAGGGAAAACTATGCCTTGTTCTAAAGCTCTTTGGGAACCGCTTGCGTAGCCCCACACACCTGGGGGCTGCAGGCTTTCCTGCTGCCTTCAGCCTCAAAACCACCCTTTCCCACATGCCGTCACGCCAGGCCCAAAAATGGCCATATGTCTGGAGACTGGTCCCACGCCCAAGAGCCAGCAGGGAAAACTATGCCTTGTTCTAAAGCTCTTTGGGAACCGCTTGCATAGCCCCACACACCTGGGGGCTGCAGGCTTTCCTGCTGCCTTCAGCCTCAAAACCACCCTTTCCCACTTGGCGTCGCGCCAGGCACAAAAATGGCCATATGTCTGGAGACTGGTCCCTTTCTCAAAGAGCCAGCAGGGAAAACTATGCCTTGTTCTAAAGCTCTTTGGGAACCGCTTGCGTAGCCCCACACACCTGGGGGCTGCAGGCTTTCCTGCTGTATTCAGGCTCAAAACCACCCTTTCCCACATGGCGTCACGCCAGGCATAAAAAAGGCCATATGTCTGGAGGTTGGTCCCACGCCCAAAGAGCCAGCAGGGAAAACTATGCCTTGTTCTAAAGCTCTTTGGGAACCGCTTGCGTAGCCTCACACACCTGGGGGCTGCAGGCTTTCCTGCTGCCTTCAGCCTCAAAACCACCCTTTCCCACTTGGCGCCGCGCCAGGCCCACAAAAGGCCATATGTCTGGAGATTGGTCCCACGCCCAAAGAGCCAGCAGGGAAAACTATGCCTTGTTCTAAAGCTCTTTGGGAACCACTTGCTTAGCCCCACACACCTGGGGGCTGCAGGCTTTCCTGCTGCCTTCAGGCTCAAAACCACCCTTTCCCACTTGGCGCCGCGCCAGGCCCAAAAATGGCCATATGTCTGGAGACTGGTCCCACGCCCAAGAGACAGCAGGGAAAACTATGCCTTGTTCTAAAGCTCTTTGGGAACCGCTTGCGTAGCCCCACACACCTGGGGGCTGCAGGCTTTCCTTCTGCCTTCAGCCTCAAAACCACCCTTTCCCAATTGGCGCCGCGCCAGGCCCAAAAATGGCCATATATGTGGAGATTGGTCCCACGCCCAAAGAGCCAGCAGGGAAAACTATGCCTTGTTCTAAAGCTCTTTGGGAACCGCTTGCGTAGCCCCACACACCTGGGGGCTGCAGGCTTTCCTGCTGCCTTCAGGCTCAAAACCACCCTTTCCCACTTGGCGTCGCGCCAGGCACAAAAATGGCCATATGTCTGGAGACTGGTCCCACGCCCAAAGAGCCAGCAGGGAAAACTATGCCTTGTTCTAAAGCTCTTTGGGAACCGCTTGCGTAGCCCCACAGACCTGGGGGCTGCAGGCTTTTCTGGCACCTTCAGCCTCAAAACCACCCTTTCCCACATGGCGTCACGCCAGGCACGAAAATGGCCATATGTCTGGAGGTTGGTCCCACGCCCAAAGAGCCAGCAGGGAAAACTATGCCTTGTTCTAAAGCTCTTTGGGAACCGCTTGCGTGGCCCCACAGACCTGGGGGCTGCAGGCTTTCCTGCTGCTTTCAGGCTCAAAACCACCCTTTCCCACATGGCGTCACGCCAGGCATAAAAAAGGCCATATGTCTGGAGGTTGGTCCCACGCCCAAAGAGCCAGCAGGGAAAGCTATGCCTTGTTCTAAAGCTCTTTGGGAACCGCTTGCGTAGCCCCACAGACCTGGGGGCTGCAGGCTTTCCTGCTGCCTTCAGCCTCAAAACCACCCTTTCCCACTTGGCCCCGCGCCAGGCACAAAAATGGCCATATGTCTGGAGACTGGTCCCTTTCTCAAAGAGCCAGCAGGGAAAACTATGCCTTGTTCTAAAGCTCTTTGGGAACCGCTTGCGTAGCCCCACACACCTGGGGGCTGCAGGCTTTCCTGCTGCTTTCAGCCTCAAAATCTCCATTTCCCACGTGGCCCCGCGCCAGGCACAAAAACGGCCATATGTCTGGAGGTTGGTCCCACGCCGAAAGAGCCAGCAGGGAAAACTATGCCTTGTACTAAAGCTCTATGGGAACCGCTTGCGTAGCCCCACAGACCTGGGGGCTGCAGGCTTTCCTGCTGCCTTCAGCCTCAAAACCACCCTTTCCCACTTCTCTGCGCGCCAGGCCCGAAAATGGCCATATGTCTGGAGACTGGTCCCACGCCCAAAGAGCCAGCAGGGAAAACTATGCCTTGTTCTAAAGCTCTTTGGGAACCGCTTGCGTAGCCCCACACACCTGGGGGCTGCAGGCTTTCCTGCTGCCTTCAGCCTCAAAACCACCCTTTCCCACATGCCGTCACGCCAGGCCCAAAAATGGCCATATGTCTGGAGACTGGTCCCACGCCCAAGAGCCAGCAGGGAAAACTATGCCTTGTTCTAAAGCTCTTTGGGAACCGCTTGCATAGCCCCACACACCTGGGGGCTGCAGGCTTTCCTGCTGCCTTCAGCCTCAAAACCACCCTTTCCCACTTGGCCCCGCGCCAGGCACAAAAATGGCCATATGTCTGGAGACTGGTCCCTTTCTCAAAGAGCCAGCAGGGAAAACTATGCCTTGTTCTAAAGCTCTTTGGGAACCGCTTGCGTAGCCCCACACACCTGGGGGCTGCAGGCTTTCCTGCTGCCTTCAGCCTCAAAATCTCCATTTCCCACGTGGCCCCGCGCCAGGCACAAAAACGGCCATATGTCTGGAGGTTGGTCCCACGCCGAAAGAGCCAGCAGGGAAAACTATGCCTTGTTCTAAAGCTCTTTGGGAACCGCTTGCGTAGCCCCACACACCTGGGGGCTGCAGGCTTTCCTGCTGCCTTCAGCCTCAAAACCACCCTTTCCCACTTGTCTGCGCGCCAGGCCCGAAAATGGCCATATGTCTGGAGACTGGTCCCACGCCCAAAGAGCCAGGAGGGAAAACTATGCCTTGTTCTAAAGCTCTTTGGGAACCGCTTGCGTAGCCCCACACACCTGGGGGCTGCAGGCTTTCCTGCTGTATTCAGGCTCAAAACCACCCTTTCCCACATGGCGTCACGCCAGGCATAAAAAAGGCCATATGTCTGGAGGTTGGTCCCACGCCCAAAGAGCCAGCAGGGAAAACTATGCCTTGTTCTAAAGCTCTTTGGGAACCGCTTGCGTAGCCCCACACACCTGGGGGCTGCAGGCTTTCCTGCTGCCTTCAGCCTCAAAACCACCCTTTCCCACTTGGCCCCGCGCCAGGCCCACAAAAGGCCATATGTCTGGAGATTGGTCCCACGCCCAAAGAGCCAGCAGGGAAAACTATGCCTTGTTCTAAAGCTCTTTGGGAACCGCTTGCGTAGCCCCACACACCTGGGGGCTGCAGGCTTTCCTGCTGCCTTCAGGCTCAAAACCACCCTTTCCCACTTGGCGCCGCGCCAGGCCCAAAAATGGCCATATGTCTGGAGACTGGTCCCACGCCCAAGAGACAGCAGGGAAAACTATGCCTTGTTCTAAAGCTCTTTGGGAACCGCTTGCGTAGCCCCACACACCTGGGGGCTGCAGGCTTTCCTTCTGCCTTCAGCCTCAAAACCACCCTTTCCCAATTGGCGCCGCGCCAGGCCCAAAAATGGCCATATATGTGGAGATTGGTCCCACGCCCAAAGAGCCAGCAGGGAAAACTATGCCTTGTTCTAAAGCTCTTTGGGAACCGCTTGCGTAGCCCCACACACCTGGGGGCTGCAGGCTTTTCTGGCACCTTCAGCCTCAAAACCACCCTTTCCCACATGGCGTCACGCCAGGCACGAAAATGGCCATATGTCTGGAGGTTGGTCCCACGCCCAAAGAGCCAGCAGGGAAAACTATGCCTTGTTCTAAAGCTCTTTGGGAACCGCTTGCGTGGCCCCACAGACCTGGGGGCTGCAGGCTTTCCTGCTGCCTTCAGCCTCAAAACCACCCTTTCCCACTTGGCGCCGCGCCAGGCACAAAAATGGCCATATGTCTGGAGACTGGTCCCACGCCCAAAGAGCCAGCAGGGAAAAGTATGCCTTGTTGTAAAGCTCTTTGGGAACCGCTTGCGTAGCCCCACACACCTGGGGGCTGCAGACCTTCCTGCTGCCTTCAGCCTCAAAACCTCCCTTTCACACTTGGCCCCGCTCCAGGCTCAAAAATGGCCATATGTCTGGAGGTTGGTCCCACGCCCAAAGAGCCAGCAGGGAAAGCTATGCCTTGTTCTAAAGCTCTTTGGGAACCGCTTGCGTAGCCCCACACACCTGGGGGCTGCAGGCTTTCCTGCTGCCTTCAGCCTCAAAACCACCCTTTCCCACATGGCGTCACGCCAGGCACAAAAATGGCCATATGTCTGGAGACTGGTCCCACGCCCAAAGAGCCAGCAGGGAAAACTATGCCTTGTACTAAAGCTCTTTGGGAACGGCTTGCGTAGCCCCACACACCTGGGGGCTGCAGGCTTTCCTTCTGCCTTCGGCCTCAAAACCACCCTTTCCCACATGGCGTCACGCCAGGCACAAAAATGGCCATATGTCTGGAGATTGGTCCCACGTCCAAAGAGCCAGCAGGGAAAACTATGCCTTGTTCTAAAGCTCTTTGGGAACCGCTTGCGTAGCCCCACACACCTGGGGGCTGCAGGCTTTCCTGCTCTTTTCAGCCTCAAAGGCAACCTTTCCCACTTGGCGCCGCGCCAGGCCCAAAAATGACCATATGTCTGGAGATTGGTCCCACGCCCAAAGAGCCAGCAGGGAAAACTATGCCTTGTTCTAAAGCTCTTTGGGAACCGCTTGCGTAGCCCCACACACCTGGGGGCTGCAGGCTTTTTTGGCACCTGCAGCCTCAAAACCACCCTTTCCCACATGCCGTCACGCCAGGCCCAAAAATGGCCATATGTCTGGGGACTGGTCCCACGCCCAAAGAGCCAGCAGGGAAAACTATGCCTTGTTCTAAAGCTCTTTGGGAACCGCTTGCGTAGCCCCACAGAGCTGGGGGCTGCAGGCTTTCCTGCTGCCTTCAGCCTCAAAACCACCCTTTCCCACTTGGCCCCGCGCCAGGCACAAAAATGGCCATATGTCTGGAGACTGGTCCCTTTCTCAAAGAGCCAGCAGGGAAAACTATGCCTTGTTCTAAAGCTCTTTGGGAACCGCTTGCGTAGCCCCACACACCTGGGGGCTGCAGGCTTTCCTGCTGCCTTCAGCCTCAAAATCTCCATTTCCCACTTGGCCCCGCGCCAGGCACAAAAACGGCCATATGTCTGGAGGTTGGTCCCACGCCGAAAGAGCCAGCAGGGAAAACTATGCCTTGTACTAAAGCTCTATGGGAACCGCTTGCGTAGCCCCACACACCTGGGGGCTGCAGGCTTTCCTGCTGCCTTCAGCCTCAAAACCACCCTTTCCCACTTGTCTGCGCGCCAGGCCCAAAAATGGCCATATGTCTGGAGACTGGTCCCACGCCCAAAGAGCCAGCAGGGAAAACTATGCCTTGTTGTAAAGCTCTTTGGGAACCGCTTGCGTAGCCCCACACACCTGGGGGCTGCAGGCTTTCCTGCTTCCTTCAGCCTCAAAACCTCCCTTTCACACTTGGCCCCGCTCCAGGCTCAAAAATGGCCATAAGTCTGGACACTGGTGCCTTTCCCAAAGAGCCAGCAGGAAAAACTATGCCTTGTACTAAAGCTCTTTGGGAACCGCTTGCGTAGCCCCACAGACCTGGGGGCTGCAGGCTTTTCTGGCACCTTCAGCCTAAAAACCACCCTTTCCCACATGGGGTCACGCCAGGCACATAATGGCCATATGTCTGGAGATTGGTCCCACGCCCAAAGAGCCAGCAGGGAAAGCTATGCCTTGTTCTAAAGCTCTTTGGGAACCGCTTGCGTAGCCCCACTCACCTGGGGGCTGCAGGCTTCCCTGCTGCCTTCAGCCTCAAAACCACCCTTTCCCACTTGGCCTCGTGCCAGGCCCAAAAATGGCCATATGTCTGGAGACTGGTCCCACGCCCAAAGAGCCAGCAGGGAAAACTATGCCTTGTTCTAAAGCTCTTTGGGAACCGCTTGCGTAGCCCCACACTCCTGGGGGCTGCAGCCTTTTCTGGCACCTTCAGCCTCAAAACCACCCTTTCCCACATGGCGTCACGCCAGGCACGAAAATGGCCATATGTCTGGAGGTTGGTCCCACGCCCAAAGAGCCAGCAGGGAAAAGTATGCCTTGTTGTAAAGCTCTTTGGGAACCGCTTGCGTAGCCCCACACATCTGGGGGCTGCAGGCTTTCCTGCTTCCTTCAGCCTCAAAACCTCCCTTTCCCACATGGTGTCACGACAGGCTCAAAAATGGCCATAAGTCTGGAGATTGGTCCCACGCCCAAAGAGCCAGCAGGAAAAACTATGCCTTGTACTAAAGCTCTTTGGGAACGGCTTGCGTAGCCCCACACACCTGGGGGCTGCAGGCTTTTCTGGCACCTTCAGCCTCAAAACCACCCTTTCCCACATGGCGTCACGCCAGGCACATAATGGCCATATGTCTGGAGATTGGTCCCACGCCCAAAGAGCCAGCAGGGAAAGCTATGCCTTATTCTAAAGCTCTTTGGGAACCGCTTGCGTAGCCCCACAGACCTGGGGGCTGCAGGCTTTCCTGCTGCCTTCAGCCTCAAAACCACCCTTTCCCACTTGGCCTCGTGCCAGGCACGAAAATGGCCATATGTCTGGAGACTGGTCCCTTTCCCAAAGAGCCAGCAGGGAAAACTATGCCTTGTTCTAAAGCTCTTTGGGAACCGCTTGCGTAGCCCCACAGACCTGGGGGCTGCAGGCTTTTCTGGCACCTTCAGCCTCAAAAACACCCTTTCCCACATGGCGTCACGCCAGGCACAAAAATGGCCATATGTCTGGAGGTTGGTCCCACGCCCAAAGAGCTAGCAGGGAAAACTATGCCTTGTTCTAAAGCTCTTTGGGAACCGCTTGCTTAGCCCCACACACCTGGGGGCTGCAGGCTTTCCTGCTGCCTTCAGCCTCAAAACCACCCTTTCCCAATTGGCGCCGCGCCAGGCCCAAAAATGGCCATATGTCTGGAGACTGGTCCCACGCCCAAGAGACAGCAGGGAAAACTATGCCTTGTTCTAAAGCTCTTTGGGAACCGCTTGCGTAGCCCCACAGACCTGGGGGCTGCAGGCTTTCCTGCTGCCTTCAGGCTCAAAACCACCCTTTCCCACATGGCGTCACGCCAGGCCCAAAAATGGCCATATGTCTGGAGACTGGTCCCACGCCCAAAGAGCCAGCAGGGAAAACTATGCCTTGTTCTAAAGCTCTTTGGGAACCGCTTGCGTAGCCCCACACACCTGGGGGCTGCAGGCTTTCCTGCTGCCTTCAGCCTCAAAACCACCCTTTCCCACTTGGCGCCGCGCCAGGCCCAAAAATGGCCATATGTCTGGAGACTGGTCCCACGCCCAAGAGACAGCAGGGAAAACTATGCCTTGTTCTAAAGCTCTTTGGGAACCGCTTGCGTAGCCCCACACACCTGGGGGCTGCAGGCTTTCCTGCTGCCTTCAGGCTCAAAACCACCCTTTCCCACTTGGCGCCGCGCCAGGCCCAAAAATGGCCATATGTCTGGAGACTGGTCCCACGCCCAAAGAGCCAGCAGGGAAAATTATGCCTTGTTCTAAAGCTCTTTGGGAACTGCTTGCGTAGCCCCACACACCTGGGGGCTGCAGGCTTTCCTGCTGCCTTCAGCCTCAAAACCACCCTTTCCCACTTGGCGTCGCGCCAGGCACAAAAATGGCCATATGTCTGGAGATTGGTCCCACGCCCAAAGAGCCAGCAGGGAAAACTATGCCTTGTTCTAAAGCTCTTTGGGAACCGCTTGCGTAGCCCCACACACCTGGGGGCTGCAGGCTTTTCTGGCACCTTCAGCCTCAAAACCACCCTTTCCCACATGGCGCCACCCCAGGCACGAAAATGGCCATATGTCTGGAGGTTGGTCCCACGCCCAAAGAGCCAGCAGGGAAAACTTTGCCTTGTTCTAAAGCTCTTTGGGAACCGCTTGCGTGGCCCCACAGACCTGGGGGCTGCAGGCTTTCCTGCTGCCTTCAGCCTCAAAACCACCCTTTCCCACTTGGCACCGCGCCAGGCCCAAAAATGGCCATATGTCTGGAGACTGGTCCCACGCCCAAAGAGGCAGCAGGGAAAACTATGCCTTGTTGTAAAGCTCTTTGGGAACCGCTTACGTAGCCCCACACACCTGGGGGCTGCAGGCTTTCCTGCTTCCTTCAGCCTCAAAACCTCCCTTTCACACTTGGCCCCGCTCCAGGCTCAAAAATGGCCATAAGTCTGGAGATTGGTCCCACGCCCAAAGAGCCAGCAGGGAAAACTATGCCTTGTTCTAAAGCTCTTTGGGAACCGCTTGCGTAGCCCCACACACCTGGGGGCTGCAGGCTTTTCTGGCACCTTCAGCCTCAAAACCACCCTTTCCCGCATGGCGTCACGCCAGGCACGAAAATGGCCATATGTCTGGAGGTTGGGCCCACACCCAAAGAGCCAGCAGGGAAAGCTATGCCTTGTTCTAAAGCTCTTTGGGAACCGCTTGCGTAGCCCCACAGAGCTGGGGGCTGCAGGCTTTCCTGCTGCCTTCAGCCTCAAAACCACCCTTTCCCACTTGGCCCCGCGCCAGGCACAAAAATGGCCATATGTCTGGAGACTGGTCCCTTTCTCAAAGAGCCAGCAGGGAAAACTATGCCTTGTTCTAAAGCTCTTTGGGAACCGCTTGCGTAGCCCCACACACCTGGGGGCTGCAGGCTTTCCTGCTGCCTTCAGCCTCAAAATCTCCATTTCCCACTTGGCCCCGCGCCAGGCACAAAAACGGCCATATGTCTGGAGGTTGGTCCCACGCCGAAAGAGCCAGCAGGGAAAACTATGCCTTGTACTAAAGCTCTATGGGAACCGCTTGCGTAGCCCCACACACCTGGGGGCTGCAGGCTTTCCTGCTGCCTTCAGCCTCAAAACCACCCTTTCCCACTTGTCTGCGCGCCAGGCCCAAAAATGGCCATATGTCTGGAGACTGGTCCCACGCCCAAAGAGCCAGCAGGGAAAACTATGCCTTGTTGTAAAGCTCTTTGGGAACCGCTTGCGTAGCCCCACACACCTGGGGGCTGCAGGCTTTCCTGCTTCCTTCAGCCTCAAAACCTCCCTTTCACACTTGGCCCCGCTCCAGGCTCAAAAATGGCCATAAGTCTGGACACTGGTGCCTTTCCCAAAGAGCCAGCAGGAAAAACTATGCCTTGTACTAAAGCTCTTTGGGAACCGCTTGCGTAGCCCCACTCACCTGGGGGCTGCAGGCTTTTCTGGCACCTTCAGCCTAAAAACCACCCTTTCCCACATGGGGTCACGCCAGGCACATAATGGCCATATGTCTGGAGATTGGTCCCACGCCCAAAGAGCCAGCAGGGAAAGCTATGCCTTGTTCTAAAGCTCTTTGGGAACCGCTTGCGTAGCCCCACTCACCTGGGGGCTGCAGGCTTCCCTGCTGCCTTCAGCCTCAAAACCACCCTTTCCCACTTGGCCTCGTGCCAGGCACGAAAATGGCCATATGTCTGGAGACTGGTCCCACGCCCAAAGAGCCAGCAGGGAAAACTATGCCTTGTTCTAAAGCTCTTTGGGAACCGCTTGCGTAGCCCCACACTCCTGGGGGCTGCAGCCTTTTCTGGCACCTTCAGCCTCAAAACCACCCTTTCCCACATGGCGTCACGCCAGGCACGAAAATGGCCATATGTCTGGAGGTTGGTCCCACGCCCAAAGAGCCAGCAGGGAAAAGTATGCCTTGTTGTAAAGCTCTTTGGGAACCGCTTGCGTAGCCCCACACATCTGGGGGCTGCAGGCTTTCCTGCTTCCTTCAGCCTCAAAACCTCCCTTTCCCACATGGTGTCACGACAGGCTCAAAAATGGCCATAAGTCTGGAGATTGGTCCCACGCCCAAAGAGCCAGCAGGAAAAACTATGCCTTGTACTAAAGCTCTTTGGGAACCGCTTGCGTAGCCCCACACACCTGGGGGCTGCAGGCTTTTCTGGCACCTTCAGCCTCAAAACCACCCTTTCCCACATGGCGTCACGCCAGGCACATAATGGCCATATGTCTGGAGATTGGTCCCACGCCCAAAGAGCCAGCAGGGAAAGCTATGCCTTATTCTAAAGCTCTTTGGGAACCGCTTGCGTAGCCCCACAGACCTGGGGGCTGCAGGCTTTCCTGCTGCCTTCAGCCTCAAAACCACCCTTTCCCACTTGGCCTCGTGCCAGGCACGAAAATGGCCATATGTCTGGAGACTGGTCCCTTTCCCAAAGAGCCAGCAGGGAAAACTATGCCTTGTTCTAAAGCTCTTTGGGAACCGCTTGCGTAGCCCCACAGACCTGGGGGCTGCAGGCTTTTCTGGCACCTTCAGCCTCCAAACCACCCTTTCCCACATGGCGTCACGCCAGGCACAAAAATGGCCATATGTCTGGAGGTTGGTCCCACGCCCAAAGAGCTAGCAGGGAAAACTATGCCTTGTTCTAAAGCTCTTTGGGAACCGCTTGCTTAGCCCCACACACCTGGGGGCTGCAGGCTTTCCTGCTGCCTTCAGCCTCAAAACCACCCTTTCCCAATTGGCGCCGCGCCAGGCCCAAAAATGGCCATATGTCTGGAGACTGGTCCCACGCCCAAGAGACAGCAGGGAAAACTATGCCTTGTTCTAAAGCTCTTTGGGAACCGCTTGCGTAGCCCCACAGACCTGGGGGCTGCAGGCTTTCCTGCTGCCTTCAGGCTCAAAACCACCCTTTCCCACATGGCGTCACGCCAGGCCCAAAAATGGCCATATGTCTGGAGACTGGTCCCACGCCCAAAGAGCCAGCAGGGAAAACTATGCCTTGTTCTAAAGCTCTTTGGGAACCGCTTGCGTAGCCCCACACACCTGGGGGCTGCAGGCTTTCCTGCTGCCTTCAGCCTCAAAACCACCCTTTCCCACTTGGCGCCGCGCCAGGCCCAAAAATGGCCATATGTCTGGAGACTGGTCCCACGCCCAAGAGACAGCAGGGAAAACTATGCCTTGTTCTAAAGCTCTTTGGGAACCGCTTGCGTAGCCCCACACACCTGGGGGCTGCAGGCTTTCCTGCTGCCTTCAGGCTCAAAACCACCCTTTCCCACTTGGCGCCGCGCCAGGCCCAAAAATGACCATATGTCTGGAGACTGGTCCCACGCCCAAAGAGCCAGCAGGGAAAATTATGCCTTGTTCTAAAGCTCTTTGGGAACTGCTTGCGTAGCCCCACACACCTGGGGGCTGCAGGCTTTCCTGCTGCCTTCAGCCTCAAAACCACCCTTTCCCACTTGGCGTCGCGCCAGGCACAAAAATGGCCATATGTCTGGAGATTGGTCCCACGCCCAAAGAGCCAGCAGGGAAAACTATGCCTTGTTCTAAAGCTCTTTGGGAACCGCTTGCGTAGCCCCACACACCTGGGGGCTGCAGGCTTTTCTGGCACCTTCAGCCTCAAAACCACCCTTTCCCACATGGCGCCACCCCAGGCACGAAAATGGCCATATGTCTGGAGGTTGGTCCCACGCCCAAAGAGCCAGCAGGGAAAACTTTGCCTTGTTCTAAAGCTCTTTGGGAACCGCTTGCGTGGCCCCACAGACCTGGGGGCTGCAGGCTTTCCTGCTGCCTTCAGCCTCAAAACCACCCTTTCCCACTTGGCACCGCGCCAGGCCCAAAAATGGCCATATGTCTGGAGACTGGTCCCACGCCCAAAGAGGCAGCAGGGAAAACTATGCCTTGTTGTAAAGCTCTTTGGGAACCGCTTACGTAGCCCCACACACCTGGGGGCTGCAGGCTTTCCTGCTTCCTTCAGCCTCAAAACCTCCCTTTCACACTTGGCCCCGCTCCAGGCTCAAAAATGGCCATAAGTCTGGAGATTGGTCCCACGCCCAAAGAGCCAGCAGGGAAAACTATGCCTTGTTCTAAAGCTCTTTGGGAACCGCTTGCGTAGCCCCACACACCTGGGGGCTGCAGGCTTTTCTGGCACCTTCAGCCTCAAAACCACCCTTTCCCGCATGGCGTCACGCCAGGCACGAAAATGGCCATATGTCTGGAGGTTGGGCCCACACCCAAAGAGCCAGCAGGGAAAGCTATGCCTTGTTCTAAAGCTCTTTGGGAACCGCTTGCGTAGCCCCACAGACCTGGGGGCTGCAAGCTTTCCTGCTGCCTTCAGCCTCAAAACCACCCTTTCCCACTTGGCCTCGTGCCAGGCACGAAAATGGCCATATGTCTGGAGACTGGTCCCACGCCCAAAGAGCCAGCAGGGAAAACTATGCCTTGTTCTAAAGCTCTTTGGGAACCGCTTGCGTCGCCCAACACACCTGGGGGGTGCAGGCTTTCCTGCTGCCTTCAGCCTCAAAACCACCCTTTCCCACTTGGCCTCGTTCCAGGCACGAAAATGGCCATATGTCTGGAGACTGGTCCCTTTCCCAAAGAGCCAGCAGGGAAAACTATGCCTTGTTGTAAAGCTCTTTGGGAACCGCTTGCGTAGCCCCACACACCTGGGGGCTGTAGGCTTTTCTGGCACCTTCAGCCTCAAAACCACCCTTTCCCACTTGGCGCCGCGCCAGGCCCAAAAATGGCCATATGTCTGGAGGTTGGTCCCACGCCCAAAGAGCCAGCAGGGAAAACTATGCCTTGTTCTAAAGCTCTTTGGGAACCGCTTGCTTAGCCCCACACACCTGGGGTCTGCAGGCTTTCCTGCTGCCTTCAGCCTCAAAACCACCCTTTCCCACTTGGCGCCGCGCCAGGCCCAAAAATGGCCATATGTCTGGAGACTGGTCCCACGCCCAAGAGCCAGCAGGGAAAACTATGCCTTGTTCTAAAGCTCTTTGGGAACCGCTTGCGTGGCCCCACACACCTGGGGGCTGCAGGCTTTCCTGCTGCCTTCAGCCTCAAAACCACCCTTTCCCACTTGGCGCCGCGCCAGGCCCAAAAATGGCCATATGTCTGGAGACTCGTCCCACGCCCAAAGAGCCAGCAGGGAAAACTATGCCTTGTTGTAAAGCTCTTTGGGAACCGCTTGCGTAGCCCCACACACCTGGGGGCTGCAGGCTTTTCTGGCACCTTCAGCCTCAAAACCACCCTTTCCCACATGGCGTCACGCCAGGCACAAAAATGGCCATATGTCTGGAGGTTGGTCCCACGCCGAAAGAGCCAGCAGGGAAAACTATGCCTTGTTCTAAAGCTCTTTGGGAACCGCTTGCGTAGCCCCACACACCTGGGGGCTGCAGGCTTTCCTGCTGCCTTCAGCCTCAAAACCACCCTTTCCCACTTGGCCCCGCGCCAGGCACAAAAATGGCCATATGTCTGGAGACTGGTCCCTTTCTCAAAGAGCCAGCAGGGAAAACTATGCCTTGTTCTAAAGCTCTTTGGGAACCGCTTGCGTAGCCCCACACACCTGGGGGCTGCAGGCTTTCCTGCTGCCTTCAGCCTCAAAACCACCCTTTCCCACTTGTCTGCGCGCCAGGCCCAAAAATGGCCATATGTCTGGAGACTGGTCCCACGCCCAAAGAGCCAGCAGGGAAAACTATGCCTTGTTGTAAAGCTCTTTGGGAACCGCTTGCGTAGCCCCACACACCTGGGGGCTGCAGGCTTTCCTGCTTCCTTCAGCCTCAAAACCTCCCTTTCACACTTGGCCCCGCTCCAGGCTCAAAAATGGCCATAAGTCTGGACACTGGTGCCTTTCCCAAAGAGCCAGCAGGAAAAACTATGCCTTGTACTAAAGCTCTTTGGGAACCGCTTGCGTAGCCCCACAGACCTGGGGGCTGCAGGCTTTTCTGGCACCTTCAGCCTAAAAACCACCCTTTCCCACATGGCGTCACGCCAGGCACATAATGGCCATATGTCTGGAGATTGGTCCCACGCCCAAAGAGCCAGCAGGGAAAGCTATGCCTTGTTCTAAAGCTCTTTGGGAACCGCTTGCGTAGCCCCACTCACCTGGGGGCTGCAGGCTTCCCTGCTGCCTTCAGCCTCAAAACCACCCTTTCCCAATTGGCGCCGCGCCAGGCCCAAAAATGGCCATATGTCTGGAGACTGGTCCCACGCCGAAAGAGCCAGCAGGGAAAACTATGCCTTGTTCTAAAGCTCTTTGGGAACCGCTTGCGTAGCCCCACAGACCTGGGGGCTGCAGGCTTTCCTGCTGCCTTCAGCCTCAAAACCACCCTTTCCCACATGGCGTCACGCCAGGCCCAAAAATGGCCATATGTCTGGAGACTGGTCCCACGCCCAAAGAGCCAGCAGGGAAAACTATGCCTTGTTCTAAAGCTCTTTGGGAACCGCTTGCGTAGCCCCACACACCTGGGGGCTGCAGGCTTTCCTGCTGCCTTCAGCCTCAAAACCACCCTTTCCCACTTGGCGCCGCGCCAGGCCCAAAAATGGCCATATGTCTGGAGACTGGTCCCACGCCCAAGAGACAGCAGGGAAAACTATGCCTTGTTCTAAAGCTCTTTGGGAACCGCTTGCGTAGCCCCACACACCTGGGGGCTGCAGGCTTTCCTGCTGCCTTCAGCCTCAAAACCACCCTTTCCCGCATGGCGTCGCGCCAGGCACGAAAATGGCCATAAGTCTGGAGGTTGGGCCCACACCCAAAGAGCCAGCAGGGAAAGCTATGCCTTGTTCTAAAGCTCTTTGGGAACCGCTTGCGTAGCCCCACAGACCTGGGGGCTGCAGGCTTTCCTGCTGCCTTCAGCCTCAAAACCACCCTTTCCCACTTGGCCTCGTGCCAGGCACGAAAATGGCCATATGTCTGGAGACTGGTCCCACGCCCAAAGAGCCAGCAGGGAAAACTATGCCTTGTTCTAAAGCTCTTTGGGAACCGCTTGCGTCGCCCAACACACCTGGGGGGTGCAGGCTTTCCTGCTGCCTTCAGCCTCAAAACCACCCTTTCCCACTTGGCCTCGTTCCAGGCACGAAAATGGCCATATGTCTGGAGACTGGTCCCTTTCCCAAAGAGCCAGCAGGGAAAACTATGCCTTGTTGTAAAGCTCTTTGGGAACCGCTTGCGTAGCCCCACACACCTGGGGGCTGCAGGCTTTTCTGGCACCTTCAGCCTCAAAACCACCCTTTCCCACTTGGCGCCGCGCCAGGCCCAAAAATGGCCATATGTCTGCAGGTTGGTCCCACGCCCAAAGAGCCAGCAGGGAAAACTATGCCTTGTTCTAAAGCTCTTTGGGAACCGCTTGCTTAGCCCCACACACCTGGGGTCTGCAGGCTTTCCTGCTGCCTTCAGCCTCAAAACCACCCTTTCCAACTTGGCGCCGCGCCAGGCCCAAAAATGGCCATATGTCTGGAGACTGGTCCCACGCCCAAAGAGCCAGCAGGGAAAACTATGCCTTGTTCTAAAGCTCTTTGGGAACCGCTTGCGTGGCCCCACACACCTGGGGGCTGCAGGCTTTCCTGCTGCCTTCAGCCTCAAAACCACCCTTTCCCACTTGGCGCCGCGCCAGGCCCAAAAATGGCCATATGTCTGGAGACTCGTCCCACGCCCAAAGAGCCAGCAGGGAAAACTATGCCTTGTTGTAAAGCTCTTTGGGAACCGCTTGCGTAGCCCCACAGACGTGGGGGCTGCAGGCTTTTCTGGCACCTTCAGCCTCAAAACCACCCTTTCCCACATGGCGTCACGCCAGGCACAAAAATGGCCATATGTCTGGAGGTTGGTCCCACGCCCAAAGAGCCAGCAGGGAAAACTATGCCTTGTTCTAAAGCTCTTTGGGAACCGCTTGCGTAGCCCCACACACCTGGGGGCTGCAGGCTTTCCTGCTGCCTTCAGCCTCAAAACCACCCTTTCCCACTTGGCGCCGCGCCAGGCCCAAAAATGGCCATATGTGTGGAGACTGGTCCCACGCCCAAGAGACAGCAGGGAAAACTATGCCTTGTTCTAAAGCTCTTTGGGAACCGCTTGCGTAGCCCCACACACCTGGGGGCTGCAGGCTTTCCTGCTGCCTTCAGCCTCAAAACCACCCTTTCCCGCATGGCGTCGCGCCAGGCACGAAAATGGCCATAAGTCTGGAGGTTGGGCCCACACCCAAAGAGCCAGCAGGGAAAGCTATGCCTTGTTCTAAAGCTCTTTGGGAACCGCTTGCGTCGCCCAACACACCTGGGGGGTGCAGGCTTTCCTGCTGCCTTCAGCCTCAAAACCACCCTTTCCCACTTGGCCTCGTTCCAGGCACGAAAATGGCCATATGTCTGGAGACTGGTCCCTTTCCCAAAGAGCCAGCAGGGAAAACTATGCCTTGTTGTAAAGCTCTTTGGGAACCGCTTGCGTAGCCCCACACACCTGGGGGCTGCAGGCTTTTCTGGCACCTTCAGCCTCAAAACCACCCTTTCCCACTTGGCGCCGCGCCAGGCCCAAAAATGGCCATATGTCTGCAGGTTGGTCCCACGCCCAAAGAGCCAGCAGGGAAAACTATGCCTTGTTCTAAAGCTCTTTGGGAACCGCTTGCTTAGCCCCACACACCTGGGGTCTGCAGGCTTTCCTGCTGCCTTCAGCCTCAAAACCACCCTTTCCCACTTGGCGCCGCGCCAGGCCCAAAAATGGCCATATGTCTGGAGACTGGTCCCACGCCCAAAGAGCCAGCAGGGAAAACTATGCCTTGTTCTAAAGCTCTTTGGGAACCGCTTGCGTGGCCCCACACACCTGGGGGCTGCAGGCTTTCCTGCTGCCTTCAGCCTCAAAACCACCCTTTCCCACTTGGCGCCGCGCCAGGCCCAAAAATGGCCATATGTCTGGAGACTCGTCCCACGCCCAAAGAGCCAGCAGGGAAAACTATGCCTTGTTGTAAAGCTCTTTGGGAACCGCTTGCGTAGCCCCACACACCTGGGGGCTGCAGGCTTTTCTGGCACCTTCAGACTCAAAACCACCCTTTCCCACATGGCGTCACGCCAGGCACAAAAATGGCCATATGTCTGGAGGTTGGTCCCACGCCCAAAGAGCCAGCAGGGAAAACTATGCCTTGTTCTAAAGCTCTTTGGGAACCGCTTGCTTAGCCCCACACACCTGGGGGCTGCAGGCTTTCCTGCTGCCTTCAGCCTCAAAACCACCCTTTCCCACTTGGCCCCGCGCCAGGCCCAAAAATGGCCATATGTCTGGAGACTGGTCCCACGCCCAAGAGACAGCAGGGAAAACTATGCCTTGTTCTAAAGCTCTTTGGGAACCGCTTGCGTAGCCCCACACACCTGGGGGCTGCAGGCTTTCCTGCTGCCTTCAGGCTCAAAACCACCCTTTCCCACATGGCGTCACGCCAGGCCCAAAAATGGCCATATGTCTGGAGACTGGTCCCACGCCCAAAGAGCCAGCAGGGAAAACTATGCCTTGTTCTAAAGCTCTTTGGGAACCGCTTTCGTGGCCCCACAGACCTGGGGGTGCAGGCTTTCCTGCTGCCTTCAGCCTCAAAACCACCCTTTCCCACTTGGGGCCGCGCCAGGCCCAAAAATGGCCATATGTCTGGAGACTGGTCCCACGCCCAAGAGACAGCAGGGAAAACTATGCCTTGTTCTAAAGCTCTTTGGGAACCTCTTGCGTAGCCCCACACACCTGGGGGCTGCAGGCTTTCCTGCTGCCTTCAGGCTCAAAACCACCCTTTCCCACTTGGCGCCGCGCCAGGCCCAAAAATGGCCATATGTCTGGAGACTGGTCCCACGCCCAAAGAGCCAGCAGGGAAAACTATGCCTTGTTCTAAAGCTCTTTGGGAACCGCTTGCGTAGCCCCACACACCTGGGGGCTGCAGGCTTTCCTGCTGCCTTCAGCCTCAAAACCACCCTTTCCCACTTGGCGTCGCGCCAGGCACAAAAATGGCCATATGTCTGGAGATTGGTCCCACGCCCAAAGAGCCAGCAGGGAAAACTATGCCTTGTTCTAAAGGTCTTTGGGAACCGCTTGCGTAGCCCCACAGACCTGGGGGCTGCAGGATTTTCTGGCACCTTCAGCCTCAAAACCACCCTTTCCCACATGGCGCCACCCCAGGCACGAAAATGGCCATATGTCTGGAGGTTGGTCCCACGCCCAAAGAGCCAGCAGGGAAAACTTTGCCTTGTTCTAAAGCTCTTTGGGAACCGCTTGCGTGGCCCCACAGACCTGGGGGCTGCAGGCTTTCCTGCTGCCTTCAGCCTCAAAACCACCCTTTCCCACTTGGCGCCGCGCCAGGCCCAAAAATGGCCATATGTCTGGAGACTGGTCCCACGCCCAAAGAGCCAGCAGGGAAAACTATGCCTTGTTGTAAAGCTCTTTGGGAACCGCTTGCGTAGCCCCACACACCTGGGGGCTGCAGGCTTTTCTGGCACCTTCAGCCTCAAAACCACCCTTTCCAACTTGGCGCCGCGCCAGGCCCAAAAATGGCCATATGTCTGGAGGTTGGTCCCACGCCCAAAGAGCCAGCAGGGAAAACTATGCCTTGTTCTAAAGCTCTTTGGGAACCGCTTGCGTAGCCCCACACACCTGGGGTCTGCAGGCTTTCCTGCTGCCTTCAGCCTCAAAACCACCCTTTCCCACTTGGCGCCGCGCCAGGGCCAAAAATGGCCATATGTCTGGAGACTGGTCCCACGCCCAAGAGCCAGCAGGGAAAACTATGCCTTGTTCTAAAGCTCTTTGGGAACCGCTTGCGTGGCCCCACACACCTGGGGGCTGCAGGCTTTCCTGCTGCCTTCAGCCTCAAAACCACCCTTTCCCACTTGGCGCCGCGCCAGGCCCAAAAATGGCCATATGTCTGGAGACTGGTCCCACGCCCAAAGAGCCAGCAGGGAAAACTATGCCTTGTTCTAAAGCTCTTTGGGAACCGCTTGCGTAGCCCCACACACCTGGGGGCTGCAGGCTTTTCTGGCACCTTCAGCCTCAAAACCACCCTTTCCCACATGGCGTCACGCCAGGCACAAAAATGGCCATATGTCTGGAGGTTGGTCCCACGCCCAAAGAGCCAGCAGGGAAAACTATGCCTTGTTCTAAAGCTCTTTGGGAACCGCTTGCTTAGCCCCACACACCTGGGGGCTGCAGGCTTTCCTGCTGCCTTCAGCCTCAAAACCACCCTTTCCCAATTGGCGCCGCGCCAGGCCCAAAAATGGCCATATGTCTGGAGACTGGTCCCACGCCCAAGAGACAGCAGGGAAACTATGCCTTGTTCTAAAGCTCTTTGGGAACCGCTTGCGTAGCCCCACACACCTGGGGGCTGCAGGCTTTCCTGCTGCCTTCAGGCTCAAAACCACCCTTTCCCACATGGCGTCGCGCCAGGCACAAAAATGGCCATATGTCTGGAGACTGGTCCCACGCCCAAAGAGCCAGCAGGGAAAACTATGCCTTGTTCTAAAGCTCTTTGGGAACCGCTTGCGTAGCCCCACACACCTGGGGGCTGCAGGCTTTCCTGCTGCCTTCAGGCTCAAAACCACCCTTTCCCACTTGGCGCCGCGCCAGGCCCAAAAATGCCCATATGTCTGGAGACTGGTCCCATGCCCAAGAGACAGCAGGGAAAACTATGCCTTGTTCTAAAGCTCTTTGGGAACCGCTTGCGTAGCCCCACACACCTGGGGGCTGCAGGCTTTCCTGCTGCCTTCAGGCTCAAAACCACCCTTTCCCACTTGGCGCCGCACCAGGCCCAAAAATGGCCATATGTCTGGAGACTGGTCCCACGCCCAAAGAGCCAGCAGGGAAAGCTATGCCTTGTTCTAAAGCTCTTTGGGAACCGCTTGCGTAGCCCCACAGACCTGGGGGCTGCAGGCTTTCCTGCTGCCTTCAGCCTCAAAACCACCCTTTCCCACTTGGCCTCGTGCCAGGCACGAAAATGGCCATATGTCTGGAGACTGGTGCCACGCCCAAAGAGCCAGCAGGGAAAACTATGCCTTGTTCTAAAGCTCTTTGGGAACCGCTTGCGTGGCCCCACAGACCTGGGGGGTGCAGGCTTTCCTGCTGCCTTCAGCCTCAAAAGCACCCTTTCCCACTTGGCCTCGTGCCAGGCACGAAAATGGCCATATGTCTGGAGACTGGTCCCTTTCCCAAAGAGCCAGCAGGGAAAACTATGCCTTGTTGTAAAGCTCTTTGGGAACCGCTTGCGTAGCCCCACACACCTGGGGGCTGCAGGCTTTTCTGGCACCTTCAGCCTCAAAACCACCCTTTCCCACTTGGCGCTGCGCCAGGCCCAAAAATGGCCATATGTCTGGAGGTTGGTCCCACGCCCAAAGAGCCAGCAGGGAAAACTATGCCTTGTTCTAAAGCTCTTTGGGAACCGCTTGCTTAGCCCCACACACCTGGGGTCTGCAGGCTTTCCTGCTGCCTTCAGCCTCAAAACCACCCTTTCCCACTTGGCGCCGCGCCAGGCCCAAAAATGGCCATATGTCTGGAGACTGGTCCCACGCCCAAGAGACAGCAGGGAAAACTATGCCTTGTTCTAAAGCTCTTTGGGAACCGCTTGCGTGGCCCCACACACCTGGGGGCTGCAGGCTTTCCTGCTGCCTTCAGCCTCAAAACCACCCTTTCCCACTTGGCGCCGCGCCAGGCCCAAAAATGGCCATATGTCTGGAGACTGGTCCCACGCCCAAAGAGCCAGCAGGGAAAACTATGCCTTGTTGTAAAGCTCTTTGGGAACCGCTTGCGTAGCCCCACACACCTGGGGGCTGCAGGCTTTTCTGGCACCTTCAGCCTCAAAACCACCCTTTCCCACATGGCGTCACGCCAGGCACAAAAATGGCCATATGTCTGGAGGTTGGTCCCACGCCCAAAGAGCCAGCAGGGAAAACTATGCCTTGTTCTAAAGCTCTTTGGGAACCGCTTGCTTAGCCCCACACACCTGGGGGCTGCAGGCTTTCCTGCTGCCTTCAGCCTCAAAACCACCCTTTCCCAATTGGCGCCGCGCCAGGCCCAAAAATGGCCATATGTCTGGAGACTGGTCCCACGCCCAAGAGCCAGCAGGGAAAACTATGCCTTGTTCTAAAGCTCTTTGGGAACCGCTTGCGTAGCCCCACACACCTGGGGGCTGCAGGCTTTCCTGCTGCCTTCAGGCTCAAAACCACCCTTTCCCACATGGCGTCGCGCCAGGCACAAAAATGGCCATATGTCTGGAGACTGGTCCCACGCCCAAAGAGACAGCAGGGAAAACTATGCCTTGTTCTAAAGCTCTTTGGGAACCGCTTGCGTAGCCCCACACACCTGGGGGCTGCAGGCTTTCCTGCTGCCTTCAGGCTCAAAACCACCCTTTCCCACTTGGCGCTGCGCCAGGCCCAAAAATGGCCATATGTCTGGAGACTGGTCCCACGCCCAAAGAGCCAGCAGGGAAAACTATGCCTTGTTCTAAAGCTCTTTGGGAACCGCTTGCTTAGCCCCACACACCTGGGGGCTGCAGGCTTTCCTGCTGCCTTCAGCCTCAAAACCACCCTTTGCCACTTGGCGTCGCGCCAGGCACAAAAACGGCCATATGTGTGGAGATTGGTCCCACGCCCAAAGAGCCAGCAGGGAAAACTATGCCTTGTTCTAAAGCTCTTTGGGAACCGCTTGCGTAGCCCCACACACCTGGGGGCTGCAGGCTTTTCTGGCACCTTCAGCCTCAAAACCACCCTTTCCCACATGGCGCAACCCCAGGCACGAAAATGGCCATATGTCTGGAGGTTGGTCCCACGCCCAAAGAGCCAGCAGGGAAAACTTTGCCTTGTTCTAAAGCTCTTTGGGAACCGCTTGCGTGGCCCCACAGACCTGGGGGCTGCAGGCTTTCCTGCTGCCTTCAGCCTCAAAACCACCCTTTCCCACTTGGCGCCGCGCCAGGCCCAAAAATGGCCATATGTCTGGAGATTGGTCCCACGCCCAAAGAGCCAGCAGGGAAAACTATGCCTTGTTCTAAAGCTCTTTGGGAACCGCTTGCGTAGCCCCACACACCTGGGGGCTGCAGGCTTTCCTGCTGCCTTCAGCCTCAAAACCACCCTTTCCCACTTGGCCTCGTGCCAGGCACTAAAATGGCCATATGTCTGGAGACTGGTCCCATGCCCAAAGAGCCAGCAGGGAAAACTATGCCTTGTTCTAAAGCTCTTTGGGAACCGCTTGCGTAGCCCCACAGACCTGGGGGCTGCAGGCTTTCCTGCTGCCTTCAGCCTCAAAACCACCCTTTCCCACTTGGCCTCGTGCCAGGCACGAAAATGGCCATATGTCTGGAGACTGGTCCCTTTCCCAAAGAGCCAGCAGGGAAAACTATGCCTTGTTCTAAAGCTCTTTGGGAACCGCTTGCTTAGCCCCACACACCTGGGGTCTGCAGGCTTTCCTGCTGCCTTCAGCCTCAAAACCACCCTTTCCCACTTGGCGCCGCGCCAGGCCCAAAAATGGCCATATGTCTGGAGATTGGTCCCACGCCGAAAGAGCCAGCAGGGAAAACTATGCCTTGTTCTAAAGCTCTTTGGGAACCGCTTGCGTAGCCCCACACACCTGGGGGCTGCAGGCTTTTCTGGCACCTTTAGCCTCAAAACCACCCTTTCCCACATGGCGTCACGCCAGGCACGAAAATGGCCATATGTCTGGAGGTTGGTCCCACGCTCAAAGAGCCAGCAGGGAAAACTATGCCTTGTTCTAAAGCTCTTTGGGAACCGCTTGCGTAGCCCCACACACCTGGGGGCTGCAGGCTTTTCTGGCACCTTCAGCCTCAAAACCACCCTTTCCCACATGGCGTCACGCCAGGCACATAATGGCCATATGTCTGGAGATTGGTCCCACGCCCAAAGAGACAGCAGGGAAAACTATGCCTTGTTCTAAAGCTCTTTGGGAACCGCTTGCGTAGGACCACACACCTGGGGGCTGCAGGCTTTCCTGCTACCTTCAGCCTCAAAACCACCCTTTCCCGCTTGGCCTCGTGCAAGGCATGAAAATGGCCATATGTCTGGAGACTGGTCCCTTTCCCAAAGAGCCAGCAGGGAAAACTATGCCTTGTTCTAAAGCTCTTTGGGAACCGCTTGCGTGGCCCCACACACCTGGGGGCTGCAGGCTTTCCTGCTGCCTTCAGCCTCAAAACCACCCTTTCCCACTTGGCGTCGCGCCAGGCACAAAAATGGCTATATTTCTGGAGACTGGTCCCACGCCCAAAGAGCCAGCAGGGAAAACTATGCCTTGTTCTAAAGCTCTTTGGGAACCGCTTGTGTGGCCCCACAGACCTGCGGGCTGCAGACTTTCCTGCTGCCTTCAGCCTCAAAACCACCCTTTCCCACTTGGCGTCGCGCCAGGCACAAAAATGGCCATATGTCTGGAGATTGGACCCACGCCCAAAGAGCCAGCAGGGAAAACTATGCCTTGTTCTAAAGCTCTTTGGGAACCTCTTGCGTAGCCCCACAGAGCTGGGGCCTGCAGGCTTTCCTGCTGCCTTCAGCCTCAAAACCACCCTTTCCCACTTGGCGCCGCGCCAGGCACAAAAATGGCCATATGTCTGGAGACTGGTCCCACGCCCAAAGAGCCAGCAGGGAAAATTATGCCTTGTCTAAAGCTCTTTGGGAACCGCTTGCGTGGCCCCACAGACCAGGGGGGTGCAGGCTTTCCTGCTGCCTTCAGCCTCAAAACCACCCTTTCCCACTTGGCGCCGCGCTAGGCACAAAAATGGCCATATGGCTGGAGATTGGTCCCACGCCCAAAGAGCCAGCAGGGAAAACTATGCCTTGTTCTAAAGCTCTTTGGGAATGGCTTGCGTGGCCCCACACACCTGCGGGCTGCAGGCTTTCCTGCTGCCTTCAGCCTCAAAACCACCCTTTCCCACTTGGCGTCGCGCCAGGCACAAAAATGGCTATATTTCTGGAGACTGGTCCCACGCCGAAAGAGCCAGCAGGGAAAACTATGCCTTGTTCTAAAGCTCTTTGGGAACCGCTTGCGTGGCCCCACACACCTGGGGGCTGCAGACTTTCCTGCTGCCTTCAGTCTCAAAAACTCCCTTTCACACTTGGCCCCGCTCCAGACTCAAAAATGGCCATAAGTCTGGAGATTGGTCCCACGCCCAAAGAGCCAGCAGGGAAAACTATGCCTTGCACTAAAGCTCTTAGGGAACCGCTTGCGTGGCCCCACACACCTGGGGGCTGCAGGCTTTTCTGGCACCTTCAGCCTCAAAACCACCCTTTCCCACATGGCGTCACGCCAGGCACATAATGGCCATATGTCTGGAGACTGGTCCCACGCCCAAAGAGCCAGCAGGGAAAGCTATGCCTTGTTCTAAAGCTCTTTGGGAACCGCTTGCGTAGCCCCACACACCTGGGGGCTGCAGGCTTTCCTGCTGCCTTCAGCCTCAAAAACACCCTTTCCCACTTGGCGCCACGCCAGGCCCAAAAATGGCCATATGTCTGGAGGTTGGTCCCACGCCCAAAGAGCCAGCAGGGAAAACTATGCCTTGTTGTAAAGCTCTTTGGGAACCGCTTGCGTAGCCCCACACACCTGGTGGCTGCAGGCTTTCCTGCTGCCTTCAGCCTCAAAACCACCCTTTCCCACTTGGCGCCGCGCCAGGCCCAAAAATGGCCATATGTCTGGAGACTGGTCCCACGCCCAAGAGACAGCAGGGAAAACTATGCCTTGTTCTAAAGCTCTTTGGGAACCGCTTGCGTAGCCCCACACACCTGGGGGGTGCAGGCTTTTCTGGCACCTTCAGCCTCAAAACCACCCTTTCCCACTTGGCGCCGCGCCAGGCCCAAAAATGGCCATATGTCTGGAGACTGGTCCCACGCCCAAAGAGCCAGCAGGGAAAACTATGCCTTGTTCTAAAGCTCTTTGTGAACCGCTTGCGTAGCCCCACACACCTGGGGGCTGCAGGCTTTCCTGCTGCCTTCAGGCTCAAAACCACCCTTTCCCACTTGGCGCCGCGCCAGGCCCAAAAATGGCCATATGTCTGGAGTTTGGTCCCACGCCCAAGAGCCAGCAGGGAAAACTATGCCTTGTTCTAAAGCTCTTTGGGAACCGCTTGCGTAGCCCCACACACCTGGGGGCTGCAGGCTTTCCTGCTGCCTTCAGGCTCAAACGCCCCTTTCCCACTTGGCGCCGCGCCAGGCCCAAAAATGGCCATATGTCTGGAGACTGGTCCCACGCCCAAAGAGCCAGCAGGGAAAACTATGCCTTGTTCTAAAGCTCTTTGGGAACCGCTTGCGTAGCCCCACACACCTGGGGGCTGCAGGCTTTCCTGCTGCCTTCAGCCTCAAAACCACCCTTTCCCATTTGTCCCAGCGCCAGGCACAAAAATGGCTATATTTCTGGAGACTGGTCCCACGCCCAAAGAGCCAGCAGGGAAAACTATGCCTTGTTCTAAAGCTCTTTGGGAACCGCTTGTGTGGCCCCACAGACCTGCGGGCTGCAGACTTTCCTGCTGCCTTCAGCCTCAAAACCACCCTTTCCCACTTGGCGTCGCGCCAGGCACAAAAATGGCCATATGTCTGGAGATTGGACCCACGCCCAAAGAGCCAGCAGGGAAAACTATGCCTTGTTCTAAAGCTCTTTGGGAACCTCTTGCGTAGCCCCACAGAGCTGGGGCCTGCAGGCTTTCCTGCTGCCTTCAGCCTCAAAACCACCCTTTCCCACTTGGCGCCGCGCCAGGCACAAAAATGGCCATATGTCTGGAGACTGGTCCCACGCCCAAAGAGCCAGCAGGGAAAATTATGCCTTGTCTAAAGCTCTTTGGGAACCGCTTGCGTGGCCCCACAGACCAGGGGGGTGCAGGCTTTCCTGCTGCCTTCAGCCTCAAAACCACCCTTTCCCACTTGGCGCCGCGCTAGGCACAAAAATGGCCATATGGCTGGAGATTGGTCCCACGCCCAAAGAGCCAGCAGGGAAAACTATGCCTTGTTCTAAAGCTCTTTGGGAATGGCTTGCGTGGCCCCAAACACCTGCGGGCTGCAGGCTTTCCTGCTGCCTTCAGCCTCAAAACCACCCTTTCCCACTTGGCGTCGCGCCAGGCACAAAAATGGCTATATTTCTGGAGACTGGTCCCACGCCGAAAGAGCCAGCAGGGAAAACTATGCCTTGTTCTAAAGCTCTTTGGGAACCGCTTGCGTGGCCCCACACACCTGGGGGCTGCAGACTTTCCTGCTGCCTTCAGTCTCAAAAACTCCCTTTCACACTTGGCCCCGCTCCAGACTCAAAAATGGCCATAAGTCTGGAGATTGGTCCCACGCCCAAAGAGCCAGCAGGGAAAACTATGCCTTGCACTAAAGCTCTTAGGGAACCGCTTGCGTGGCCCCACACACCTGGGGGCTGCAGGCTTTTCTGGCACCTTCAGCCTCAAAACCACCCTTTCCCACATGGCGTCACGCCAGGCACATAATGGCCATATGTCTGGAGACTGGTCCCACGCCCAAAGAGCCAGCAGGGAAAGCTATGCCTTGTTCTAAAGCTCTTTGGGAACCGCTTGCGTGGCCCCACACACCTGGGGGCTGCAGGCTTTCCTGCTGCCTTCAGCCTCAAAACCACCCTTTCCCACTTGGCGCCACGCCAGGCCCAAAAATGGCCATATGTCTGGAGGTTGGTCCCACGCCCAAAGAGCCAGCAGGGAAAACTATGCCTTGTTGTAAAGCTCTTTGGGAACCGCTTGCGTAGCCCCACACACCTGGTGGCTGCAGGCTTTTCTGGCACCTTCAGCCTCAAAACCACCCTTTCCCACATGGCGTCACGCCAGGCACAAAAATGGCCATATGTCTGGAGGTTGGTCCCACGCCCAAAGAGCCAGCAGGGAAAACTATGCCTTGTTCTAAAGCTCTTTGGGAACCGCTTGCTTAGCCCCACACACCTGGGGGCTGCAGGCTTTCCTGCTGCCTTCAGCCTCAAAACCACCCTTTCCCACTTGGCGCCGCGCCAGGCCCAAAAATGGCCATATGTCTGGAGACTGGTCCCACGCCCAAGAGACAGCAGGGAAAACTATGCCTTGTTCTAAAGCTCTTTGGGAACCGCTTGCGTAGCCCCACACACCTGGGGGGTGCAGGCTTTTCTGGCACCTTCAGCCTCAAAACCACCCTTTCCCACTTGGCGCCGCGCCAGGCCCAAAAATGGCCATATGTCTGGAGACTGGTCCCACGCCCAAAGAGCCAGCAGGGAAAACTATGCCTTGTTCTAAAGCTCTTTGTGAACCGCTTGCGTAGCCCCACACACCTGGGGGCTGCAGGCTTTCCTGCTGCCTTCAGGCTCAAAACCACCCTTTCCCACTTGGCGCCGCGCCAGGCCCAAAAATGGCCATATGTCTGGAGTTTGGTCCCACGCCCAAGAGCCAGCAGGGAAAACTATGCCTTGTTCTAAAGCTCTTTGGGAACCGCTTGCGTAGCCCCACACACCTGGGGGCTGCAGGCTTTCCTGCTGCCTTCAGGCTCAAACGCCCCTTTCCCACTTGGCGCCGCGCCAGGCCCAAAAATGGCCATATGTCTGGAGACTGGTCCCACGCCCAAAGAGCCAGCAGGGAAAACTATGCCTTGTTCTAAAGCTCTTTGGGAACCGCTTGCGTAGCCCCACACACCTGGGGGCTGCAGGCTTTCCTGCTGCCTTCAGGCTCAAAACCACCCTTTCCCACTTGGCGCCGCGCCAGGCCCAAAAATGGCCATATGTCTGGAGTTTGGTCCCACGCCCAAGAGCCAGCAGGGAAAACTATGCCTTGTTCTAAAGCTCTTTGGGAACCGCTTGCGTAGCCCCACACACCTGGGGGCTGCAGGCTTTCCTGCTGCCTTCAGGCTCAAACGCCCCTTTCCCACTTGGCGCCGCGCCAGGCCCAAAAATGGCCATATGTCTGGAGACTGGTCCCACGCCCAAAGAGCCAGCAGGGAAAACTATGCCTTGTTCTAAAGCTCTTTGGGAACCGCTTGCGTAGCCCCACACACCTGGGGGCTGCAGGCTTTCCTGCTGCCTTCAGCCTCAAAACCACCCTTTCCCATTTGTCCCAGCGCCAGGCACAAAAACGGCCATATGTCTGGACATTGGTCCCACGCCGAAAGAGCCAGCAGGGAAAACTATGCCTTGTTGTAAAGCTCTTTGGGAACCGCTTGCGTAGCCCCACACACCTGGGGGCTGCAGGCTTTCCTGCTGCCTTCAGCCTCAAAACCACCCTTTCCCACTTGGCGCCGCGCCAGGCCCAAAAATGGCCATATGTCTGGAGATTGGTCTCACGCCCAAGAGCCAGCAGGGAAAACTATGCCTTGTTGTAAAGCTCTTTGGGAACCGCTTGCGTAGCCCCACACACCTGGGGGCTGCAGGCTTTCCTGCTGCCTTCAGCCTCAAAACCACCCTTTCCCACTTGTCCCAGCGCCAGGCACAAAAATGGCCATATGTCTGGAGATTGGTCCCACGCCCAAAGAGCCAGCAGGGAAAACTATGCCTTGTTCTAAAGCTCTTTGGGAACCTCTTGCGTAGCCCCACACACCTGGGGGCTGCAGGCTTTCCTGCTGCCTTCAGCCTCAAAACCACCCTTTCCCACATGCCGTCACCCCAGGCCCAAAAATGGCCATATATCTGGAGACTGGTCCCACGCCCAAAGAGCCAGGAGGGAAAACTATGCCTTGTTCTAAAGCTCTTTGGGAACCGCTTGCGTAGCCCCACAGACCTGGGGGCTGCAGGCTTTCCTGCTGCCTTCAGCCTCAAAACAACCCTTTCCCACTTGGCGTCGCGCCAGGCACAAAAATGGCCATATGTCTGGAGATTGGTCCCACGCCCAAAGAGCCAGCAGGGAAAACTATGCCTTGTTCTAAAGCTCTTTGGGAACCGCTTGCGTAGCCCCACACACCTGGGGGCTGCAGGCTTTCCTACTGACTTCAGCCTCAAAACCACCCTTTCCCACTTGGCGCCGCGCCAGGTCCAGAAAAGGCCATATGTCTGGAGATTGGTCCCACGCCCAAAGAGCCAGCAGGGAAAACTATGCCTTGTTCTAAAGCTCTTTGGGAACCGCTTGCGTAGCCCCACACACCTGGGGGCTGCAGGCTTTCCTGCTGCCTTCAGCCTCAAAACCACCCTTTCCCACATGGCGTCACGCCAGGCACAAAAATGGCCATATGTCTGGAGGTTGGTCCCACGCCCAAAGAGCCAGCAGGGAAAGCTATGCCTTGTTCTAAAGCTCTTTTGGAACGGCTTGCGTAGCCCCACAGACCTGGGGGCTGCAGGCTTTCCTGCTGCCTTCAGCCTCAAAACCACCCTTTCCCACATGGCGTCACACCAGGCACAAAAATGGCCATATGTCTGGAGATTGGTCCCACGCCCAAAGAGCCAGCAGGGAAAGCTATGCCTTGTTCTAAAGCTCTTTGGGAACCGCTTGCGTAGCCCCACACACCTGGGGGCTGCAGGCTTTCCTGCTGCCTTCAGCCTCAAAACCACCCTTTCCCACTTGGCGCCACGCCAGGCCCAGGAAAGGCCATATGTCTGGAGATTGGTCCCACGCCCAAAGAGCCAGCAGGGAAAACTATGCCTTGTTGTAAAGCTCTTTGGGAACGGCTTGCGTAGCCCCACACACCTGGGGGCTGCAGGCTTTCCTGCTGCCTTCAGCCTCAAAACCACCCTTTCCCACTTGGCGCCGCGCCAGGCACAAAAATGGCCATATGTCTGGAGACTGGTCCCACGCCCAAAGAGCCAGCAGGGAAAACTCTGCCTTGTTCTAAAGCTCTTTGGGAACGGCTTGCGTAGCCCCACACACCTGGGGGCTGCAGGCTTTCCTGCTGCCTTCAGCCTCAAAACCACCCTTTCCCACATGGTGTCACGCCAGGCACAAAAATGGCCATATGTCTGGAGGTTGGTCCCACGCCCAAAGAGCCAGCAGGGAAAAATATGCCTTGTTCTAAAGCTCTTTGGGAACCGCTTGCGTAGCCCCACAGACCTGCGGGCTGCAGGCTTTCCTGCTGCCTTAAGCCTCAAAAGCACCCTTTCCCACATGCCGTCACGCCAGGCACAAAAATGGCCATATGTCTGGAGATTGGTCCCACGCCCAAAGAGCCAGCAGGGAAAACTATGCCTTGTTCTAAAGCTCTTTGGGAACCGCTTGCGTAGCCCCACACACCTGGGGGCTGCAGGCTTTCCTGCTGCCTTCAGCCTCAAAACCACCCTTTCCCACATGGCGTCGCGCCAGGCACAAAAATGGACATATGTCTGGAGATTGGTCCCACGCCCAAAGAGCCAGCAGGGAAAACTATGCCTTGTTCTAAAGCTCTTTGGGAACCGCTTGCGTAGCCCCACACACCTGGGGGCTGCAGGCTTTCCTGCTGCCTTCAGCCTCAAAACCACCCGTTCCCACATGCCGTCACCCTAGGCCCAAAAATGGCCATATGTCTGGAGATTGGTCCCACGTCCAAAGAGCCAGCAGGGAAAACTATGCCTTGTTCTAAAGCTCTTTGGGAACCGCTTGCATAGCCCCACACACCTGGGGGCTGCAGGCTTTCCTGCTGCCTTCAGCCTCAAAACCACCCTTTCCCACTTCGCGCCTCGACAGGTCCAGAAAAGGCCATATGTCTGGAGATTGGTTCCACGCCCAAAGAGCCAGCAGGGAAAACTATGCCTTGTTCTAAAGCTCTTTGGGAACCGCTTGCGTAGCCCCACACACCTGGGGGCTGCAGGCTTTCCTGCTGCCTTCAGCCTCAAAAGCACCCTTTCCCACTTGGCGCCGCGCCAGGCCCAAAAATGGCCATATGTCTGGAGACTGGTCCCACGCCCAAAGAGCCAGCAGGGAAAAATATGCCTTGTTGTAAAGCTCTTTGGGAACCGCTTGCGTAGCCCCACACACCTGGGGGGTGCAGGCTTTCCTGCTGCCTTCAGCCTCAAAACCACCCTTTCCCACTTGTTCCAGCGCCAGGCACAAAAATGGCCATATGTCTGGAGATTGGTCCCACGCCCAAAGAGCCAGCAGGGAAAACTATGCCTTGTACTAAAGCTCTTTGGGAACCGCTTGCGTAGCCCCACAGACCTGGGGGCTACAGGCTTTCCTGCTGCCTTCAGCCTCAAAACCACCCTTTCCCACATGCCGTCACCCTAGGCCCAAAAATGGCCATATGTCTGGAGATTGGTCCCACGCCCAAAGAGCCAGCAGGGAAAACTATGCCTTGTTCTAAAGCTCTTTGGGAACCGCTTGCATAGCCCCACATACCTGGAGGCTGCATGCTTTCCTGCTGCCTTCAGCCTCAAAACAACCCTTTCCCACTTGGAGACGCGCCAGGCCCAAAAATGGCCATATGTCTAGAGATTGGTCCCACGCCCAAAGAGCCAGCAGGGAAAAATATGCCTTGTTCTAAAGCTCTTTGGGAACCGCTTGCGTAGCCCCACAGACCTGCGGGCTGCAGGCTTTCCTGCTGCCTTCAGCCTCAAAAGCACCCTTTCCCACATGCCGTCACGCCAGGCACAAAAATGGCCATATGTCTGGAGATTGGTCCCACGCCCAAAGAGCCAGCAGGGAAAACTATGCCTTGTTCTAAAGCTCTTTGGGAACCGCTTGCGTAGCCCCACACACCTGGGGGCTGCAGGCTTTCCTGCTGCCTTCAGCCTCAAAACCACCCTTTCCCACATGGCGTCGCGCCAGGCACAAAAATGGCCATATGGCTGGAGATTGGTCCCACGCCCAAAGAGCCAGCAGGTAAAACTATGCCTTGTTCTAAAGCTCTTTGGGAACCGCTTGCGTAGCCCCACACACCTGGGGGCTGCAGGCTTTCCTGCTGCCTTCAGCCTCAAAACCACCCGTTCCCACATGCCGTCACCCTAGGCCCAAAAATGGCCATATGTCTGGAGATTGGTCCCACGTCCAAAGAGCCAGCAGGGAAAACTATGCCTTGTTCTAAAGCTCTTTGGGAACCGCTTGCATAGCCCCACATACCTGGAGGCTGCAGGCTTTCCTGCTCTCTTCAGCCTCAAAACAACCCTTTCCCACTTGGCGCCGCGCCAGGCCCAAAAATGGCCATATGTCTGGAGATTGGTCCCACGCCCAAAGAGCCAGCAGGGAAAACTATGCCTTGTTCTAAAGCTCTTTGGGAACCGCTTGCGTAGCCCCACACACCTGGGGGCTGCAGGCTTTCCTGCTGCCTTCAGCCTCAAAACCACCCTTTCCAACTTGGCGTCGCGCCAGGCACAAAAATGGCCATATGTCTGGAGGTTGGTCCCACGCCCAAAGAGCCAGCAGGGAAAACTATGCCTTGTTCTAAAGCTCTTTGGGAACCGCTTGCGTAGCCCCACAGACCTGGGGGCTGCAGGCTTTCCTGCTGCCTTCAGCCTCAAAACCACCCTTTCCCACATGCCGTCACGCCAGGCACAAAAATGGCCATATGTCTGGAGATTGGTCCCACGCCCAAAGAGCCAGCAGGGAAAACTATGCCTTGTTCTAAAGCTCTTTGAGAACCGCTTGCTTAGCCCCACATACCTGGAGGCTGCAGGCTTTCCTGCTCTCTTCAGCCTCAAAACAACCCTTTCCCACTTGGCGCCGTGCCAGGCCCAAAAATGGCCATATGTCTGGAGATTGGTCCGACGCCCAAAGAGCCAGCAGGGAAAACTATGCCTTGTTCTAAAGCTCTTTGGGAACCGCTTGCGTAGCCCCACACACCTGGGGGCTGCAGGCTTTCCTGCTGCCTTCAGCCTCAAAACCACCCTTTCCAACTTGGCGTCGCGCCAGGCACAAAAATGGCCATATGTCTGGAGGTTGGTCCCACGCCCAAAGAGCCAGCAGGGAAAACTATGCCTTGTTCTAAAGCTCTTTGGGAACCGCTTGCGTAGCCCCACAGACCTGGGGGCTGCAGGCTTTCCTGCTGCCTTCAGCCTCAAAACCACCCTTTCCCACATGGCGTCACGCCAGGCACAAAAATGGCCATATGTCTGGAGATTGGTCCCACGCCCAAAGAGCCAGCAGGGAAAACTATGCCTTGTTCTAAAGCTCTTTGAGAACCGCTTGCTTAGCCCCACACACCTGGGGGCTGCAGGCTTTCCTGCTGCCTTCAGCCTCAAAACCACCCTTTCCCACTTCGCGCCTCGACAGGTCCAGAAAAGGCCATATGTCTGGAGATTGGTTCCACGCCCAAAGAGCCAGCAGGGAAAACTATGCCTTGTTCTAAAGCTCTTTGGGAACCGCTTGCGTAGCCCCACACACCTGGGGGCTGCAGGCTTTCCTGCTGCCTTCAGCCTCAAAAGCACCCTTTCCCACTTGGCGCCGCGCCAGGCCCAAAAATGGCCATATGTCTGGAGACTGGTCCCACGCCCAAAGAGCCAGCAGGGAAAACTATGCCTTGTTCTAAAGCTCTTTGGGAACCGCTTGCGTAGCCCCACACACCTGGGGGGTGCAGGCTTTCCTGCTGCCTTCAGCCTCAAAACCACCCTTTCCCACTTGTTCCAGCGCCAGGCACAAAAATGGCCATATGTCTGGAGATTGGTCCCACGCCCAAAGAGCCAGCAGGGAAAACTATGCCTTGTACTAAAGCTCTTTGGGAACCGCTTGCGTAGCCCCACAGACCTGGGGGCTACAGGCTTTCCTGCTGCCTTCAGCCTCAAAACCACCCTTTCCCACATGCCGTCACCCTAGGCCCAAAAATGGCCATATGTCTGGAGATTGGTCCCACGCCCAAAGAGCCAGCAGGGAAAACTATGCCTTGTTCTAAAGCTCTTTGGGAACCGCTTGCATAGCCCCACATACCTGGAGGCTGCAGGCTTTCCTGCTCTCTTCAGCCTCAAAACAACCCTTTCCCACTTGGAGACGCGCCAGGCCCAAAAATGGCCATATGTCTAGAGATTGGTCCCACGCCCAAAGAGCCAGCAGGGAAAAATATGCCTTGTTCTAAAGCTCTTTGGGAACCGCTTGCGTAGCCCCACAGACCTGCGGGCTGCAGGCTTTCCTGCTGCCTTCAGCCTCAAAAGCACCCTTTCCCACATGCCGTCACGCCAGGCACAAAAATGGCCATATGTCTGGAGATTGGTCCCACGCCCAAAGAGCCAGCAGGGAAAACTATGCCTTGTTCTAAAGCTCTTTGGGAACCGCTTGCGTAGCCCCACACACCTGGGGGCTGCAGGCTTTCCTGCTGCCTTCAGCCTCAAAACCACCCTTTCCCACATGGCGTCGCGCCAGGCACAAAAATGGCCATATGTCTGGAGATTGGTCCCACGCCCAAAGAGCCAGCAGGTAAAACTATGCCTTGTTCTAAAGCTCTTTGGGAACCGCTTGCGTAGCCCCACACACCTGGGGGCTGCAGGCTTTCCTGCTGCCTTCAGCCTCAAAACCACCCGTTCCCACATGCCGTCACCCTAGGCCCAAAAATGGCCATATGTCTGGAGATTGGTCCCACGTCCAAAGAGCCAGCAGGGAAAACTATGCCTTGTTCTAAAGCTCTTTGGGAACCGCTTGCATAGCCCCACATACCTGGAGGCTGCAGGCTTTCCTGCTCTCTTCAGCCTCAAAACAACCCTTTCCCACTTGGCGCCGCGCCAGGCCCAAAAATGGCCATATGTCTGGAGATTGGTCCCACGCCCAAAGAGCCAGCAGGGAAAACTATGCCTTGTTCTAAAGCTCTTTGGGAACCGCTTGCGTAGCCCCACACACCTGGGGGCTGCAGGCTTTCCTGCTGCCTTCAGCCTCAAAACCACCCTTTCCAACTTGGCGTCGCGCCAGGCACAAAAATGGCCATATGTCTGGAGGTTGGTCCCACGCCCAAAGAGCCAGCAGGGAAAACTATGCCTTGTTCTAAAGCTCTTTGGGAACCGCTTGCGTAGCCCCACAGACCTGGGGGCTGCAGGCTTTCCTGCTGCCTTCAGCCTCAAAACCACCCTTTCCCACATGCCGTCACGCCAGGCACAAAAATGGCCATATGTCTGGAGATTGGTCCCACGCCCAAAGAGCCAGCAGGGAAAACTATGCCTTGTTCTAAAGCTCTTTGAGAACCGCTTGCTTAGCCCCACACACCTGGGGGCTGCAGGCTTTCCTGCTGCCTTCAGCCTCAAAACCACCCTTTCCCACTTCGCGCCTCGACAGGTCCAGAAAAGGCCATATGTCTGGAGATTGGTCCCACGCCCAAAGAGCCAGCAGGGAAAACTATGCCTTGTTCTAAAGCTCTTTGGGAACCGCTTGCGTAGCCCCACACACCTGCGGGCTGCAGGCTTTCCTGCTGCCTTCAGCCTCAAAAGCACCCTTTCCCACTTGGCGCCGCGCCAGGCCCAAAAATGGCCATATGTCTGGAGACTGGTCCCACGCCCAAAGAGCCAGCAGGGAAAACTATGCCTTGTTGTAAAGCTCTTTGGGAACCGCTTGCGTAGCCCCACACACCTGGGGGCTGCAGGCTTTCCTGCTGCCTTCAGCCTCAAAACCACCCTTTCCCACTTGTTCCAGCGCCAGGCACAAAAATGGCCATATGTCTAGAGATTGGTCCCACGCCCAAAGAGCCAGCAGGGAAAACTATGCCTTGTACTAAAGCTCTTTGGGAACCGCTTGCGTAGCCCCACAGACCTGGGGGCTACAGGCTTTCCTGCTGCCTTCAGCCTCAAAACCACCCTTTCCCACATGCCGTCACCCTAGGCCCAAAAATGGCCATATGTCTGGAGATTGGTCCCACGCCCAAAGAGCCAGCAGGGAAAACTATGCCTTGTTCTAAAGCTCTTTGGGAACCGCTTGCATAGCCCCACATACCTGGAGGCTGCAGGCTTTCCTGCTCTCTTCAGCCTCAAAACAACCCTTTCCCACTTGGAGACGCGCCAGGCCCAAAAATGGCCATATGTCTAGAGATTGGTCCCACGCCCAAAGAGTCAGCAGGGAAAACTATGCCTTGTACTAAAGCTCTTTGGGAACCGCTTGCGTAGCCCCACAGACCTGGGGGCTGCAGGCTTTCCTGCTGCCTTCAGCCTCAAAACCACCCTTTCCCACTTGGCGCCGCGCCAGGCCCAAAAATGGCCATATGTCTGGAGATTGGTCCCACGCCCAAAGAGCCAGCAGGGAAAACTATGCCTTGTTCTAAAGCTCTTTGGGAACCGCTTGCGTAGCCCCACACACCTGGGGGCTGCAGGCTTTCCTGCTGCCTTCAGCCTCAAAACCACCCTTTCCCACATGGCGTCGCGCCAGGCACAAAAATGGCCATATGTCTGGAGATTGGTCCCACGCCCAAAGAGCCAGCAGGTAAAACTATGCCTTGTTCTAAAGCTCTTTGGGAACCGCTTGCGTAGCCCCACACACCTGGGGGCTGCAGGCTTTCCTGCTGCCTTCAGCCTCAAAACCACCCGTTCCCACATGCCGTCACCCTAGGCCCAAAAATGGCCATATGTCTGGAGATTGGTCCCACGTCCAAAGAGCCAGCAGGGAAAACTATGCCTTGTTCTAAAGCTCTTTGGGAACCGCTTGCATAGCCCCACATACCTGGAGGCTGCAGGCTTTCCTGCTCTCTTCAGCCTCAAAACAACCCTTTCCCACTTGGCGCCGCGCCAGGCCCAAAAATGGCCATATGTCTGGAGATTGGTCCCACGCCCAAAGAGCCAGCAGGGAAAACTATGCCTTGTTCTAAAGCTCTTTGGGAACCGCTTGCGTAGCCCCACACACCTGGGGGCTGCAGGCTTTCCTGCTGCCTTCAGCCTCAAAACCACCCTTTCCAACTTGGCGTCGCGCCAGGCACAAAAATGGCCATATGTCTGGAGGTTGGTCCCACGCCCAAAGAGCCAGCAGGGAAAACTATGCCTTGTTCTAAAGCTCTTTGGGAACCGCTTGCGTAGCCCCACAGACCTGGGGGCTGCAGGCTTTCCTGCTGCCTTCAGCCTCAAAACCACCCTTTCCCACATGCCGTCACGCCAGGCACAAAAATGGCCATATGTCTGGAGATTGGTCCCACGCCCAAAGAGCCAGCAGGGAAAACTATGCCTTGTTCTAAAGCTCTTTGAGAACCGCTTGCTTAGCCCCACACACCTGGGGGCTGCAGGCTTTCCTGCTGCCTTCAGCCTCAAAACCACCCTTTCCCACTTCGCGCCTCGACAGGTCCAGAAAAGGCCATATGTCTGGAGATTGGTCCCACGCCCAAAGAGCCAGCAGGGAAAACTATGCCTTGTTCTAAAGCTCTTTGGGAACCGCTTGCGTAGCCCCACACACCTGCGGGCTGCAGGCTTTCCTGCTGCCTTCAGCCTCAAAAGCACCCTTTCCCACTTGGCGCCGCGCCAGGCCCAAAAATGGCCATATGTCTGGAGACTGGTCCCACGCCCAAAGAGCCAGCAGGGAAAACTATGCCTTGTTGTAAAGCTCTTTGGGAACCGCTTGCGTAGCCCCACACACCTGGGGGCTGCAGGCTTTCCTGCTGCCTTCAGCCTCAAAACCACCCTTTCCCACTTGTTCCAGCGCCAGGCACAAAAATGGCCATATGTCTAGAGATTGGTCCCACGCCCAAAGAGCCAGCAGGGAAAACTATGCCTTGTACTAAAGCTCTTTGGGAACCGCTTGCGTAGCCCCACAGACCTGGGGGCTACAGGCTTTCCTGCTGCCTTCAGCCTCAAAACCACCCTTTCCCACATGCCGTCACCCTAGGCCCAAAAATGGCCATATGTCTGGAGATTGGTCCCACGCCCAAAGAGCCAGCAGGGAAAACTATGCCTTGTTCTAAAGCTCTTTGGGAACCGCTTGCATAGCCCCACATACCTGGAGGCTGCAGGCTTTCCTGCTCTCTTCAGCCTCAAAACAACCCTTTCCCACTTGGAGACGCGCCAGGCCCAAAAATGGCCATATATCTAGAGATTGGTCCCACGCCCAAAGAGTCAGCAGGGAAAACTATGCCTTGTACTAAAGCTCTTTGGGAACCGCTTGCGTAGCCCCACACACCTGGGGGCTGCAGGCTTTCCTGCTGCCTTCAGCCTCAAAACCACCCTTTCCCACTTGGCGCCGCGCCAGGCCCAAAAATGGCCATATGTCTGGAGATTGGTCCCACGCCCAAAGAGCCAGCAGGGAAAACTATGCCTTGTTCTAAAGCTCTTTGGGAACCGCTTGCGTAGCCCCACACACCTGGGGGCTGCAGGCTTTCCTGCTGCCTTCAGCCTCAAAACCACCCTTTCCCACATGGCGTCACGCCAGGCACAAAAATGGCCATATGTCTGGAGGTTGGTCCCACGCCCAAAGAGCCAGCAGGGAAAAATATGCCTTGTTCTAAAGCTCTTTTGGAACGGCTTGCGTAGCCCCACAGACCTGGGGGCTGCAGGCTTTCCTGCTGCCTTCAGCCTCAAAACCACCCTTCCCCACATGGCGTCACGCCAGGCACAAAAATGGCCATATGTCTGGAGATTGGTCCCACGCCCAAAGAGCCAGCAGGGAAAGCTATGCCTTGTTCTAAAGCTCTTTGGGAACCGCTTGCGTAGCCCCACACACCTGGGGGCTGCAGGCTTTCCTGCTGCCTTCAGCCTCAAAACCACCCTTTCCCACTTGGCGCCGAGCCAGGCCCAGAAAAGGCCATATGTCTGGAGATTGGTCCCACGCCCAAAGAGCCAGCAGGGAAAACTATGCCTTGTTGTAAAGCTCTTTGGGAACCGCTTGCGTAGCCCCACACACCTGGGGGCTGCAGGCTTTCCTGCTGCCTTCAGCCTCAAAACCACCCTTTCCCACATGGCGTCACGCCAGGCACAAAAATGGCCATATGTCTGGAGATTGGTCCCACGCCCAAAGAGCCAGCAGGGAAAACTATGCCTTGTTCTAAAGCTCTTTGAGAACCGCTTGGTTAGCCCCACACACCTGGGGGCTGCAGGCTTTCCTGCTGCCTTCAGCCTCAAAACCACCCTTTCCCACTTCGCGCCGTGACAGGTCCAGAAAAGGCCATATGTCTGGAGATTGGTCCCACGCCCAAAGAGCCAGCAGGGAAAACTATGCCTTGTTCTAAAGCTCTTTGGGAACCGCTTGCGTAGCCCCACACACCTGGGGGCTGCAGGCTTTCCTGCTGCCTTCAGCCTCAAAAGCACCCTTTCCCACTTGGCGCCGCGCCAGGCCCAAAAATGGCCATATGTCTGGAGACTGGTCCCACGCCCAAGAGCCAGCAGGGAAAACTATGCCTTGTTCTAAAGCTCTTTGGGAACCGCTTGCGTAGCCCCACACACCTGGGGGCTGCAGGCTTTCCTGCTGCCTTCAGCCTCAAAACCAACCTTTCCCACTTGTTCCAGCGCCAGGCACAAAAATGGCCATATGTCTGGAGATTGGTCCCACGCCCAAAGAGCCAGCAGGGAAAACTATGCCTTGTACTAAAGCTCTTTGGGAACCGCTTGCGTAGCCCCACACACCTGGGGGCTGCAGGCTTTCCTGCTGCCTTCAGCCTCAAAACCACCCTTTCCCACATGCCGTCACCCTAGGCCCAAAAATGGCCATATGTCTGGAGATTGGTCCCACGCCCAAAGAGCCAGCAGGGAAAACTATGCCTTGTTCTAAAGCTCTTTGGGAACCGCTTGCATAGCCCCACATACCTGGAGGCTGCAGGCTTTCCTGCTCTCTTCAGCCTCAAAACAACCCTTTCCCACTTGGAGACGCGCCAGGCCCAAAAATGGCCATATGTCTAGAGATTGGTCCCACGCCCAAAGAGCCAGCAGGGAAAACTATGCCTTGTTCTAAAGCTCTTTGGGAACCGCTTGCGTAGCCCCACACACCTGGGGGCTGCAGGCTTTCCTGCTGCCTTCAGCCTCAAAACCACCCTTTCCAACTTGGCGTCGCGCCAGGCACAAAAATGGCCATATGTCTGGAGACTGGTCCCACGCCCAAAGAGCCAGCAGGGAAAACTATGCCTTTTTCTAAAGCTCTTTGGGAACCGCTTGCGTAGCCCCACACACCTGGGGGCTGCAGGCTTTCCTGCTGCCTTCAGCCTCAAAACCACCCTTTCCCACATGGCGTCACGCCAGGCACAAAAATGGCCATATGTCTGGAGACTGGTCCCACGCCCAAAGAGCCAGCAGGGAAAACTATGCCTTGTTCTAAAGCTCTTTGGGAACCGCTTGCGTAGCCCCACAGACCTGGGGGCTGCAGGCTTACCTGCTGCCTTCAGCCTCAAAACCACCCTTTCCCACTTGGCGCCGCGCCAGGCCCAAAAATGGCCATATGTCTGGAGACTGGTCCCACGCCCAAAGAGCCAGCAGGGAAAACTATGCCTTGTTCTAAAGCTCTTTGGGAACCGCTTGCGTAGCCCCACACACCTGGGGGCTGCAGGCTTTCCTGCTGCCTTCAGCCTCAAAACCACCCTTTCCCACTTGGCGCCGCGGCAGGCCCAAAAATGGCCATATGTCTGGAGACTGGTCCCACGCCCAAAGAGCCAGCAGGGAAAACTATGCCTTGTTCTAAAGCTCTTTGGGAACCGCTTGCGTAGCCCCACACACCTGGGGGCTGCAGGCTTTCCTGCTGCCTTCAGGCTCAAAACCACCCTTTCCTACTTGGCGCCGCGCCAGGCACAAAAATGGCCATATGTCTGGAGACTGGTCCCATGCCCAAAGAGCCAGCAGGGAAAACTATGCCTTGTTCTAAAGCTCTTTGGGAACCGCTTGCGTAGCCCCACACACCTGCGGGCTGCAGGCTTTCCTGCTGCCTTCAGGCTCAAAACCACCCTTTCCCACTTGGCGCCGCGCCATGCCCAAAAATGGCCATATGTCTGGAGACTGGTCCCACGCCCAAAGAGCCAGCAGGGAAAGCTATGCCTTGTTCTAAAGCTCTTTGGGAACCGCTTGCGTAGCCCCACAGACCTGGGGGCTGCAGGCTTTCCTGCTGCCTTCAGCCTCAAAACCACCCTTTCCCACTTGGCCTCGTGCCAGGCACGAAAATGGCATTATGTCTGGAGACTGGTCCCACGCCCAAAGAGCCAGCAGGGAAAACTATGCCTTGTTCTAAAGCTCTTTGGGAACCGCTTGCGTGGCCCCACAGACCTGGGGGGTGCAGGCTTTCCTGCTGCCTTCAGCCTCAAAACCACCCTTTCCCACTTGGCCTCGTGCCAGGCACGAAAATGGCCATATGTCTGGAGACTGGTCCCTTTCCCAAAGAGCCAGCAGGGAAAACTATGCCTTGTTGTAAAGCTCTTTGGGAACCGCTTGCATAGCCCCACAGACCTGGGGGCTGCAGGCTTTTCTGGCACCTTCAGCCTCAAAACCACCCTTTCCCACTTGGCGCTGCGCCAGGCCCAAAAATGGCCATATGTCTGGAGGTTGGTCCCACGCCCAAAGAGCCAGCAGGGAAAACTATGCCTTGTTCTAAAGCTCTTTGGGAACCGCTTGCTTAGCCCCACACACCTGGGGTCTGCAGGCTTTCCTGCTGCCTTCAGCCTCAAAACCACCCTTTCCCACTTGGCGCCGCGCCAGGCCCAAAAATGGCCATATGTCTGGAGACTGGTCCCACGCCCAAGAGCCAGCAGGGAAAACTATGCCTTGTTGTAAAGCTCTTTGGGAACCGCTTGCGTAGCCCCACACACCTGGGGGCTGCAGACTTTTCTGGCACCTTCAGCCTCAAAACCACCCTTTCCCACATGGCGTCACGCCAGGCACAAAAATGGCCATATGTCTGGAGGTTGGTTCCACGCCTAAAGAGCCAGCAGGGAAAACTATGCCTTGTTCTAAAGCTCTTTGGGAACCGCTTGCTTAGCCCCACACACCTGGGGGCTGCAGGTTTCCTGATGCCTTCAGGCTCAAAACCACCCTTTCCCACTTGGCGCCGCGCCAGGCCCAAAAATGGCCATATGTCTGGAGACTGGTCCCACGCCCAAAGAGCCAGCAGGGAAAACTATGCCTTGTTCTAAAGCTCTTTGGGAACGGCTTGCGTAGCCCCACAGACCTGGGGGCTGCAGGCTTTTCTGGCACCTTCAGCCTCAAAACCACCCTTTCCCACATGGCGCCACCCCAGGCACGAAAATGGCCATATGTCTGGAGGTTGGTCCCACGCCCAAAGAGCCAGCAGAGAAAACTTTGCCTTGTTCTAAAGCTCTTTGGGAACCGCTTGCGTGGCCCCACAGACCTGGGGGCTGCAGGCTTTCCTGCTGCCTTCAGCCTCAAAACCACCCTTTCCCACTTGGCGCCGCGCCAGGCCCAAAAATGGCCATATGTCTGGAGATTGGTCCCACGCCCAAAGAGCCAGCAGGGAAAACTATGCCTTGTTCTAAAGCTCTTTGGGAACCGCTTGCGTAGCCCCACACACCTGGGGGCTGCAGGCTTTTCTGGCACCTTCAGCCTCAAAACCACCCTTTCCCGCATGGCGTCACGCCAGGCACGAAAATGGCCATATGTCTGGAGGTTGGTCCCACACCCAAAGAGCCAGCAGGGAAAGCTATGCCTTGTTCTAAAGCTCTTTGGGAACCGCTTTCGTGACCCCACAGACCTGGGGGGTGCAGGCTTTCCTGCTGCCTTCAGCCTCAAAACCACCCTTTCCCACTTGGCCTCGTGCCAGGCACGAAAATGGCCATATGTCTGGAGACTGGTCCCTTTCCCAAAGAGCCAGCAGGGAAAACTATGCCTTGTTCTAAAGCTCTTTGGGAACCGCTTGCTTAGCCCCACAAACCTGGGGTCTGCAGGCTTTCCTGCTGCCTTCAGCCTCAAAACCACCCTTTCCCACTTGGCGCCGCGCCAGGCCCAAAAATGGCCATATGTCTGGAGACTGGTCCCATGCCCAGAGCCAGCAGGGAAAACTATGCCTTGTTCTAAAGCTCTTTGGGAACCGCTTGCGTAGCCCCACACACCTGGGGGCTGCAGGCTTTTCCGGCACCTTTAGCCTCAAAACCACCCTTTCCCACATGGCGTCACGCCAGGCACGAAAATGGCCATATGTCTGGAGGTTGGTCCCACGCTCAAAGAGCCAGCAGGGAAAACTATGCCTTGTTCTAAAGCTCTTTGGGAACCGCTTGCGTAGCCCCACAGACCTGGGGGGTGCAGGCTTTTCTGGCACCTTCAGCCTCAAAACCACCCTTTCCCACATGGCGTCACGCCAGGCACATAATGGCCATATGTCTGGAGATTGGTCCCACGCCGAAAGAGCCAGCAGGTAAAACTATGCCTTGTTCTAAAGCTCTTTGGGAACCGCTTGCGTAGCCCCACACACCTGGGGGCTGCAGGCTTTCCTGCTACCTTCAGCCTCAAAACCACCCTTTCCCGCTTGGCCTCGTGCAAGGCACGAAAATGGCCATATGTCTGGAGACTGGTCCCTTTCCCAAAGAGCCAGCAGGGAAAACTATGCCTTGTTCTAAAGCTCTTTGGGAACCGCTTGCGTGGCCCCACACACCTGGGGGCTGCAGGCTTTCCTGCTGCCTTCAGCCTCAAAACCACCCTTTCCCACTTGGCGTCGCGCCAGGCACAAAAATGGCTATATTTCTGGAGACTGGTCCCACGCCCAAAGAGCCAGCAGGGAAAACTATGCCTTGTTCTAAAGCTCTTTGGGAACCGCTTGTGTGGCCCCACAGACCTGCGGGCTGCAGACTTTCCTCCTGCCTTCAGCCTCAAAACCACCCTTTCCCACTTGGCGCCGCGCCAGGCACAAAAATGGCCATATGTCTGGAGACTGGTCCCACGCCCAAAGAGCCAGCAGGGAAAATTATGCCTTGTCTAAAGCTCTTTGGGAACCGCTTGCGTGGCCCCACAGACCAGGGGGGTGCAGGCTTTCCTGCTGCCTTAAGCCTCAAAACCACCCTTTCCCACTTGGCGTCGCGCCAGGCACAAAAATGGCTATATTTCTGGAGACTGGTCCCACGCCGAAAGAGCCAGCAGGGAAAACTATGCCTTGTTCTAAAGCTCTTTGGGAACCGCTTGCGTGGCCCCACACACCTGGGGGCTGCAGGCTTTCCTGCTGCCTTCAGCCTCAAAAACTCCCTTTCACACTTGGCCCCGCTCCAGACTCAAAAATGGCCATAAGTCTGGAGATTGGTCCCACGCCCAAAGAGCCAGCAGGAAAAACTATGCCTTGTACTAAAGCTCTTTGGGAACCGCTTGCGTAGCCCCACACACCTGGGGGCTGCAGGCTTTTCTGGCACCTTCAGCCTCAAAACCACCCTTTCCCACATGGCGTCACGCCAGGCACATAATGGCCATATGTCTGGAGATTGGTCCCACGCCCAAAGAGCCAGCAGGGAAAACTATGCCTTGTTCTAAAGCTCTTTGGGAACCGCTTGCGTAGCCCCACACACCTGGGGGCTGCAGGCTTTCCTGCTGCCTTCAGCCTCAAAACCACCCTTTCCCACTTGGCGCCACGCCAGGCCCAAAAATGGCCATATGTCTGGAGGTTGGTCCCACGCCGAAAGAGCCAGCAGGGAAAACTATGCCTTGTTGTAAAGCTCTTTGGGAACCGCTTGCGTAGCCCTACACACCTGGGGGCTGCAGGCTTTTCTGGCACCTTCAGCCTCAAAACCACCCTTTCCCACATGGCCTCACGCCAGGCACAAAAATGGCCATATGTCTGGAGGTTGGTCCCACGCCCAAAGAGCCAGCAGGGAAAACTATGCCTTGTTCTAAAGCTCTTTGGGAACCGCTTGCTTAGCCCCACACACCTGGGGGCTGCAGGCTTTCCTGCTGCCTTCAGCCTCAAAACCACCCTTTCCCACTTGACGCCGCGCCAGGCCCAAAAATGGCCATATGTCTGGAGACTGGTCCCACGCCCAAGAGCCAGCAGGGAAAACTATGCCTTGTTCTAAAGCTCTTTGGGAACGGCTTGCGTAGCCCCACACACCTGGGGGCTGCAGGCTTTCCTGCTGCCTTCAGCCTCAAAACCACCCTTTCCCACTTGGCGCCGCGCCAGGCCCAAAAATGGCCATATGTCTGGAGACTGGTCCCACGCCCAAAGAGCCAGCAGGGAAAACTATGCCTTGTTCTAAAGCTCTTTGGGAACCGCTTGCGTAGCCCCACACACCTGGGGGCTGCAGGCTTTCCTGCTGCCTTCAGGCTCAAAACCACCCTTTCCCACTTGGCGCCGCGCCAGGCCCAAAAATGGCCATATGTCTGGAGGTTGGTCCCACGCCCAAGAGACAGCAGGGAAAACTATGCCTTGTTCTAAAGCTCTTTGGGAACCGCTTGCGTAGCCCCACACACCTGGGGGCTGCAGGCTTTCCTGCTGCCTTCAGGCTCAAACGCCCCTTTCCCACTTGTCCCAGCGCCAGGCACAAAAACGGCCATATGTCTGGACATTGGTCCCACGCCGAAAGAGCCAGCAGGGAAAACTATGCCTTGTTCTAAAGCTCTTTGGGAACCGCTTGCGTAGCCCCACACACCTGGGGGCTGCAGGCTTTCCTGCTGCCTTCAGCCTCAAAACCACCCTTTCCCACTTGGCGCCGCGCCAGGCCCAAAAATGGCTATATGTCTGGAGACTGGTCCCACGCCCAAGAGCCAGCAGGGAAAACAATGCCTTGTTGTAAAGCTCTTTGGGAACCGCTTGCGTAGCCCCACACACCTGGGGGCTGCAGGCTTTCCTGCTGCCTTCAGCCTCAAAACCACCCTTTCCCACTTGTCCCAGCGCCAGGCACAAAAATGGCCATATGTCTGGAGATTGGTCCCACGCCCAAAGAGCCAGCAGGGAAAACTATGCCTTGTACTAAAGCTCTTTGGGAACCGCTTGCGTAGCCCCACACACCTGGGGGCTGCAGGCTTTCCTGCTGCCTTCAGCCTCAAAACCACCCTTTCCCACATGCCGTCACCCCAGGCCCAAAAATGGCCATATATCTGGAGACTGGTCCCACGCCCAAAGAGCCAGGAGGGAAAACTATGCCTTGTTCTAAAGCTCTTTGGGAACCGCTTGCGTAGCCCCACACACCTGGGGGCTGCAGGCTTTCCTGCTGCCTTCAGCCTCAAAACAACCCTTTCCCACTTGGCGTCGCGCCAGGCACAAAAATGGCCATATGTCTGGAGATTGGTCCCACGCCCAAAGAGCCAGCAGGGAAAACTATGCCTTGTTCTAAAGCTCTTTGGGAACCGCTTGCGTAGCCCCACACACCTGGGGGCTGCAGGCTTTCCTACTGCCTTCAGCCTCAAAACCACCCTTTCCCACTTGGCGCCGCGCCAGGTCCAGAAAAGGCCATATGTCTGGAGATTGGTCCCACGCCCAAAGAGCCAGCAGGGAAAACTATGCCTTGTTCTAAAGCTCTTTGGGAACCGCTTGCGTAGCCCCACACACCTGGGGGCTGCAGGCTTTCCTGCTGCCTTCAGCCTCAAAACCACCCTTTCCCACATGGCGTCACGCCAGGCACAAAAATGGCCATATGTCTGGAGGTTGGTCCCACGCCCAAAGAGCCAGCAGGGAAAAATATGCCTTGTTCTAAAGCTCTTTTGGAACGGCTTGCGTAGCCCCACAGACCTGGGGGCTGCAGGCTTTCCTGCTGCCTTCAGCCTCAAAACCACCCTTTCCCACTTGGCGCCGCGCCAGGCCCAGGAAAGGCCATATGTCTGGAGATTGGTCCCACGCCCAAAGAGCCAGCAGGGAAAACTATGCCTTGTTGTAAAGCTCTTTGGGAACCGCTTGCGTAGCCCCACACACCTGCGGGCTGCAGGCTTTCCTGCTGCCTTCAGCCTCAAAACCACCCTTTCCCACTTGGCGCCGCGCCAGGCACAAAAATGGCCATATGTCTGGAGACTGGTCCCACGCCCAAAGAGCCAGCAGGGAAAACTATGCCTTGTTCTAAAGCTCTTTGGGAACGGCTTGCGTAGCCCCACAGACCTGGGGGCTGCAGGCTTTCCTGCTGCCTTCAGCCTCAAAACCACCCTTTCCCACATGGTGTCACGCCAGGCACAAAAATGGCCATATGTCTGGAGGTTGGTCCCACGCCCAAAGAGCCAGCAGGGAAAAATATGCCTTGTTCTAAAGCTCTTTGGGAACCGCTTGCGTAGCCCCACAGACCTGCGGGCTGCAGGCTTTCCTGCTGCCTTAAGCCTCAAAAGCACCCTTTCCCACATGCCGTCACGCCAGGCACAAAAATGGCCATATGTCTGGAGATTGGTCCCACGCCCAAAGAGCCAGCAGGGAAAACTATGCCTTGTTCTAAAGCTCTTTGGGAACCGCTTGCGTAGCCCCACACACCTGGGGGCTGCAGGCTTTCCTGCTGCCTTCAGCCTCAAAACCACCCTTTCCCACTTGGCGTCGCGCCAGGCACAAAAATGGCCATATGTCTGGAGATTGGTCCCACGCCCAAAGAGCCAGCAGGGAAAACTATGCCTTGTTCTAAAGCTCTTTGGGAACCGCTTGCGTAGCCCCACACACCTGGGGGCTGCAGGCTTTCCTGCTGCCTTCAGCCTCAAAACCACCCTTTCCCACATGCCGTCACCCTAGGCCCAAAAATGGCCATATGTCTGGAGATTGGTCCCACGTCCAAAGAGCCAGCAGGGAAAACTATGCCTTGTTCTAAAGCTCTTTGGGAACCGCTTGCATAGCCCCACATACCTGGAGACTGCAGGCTTTCCTGCTCTCTTCAGCCTCAAAACAACCCTTTCCCACTTGGCGCCGCGCCAGGCCCAAAAATGGCCATATGTCTGGAGATTGGTCCCACGCCCAAAGAGCCAGCAGGGAAAACTATGCCTTGTTCTAAAGCTCTTTGGGAACCGCTTGCGTAGCCCCACACACCTGGGGGCTGCAGGCTTTCCTGCTGCCTTCAGCCTCAAAACCACCCTTTCCAACTTGGCGTCGCGCCAGGCACAAAAATGGCCATATGTCTGGAGACTGGTCCCACGCCCAAAGAGCCAGCAGGGAAAACTATGCCTTTTTCTAAAGCTCTTTGGGAACCGCTTGCGTAGCCCCACAGACCTGGGGGCTGCAGGCTTTCCTGCTGCCTTCAGCCTCAAAACCACCCTTTCCCACATGGCGTCACGCCAGGCACAAAAATGGCCATATGTCTGGAGATTGGTCCCACGCCCAAAGAGCCAGCAGGGAAAACTATGCCTTGTTCTAAAGCTCTTTGAGAACCGCTTGCTTAGCCCCACACACCTGGGGGCTGCAGGCTTTCCTGCTGCCTTCAGCCTCAAAACCACCCTTTCCCACTTCGCGCCTCGACAGGTCCAGAAAAGGCCATATGTCTGGAGATTGGTCCCACGCCCAAAGAGCCAGCAGGGAAAACTATGCCTTGTTCTAAAGCTCTTTGGGAACCGCTTGCGTAGCCCCACACACCTGGGGGCTGCAGGCTTTCCTGCTGCCTTCGGCCTCAAAACCACCCTTTCCCACATGGCGTCACGCCAGGCACAAAAATGGACATATGTCTGGAGGTTGGTCCCACGCCCAAAGAGCCAGGAGGGAAAACTATGCCTTGTTCTAAAGCTCTTTGGGAACCGCTTGCGTAGCCCCACACACCTGGGGGCTGCAGGCTTTCCTGCTGCCTTCGGCCTCAAAACCACCCTTTCCCACTTGGTGCCGCGCCAGGCTCAAAAATGGCCATATGTCTGGAGGTTGGTCCCACGCCCAAAGAGCCAGCAGGGAAAACTATGCCTTGTTCTAAAGCTCTTTGGGAACCGCTTGCGTAGCCCCACACACCTGGGGGCTGCAGGCTTTCCTGCTGCCTTCAGCCTCAAAACCACCCTTTCCGACTTGGCGCCGCGCCAGGCCCAAAAATGACCATATGTCTGGAGACTGGTCCCATGCCCAAAGAGCCAGCAGGGAAAACTATGCCTTGTTCTAAAGCTCTTTGGGAACCGCTTGCGTAGCCGCACAGACCTGGGGGCTGCAGGCTTTCCTGCTGCCTTCAGCCTTAAAACCACCCTTTCCCACTTGGCGCCGCGCCAGGCCCAAAAATGACCATATGTCTGGAGATTGGTCCGACGCCCAAAGAGCCAGCAGGGAAAACTATGCCTTGTTCTAAAGCTCTTTGGGAACCGCTTGCGTAGCCCCACACACCTGGGGGCTGCAGGCTTTCCTGCTCTCTTCAGCCTCAAAGGCACCCTTTCTCACATGGCGCCGCGCCAGGCACAAAAATGGCCATATGGCTGGAGACTGGTCCCACGCTCAAAGAGCCAGCAGGGAAAACTATGCCTTGTTCTAAAGCTCTTTGGGAACCGCTTGCGTAGCCCCACAGACCTGGGGGCTGCAGGCTTTCCTGCTGCCTTCAGCCTCAAAACCACCCTTTCCCACTTGGCGCCGCGCCAGGTCCAGAAAAGGCCATATGTCTGGAGATTGGTCCCACGCCCAAAGAGCCAGCAGGGAAAACTATGCCTTGTTCTAAAGCTCTTTGGGAACCGCTTGCGTAGCCCCACACACCTGGGGGCTGCAGGCTTTCCTGCTGCCTTCAGCCTCAAAACCACCCTTTCCCACATGGCGTCACGCCAGGCACAAAAATGGCCATATGTCTGGAGGTTGGTCCCACGCCCAAAGAGCCAGCAGGGAAAAATATGCCTTGTTCTAAAGCTCTTTTGGAACGGCTTGCGTAGCCCCACAGACCTGGGGGCTGCAGGCTTTCCTGCTGCCTTCAGCCTCAAAACCACCCTTTCCCACTTGGCGCCGCGCCAGGCCCAGGAAAGGCCATATGTCTGGAGATTGGTCCCACGCCCAAAGAGCCAGCAGGGAAAACTATGCCTTGTTGTAAAGCTCTTTGGGAACCGCTTGCGTAGCCCCACACACCTGCGGGCTGCAGGCTTTCCTGCTGCCTTCAGCCTCAAAACCACCCTTTCCCACTTGGCGCCGCGCCAGGCACAAAAATGGCCATATGTCTGGAGACTGGTCCCACGCCCAAAGAGCCAGCAGGGAAAACTATGCCTTGTTCTAAAGCTCTTTGGGAACGGCTTGCGTAGCCCCACACACCTGGGGGCTGCAGGCTTTCCTGCTGCCTTCAGCCTCAAAACCACCCTTTCCCACATGGTGTCACGCCAGGCACAAAAATGGCCATATGTCTGGAGGTTGGTCCCACGCCCAAAGAGCCAGCAGGGAAAAATATGCCTTGTTCTAAAGCTCTTTGGGAACCGCTTGCGTAGCCCCACAGACCTGCGGGCTGCAGGCTTTCCTGCTGCCTTAAGCCTCAAAAGCACCCTTTCCCACATGCCGTCACGCCAGGCACAAAAATGGCCATATGTCTGGAGATTGGTCCCACGCCCAAAGAGCCAGCAGGGAAAACTATGCCTTGTTCTAAAGCTCTTTGGGAACCGCTTGCGTAGCCCCACACACCTGGGGGCTGCAGGCTTTCCTGCTGCCTTCAGCCTCAAAACCACCCTTTCCCACTTGGCGTCGCGCCAGGCACAAAAATGGCCATATGTCTGGAGATTGGTCCCACGCCCAAAGAGCCAGCAGGGAAAACTATGCCTTGTTCTAAAGCTCTTTGGGAACCGCTTGCGTAGCCCCACACACCTGGGGGCTGCAGGCTTTCCTGCTGCCTTCAGCCTCAAAACCACCCTTTCCCACATGCCGTCACCCTAGGCCCAAAAATGGCCATATGTCTGGAGATTGGTCCCACGTCCAAAGAGCCAGCAGGGAAAACTATGCCTTGTTCTAAAGCTCTTTGGGAACCGCTTGCATAGCCCCACATACCTGGAGACTGCAGGCTTTCCTGCTCTCTTCAGCCTCAAAACAACCCTTTCCCACTTGGCGCCGCGCCAGGCCCAAAAATGGCCATATGTCTGGAGATTGGTCCCACGCCCAAAGAGCCAGCAGGGAAAACTATGCCTTGTTCTAAAGCTCTTTGGGAACCGCTTGCGTAGCCCCACACACCTGGGGGCTGCAGGCTTTCCTGCTGCCTTCAGCCTCAAAACCACCCTTTCCAACTTGGCGTCGCGCCAGGCACAAAAATGGCCATATGTCTGGAGACTGGTCCCACGCCCAAAGAGCCAGCAGGGAAAACTATGCCTTTTTCTAAAGCTCTTTGGGAACCGCTTGCGTAGCCCCACAGACCTGGGGGCTGCAGGCTTTCCTGCTGCCTTCAGCCTCAAAACCACCCTTTCCCACATGGCGTCACGCCAGGCACAAAAATGGCCATATGTCTGGAGATTGGTCCCACGCCCAAAGAGCCAGCAGGGAAAACTATGCCTTGTTCTAAAGCTCTTTGAGAACCGCTTGCTTAGCCCCACACACCTGGGGGCTGCAGGCTTTCCTGCTGCCTTCAGCCTCAAAACCACCCTTTCCCACTTCGCGCCTCGACAGGTCCAGAAAAGGCCATATGTCTGGAGATTGGTCCCACGCCCAAAGAGCCAGCAGGGAAAACTATGCCTTGTTCTAAAGCTCTTTGGGAACCGCTTGCGTAGCCCCACACACCTGGGGGCTGCAGGCTTTCCTGCTGCCTTCGGCGTCAAAACCACCCTTTCCCACATGGCGTCACGCCAGGCACAAAAATGGACATATGTCTGGAGGTTGGTCCCACGCCCAAAGAGCCAGGAGGGAAAACTATGCCTTGTTCTAAAGCTCTTTGGGAACCGCTTGCGTAGCCCCACACACCTGGGGGCTGCAGGCTTTCCTGCTGCCTTCAGCCTCAAAACCACCCTTTCCGACTTGGCGCCGCGCCAGGCCCAAAAATGACCATATGTCTGGAGACTGGTCCCATGCCCAAAGAGCCAGCAGGGAAAACTATGCCTTGTTCTAAAGCTCTTTGGGAACCGCTTGCGTAGCCGCACAGACCTGGGGGCTGCAGGCTTTCCTGCTGCCTTCAGCCTTAAAACCACCCTTTCCCACTTGGCGCCGCGCCAGGCCCAAAAATGACCATATGTCTGGAGATTGGTCCGACGCCCAAAGAGCCAGCAGGGAAAACTATGCCTTGTTCTAAAGCTCTTTGGGAACCGCTTGCGTAGCCCCACACACCTGGGGGCTGCAGGCTTTCCTGCTCTCTTCAGCCTCAAAGGCACCCTTTCTCACATGGCGCCGCGCCAGGCACAAAAATGGCCATATGGCTGGAGACTGGTCCCACGCTCAAAGAGCCAGCAGGGAAAACTATGCCTTGTTCTAAAGCTCTTTGGGAACCGCTTGCGTAGCCCCACAGACCTGGGGGCTGCAGGCTTTCCTGCTGCCTTCAGCCTCAAAACCACCCTTTCCCACTTGGCGCCGCACCAGGCCCAAAAATGGCCATATGTCTGGAGACTGGTCCCACGCCCAAAGAGCCAGCAGGGAAAACTATGCCTTGTTCTAAAGCTCTTTGGGAACCGCTTGCGTAGCCCCACACACCTTGGGGCTGCAGGCTTTCCTGCTGCCTTCAGCCTCAAAACCACCCTTTCCCACATGGCGTCACGCCAGGCATAAAAATGGCCATATGTCTGGAGATTGGTCCCACGCCCAAAGAGCCAGCAGGGAAAACTATGCCTTGTTCTAAAGCTCTTTGGGAACCGCTTGCGTAGCCCCACACACCTGGGGGCTGCAAGCTTTCCTGCTGCCTTCAGCCTCAAAACCACCCTTTCCCACTTGGCGCCGCGCGAGGCCCAAAAATGGCCATATGTCTGGAGGTTGGTCCCACGCCCAAAGAGCCAGCAGGGAAAACTATGCCTTGTTCTAAACCTCTTTGGGAACCGCTTGCGTAGCCCCACACACCTGGGGGCTGCAAGCTTTCCTGCTGCCTTCAGCCTCAAAACCACCCTTTCCCACTTGGCGCCGCGCGAGGCCCAAAAATGGCCATATGTCTGGAGGTTGGTCCCACGCCCAAAGAGCCAGCAGGGAAAACTATGCCTTGTTCTAAAGCTCTTTGGGAACTGCTTGCCTGGCCTCACAGACCTGGGGGCTGCAGGCTTTCTTGCTCTCTTCAGCCTCAAAACCACCCTTTCCCACTTGGTGTCACGCCAGGCACAAAAATGGCCATATGTCTGGAGATTGGTCCCACGCCCAAAGAGCCAGCAGGGAAAACTATGCCTTGTACTAAAGCTCTTTGGGAACCGCTTGCGTAGCCCCACACACCTGGGGGCTGCAGGCTTTTCTGGCACCCTCAGCCTCAAAACCACCCTTTCCCACATGGCGTCACGCCAGGCAGAAAAATGGCCATATAGCTGGAGATTGGTCCCACGCCCAAAGAGCCAGCAGGGAAAACTACGCCTTGTTCTAAAGCTCTTTGGGAACCGCTTGCGTAGCCCCACACACCTGGGGGCTGCAGGCTTTCCTGCTGCCTTCGGCCTCAAAACCACCCTTTCCCACATGGCGTCACCCCAGGCACAAAAATGGCCATATGTCTGGAGGTTGGTCCCACGCCCAAAGAGCCAGCAGGGAAAACTATGCCTTGTTCTAAACCTCTTTGGGAACCGCTTGCGTAGCCGCACACACCTGGGGGCTGCAGGCTTTCCTCCTGCCTTCAGCCTCAAAACCACCCTTTCCCACTTGGCGCCGCGCCAGGCCCAAAAATGGCCATATGTCTGGAGGTTGGTCCCACGCCGAAAGAGCCAGCAGGGAAAGCTATGCCTTGTTCTAAAGCTCTTTGGGAACGGCTTGCGTAGCCCCACACACCTGGGGGCTGCAGGCTTTCCTGCTCTCTTCAGCCTCAAAACCACCCTTTCCCACTTGGTGTCACGCCAGGCACAAAAATGGCCATATGTCTGGAGATTGGTCCCACGCCGAAAGAGCCAGCAGGGAAAACTATGCCTTGTACTAAAGCTCTTTGGGAACCGCTTGCGTAGCCCCACACACCTGGGGGCTGCAGGCTTTCCTGCTGCCTTCAGCCTCAAAACCACCCTTTCCCACATGGCGTCACGCCAGGCACAAAAATGGCCATATGTCTGGAGGTTGGTCCCACGCCGAAAGAGCCAGCAGGGAAAACTATGCCTTGTTCTAAAGCTCTTTGGGAACCGCTTGCGTGGCCTCACAGACCTGGGGGCTGCAGGCTTTCCTGCTGCCTTCAGCCTCAAAACCACCCTTTCCCACTTGGCGCCGCACCAGGCCCAAAAATGGCCATATGTCTGGAGACTGGTCCCACGCCCAAAGAGCCAGCAGGGAAAACTATGCCTTGTTCTAAAGCTCTTTGGGAACCGCTTGCGTAGCCCCACACACCTGGGGGCTGCAAGCTTTCCTGCTGCCTTCAGCCTCAAAACCACCCTTTCCCACTTGGCGCCGCGCCAGGCCCAAAAATGGCCATATGTCTGGAGACTGGTCCCACGGCCACAGAGCCAGCAGGGAAAACTATGCCTTGTTCTAAAGCTCTTTGGGAACCGCTTGCGTAGCCCCACACACCTGGGGGCTGCAGGCTTTTCTGGCACCCTCAGCCTCAAAACCACCCTTTCCCACATGGCGTCACGCCAGGCAGAAAAATGGCCATATAGCTGGAGATTGGTCCCACGCCCAAAGAGCCAGCAGGGAAAACTACGGCTTGTTCTAAAGCTCTTTGGGAACCGCTTGCGTAGCCCCACACACCTGGGGGCTGCAGGCTTTCCTGCTGCCTTCGGCCTCAAAACCACCCTTTCCCACATGGCGTCACGCCAGGCACAAAAATGGCCATATGTCTGGAGGTTGGTCCCACGCCCAAAGAGCCAGCAGGGAAAACTATGCCTTGTACTAAAGCTCTTTGGGAACCGCTTGCGTAGCCCCACACACCTGGGGGCTGCAGGCTTTCCTGCTGCCTTCAGCCTCAAAACCACCCTTTCCCACATGGCGTCACGCCAGGCACAAAAATGGCCATATGTCTGGAGGTTGGTCCCACGCCGAAAGAGCCAGCAGGGAAAACTATGCCTTGTTCTAAAGCTCTTTGGGAACCGCTTGCGTGGCCTCACAGACCTGGGGGCTGCAGGCTTTCCTGCTGCCTTCAGCCTCAAAACCACCCTTTCCCACTTGGCGCCGCACCAGGCCCAAAAATGGCCATATGTCTGGAGACTGGTCCCACGCCCAAAGAGCCAGCAGGGAAAACTATGCCTTGTTCTAAAGCTCTTTGGGAACCGCTTGCGTAGCCCCACACACCTGGGGGCTGCAAGCTTTCCTGCTGCCTTCAGCCTCAAAACCACCCTTTCCCACTTGGCGCCGCGCCAGGCCCAAAAATGGCCATATGTCTGGAGACTGGTCCCACGGCCACAGAGCCAGCAGGGAAAACTATGCCTTGTTCTAAAGCTCTTTGGGAACCGCTTGCGTAGCCCCACACACCTGGGGGCTGCAGGCTTTTCTGGCACCCTCAGCCTCAAAACCACCCTTTCCCACATGGCGTCACGCCAGGCAGAAAAATGGCCATATAGCTGGAGATTGGTCCCACGCCCAAAGAGCCAGCAGGGAAAACTACGGCTTGTTCTAAAGCTCTTTGGGAACCGCTTGCGTAGCCCCACACACCTGGGGGCTGCAGGCTTTCCTGCTGCCTTCGGCCTCAAAACCACCCTTTCCCACATGGCGTCACGCCAGGCACAAAAATGGCCATATGTCTGGAGGTTGGTCCCACGCCCAAAGAGCCAGCAGGGAAAACTATGCCTTGTTCTAAAGCTCGTTGGGAACCGCTTGCGTAGCCGCACACACCTGGGGGCTGCAGGCTTTCCTCCTGCCTTCAGCCTCAAAACCACCCTTTCCCACTTGGCGTCGCGCCAGGCCCAAAAATGACCATATGTCTGGAGATTGGTCTGACGCCCAAAGAGCCAGCAGGGAAAACTATGCCTTGTTCTAAAGCTCTTTGGGAACTGCTTGCGTAGCCCCACACACCTGGGGGCTGCAGGCTTTCCTGCTCTCTTCAGGCTCAAAGGCACCCTTTCCCACTTGTCGCCACGCCAGACCCAAAAATGGCCATATGTCTGGAGACTGGTCCCACGCCCAAAGAGCCAGCAGGGAAAACTATGCCTTGTTCTAAAGCTCTTTGGGAACTGCTTGCGTAGCCCACAGACCTGGGGACTGCAGGCTTTCCTGCTGCCTTCAGCCTCCAAACAACCCTTTCCCACATGGCGCTGCGCGAGGCCCAAAAATGGCCATATGTCTGGAGACTGGTCCCACGCTCAAAGAGCCAGCAGGGAAAACTATGCCTTGTTCTATAGCTCTTTGGGAACCGCTTGCGTAGCCCCTCACACCTGGGGGCTGCAGGCTTTTCTGCCACCTGCAGCCTCAAAACCACCCTTTCCCACTTGGTGTCACGCCAGGCCCAAAAATGGCCATATGTCTGGAGATTGGTCCCACGCCGAAAGAGCCAGCAGGGAAAACTATGCCTTGTTCTAAAGCTCTTTGGGAACTGATTGCGTAGCCGCACAGACCTTGGGGCTGCAGGCTCTCCTGCTGCCTTCAGCCTCAAAACCACCCTTTCCCACTTGCCGTCGCGGAAGACCCAAAAATGGCCATATGTCTGGAGGTTGGTCCCACGCCCAAAGAGCCAGCAGGGAAAACTATGCCTTGTTCTAAAGCTCTTTGGGAACTGCTTGCGTAGCCCCACACACCTGGGGGCTGCAGGCTTTCCTGCTGCCTTCAGCCTCAAAACCACCCTTTCCCACATGGCGCTGCGCGAGGCCCAAAATTGGCCATATGTCTGGAGACTGGTCCCACGCCCAAAGAGCCAGCAGGGAAAACTATGCCTTGTTCTAAAGCTCTTTGGGAACCGCTTGCGTAGCCCCACACACCTGGGGGCTGCAGGCTTTTCTGGCACCTGCAGCCTCAAAACCACCCTTTCCCACATGGTGTCACGACAGGCACAAAAATGGCCATATGTGTGGAGATTTGTCCCACGCCCAAAGAGCCAGCAGGGAAAACTATGCCTTGTTCTAAAGCTCTTTGGGAACCGCTTGCGTAGCCCCACACACCTGGGGGGTACAGGCTTTCCTATTGCCTTCAGCCTCAAAACCACCCTTTCCCACTTCGCGCTGCGCCAGGCACAAAAATGGCCATATGTCTGGAGGTTGGTCCCACGCCGGAAGAGCCAGCAGGGAAAACTATGCCTTGTTCTAAAGCTCTTTGGGAACGGCTTGCGTAGCCCCACAGACCTGGGGGCTGCAAGCTTTCCTGCTGCCTTCAGCCTCAAAAACACCCTTTCCCACTTGGCCCCGCGCCAGGCCCAAAAATGGCCATATGTCTGGAGACTGGTCCCACGCCCAAAGAGCCAGCAGGGAAAACTATGCCTTGTTCTAAAGCTCTTTGGGAACCGCTTGCGTAGCCCCACACACCTGGGGGCTGCAAGCTTTCCTGCTGCCTTCAGCCTCAAAACCACCCTTTCCCACATGGCGCTGCGCGAGGCCCAAAAATGGCCATATGTCTGGAGACTGGTCCCACGCCCAAAGAGCCAGCAGGGAAAACTATGCCTTGTTCTAAAGCTCTTTGGGAACCGCTTGCGTAGCCCCACACACCTGGGGGCTGCAGGCTCTTCTGGCACCTGCAGCCTCAAAACCACCCTTTCCCACATGGTGTCACGACAGGCACAAAAATGGCCATATGTGTGGAGATTGGTCCCTTTCCCAAAGAGCCAGCAGGGAAAACTATGCCTTGTTCTAAAGCTCTTTGGGAACCGCTTGCGTAGCCCCACACACCTGGGGGGTACAGGCTTTCCTACTGCCTTCAGCCTCAAAACCACCCTTTCCCACTTGGCGCTGCGCCAGGCCCAAAAATGGCCATATGTCTGGAGGTTGGTCCCACGCCCAAAGAGCCAGCAGGGAAAACTATGCCTTGTTCTAAAGCTCTTTGGGAACCGCTTGCGTAGCCCCACACACCTGGGGGCTGCAGGCTTTCCTGCTGCCTTCAGCCTCAAAACCACCCTTTCCTACATGGCGTCACGCCAGGCACAAAAATGGCCATATGTCTGGAGTTTGGTCCCACGCCCAAAGAGCCAGCAGGGAAAACTATGCCTTGTTCTAAAGCTCTTTGGGAACCGCTTGCGTAGCCCCACACACCTGGGGGCTGCAAGCTTTCCTGCTGCCTTCAGCCTCAAAAACACCCTTTCCCACATGCCGTCACGCCAGGCCCAAAAATGGCCATATGTCTGGAAACTGGTCCCACGCCCAAAGAGCCAGCAGGGAAAACTATGCCTTGTTCTAAAGCTCTTTGGGAACCGCTTGCGTAGCCCCACACACCTGGGGGCTGCAGGCTTTCCTGCTGCCTTCAGCCTCAAAACCACCCTTTCCCACTTGGCCCCGCGCGAGGCCCAAAAATGGCCATATGTCTGGAGACTGGTCCCACGGCCACAGAGCCAGCAAGGAAAATTATGCCTTGTTGTAAAGCTCTTTGGGAACCGCTTGCGTAGCCCCACAGACCTGGGGGCTGCAGGCTTTTCTGGCACCTGCAGCCTCAAAACCACCCTTTCCCACATGGCGTCACGCCAGGCAGAAAAATGGCCATATGTCTGGAGATTGGTCCCACGCCCAAAGAGCCAGCAGGGAAAATTATGCCTTGTTCTAAAGCTCTTTGGGATCCGCTTGCGTAGCCCCACAGACCTGGGGGCTGCAGGCTTTCCTGCTGCCTTCAGCCTCAAAACCACCCTTTCCCACATGGCGTCACGCCAGGCACAAAAATGGCCATATGTCTGGAGACTGGTCCCACGCCCAAAGAGCCAGCAGGGAAAACTATGCCTTGTTCTAAAGCTCTTTGGGAACGGCTTGCGTAGCCCCACACACCTGGGGGCTGCAGGCTTTCCTGCTGCCTTCAGCCTCAAAACCACCCTTTCCCACTTGGCCCCGCGCGAGGCCCAAAAATGGCCATATGTCTGGAGGTTGGTCCCACGCTCAAAGAGCCAGCAGGGAAAACTATGCCTTGTTCTAAAGCTCTTTGGGAACCGCTTGCGTAGCCCCACACACCTGGGGGCTGCAGACCTTCCTGCTGCCTTCAGCCTCAAAACCACCCTTTCCCACTTGGTGTCACGCCAGGCCCAAAAATGGCCATATGTCTGGAGACTGGTCCCACGCCGAAAGAGCCAGCAGGGAAAACTATGCCTTGTTCTAAAGCTCTTTGGGAACCGCTTGCGTAGCCCCACACACCTGGGGGCTGCAGGCTTTTCTGGCACCTGCAGCCTCAAAACCACCCTTTCCCACATGGTGTCACGACAGGCACAAAAATGGCCATATGTGTGGAGATTTGTCCCACGCCCAAAGAGCCAGCAGGGAAAACTATGCCTTGTTCTAAAGCTCTTTGGGAACCGCTTGCGTAGCCCCACAGACCTGGGGGCTGCAGGCTTTCCTGCTGCCTTCAGCCTCAAAAACACCCTTTCCCACTTGGCGCCGCGCCAGGCACAAAAATGGCCATATGGCTGGAGACTGGTCCCACGCCCAAAGAGCCAGCAGGGAAAACTATGCCTTGTTCTAAAGCTCTTTGGGAACCGCTTGCGTAGACCCACACACCTGGGGGCTGCAGGCTTTCCTGCTGCCTTCAGCCTCAAAACCACCCTTTCCCACATGGCGCTGCGCGAGGCCCAAAAATGGCCATATGTCTGGAGACTGGTCCCACGCCCAAAGAGCCAGCAGGGAAAACTATGCCTTGTTCTAAAGCTCTTTGGGAACCGCTTGCGTAGCCCCACACACCTGGGGGCTGCAGGCTTTTCTGGCACCTGCAGCCTCAAAACCACCCTTTCCCACATGGTGTCACGACAGGCACAAAAATGGCCATATGTGTGGAGATTGGTCCCACGCCCAAAGAGCCAGCAGGGAAAACTATGCCTTGTTCTAAAGCTCTTTGGGAACCGCTTGCGTAGCCCCACACACCTGGGGGGTACAGGCTTTCCTACTGCCTTCAGCCTCAAAACCACCCTTTCCCACTTGGCGCTGCGCCAGGCCCAAAAATGGCCATATGTCTGGAGGTTGGTCCCACGCCCAAAGAGCCAGCAGGGAAAACTATGCCTTGTTCTAAAGCTCTTTGGGAACCGCTTGCGTAGCCCCACACACCTGGGGGCTGCAGGCTTTCCTGCTGCCTTCAGCCTCAAAACCACCCTTTCCTACATGGCGTCACGCCAGGCACAAAAATGGCCATATGTCTGGAGGTTGGTCCCACGCCCAAAGAGCCAGCAGGGAAAACTATGCCTTGTTCTAAAGCTCTTTGGGAACCGCTTGCGTAGCCCCACACACCTGGGGGCTGCAAGCTTTCCTGCTGCCTTCAGCCTCAAAAACACCCTTTCCCACATGCCGTCACGCCAGGCCCAAAAATGGCCATATGTCTGGAGACTGGTCCCACGCCCAAAGAGCCAGCAGGGAAAACTATGCCTTGTTCTAAAGCTCTTTGGGAACCGCTTGCGTAGCCCCACACACCTGGGGGCTGCAGGCTTTCCTGCTGCCTTCAGCCTCAAAACCACCCTTTCCCACTTGGCCCCGCGCGAGGCCCAAAAATGGCCATATGTCTGGAGACTGGTCCCACGGCCACAGAGCCAGCAAGGAAAACTATGCCTTGTTGTAAAGCTCTTTGGGAACCGCTTGCGTAGCCCCACACACCTGGGGGCTGCAGGCTTTTCTGGCACCTGCAGCCTCAAAACCACCCTTTCCCACATGGCGTCACGCCAGGCAGAAAAATGGCCATATGTCTGGAGATTGGTCCCACGCCCAAAGAGCCAGCAGGGAAAACTATGCCTTGTTCTAAAGCTCTTTGGGATCCGCTTGCGTAGCCCCACACACCTGGGGGCTGCAGGCTTTCCTGCTGCCTTCAGCCTCAAAACCACCCTTTCCCACATGGCGTCACGCCAGGCACAAAAATGGCCATATGTCTGGAGACTGGTCCCACGCCCAAAGAGCCAGCAGGGAAAACTATGCCTTGTTCTAAACCTCTTTGGGAACGGCTTGCGTAGCCCCACACACCTGGGGGCTGCAGGCTTTCCTGCTGCCTTCAGCCTCAAAACCACCCTTTCCCACTTGGCCCCGCGCGAGGCCCAAAAATGGCCATATGTCTGGAGGTTGGTCCCACGCTCAAAGAGCCAGCAGGGAAAACTATGCCTTGTTCTAAAGCTCTTTGGGAACCGCTTGCGTAGCCCCACACACCTGGGGGCTGCAGACCTTCCTGCTGCCTTCAGCCTCAAAACCACCCTTTCCCACTTGGTGTCACGCCAGGCCCAAAAATGGCCATATGTCTGGAGACTGGTCCCACGCCGAAAGAGCCAGCAGGGAAAACTATGCCTTGTTCTAAATCTCTTTGGGAACCGCTTGCGTAGCCCCACACACCTGGGGGCTGCAGGCTTTCCTGCTGCGTTCGGCCTCAAAACCACCCTTTCCCACTTGGTGCCGCGCCAGGCCCAATAATGGCAATATGTCTGTAGACTGGTCCCACGCCCAAAGAGCCAGCAGGGAAAACTATGCCTTGTTCTAAAGCTCCTAGGGAACCACTTGCGTAGCCCCACAGACGTGGGTGCTGCAGACTTTCCTGCTGCCTTCATCCTCAAAACCACCCTTTCCCACATGGCATCACGCCAGGCACAAAAATGGCCATATGTCTGGAGATTGGTCCCACGCCCAAAGAGCCAGCAGGGAAAACTATGCCTTGTTCTAAAGCTCTTTGGGAACCGCTTGCGTAGCCCCACACACCTGGGGGCTGCAGGCTTTCCTGCTCTCTTCAGCCTCAAAGGCACCCTTTCCCACTTGGCCCCGCGCGAGGCCCAAAATTGGCCATATGTCTGGAGACTGGTCCCACGCCCAAAGAGCCAGAAGGGAAAACTATGCCTTGTTCTAAAGCTCTTTGGGAACCGCTTGCGTAGCCCCACACACCTGGGGGTTGCAGGTTTTTCTGGCACCTGAAGCCTCAAAACCACCCTTTCCCACATGGCGTCACGCCAGGCCCAAAAATGGCCATATGTCTGGAGGTTGGTCCCACGCCCAAAGAGCCAGCAGGGAAAACTATGCCTTGTTCTAAAGCTCTTTGGGAACCGCTTGCGTAGCCCCACACACCTGGGGGCTGCAGGCTTTCCTGCTGCCTTCGGCCTCAAAACCACCCTTTCCCTCTTGGTGCCGCGCCAGGCCCAATAATGGCCATATGTCTGGAGACTGGTCCCACGCCCAAAGAGCCAGCAGGGAAAACTATGCCTTGTTCTAAAGCTCTTTGGGAACCGCTTGCGTAGCCCCACACACCTGGGGGCTGCAGGCTTTCCTGCTCTCTTCAGCCTCAAAGGCACCCTTTCCCACTTGGCGCCGCGCCAGGCCCAAAAATGGCCATATGTCTGGAGGCTGGTCCCACGCCCAAAGAGCCAGCAGGGGAAAACTATGCCTTGTTCTAAAGCTCCTAGGGAACCACTTGCGTAGCCCCACAGACGTGGGTGCTGCAGACTTTCCTGCTGCCTTCATCCTCAAAACCACCCTTTCCCACATGGCATCACGCCAGGCAGAAAAATGGCCATATGTCTGGAGATTGGTCCCACGCCCAAAGAGCCAGCAGGGAAAACTATGCCTTGTTCTAAAGCTCTTTGGGAACCGCTTGCGTAGCCCCACACACCTGGGGGCTGCAGGCTTTCCTCCTGCCTTCAGCCTCAAAAACACCCTTTCCCACTTGTCGCCGCACCAGGCCCAAAAATGGCCATATGTCTGGAGACTGGTCCCACGCCCAAAGAGCCAGCAGGGAAAACTATGCCTTGTTCTAAACCTCTTTGGGAACCGCTTGCGTAGCCCCACAGACCTGGGGGCTGCAGGCTTTTCTGGCACCTTCAGCCTCAAAACCACCCTTTCCCACATGGCGTCACGCCAGGCACAAAAATGGCCATATGTCTGGAGGTTGGTCCCACGCCCAAAGAGCCAGCAGGGAAAACTATGCCTTGTTCTAAAGCTCTTTGGGAACCGCTTGCGTAGCCCCACACACCTGGGGGCTGCAGGCTTTCCTGCTCTCTTCAGCCTCAAAGGCACCCTTTCCCACTTGGCGCCGCGCCAGGCCCAAAAATGGCCATATGTCTGGAGGCTGGTCCCACGCCCAAAGAGCCAGCAGGGAAAACTATGCCTTGTTCTAAAGCTCCTAGGGAACCACTTGCGTAGCCCCACAGACGTGGGTGCTGCAGACTTTCCTGCTGCCTTCATCCTCAAAACCACCCTTTCCCACATGGCATCACGCCAGGCACAAAAATGGCCATATGTCTGGAGATTGGTCCCACGCCCAAAGAGCCAGCAGGGAAAACTATGCCTTGTTCTAAAGCTCTTTGGGAACCGCTTGCGTAGCCCCACACACCTGGGGGCTGCAGGCTTTCCTCCTGCCTTCAGCCTCAAAAACACCCTTTCCCACTTGTCGCCGCACCAGGCCCAAAAATGGCCATATGTCTGGAGGTTGGTCCCACGCCCAAAGAGCCAGCAGGGAAAACTATGCCTTGTTCTAAACCTCTTTGGGAACCGCTTGCGTAGCCCCACAGACCTGGGGGCTGCAGGCTTTTCTGGCACCTTCAGCCTCAAAACCACCCTTTCCCACATGGCGTCACGCCAGGCACAAAAATGGCCATATGTCTGGAGGTTGGTCCCACGCCCAAAGAGCCAGCAGGGAAAACTATGCCTTGTTCTAAAGCTCTTTGGGAACGGCTTGCGTAGCCCCACACACCTGGGGGCTGCAGGCTTTCCTGCTGCGTTCGGCCTCAAAACCACCCTTTCCCACTTGGTGCCGCGCCAGGCCCAATAATGGCAATATGTCTGGAGACTGGTCCCACGCCCAAAGAGCCAGCAGGGAAAACTATGCCTTGTTCTAAAGCTCCTAGGGAACCACTTGCGTAGCCCCACAGACGTGGGTGCTGCAGACTTTCCTGCTGCCTTCATCCTCAAAACCACCCTTTCCCACATGGCATCACGCCAGGCACAAAAATGGCCATATGTCTGGAGATTGGTCCCACGCCCAAAGAGCCAGCAGGGAAAACTATGCCTTGTTCTAAAGCTCTTTGGGAACCGCTTGCGTAGCCCCACACACCTGGGGGCTGCAGGCTTTCCTGCTCTCTTCAGCCTCAAAGGCACCCTTTCCCACTTGGCCCCGCGCGAGGCCCAAAATTGGCCATATGTCTGGAGACTGGTCCCACGCCCAAAGAGCCAGAAGGGAAAACTATGCCTTGTTCTAAAGCTCTTTGGGAACCGCTTGCGTAGCCCCACACACCTGGGGGTTGCAGGTTTTTCTGGCACCTGAAGCCTCAAAACCACCCTTTCCCACATGGCGTCACGCCAGGCCCAAAAATGGCCATATGTCTGGAGGTTGGTCCCACGCCCAAAGAGCCAGCAGGGAAAACTATGCCTTGTTCTAAAGCTCTTTGGGAACCGCTTGCGTAGCCCCACACACCTGGGGGCTGCAGGCTTTCCTGCTGCCTTCGGCCTCAAAACCACCCTTTCCCTCTTGGTGCCGCGCCAGGCCCAATAATGGCCATATGTCTGGAGACTGGTCCCACGCCCAAAGAGCCAGCAGGGAAAACTATGCCTTGTTCTAAAGCTCTTTGGGAACCGCTTGCGTAGCCCCACACACCTGGGGGCTGCAGGCTTTCCTGCTCTCTTCAGCCTCAAAGGCACCCTTTCCCACTTGGCGCCGCGCCAGGCCCAAAAATGGCCATATGTCTGGAGGCTGGTCCCACGCCCAAAGAGCCAGCAGGGGAAAACTATGCCTTGTTCTAAAGCTCCTAGGGAACCACTTGCGTAGCCCCACAGACGTGGGTGCTGCAGACTTTCCTGCTGCCTTCATCCTCAAAACCACCCTTTCCCACATGGCATCACGCCAGGCACAAAAATGGCCATATGTCTGGAGATTGGTCCCACGCCCAAAGAGCCAGCAGGGAAAACTATGCCTTGTTCTAAAGCTCTTTGGGAACCGCTTGCGTAGCCCCACACACCTGGGGGCTGCAGGCTTTCCTCCTGCCTTCAGCCTCAAAAACACCCTTTCCCACTTGTCGCCGCACCAGGCCCAAAAATGGCCATATGTCTGGAGACTGGTCCCACGCCGAAAGAGCCAGCAGGGAAAACTATGCCTTGTTCTAAAGCTCTTTGGGAACCGCTTGCGTAGCCCCACAGACCTGGGGGCTGCAGGCTTTTCTGGCACCTTCAGCCTCAAAACCACCCTTTCCCACATGGCGTCACGCCAGGCACAAAAATGGCCATATGTCTGGAGGTTGGTCCCACGCCCAAAGAGCCAGCAGGGAAAACTATGCCTTGTTCTAAAGCTCTTTGGGAACCGCTTGCGTAGCCCCACACACCTGGGGGCTGCAGGCTTTCCTGCTGCCTTCGGCCTCAAAACCACCCTTTCCCACATTGCGTCACGCCAGGCACAAAAATGGCCATATGTCTGGAGGTTGGTCCCACGCCCAAAGAGCCAGCAGGGAAAACTATGCCTTGTTCTAAAGCTCCTAGGGAACCACTTGCGTAGCCCCACAGACGTGGGTGCTGCAGACTTTCCTGCTGCCTTCAGCCTCAAAACCACCCTTTCCCACATGGCGTCACACCAGGCCAAAAAATGGCCATATGTCTGGAGATTGGTCCCACGCCCAAAGAGCCAGCAGGGAAAACTATGCCTTGTTCTAAAGCTCTTTGGGAACCGCTTGCGTAGCCCCACACACCTGGGGGTTGCAGGTTTTTCTGGCACCTGAAGCCTCAAAACCACCCTTTCCCACATGGCGTCACGCCAGGCCCAAAAATGGCCATATGTCTGGAGGTTGGTCCCACGCCCAAAGAGCCAGCAGGGAAAACTATGCCTTGTTCTAAAGCTCTTTGGGAACCGCTTGCGTAGCCCCACACACCTGGGGGCTGCAGGCTTTCCTGCTCTCTTGAGCCTCAAAACAACCCTTTCCCACTTGGCGCCGCACCAGGCCCAAAAATGGCCATATATCTGAAGATTGGTTCCACGCCCAAAGAGCCAGCAGGGAAAATTATGCCTTGTTCTAAAGCTCTTTGGGAACCGCTTGCGTAGCCCCACACACCTGGGGGCTGCAGGCTTTCCTGCTGCCTTCAGCCTCAAAACCACCCTTTCCCACATGCCGTCACGCCAGGCCCAAAAATGGCCATATGTCTGGAGATTGGTCCCACGCCCAAAGAGCCAGCAGGGAAAACTATGCCTTGTTCTAAAGCTCTTTGGGAACCGCTTGCATAGCCCCACACACCTGGGGGCTGCAGGCTTTCCTGCTCTCTTGAGCCTCAAAACCACCCTTTCCCACTTGGCGCCGCGCCAGGCCCAAAAATGGCCATATGTCTAGAGATTGGTCCCACGCCCAAAGAGCCAGCAGGGAAAACTATGCCTTGTTCTAAAGCTGTTTGGGAACCGCTTGCGTAGCCCCACACACCTGGGGGCTGCAGGCTTTCCTGCTGCCTTCAGCCTCAAAACCACCCTTTCCCACTTGTCCCCGCGCCAGGCCCAAAAATGGCCATATGTCTGGAGACTGGTCCCACGCCCAAAGAGCCAGCAGGGAAAACTATGCCTTGTTCTAAAGCTCTTTGGGAACCGCTTGCGTAGCCCCACACACCTCGGGGCTGCAGGCTTTCCTGCTGCCTTCAGCCTCAAAACCACCCTGTCCCACTTGGCCCCGTGCCAGGCACAAAAATGGCCATATGTCTGGAGACTGGTCCCTTTCCCAAAGAGCCAGGAGGGAAAACTATGCCTTGTTCTAAAGCTCTTTGGGAACCGCTTGCGTAGCCCCACACACCTGGGGGCTGCAGGCTTTTCTGGCACCTGCATCCTCAAAACCACCCTTTCCCACATGGCGTCACGCCAGGCCCAAAAATGGCCATATGTCTGGAGATTGGTCCCACGCCCAAAGAGCCAGCAGGGAAAACTATGCCTTGTTCTAAAGCTCTTTGGGAATGGCTTGCGTAGCCCCACACACCTGGGGGCTGCAGGCTTTCCTGCTGCCTTCGGCCTCAAAACCACCCTTTCCCTCTTGGTGCCGCGCCAGGCCCAATAATGGCCATATGTCTGGAGACTGGTCCCACGCCCAAAGAGCCAGCAGGGAAAACTATGCCTTGTTCTAAAGCTCTTTGGGAACCGCTTGCGTAGCCCCACACACCTGGGGGCTGCAGGCTTTCCTGCTCTCTTCAGCCTCAAAGGCACCCTTTCCCACTTGGCGCCGCGCCAGGCCCAAAAATGGCCATATGTCTGGAGGCTGGTCCCACGCCCAAAGAGCCAGCAGGGGAAAACTATGCCTTGTTCTAAAGCTCCTAGGGAACCACTTGCGTAGCCCCACAGACGTGGGTGCTGCAGACTTTCCTGCTGCCTTCATCCTCAAAACCACCCTTTCCCACATGGCATCACGCCAGGCACAAAAATGGCCATATGTCTGGAGATTGGTCCCACGCCCAAAGAGCCAGCAGGGAAAACTATGCCTTGTTCTAAAGCTCTTTGGGAACCGCTTGCGTAGCCCCACACACCTGGGGGCTGCAGGCTTTCCTCCTGCCTTCAGCCTCAAAAACACCCTTTCCCACTTGTCGCCGCACCAGGCCCAAAAATGGCCATATGTCTGGAGACTGGTCCCACGCCGAAAGAGCCAGCAGGGAAAACTATGCCTTGTTCTAAAGCTCTTTGGGAACCGCTTGCGTAGCCCCACAGACCTGGGGGCTGCAGGCTTTTCTGGCACCTTCAGCCTCAAAACCACCCTTTCCCACATGGCGTCACGCCAGGCACAAAAATGGCCATATGTCTGGAGGTTGGTCCCACGCCCAAAGAGCCAGCAGGGAAAACTATGCCTTGTTCTAAAGCTCTTTGGGAACCGCTTGCGTAGCCCCACACACCTGGGGGCTGCAGGCTTTCCTGCTGCCTTCGGCCTCAAAACCACCCTTTCCCACATTGCGTCACGCCAGGCACAAAAATGGCCATATGTCTGGAGGTTGGTCCCACGCCCAAAGAGCCAGCAGGGAAAACTATGCCTTGTTCTAAAGCTCCTAGGGAACCACTTGCGTAGCCCCACAGACGTGGGTGCTGCAGACTTTCCTGCTGCCTTCAGCCTCAAAACCACCCTTTCCCACATGGCGTCACACCAGGCCAAAAAATGGCCATATGTCTGGAGATTGGTCCCACGCCCAAAGAGCCAGCAGGGAAAACTATGCCTTGTTCTAAAGCTCTTTGGGAACCGCTTGCGTAGCCCCACACACCTGGGGGTTGCAGGTTTTTCTGGCACCTGAAGCCTCAAAACCACCCTTTCCCACATGGCGTCACGCCAGGCCCAAAAATGGCCATATGTCTGGAGGTTGGTCCCACGCCCAAAGAGCCAGCAGGGAAAACTATGCCTTGTTCTAAAGCTCTTTGGGAACCGCTTGGGTAGCCCCACACACCTGGGGGCTGCAGGCTTTCCTGCTCTCTTGAGCCTCAAAACAACCCTTTCCCACTTGGCGCCGCACCAGGCCCAAAAATGGCCATATATCTGAAGATTGGTTCCACGCCCAAAGAGCCAGCAGGGAAAATTATGCCTTGTTCTAAAGCTCTTTGGGAACCGCTTGCGTAGCCCCACACACCTGGGGGCTGCAGGCTTTCCTGCTGCCTTCAGCCTCAAAACCACCCTTTCCCACATGCCGTCACGCCAGGCCCAAAAATGGCCATATGTCTGGAGATTGGTCCCACGCCCAAAGAGCCAGCAGGGAAAACTATGCCTTGTTCTAAAGCTCTTTGGGAACCGCTTGCATAGCCCCACACACCTGGGGGCTGCAGGCTTTCCTGCTCTCTTGAGCCTCAAAACCACCCTTTCCCACTTGGCGCCGCGCCAGGCCCAAAAATGGCCATATGTCTAGAGATTGGTCCCACGCCCAAAGAGCCAGCAGGGAAAACTATGCCTTGTTCTAAAGCTGTTTGGGAACCGCTTGCGTAGCCCCACACACCTGGGGGCTGCAGGCTTTCCTGCTGCCTTCAGCCTCAAAACCACCCTTTCCCACTTGTCCCCGCGCCAGGCCCAAAAATGGCCATATGTCTGGAGACTGGTCCCACGCCCAAAGAGCCAGCAGGGAAAACTATGCCTTGTTCTAAAGCTCTTTGGGAACCGCTTGCGTAGCCCCACACACCTCGGGGCTGCAGGCTTTCCTGCTGCCTTCAGCCTCAAAACCACCCTGTCCCACTTGGCCCCGTGCCAGGCACAAAAATGGCCATATGTCTGGAGACTGGTCCCTTTCCCAAAGAGCCAGGAGGGAAAACTATGCCTTGTTCTAAAGCTCTTTGGGAACCGCTTGCGTAGCCCCACACACCTGGGGGCTGCAGGCTTTTCTGGCACCTGCATCCTCAAAACCACCCTTTCCCACATGGCGTCACGCCAGGCCCAAAAATGGCCATATGTCTGGAGATTGGTCCCACGCCCAAAGAGCCAGCAGGGAAAACTATGCCTTGTTCTAAAGCTCTTTGGGAATGGCTTGCGTAGCCCCACACACCTGGGGGCTGCAGGCTTTCCTCCTGCCTTCAGCCTGAAAACCACCCTTTCCCTCATGGCATCATGCCAGGCCCAAAAATGGCCATATGTCTGGAGATTGGTCGCACGCCCAAAGAGCCAGCAGGGAAAACTATGCCTTGTTCTAAAGCTCTTTGGGAACCGCTTGCGTAGCCCCACAGACCTGGGGGCTGCAGGCTTTTCTGGCACCTTCAGCCTCAAAACCACCCTTTCCCACTTGGCGTCACGCCCGGCTCAAAAATGGCCATATGTCTGGAGATTGGTCCCACGCCCAAAGAGCCAGCAGGGAAAACTATGCCTTGTACTAAAGCTCTTTGGGAACCGCTTGCGTAGCCCCACACACCTAGGGGCTGCAGGCTTTTCTGCTGCCTTCAGCCTCAAAGGCACCCTTTCCCACATGGCGCCGCGCCAGGCCCAGAAACGGCCATATGTCTGAGATTGGTCCCACGCCCAAAGAGCCAGCAGGGAATACTATGCCTTGTTCTAAAGCTCTTTGGGAACCGCTTGCGTAGCCCCACACACCTGGGGGCTGCAGGCTTTCCTGCTGCCTTCAGCCTCAAAACCACCCTTTCCCACTTGGCGCCGCACCAGGCCCAAAAATGGCCATATGTCTGGAGACTGGTCCCACGCCCAAAGAGCCAGCAGGGAAAACTATGCCTTGTTCTAAAGCTCTTTGGGAACCGCTTGCGTGGCCCCACACACCTGTGGACTGGAGACTTTCCTGCTGCCTTCAGCCTCAAAACAACCCTTTCCCACTTGGCGTCACGCTAGGCACAAAAATGGCCATATGTCTGGAGATTGGTCCCACGCCGAAAGAGCCAGCAGGGAAAACTATGCCTTGTTCTAAAGCTCTTTGGGAACCGCTTGCGTAGCCCCACACACCTGGGGGCTGCAGGCTTTCCTGCTGCGTTCGGCCTCAAAACCACCCTTTCCCACTTGGCTTCGCTCCAGGCACAAAAATGGCCATATGTCTGGAGATTGGTCCCACGCCCAAAGAGCCAGCAGGGAAAACTATGCCTTGTTCTAAAGCTCTTTGGGAACCGCTTGCGTAGCCCCACACACCTGGGGGCTGCAGGCTTTTCTGGCACCTTCAGCCTCAAAACCACCCTTTCCCACATGGCGTCACGCCAAGCACAAAATGGCCATATGTCTGGAGGTTGGTCCAACGCCCAAAGAGCCAGCAGGGAAAACTATGCCTTGTTCTAAAGCTCTTTGGAAACCGCTTGCGTAGCCCCACAGACATGGGGGCTGCAGGCTTTTCTCGCGCTTTCAGCCTCAAAACCACCCTTTCCCTCTTGGCGCCGCGCCAGGCACAAAAATGCCCATATGTCTGGAGATTGGTCCCACGCCCAAAGAGCCAGCAGGGAAAACTATGCCTTGTTCTAAAGCTCTTAGGGAACCGCTTGCGAAGCCCCAGAGACCTGGGGGCTGCAAGCTCTCCTGCTGCCTTCAGCCTCAAAACCACCCTTTCCCACTTGGCGCCGCGCCAGGCACAAAAATGGCCATATGTCTGGAGACTGGTCCCTCTCCCAAAGAGCCAGCAGGGAAAACTATGCCTTGTACTAAAGCTCTTTGGGAATCGCTTGCGAAGCCCCAGAGACCTGGGGGCTGCAAGCTCTCCTGCTGCCTTCAGCCTCAAAACCACCCTTTCCCACTTGGCGCCGCGCCAGGCCCAAAAATGGCCATATGTCTGGAGACTGGTCCCACGCCCAAAGAGCCAGCAGGGAAAACTATGCCTTGTTCTAAAGCTCTTTGGGAACCGCTTGCGTAGCCCCACAGAGCTGGGGGCTGCAGGCTTTCCTGCTGCCTTCAGCCTCAAAACCACCCTTTCCCACTTGGCGCCGCGCCAGGCCCAAAAATGGCCATATGTCTGGAGACTGGTCCCACGCCCAAAGAGCCAGCAGGGAAAACTATGCCTTGTTCTAAAGCTCTTTGGGAACCGCTTGCGTAGCCTAACACACCTGGGGGCTGCAGGCTTTCCTGCTCTCTTCAGCCTCAAAGGCACCCTTTCCCACTTGGCGCCGCGCCAGGCCCAAAAATGGCCATATGTCTGGAGACTGGTCCCTTTCCCAAAGAGCCAGCAGGGAAAACTATGCCTTGTACTAAAGCTCTTTGGGAATCGCTTGCGAAGCCCCAGAGACCTGGGGGCTGCAAGCTCTCCTGCTGCCTTCAGCCTCAAAACCACCCTTTCCCACTTGGCGCCGCGCCAGGCCCAAAAATGGCCATATGTCTGGAGGTTGGTCCCACGCCCAAAGAGCCAGCAGGGAAAACTATGCCTTGTTCTAAAGCTCTTTGGGAACCGCTTGCGTAGCCCCACACACCTGGGGGCTGCAGGCTTTCCTGCTGCCTTCGGCCTCAAAACCACCCTTTCCCTCTTGGTGCCGCGCCAGGCCCAATAATGGCCATATGTCTGGAGACTGGTCCCACGCCCAAAGAGCCAGCAGGGAAAACTATGCCTTGTTCTAAAGCTCTTTGGGAACCGCTTGCGTAGCCCCACACACCTGGGGGCTGCAGGCTTTCCTGCTCTCTTCAGCCTCAAAGGCACCCTTTCCCACTTGGCGCCGCGCCAGGCCCAAAAATGGCCATATGTCTGGAGGCTGGTCCCACGCCCAAAGAGCCAGCAGGGAAAACTATGCCTTGTTCTAAAGCTCCTAGGGAACCACTTGCGTAGCCCCACAGACGTGGGTGCTGCAGACTTTCCTGCTGCCTTCATCCTCAAAACCACCCTTTCCCACATGGCATCACGCCAGGCACAAAAATGGCCATATGTCTGGAGATTGGTCCCACGCCCAAAGAGCCAGCAGGGAAAACTATGCCTTGTTCTAAAGCTCTTTGGGAACCGCTTGCGTAGCCCCACACACCTGGGGGCTGCAGGCTTTCCTCCTGCCTTCAGCCTCAAAAACACCCTTTCCCACTTGTCGCCGCACCAGGCCCAAAAATGGCCATATGTCTGGAGACTGGTCCCACGCCCAAAGAGCTAGCAGGGAAAACTATGCCTTGTTCTAAAGCTCTTTGGGAACCGCTTGCGTAGCCCCACACACCTGGGGGCTGCAGGCTTTTCTGGCACCTTCAGCCTCAAAACCACCCTTTCACACTTGGCCCCGCGCCAGGCCGAAAAATGGCCATATGTCTGGAGACTGGTCCCACGCTCAAAGAGCCAGCAGGGAAAACTATGCCTTGTTCTAAACCTCTTTGGGAACCGCTTGCGTAGCCCCACAGACCTGGGGGCTGCAGGCTTTTCTGGCACCTTCAGCCTCAAAACCACCCTTTCCCACATGGCGTCACGCCAGGCACAAAAATGGCCATATGTCTGGAGGTTGGTCCCACGCCCAAAGAGCCAGCAGGGAAAACTATGCCTTGTTCTAAAGCTCTTTGGGAACCGCTTGCGTAGCCCCACACACCTGGGGGCTGCAGGCTTTCCTGCTGCCTTCGGCCTCAAAACCACCCTTTCCCACATTGCGTCACGCCAGGCACAAAAATGGCCATATGTCTGGAGGCTGGTCCCACGCCCAAAGAGCCAGCAGGGAAAACTATGCCTTGTTCTAAAGCTCCTAGGGAACCACTTGCGTAGCCCCACAGACGTGGGTGCTGCAGACTTTCCTGCTGCCTTCAGCCTCAAAACCACCCTTTCCCACATGGCATCACGCCAGGCCCAAAAATGGCCATATGTCTGGAGATTGGTCCCACGCCCAAAGAGCCAGCAGGGAAAACTATGCCTTGTTCTAAAGCTCTTTGGGAACCGCTTGCGTAGCCGCACACACCTGGGGGCTGCAGGCTTTCCTGCTCTCTTCAGCCTCAAAATCACCCTATCCCACTTGGCCCCGCACGAGGCCCAAAAATGGCCATATGTCTGGAGACTGGTCCCTTTCCCAAAGAGCCAGCAGGGAAAACTATGCCTTGTTCTAAAGCTCTTTGGGAACCGCTTGCGTAGCCCCACACACCTGGGGGTATCAGGTTTTTCTGGCACCTGAAGCCTCAAAACCACCCTTTCCCACATGGCGTCACGCCAGGCCCAAAAATGGCCATATGTCTGGAGGTTGGTCCCACGCCCAAAGAGCCAGCAGGGAAAACTATGCCTTGTTCTAAAGCTCTTTGGGAACCGCTTGCGTAGCCCCACACACCTGGGGGCTGCAGGCTTTCCTGCTCTCTTGAGCCTCAAAACAACCCTTTCCCACTTTTCGCCGCACCAGGCCCAAAAATGGCCATATATCTGAAGATTGGTTCCACGCCCAAAGAGCCAGCAGGGAAAACTATGCCTTGTTCTAAAGCTCTTTGGGAACGGCTTGCGTAGCCCCACACACCTGGGGGCTGCAGGCTTTCCTGCTGCCTTCAGCCTCAAAACCACCCTTTCCCACATGCCGTCACGCCAGGCCCAAAAATGGCCATATGTCTGGAGATTGGTCCCACGCCCAAAGAGCCAGCAGGGAAAACTATGCCTTGTTCTAAAGCTCTTTGGGAACGGCTTGCGTAGCCCCACACACCTGGGGGCTGCAGGCTTTCCTGCTGCCTTCAGCCTCAAAACCACCCTTTCCCACTTGGCCCCGTGCCAGGCACGAAAATGGCCATATGTCTGGAGACTGGTCCCTTTCCCAAAGAGCCAGGAGGGAAAACTATGCCTTGTTCTAAAGCTCTTTGGGAACCGCTTGCGTAGCCCCACAGACCTGGGGGCTGCAGGCTTTTCTGGCACCTTCAGCCTCAAAACCACCCTTTCCCACATGGCGTCACGCCAGGCACAAAAATGGCCATATGTCTGGAGATTGGTCCCACGCCCAAAGAGCCAGCAGGGAAAACTATGCCTTGTTCTAAAGCTCTTTGGGAATGGCTTGCGTAGCCCCACACACCTGGGGGCTGCAGGCTTTCCTCCTGCCTTCAGCCTGAAAACCACCCTTTCCCTCATGGCATCACGCCAGGCACAAAAATGGCCATATGTCTGGAGACTGGTCCCACGCCGAAAGAGCCAGCAGGGAAAACTATGCCTTGTTCTAAAGCTCTTTGGGAACCGCTTGCGTAGCCCCACAGACCTGGGGGCTGCTAGCTTTCCTGCTGCCTTCAGCCTCAAAACCACCCTTTCCCACTTGGCGCCGCACCAGGCCCAAAAATGGCCATATGTCTGGAGACTGGTCCCACGCCCAAAGAGCCAGCAGGGAAAACTATGCCTTGTTCTAAAGCTCTTTGGGAACCGCTTGCGTAGCCCCACACACCTGGGGGCTGCAGGCTTTTCTGGTACCTTCAGCCTCAAAACCACCCTTTCCCACATGGCGTCACGCCAGGCCCAAAAATGGCCATATGTCTGGAGGTTGGTCCCACGCCCAAAGAGCCAGCAGGGAAAACTATGCCTTGTTCTAAAGCTCTTTGGGAACCGCTTGCGTAGCCCCACACACCTGGGGGCTGCAGGCTTTCCTGCTCTCTTGAGCCTCAAAACAACCCTTTCCCACTTTTCGCCGCACCAGGCCCAAAAATGGCCATATATCTGAAGATTGGTTCCACGCCCAAAGAGCCAGCAGGGAAAACTATGCCTTGTTCTAAAGCTCTTTGGGAACGGCTTGCGTAGCCCCACACACCTGGGGGCTGCAGGCTTTCCTGCTGCCTTCAGCCTCAAAACCACCCTTTCCCACATGCCGTCACGCCAGGCCCAAAAATGGCCATATGTCTGGAGATTGGTCCCACGCCCAAAGAGCCAGCAGGGAAAACTATGCCTTGTTCTAAAGCTCTTTGGGAACGGCTTGCGTAGCCCCACACACCTGGGGGCTGCAGGCTTTCCTGCTGCCTTCAGCCTCAAAACCACCCTTTCCCACTTGGCCCCGTGCCAGGCACGAAAATGGCCATATGTCTGGAGACTGGTCCCTTTCCCAAAGAGCCAGGAGGGAAAACTATGCCTTGTTCTAAAGCTCTTTGGGAACCGCTTGCGTAGCCCCACAGACCTGGGGGCTGCAGGCTTTTCTGGCACCTTCAGCCTCAAAACCACCCTTTCCCACATGGCGTCACGCCAGGCACAAAAATGGCCATATGTCTGGAGATTGGTCCCACGCCCAAAGAGCCAGCAGGGAAAACTATGCCTTGTTCTAAAGCTCTTTGGGAATGGCTTGCGTAGCCCCACACACCTGGGGGCTGCAGGCTTTCCTCCTGCCTTCAGCCTGAAAACCACCCTTTCCCTCATGGCATCACGCCAGGCACAAAAATGGCCATATGTCTGGAGACTGGTCCCACGCCGAAAGAGCCAGCAGGGAAAACTATGCCTTGTTCTAAAGCTCTTTGGGAACCGCTTGCGTAGCCCCACAGACCTGGGGGCTGCTAGCTTTCCTGCTGCCTTCAGCCTCAAAACCACCCTTTCCCACTTGGCGCCGCACCAGGCCCAAAAATGGCCATATGTCTGGAGACTGGTCCCACGCCCAAAGAGCCAGCAGGGAAAACTATGCCTTGTTCTAAAGCTCTTTGGGAACCGCTTGCGTAGCCCCACACACCTGGGGGCTGCAGGCTTTTCTGGTACCTTCAGCCTCAAAACCACCCTTTCCCACATGGCGTCACGCCAGGCCCAAAAATGGCCATATGGCTGGAGGTTGGTCCCACGCTCAAAGAGCCAGCAGGGAAAACTATGCCTTGTTCTAAAGCTCTTTGGGAACCGCTTGCGTAGCCCCACACACCTGGGGGCTGCAGACCTTCCTGCTGCCTTCAGCCTCAAAACCACCCTTTCCCACTTGGTGTCACGCCAGGCACAAAAATGGCCATATGTCTGGAGACTGGTCCCACGCCGAAAGAGCCAGCAGGGAAAACTATGCCTTGTTCTAAAGCTCTTTGGGAACCGCTTGCGTAGCCCCACAGACCTGGGGGCTGCAGGCTTTCCTGCTGCCTTCAGCCTCAAAACCACCCTTTCCCACATGGCGTCACGCCAGGCACAAAAATGGCCATATGTCTGGAGATTGGTCCCACGCCGAAAGAGCCAGCAGGGAAAACTATGCCTTGTACTAAAGCTCTTTGGGAACCGCTTGCGTAGCCCCACACACCTAGGGGCTGCAGGCTTTCCTGCTGCATTCAGCCTCAAAGGCACCCTTTCCCACATGGCGCCGCGCCAGGCCCAGAAACGGCCATATGTCTGAGATTGGTCCCACGCCCAAAGAGCCAGCAGGGAAAAATATGCCTTGTTCTAAAGCTCTTTGGGAACCGCTTGCGTAGCCCCACAGACCTGGGGGCTGCTAGCTTTCCTGCTGCCTTCAGCCTCAAAACCACCCTTTCCCACTTGGCGCCGCACCAGGCCCAAAAATGGCCATATGTCTGGAGACTGGTCCCACGCCCAAAGAGCCAGCAGGGGAAACTATGCGTTGTTCTAAAGCTGTTTGGGAACCGCTTGCGTGGCACCACACACCTGTGGACTGGAGACTTTCCTGCTGCCTTCAGCCTCAAAACAACCCTTTCCCACTTGGCGTCACGCCAGGCACAAAAATGGCCATATGTCTGGAGATTGGTCCCACGCCGAAAGAGCCAGCAGGGAAAACTATGCCTTGTTCTAAAGCTCTTTGGGAACCACTTTCGTAGCCCCACACACCTAGGGGCTGCAGGCTTTCCTGCTGCCTTCAGCCTCAAAACCACCCTTTCCCACTTGGCTTCGCTCCAGGCACAAAAATGGCCATATGTCTGGAGATTGGTCCCACGCCCAAAGAGCCAGCAGGGAAAACTATGCCTTGTTCTAAAGCTCTTTGGGAACCGCTTGCGTAGCCCCACACACCTGGGGGCTGCAGGCTTTTCTGGCACCTTCAGCCTCAAAACCACCCTTTCCCACATGGCGTCACGCCAAGCACAAAATGGCCATATGTCTGGAGGTTGGTCCAACGCCCAAAGAGCCAGCAGGGAAAACTATGCCTTGTTCTAAAGCTCTTTGGAAACCGCTTGCGTAGCCCCACAGACATGGGGGCTGCAGGCTTTTCTCGCGCTTTCAGCCTCAAAACCACCCTTTCCCTCTTGGCGCCGCGCCAGGCACAAAAATGCCCATATGTCTGGAGATTGGTCCCACGCCCAAAGAGCCACCAGGGAAAACTATGCCTTGTTCTAAAGCTCTTAGGGAACCGCTTGCGAAGCCCCAGAGACCTTCGGGGCTGCAAGCTCTCCTCCTGCCTTCAGCCTCAAAACCACCCTTTCCCACTTGGCCCCGCGCCAGGCCCAAAAATGGCCATATGTCTGGAGACTGGTCCCTCTCCCAAAGAGCCAGCAGGGAAAACTATGCCTTGTACTAAAGCTGTTTGGGAATCGCTTGCGCAGCCCCAGAGACCTGGGGGCTGCAAGCTCTCCTGCTGCCTTCAGCCTCAAAACCACCCTTTCCCACTTGGCGCCGCGCCAGGCCCAAAAATGGCCATATGTCTGGAGACTGGTCCCACGCCCAAAGAGCCAGCAGGGAAAACTATGCCTTGTTCTAAAGCTCTTTGGGAACCGCTTGCGTAGCCCCACAGAGCTGGGGGCTGCAGGCTTTCCTGCTGCCTTCAGCCTCAAAACCACCCTTTCCCACTTGGCGCCGCGCCAGGCACAAAAATGGCCATATGTCTGGAGACTGGTCCCACGCCCAAAGAGCCAGCAGGGAAAACTATGCCTTGTTCTAAAGCTCTTTGGGAACCGCTTGCGTAGCCCCACAGACCTGGGGGCTGCAGGCTTTTCTGGCACCTTCAGCCTCAAAACCACCCTTTCCCACATGGCGTCACGCCAGGCACAAAAATGGCCATATGTCTGGAGGTTGGTCCCACGCCCAAAGAGCCAGCAGGGAAAACTATGCCTTGTTCTAAAGCTCTTTGGGAACCGCTTGCGTAGCCCCACACACCTGGGGGCTGCAGGCTTTCCTGCTGCCTTCGGCCTCAAAACCACCCTTTCCCACATTGCGTCACGCCAGGCACAAAAATGGCCATATGTCTGGAGGCTGGTCCCACGCCCAAAGAGCCAGCAGGGAAAACTATGCCTTTTTCTAAAGCTCCTAGGGAACCACTTGCGTAGCCCCACAGACGTGGGTGCTGCAGACTTTCCTGCTGCCTTCAGCCTCAAAACCACCCTTTCCCACATGGCATCACGCCAGGCCCAAAAATGGCCATATGTCTGGAGATTGGTCCCACGCCCAAAGAGCCAGCAGGGAAAACTATGCCTTGTTCTAAAGCTCTTTGGGAACCGCTTGCGTAGCCGCACACACCTGGGGGCTGCAGGCTTTCCTGCTCTCTTCAGCCTCAAAATCACCCTATCCCACTTGGCCCCGCGCGAGGCCCAAAAATGGCCATATGTCTGGAGACTGGTCCCTTTCCCAAAGAGCCAGCAGGGAAAACTATGCCTTGTTCTAAAGCTCTTTGGGAACCGCTTGCGTAGCCCCACACACCTGGGGGTATCAGGTTTTTCTGGCACCTGAAGCCTCAAAACCACCCTTTCCCACATGGCGTCACGCCAGGCCCAAAAATGGCCATATGTCTGGAGGTTGGTCCCACGCCCAAAGAGCCAGCAGGGAAAACTATGCCTTGTTCTAAAGCTCTTTGGGAACCGCTTGCGTAGCCCCACACACCTGGGGGCTGCAGGCTTTCCTGCTCTCTTGAGCCTCAAAACAACCCTTTCCCACTTTTCGCCGCACCAGGCCCAAAAATGGCCATATATCTGAAGATTGGTTCCACGCCCAAAGAGCCAGGAGGGAAAACTATGCCTTGTTCTAAAGCTCTTTGGGAACGGCTTGCGTAGCCCCACACACCTGGGGGCTGCAGGCTTTCCTGCTGCCTTCAGCCTCAAAACCACCCTTTCCCACATGCCGTCACGCCAGGCCCAAAAATGGCCATATGTCTGGAGATTGGTCCCACGCCCAAAGAGCCAGCAGGGAAAACTATGCCTTGTTGTAAAGCTCTTTGGGAACGGCTTGCGTAGCCCCACACACCTGGGGGCTGCAGGCTTTCCTGCTGCCTTCAGCCTCAAAACCACCCTTTCCCACTTGGCCCCGTGCCAGGCACGAAAATGGCCATATGTCTGGAGACTGGTCCCTTTCCCAAAGAGCCAGGAGGGAAAACTATGCCTTGTTCTAAAGCTCTTTGGGAACCGCTTGCGTAGCCCCACAGACCTGGGGGCTGCAGGCTTTTCTGGCACCTTCAGCCTCAAAACCACCCTTTCCCACATGGCGTCACGCCAGGCACAAAAATGGCCATATGTCTGGAGATTGGTCCCACGCCCAAAGAGCCAGCAGGGAAAACTATGCCTTGTTCTAAAGCTCTTTGGGAATGGCTTGCGTAGCCCCACACACCTGGGGGCTGCAGGCTTTCCTCCTGCCTTCAGCCTGAAAACCACCCTTTCCCTCATGGCATCACGCCAGGCACAAAAATGGCCATATGTCTGGAGACTGGACCCACGCCGAAAGAGCCAGCAGGGAAAACTATGCCTTGTTCTAAAGCTCTTTGGGAACCGCTTGCGTAGCCCCACAGACCTGGGGGCTGCTAGCTTTCCTGCTGCCTTCAGCCTCAAAACCACCCTTTCCCACTTGGCGCCGCACCAGGCCCAAAAATGGCCATATGTCTGGAGACTGGTCCCACGCCCAAAGAGCCAGCAGGGAAAACTATGCCTTGTTCTAAAGCTCTTTGGGAACCGCTTGTGTAGCCCCACACACCTGGGGGCTGCAGGCTTTTCTGGTACCTTCAGCCTCAAAACCACCCTTTCCCACATGGCGTCACGCCAGGCCCAAAAATGGCCATATGGCTGGAGGTTGGTCCCACGCTCAAAGAGCCAGCAGGGAAAACTATGCCTTGTTCTAAAGCTCTTTGGGAACCGCTTGCGTAGCCCCACAGACCTGGGGGCTGCAGGCTTTTCTGGCACCTTCAGCCTCAAAACCACCCTTTCCCACTTGGCGTCACGCCAGGCACAAAAATGGCCATATGTCTGGAGATTGGTCCCACGCCGAAAGAGCCAGCAGGGAAAACTATGCCTTGTACTAAAGCTCTTTGGGAACCGCTTGCGTAGCCCCACACACCTAGGGGCTGCAGGCTTTCCTGCTGCCTTCGGCCTCAAAGGCACCCTTTCCCACATGGCGACGCGCCAGGCCCAGAAACGGCCATATGTCTGAGATTGGTCCCACGCCCAAAGAGCCAGCAGGGAAAAATATGCCTTGTTCTAAAGCTCTTTGGGAACCGCTTGCGTAGCCCCACAGACCTGGGGGCTGCTAGCTTTCCTGCTGCCTTCAGCCTCAAAACCACCCTTTCCCACTTGGCGCCGCACCAGGCCCAAAAATGGCCATATGTCTGGAGACTGGTCCCACGCCCAAAGAGCCAGCAGGGAAAACTATGCGTTGTTCTAAAGCTGTTTGGGAACCGCTTGCGTGGCACCACACACCTGTGGACTGGAGACTTTCCTGCTGCCTTCAGCCTCAAAACAACCCTTTCCCACTTGGCGTCACGCCAGGCACAAAAATGGCCATATGTCTGGAGATTGGTCCCACGCCGAAAGAGCCAGCAGGGAAAACTATGCCTTGTTCTAAAGCTCTTTGGGAACCACTTTCGTAGCCCCACACACCTAGGGGCTGCAGGCTTTCCTGCTGCCTTCAGCCTCAAAACCACCCTTTCCCACTTGGCTTCGCTCCAGGCACAAAAATGGCCATATGTCTGGAGATTGGTCCCACGCCCAAAGAGCCAGCAGGGAAAACTATGCCTTGTTCTAAAGCTCTTTGGGAACCGCTTGCGTAGCCCCACACACCTGGGGGCTGCAGGCTTTTCTGGCACCTTCAGCCTCAAAACCACCCTTTCCCACATGGCGTCACGCCAAGCACAAAATGGCCGTATGTCTGGAGGTTGGTCCAACGCCCAAAGAGCCAGCAGGGAAAACTATGCCTTGTTCTAAAGCTCTTTGGAAACCGCTTGCGTAGCCCCACAGACATGGGGGCTGCAGGCTTTTCTCGCGCTTTCAGCCTCAAAACCACCCTTTCCCTCTTGGCGCCGCGCCAGGCACAAAAATGCCCATATGTCTGGAGATTGGTCCCACGCCCAAAGAGCCACCAGGGAAAACTATGCCTTGTTCTAAAGCTCTTAGGGAACCGCTTGCGTGGCCCCACAGACCTGGGGGGTGCAGGCTTTCCTGCTGCCTTCAGCCTCAAAACCACCCTTTCCCACTTGGCGCCGCGCCAGGCATAAAAATGGCCATATGTCTGGAGATTGGTCCCACGCCCAAAGAGCCAGCAGGGAAAACTGTGCCTTGTTCTAAAGCTTAGACTTTCTCGGAACTGCTTCAAATCAACTGGATATCTTTGTGCTGTAAATCTCCCAACAGCCAAACGCAAAAGCAGCAAACATCTCGCTGTATGTCCCACATCCAAAGTGCCAAGAGAGTAATGTAGAGCTTGCTCTCCCTGTCTTTGAGTACTGTTTGCACTGTCCCGATTACCTCTTTGCTAACATTCTCTTTAGAGCTGCAGGGAAACCAGGAACCACGTGGAGAAGGCACCCACACTGAAAGTGCCTGGAGGGAACATTGGGGCTTCTTCTCAGTGTCTCTGACATAGGGTTTCACTGTCCCGGAAAGTCTCTGCTAACACCCTGCAGAGCGCTGTGCCCAATATACAGAAACGTCTTGCAGTGTCTCCTACAGGGAAAGTGCCAGGAGGATATGTCGACCTTGTTCTCAGTGTCTCTGAGAATTGCTCTGATTATCCCTGTGACCTCTTTGCTAAGACTCTCCAGAAAGCCGTCCTCAAAACCAACACACATCTTGACATATCTCCCACACTGATCGCACTGTCTCCAGAAACGCCATTCAAGGAGCCAGGAACTTTTCTGCTCACACTGTCCGGGGACAGTTCCTTAAAACCAATATACATCCTCCTATATCTCCCACATGGAAAGTGCCAGGAGGGAAAAGTGAGGATTATGCTTAGACTTTCTCGGAACTGCTTCAAATCAACTGGATATCTTTGTGCTGTAAATCTCCCAACAGCCAAATGTAAAAGCAGCAAACATCTCGCTGTATGTCCCACATCCAAAGTGCCAAGAGACTAATGTAGAGCTTGCTCTCCCTGTCTTTGAGTACTGTTTGCACTGTCCCGATTACCTCTTTGCTAACATTCTCTTCAGAGCTGCAGTGAAACCAGGAACCACGTGGAGAAGGCACCCACACTGAAAATGCCTGGAAGGAACGTTGGGGCTTCTTCTCAGTGTCCCTGATATAGGGTTTCACTGTCCCGGGAAACTCTCTGCTAACACCCTGCAGAGCGCTGTGCCCAATATACAGAAACGTCTTGCGGTATCCCCTACAGGGAAAGTGCCAGGAGGGAAAAGTGAGGATTATGCTTAGACTTTCTCGGAACTGCTTCAAATCAACTAGATATCTTTGTGCTGTAAATCTCCCAACAGCCAAATGTTAAAGCAGCAAACATCTCGCTGTATGTCCCACATCCAAAGTGCCAAGAGAGAGCTTGCTCTCCCTGTCTTTGAGTACTGTTTGCACTGTCCCGATTACCTCTTTGCTAACATTCTCTTCAGAGCTGCACTGAAACCAGGAACCACGTGGAGAAGGCACCCACACTGAAAGTGCCTGGAGGGAACATTGGGGCTTCTTCTCAGTGTCTCTGACATAGGGTTTCACTGTCCCGGGAAAGTCTCTGCTAACACCCTGCAGAGCGCTGTGCCCAATATACAGAAACGTCTTGCGGTATCCCCTGCAGGGAAAGTTCCAGGAGGGAAAAGTGAGGATTATGCTTAGACTTTCTCGGAACTGCTTCAAATCAACTAGATATCTTTGTGCTGTAAATCTCCCAACAGCCAAACGCAAGAGCAGCAAACATCTCGCTGTATGTCCCACATCCAAAGTGCCAAGAGAGTAATGTAGAGCATGCTCTCCCTGTCTTTGAGTACTGTTTGCACTGTCCCGATTACCTCTTTGCTAACATTCTCTTCAGAGCTGCAGTGAAACCAGGAACCACGTGGAGAAGGCACCCACACTGAAAGTGCCTGGAGGGAACGTTGGGGCTTCTTCTCAGTGTCTCTGACATAGGGTTTCACTGTCCCGGGAAAGTCTCTGCTAACACCCTGCAGAGCGCTGTGCCCAATATACAGAAGCGTCTTGCAGTATCTCCTACAGGGAAAGTGCCAGGAGGAATTGTCGACCTTGTTCTCAGTGTCTCTGAGAATTGCTCTGATTATCCCTGTGACCTCTTTGCTAAGACTCTCCAGAAAGCCGTCCTCAAAACCAACACACATCTTGACATATCTCCCACATTGATCGCACTGTCTCCAGAAACAGCATTCAAGGAGCCAGGAACTTTTCTGCCCACACTGTCCGGGGACAGTTCCTAAAACCAATATACATCCTGCTATATCTCCCACATGGAAAGTGCCAGGAGGGAAAAGTGAGGATTATGCTTAGACTTTCTCGGAACTGCTTCAAATCAACTGGATATCTTTGTGCTGTAAATCTCCCAACAGCCAAACGCAAAAGCAGCAAACATCTCGCTGTATGTCCCACATCCAAAGTGCCAAGAGAGTAATGTAGAGCTTGCTCTCCCTGTCTTTGAGTACTGTTTGCACTGTCCCGATTACCTCTTTGCTAACATTCTCTTCAGAGCTGCAGTGAAACCAGGAACCACGTGGAGAAGGCACCCACACTGAAAGTGCCTGGAGGGAACTTTGGGGCTTCTTCTCAGTGTCTCTGACAAAGGGTTTCACTGTCCCGGGAAAGTCTCTGCTAACACCCTGCAGAGCGCTGTGCCCAATATACAGAAACGTCTTGCGGTATCCCCTGCAGGGAAAGTTCCAGGAGGGAAAAGTGAGGATTATGCTTAGACTTTCTCGGAACTGCTTCAAATCAACTAGATATCTTTGTGCTGTAAATCTCCCAACAGCCAAACGCAAGAGCAGCAAACATCTCGCTGTATGTCCCACATCCAAAGTGCCAAGAGAGTAATGTAGAGCATGCTCTCCCTGTCTTTGAGTACTGTTTGCACTGTCCCGATTACCTCTTTGCTAACATTCTCTTCAGAGCTGCAGTGAAACCAGGAACCACGTGGAGAAGGCACCCACACTGAAAGTGCCTGGAGGGAACTTTGGGGCTTCTTCTCAGTGTCTCTGACATAGGGTTTCACTGTCCCGGGAAAGTCTCTGCTAACACCCTGCAGAGTGCTGTGCCCAATATACAGAAACGTCTTGCAGTATCTCCTACAGGGAAAGTGCCAGGAGGAATTGTCGACCTTGTTCTCAGTGTCTCTGAGAATTGCTCTGATTATCCCTGTGACCTCTTTGCTAAGACTCTCCAGAAAGCCGTCCTCAAAACCAACACACATCTTGACATATCTCCCACGTCGTTCGCACTGTCTCCAGAAACGGCATTCAAGGAGCCAGGAACTTTTCTGCCCACACTGTCCGGGGACAGTTCCTAAAACCAATATACATCCTGCTATATCTCCCACATGGAAAGTGCCAGGAGGGAAAAGTGAGGATTATGCTTAGACTTTCTCGGAACTGCTTCAAATCAACTGGATATCTTTGTGCTGTAAATCTCCCAACAGCCAAATGCAAAAGCAGCAAACATCTCGCTGTATGTCCCACATCCAAAGTGCCAAGAGAGTAATGTAGAGCTTGCTCTCCCTGTCTTTGAGTACTGTTTGCACTGTCCCGATTACCTCTTTGCTAACATTCTCTTCAGAGCTGCAGTGAAACCAGGAACCACGTGGAGAAGGCACCCACACAGAAAGTGCCTGGGGGAACATTGGGGCTTCTTCTCAGTGTCTCTGACATAGGGTTTCACTGTCCCGGGAAAGTCTCTGCTAACACCCTGCAGAGCGCTGTGCCCAATATACAGAAACGTCTTGCGGTATCTCCTACAGGGAAAGTGCCAGGAGGGAAAAGTGAGGATTATGCTTAGACTTTCTCGGAACTGCTTCAAATCAACTAGATATCTTTGTGCTGTAAACCTCCCAACAGCCAAATGTAAAAGCAGCAAACATCTCGCTGTATGTCCCACATCCAAAGTGCCAAGAGAGAGCTTGCTCTCCCTGTCTTTGAGTACTGTTTGCACTGTCCCGATTACCTCTTTGCTAACATTCTCTTCAGAGCTGCAGTGAAACCAGGAACCACGTGGAGAAGGCACCAACTCTGAAAGTGCCTGGAAGGAACTTTGGGGCTTCTTTTCAGTGTCTCTGACATAGGGTTTCACTGTCCCGGGAAAGTCTCTGCTAACACCCTGCAGAGCGCTGTGCCCAATATACAGAAACGTCTTGCGGTATCCCCTACAGGGAAAGTGCCAGGAGGGAAAAGTGAGGATTATGCTTAGACTTTCTCGGAACTGCTTCAAATCAACTAGATATCTTTGTGCTGTAAATATCCCAACAGCCAAACGCAAAAGCAGCAAACATCTCGCTGTATGTCCCACATCCAAAGTGCCAAGAGAGAGCTTGCTCTCCCTGTCTTTGAGTACTGTTTGCACTGTCCCGATTACCTCTTTGCTAACATTCTCTTCAGAGCTGCAGGGAAACCAGGAACCACGTGGAGAAGGCACCCACACTGAAAGTGCCTGGAGGGAACTTTGGGGCTTCTTCTCAGTGTCTCTGACATAGGGTTTCACTGTCCCGGGAAAGTCTCTGCTAACACCCTGCAGAGTGCTGTGCCCAATATACAGAAACGTCTTGCAGTATCTCCTACAGGGAAAGTGCCAGGAGGAATTGTCGACCTTGTTCTCAGTGTCTCTGAGAATTGCTCTGATTATCCCTGTGACCTCTTTGCTAAGACTCTCCAGAAAGCCGTCCTCAAAACCAACACACATCTTGACATATCTCCCACGTTGTTCGCACTGTCTCCAGAAACGGCATTCAAGGAGCCAGGAACTTTTCTGCCCACACTGTCCGGGGACAGTTCCTAAAACCAATATACATCCTGCTATATCTCCCACATGGAAAGTGCCAGGAGGGAAAAGTGAGGATTATGCTTAGACTTTCTCGGAACTGCTTCAAATCAACTGGATATCTTTGTGCTGTAAATCTCCCAACAGCCAAATGTAAAAGCAGCAAACATCTCGCTGTATGTCCCACATCCAAAGTGCCAAGAGAGTAATGTAGAGCTTGCTCTCCCTGTCTTTGAGTACTGTTTGCACTGTCTTGATTACCTCTTTGCTAACATTCTCTTCAGAGCTGCAGTGAAACCAGGAACCACGTGGAGAAGGCACCCACACTGAATGTGCCTGGAGGGAACTTTGGGGCTTCTTCTCAGTGTCTCTGACATAGGGTTTCACTGTCCCGGGAAAGTCTCTGCTAACACCCTGCAGAGTGCTGTGCCCAATATACAGAAACGTCTTGCAGTATCTCCTACAGGGAAAGTGCCAGGAGGAATTGTCGACCTTGTCCTCAGTCTCTCTGAGAATTGCTCTGATTATCCCTGTGACCTCTTTGCTAAGACTCTCCAGAAAGCCGTCCTCAAAACCAACACACATCTTGACATATCTCCCACATTGATCGCACTGTCTCCAGAAACGGCATTCAAGGAGCCAGGAACTTTTCTGCCCACACTGTCCGGGGACAGTTCCTAAAACCAATATACATCCTGCTATATCTCCCACATGGAAAGTGCCAGGAGGGAAAAGTGAGGATTATGCTTAGACTTTCTCGGAACTGCTTCAAATCAACTGGATATCTTTGTGCTGTAAATCTCCCAACAGCCAAATGCAAAAGCAGCAAACATCTCGCTGTATGTCCCACATCCAAAGTGCCAAGAGAGTAATGTAGAGCTTGCTCTCCCTGTCTTTGAGTACTGTTTGCACTGTCCCGATTACCTCTTTGCTAACATTCTCTTCAGAGCTGCAGGGAAACCAGGAACCACGTGGAGAAGGCACCCACACTGAAAGTGCCTGGAGGGAACATTGGGGCTTCTTCTCAGTGTCTCTGACATAGGGTTTCACTGTCCCGGGAAAGTCTCTGCTAACACCCTGCAGAGCGCTGTGCCCAATATACAGAAACGTCTTGCGGTATCCCCTACAGGGAAAGTGCCAGGAGGGAAAAGTGAGGATTATGCTTAGACTTTCTCGGAACTGCTTCAAATCAACTAGATATCTTTGTGCTGTAAACCTCCCAACAGCCAAATGTAAAAGCAGCAAACATCTCGCTGTATGTCCCACATCCAAAGTGCCAAGAGAGAGCTTGCTCTCCCTGTCTTTGAGTACTGTTTGCACTGTCCCGATTACCTCTTTGCTAACATTCTCTTCAGAGCTGCAGTGAAACCAGGAACCACGTGGAGAAGGCACCAACTCTGAAAGTGCCTGGAAGGAACTTTGGGGCTTCTTTTCAGTGTCTCTGACATAGGGTTTCACTGTCCCGGGAAAGTCTCTGCTAACACCCTGCAGAGCGCTGTGCCCAATATACAGAAACGTCTTGCGGTATCCCCTACAGGGAAAGTGCCAGGAGGAAAAAGTGAGGATTATGCTTAGACTTTCTCGGAACTGCTTCAAATCAACTAGATATCTTTGTGCTGTAAATCTCCCAAAAGCCAAACGCAAAAGCAGCAAACATCTCGCTGTATGTCCCACATCCAAAGTGCCAAGAGAGAGCTTGCTCTCCCTGTCTTTGAGTACTGTTTGCACTGTCCCGATTACCTCTTTGCTAACATTCTCTTCAGAGCTGCAGGGAAACCAGGAACCACGTGGAGAAGGCACCCACACTGAAAGTGCCTGGAGGGAACTTTGGGGCTTCTTCTCAGTGTCTCTGACATAGGGTTTCACTGTCCCGGGAAAGTCTCTACTAACACCCTGCAGAGCGCTGTGCCCAATATACAGAAACGTCTTGCGGTATCTCCTACAGGGAAAGTGCCAGGAGGAATTGTCGACCTTGTTCTCAGTGTCTCTGAGAATTGCTCTGATTATCCCTGTGACCTCTTTGCTAAGACTCTCCAGAAAGCCGTCCTCAAAACCAACACACATCTTGACATATCTCCCACACTGATCGCACTGTCTCCAGAAACAGCATTCAAGGAGCCAGGAACTTTTCTGCCCACACTGTCCGGGGACAGTTCCTAAAACCAATATACATCCTGCTATATCTCCCACATGGAAAGTGCCAGGAGGGAAAAGTGAGGATTATGCTTAGACTTTCTCGGAACTGCTTCAAATCAACTGGATATCTTTGTGCTGTAAATCTCCCAACAGCCAAACGCAAAAGCAGCAAACATCTCGCTGTATGTCCCACATCCAAAGTGCCAAGAGAGTAATGTAGAGCTTGCTCTCCCTGTCTTTGAGTACTGTTTGCACTGTCCCGATTACCTCTTTGCTAACATTCTCTTCAGAGCTGCAGTGAAACCAGGAACCACGTGGAGAAGGCACCCACACTGAAAGTGCCTGGAAGGAACGTTGGGGCTTCTTCTCAGTGTCTCTGACATAGGGTTTCACTGTCCCGGGAAAGTCTCTGCTAACACCCTGCAGAGCGCTGTGCCCAATATACAGAAACGTCTTGCGGTATCTCCTACAGGGAAAGTGCCAGGGGGGAAAAGTGAGGATTATGCTTAGACTTTCTCGGAACTGCTTCAAATCAACTAGATATCTTTGTGCTGTAAATCTCCCAACAGCCAAACGCAAGAGCAGCAAACATCTCGCTGTATGTCCCACATCCAAAGTGCCAAGAGAGTAATGTAGAGCATGCTCTCCCTGTCTTTGAGTACTGTTTGCACTGTCCCGATTACCTCTTTGCTAACATTCTCTTCAGAGCTGCAGTGAAACCAGGAACCACGTGGAGAAGGCACCCACACTGAAAGTGCCTGGAGGGAACTTTGGGGCTTCTTCTCAGTGTCTCTGACATAGGGTTTCACTGTCCCGGGAAAGTCTCTGCTAACACCCTGCAGAGTGCTGTGCCCAATATACAGAAACGTCTTGCAGTATCTCCTACAGGGAAAGTGCCAGGAGGAATTGTCGACCTTGTTCTCAGTGTCTCTGAGAATTGCTCTGATTATCCCTGTGACCTCTTTGCTAAGACTCTCCAGAAAGCCGTCCTCAAAACCAACACACATCTTGACATATCTCCCACGTCGTTCGCACTGTCTCCAGAAACGGCATTCAAGGAGCCAGGAACTTTTCTGCCCACACTGTCCGGGGACAGTTCCTAAAACCAATATACATCCTGCTATATCTCCCACATGGAAAGTGCCAGGAGGGAAAAGTGAGGATTATGCTTAGACTTTCTCGGAACTGCTTCAAATCAACTGGATATCTTTGTGCTGTAAATCTCCCAACAGCCAAATGCAAAAGCAGCAAACATCTCGCTGTATGTCCCACATCCAAAGTGCCAAGAGAGTAATGTAGAGCTTGCTCTCCCTGTCTTTGAGTACTGTTTGCACTGTCCCGATTACCTCTTTGCTAACATTCTCTTCAGAGCTGCAGTGAAACCAGGAACCACGTGGAGAAGGCACCCACACAGAAAGTGCCTGGGGGAACATTGGGGCTTCTTTTCAGTGTCTCTGACATAGGGTTTCACTGTCCCGGGAAAGTCTCTGCTAACACCCTGCAGAGCGCTGTGCCCAATATACAGAAACGTCTTGCGGTATCTCCTACAGGGAAAGTGCCAGGAGGGAAAAGTGAGGATTATGCTTAGACTTTCTCGGAACTGCTTCAAATCAACTAGATATCTTTGTGCTGTAAACCTCCCAACAGCCAAATGTAAAAGCAGCAAACATCTCGCTGTATGTCCCACATCCAAAGTGCCAAGAGAGAGCTTGCTCTCCCTGTCTTTGAGTACTGTTTGCACTGTCCCGATTACCTCTTTGCTAACATTCTCTTCAGAGCTGCAGTGAAACCAGGAACCACGTGGAGAAGGCACCAACTCTGAAAGTGCCTGGAAGGAACTTTGGGGCTTCTTTTCAGTGTCTCTGACATAGGGTTTCACTGTCCCGGGAAAGTCTCTGCTAACACCCTGCAGAGCGCTGTGCCCAATATACAGAAACGTCTTGCGGTATCCCCTACAGGGAAAGTGCCAGGAGGGAAAAGTGAGGATTATGCTTAGACTTTCTCGGAACTGCTTCAAATCAACTAGATATCTTTGTGCTGTAAATATCCCAACAGCCAAACGCAAAAGCAGCAAACATCTCGCTGTATGTCCCACATCCAAAGTGCCAAGAGAGAGCTTGCTCTCCCTGTCTTTGAGTACTGTTTGCACTGTCCCGATTACCTCTTTGCTAACATTCTCTTCAGAGCTGCAGGGAAACCAGGAACCACGTGGAGAAGGCACCCACACTGAAAGTGCCTGGAGGGAACTTTGGGGCTTCTTCTCAGTGTCTCTGACATAGGGTTTCACTGTCCCGGGAAAGTCTCTGCTAACACCCTGCAGAGTGCTGTGCCCAATATACAGAAACGTCTTGCAGTATCTCCTACAGGGAAAGTGCCAGGAGGAATTGTCGACCTTGTTCTCAGTGTCTCTGAGAATTGCTCTGATTATCCCTGTGACCTCTTTGCTAAGACTCTCCAGAAAGCCGTCCTCAAAACCAACACACATCTTGACATATCTCCCACGTTGTTCGCACTGTCTCCAGAAACGGCATTCAAGGAGCCAGGAACTTTTCTGCCCACACTGTCCGGGGACAGTTCCTAAAACCAATATACATCCTGCTATATCTCCCACATGGAAAGTGCCAGGAGGGAAAAGTGAGGATTATGCTTAGACTTTCTCGGAACTGCTTCAAATCAACTGGATATCTTTGTGCTGTAAATCTCCCAACAGCCAAATGTAAAAGCAGCAAACATCTCGCTGTATGTCCCACATCCAAAGTGCCAAGAGAGTAATGTAGAGCTTGCTCTCCCTGTCTTTGAGTACTGTTTGCACTGTCTTGATTACCTCTTTGCTAACATTCTCTTCAGAGCTGCAGTGAAACCAGGAACCACGTGGAGAAGGCACCCACACTGAATGTGCCTGGAGGGAACTTTGGGGCTTCTTCTCAGTGTCTCTGACATAGGGTTTCACTGTCCCGGGAAAGTCTCTGCTAACACCCTGCAGAGTGCTGTGCCCAATATACAGAAACGTCTTGCAGTATCTCCTACAGGGAAAGTGCCAGGAGGAATTGTCGACCTTGTCCTCAGTCTCTCTGAGAATTGCTCTGATTATCCCTGTGACCTCTTTGCTAAGACTCTCCAGAAAGCCGTCCTCAAAACCAACACACATCTTGACATATCTCCCACATTGATCGCACTGTCTCCAGAAACGGCATTCAAGGAGCCAGGAACTTTTCTGCCCACACTGTCCGGGGACAGTTCCTAAAACCAATATACATCCTGCTATATCTCCCACATGGAAAGTGCCAGGAGGGAAAAGTGAGGATTATGCTTAGACTTTCTCGGAACTGCTTCAAATCAACTGGATATCTTTGTGCTGTAAATCTCCCAACAGCCAAATGCAAAAGCAGCAAACATCTCGCTGTATGTCCCACATCCAAAGTGCCAAGAGAGTAATGTAGAGCTTGCTCTCCCTGTCTTTGAGTACTGTTTGCACTGTCCCGATTACCTCTTTGCTAACATTCTCTTCAGAGCTGCAGGGAAACCAGGAACCACGTGGAGAAGGCACCCACACTGAAAGTGCCTGGAGGGAACATTGGGGCTTCTTCTCAGTGTCTCTGACATAGGGTTTCACTGTCCCGGGAAAGTCTCTGCTAACACCCTGCAGAGCGCTGTGCCCAATATACAGAAACGTCTTGCGGTATCCCCTACAGGGAAAGTGCCAGGAGGGAAAAGTGAGGATTATGCTTAGACTTTCTCGGAACTGCTTCAAATCAACTAGATATCTTTGTGCTGTAAACCTCCCAACAGCCAAATGTAAAAGCAGCAAACATCTCGCTGTATGTCCCACATCCAAAGTGCCAAGAGAGAGCTTGCTCTCCCTGTCTTTGAGTACTGTTTGCACTGTCCCGATTACCTCTTTGCTAACATTCTCTTCAGAGCTGCAGTGAAACCAGGAACCACGTGGAGAAGGCACCAACTCTGAAAGTGCCTGGAAGGAACTTTGGGGCTTCTTTTCAGTGTCTCTGACATAGGGTTTCACTGTCCCGGGAAAGTCTCTGCTAACACCCTGCAGAGCGCTGTGCCCAATATACAGAAACGTCTTGCGGTATCCCCTACAGGGAAAGTGCCAGGAGGAAAAAGTGAGGATTATGCTTAGACTTTCTCGGAACTGCTTCAAATCAACTAGATATCTTTGTGCTGTAAATCTCCCAAAAGCCAAACGCAAAAGCAGCAAACATCTCGCTGTATGTCCCACATCCAAAGTGCCAAGAGAGAGCTTGCTCTCCCTGTCTTTGAGTACTGTTTGCACTGTCCCGATTACCTCTTTGCTAACATTCTCTTCAGAGCTGCAGGGAAACCAGGAACCACGTGGAGAAGGCACCCACACTGAAAGTGCCTGGAGGGAACTTTGGGGCTTCTTCTCAGTGTCTCTGACATAGGGTTTCACTGTCCCGGGAAAGTCTCTACTAACACCCTGCAGAGCGCTGTGCCCAATATACAGAAACGTCTTGCGGTATCTCCTACAGGGAAAGTGCCAGGAGGAATTGTCGACCTTGTTCTCAGTGTCTCTGAGAATTGCTCTGATTATCCCTGTGACCTCTTTGCTAAGACTCTCCAGAAAGCCGTCCTCAAAACCAACACACATCTTGACATATCTCCCACACTGATCGCACTGTCTCCAGAAACAGCATTCAAGGAGCCAGGAACTTTTCTGCCCACACTGTCCGGGGACAGTTCCTAAAACCAATATACATCCTGCTATATCTCCCACATGGAAAGTGCCAGGAGGGAAAAGTGAGGATTATGCTTAGACTTTCTCGGAACTGCTTCAAATCAACTGGATATCTTTGTGCTGTAAATCTCCCAACAGCCAAACGCAAAAGCAGCAAACATCTCGCTGTATGTCCCACATCCAAAGTGCCAAGAGAGTAATGTATTGCTTGCTCTCCCTGTCTTTGAGTACTGTTTGCACTGTCCCGATTACCTCTTTGCTAACATTCTCTTCAGAGCTGCAGTGAAACCAGGAACCACGTGGAGAAGGCACCCACACTGAAAGTGCCTGGAAGGAACGTTGGGGCTTCTTCTCAGTGTCTCTGACATAGGGTTTCACTGTCCCGGGAAAGTCTCTGCTAACACCCTGCAGAGCGCTGTGCCCAATATACAGAAACGTCTTGCGGTATCTCCTACAGGGAAAGTGCCAGGAGGGAAAAGTGAGGATTATGCTTAGACTTTCTCGGAACTGCTTCAAATCAACTGGATATCTTTGTGCTGTAAATCTCCCAACAGCCAAACGCAAAAGCAGCAAACATCTCGCTGTATGTCCCACATCCAAAGTGCCAAGAGAGAGCTTGCTCTCCCTGTCTTTGAGTACTGTTTGCACTGTCCCGATTACCTCTTTGCTAACATTCTCTTCAGAGCTGCACTGAAACCAGGAACCACGTGGAGAAGGCACCCACACTGAAAGTGCCTGGAAGGAACGTTGGGTCTTCTTTTCAGTGTCTCTGACATAGGGTTTCACTGTCCCGGGAAAGTCTCTGCTAACACCCTGCAGAGCGCTGTGCCCAATATACAGAAACCTCTTGCGTATCCCCTGCAGGGAAAGTGCCAGGAGTGAAAAGTGAGGATTATGCTTAGACTTTCTCGGAACTGCTTCAAATCAACTAGATATCTTTGTGCTGTAAATCTCCCAACAGCCAAACGCAAAAGCAGCAAACATCTCGCTGTATGTCCCACATCCAAAGTGCCAAGAGAGAGCTTGCTCTCCCTGTCTTTGAGTACTGTTTGCACTGTCCCGATTACCTCTTTGCTAACATTCTCTTCAGAGCTGCAGTGAAACCAGGAACCACGTGGAGAAGGCACCCACACTGAAAGTGCCTGGAAGGAACTTTGGGGCTTCTTCTCAGTGTCTCTGACATAGGGTTTCACTGTCCCGGGAAAGTCTCTGCTAACACCCTGCAGAGCGCTGTGCCCAATATACAGAAACGTCTTGCAGCATCTCCTACAGGGAAAGTGCCAGGAGGAATTGTCGACCTTGTTCTCAGTGTCTCTGAGAATTGCTCTGATTATCCCTGTGACCTCTTTGCTAAGACTCTCCAGAAAGCCGTCCTCAAAACCAACACACACCTTGACATATCTCCCACACTGATCGCACTGTCTCCAGAAACGGCATTCAAGGAGCCAGGAACTTTTCTGCCCACACTGTCCGGGGACAGTTCCTAAAACCAATATACATCCTGCTATATCTCCCACATGGAAAGTGCCAGGAGGGAAAAGTGAGGATTATGTTTAGACTTTCTCGGAACTGCTTCAAATCAACTGGATATCTTTGTGCTGTAAATCTCCCAACAGCCAAACGCAAAAGCAGCAAACATCTCGCTGTATGTCCCACATCCAAAGTGCCAAGAGAGTAATGTAGAGCTTGCTCTCCCTGTCTTTGAGTACTGTTTGCACTGTCCCGATTACCTCTTTGCTAACATTCTCTTCAGAGCTGCAGTGAAACCAGGAACCACGTGGAGAAGGCACCCACACTGAAAGTGCCTGGAAGGAACGTTGGGGCTTCTTTTCAGTGTCTCTGACATAGGGTTTCACTGTCCCGGGAAAGTCTCTGCTAACACCCTGCAGAGCGCTGTGCCCAATATACAGAAACGTCTTGCGGTATCCCCTGCAGGGAAAGTGCCAGGAGGGAAAAGTGAGGATTATGTTTAGACTTTCTCGGAACTGCTTCAAATCAACTAGATATCTTTGTGCTGTAAATCTCCCAACAGCCAAATGTAAAAGCAGCAAACATCTCGCTGTATGTTCCACATCCAAAGTGCCAAGAGGGAGCTTGCTCTCCCTGTCTTTGAGTACTGTTTGCACTGTCCCGATTACCTCTTTGCTAACATTCTCTTCAGAGCTGCAGTGAAACCAGGAACCACGTGGAGAAGGCACCCACACTGAAAGTGCCTGGAAGGAACGTTGGGGCTTCTTCTCAGTGTCTCTGATATAGGGTTTCACTGTCCCGGGAAAGTCTCTGCTAACACCCTGCAGAGCGCTGTGCCCAATATACAGAAACGTCTTGCGGTATCCCCTACAGGGAAAGTGCCAGGAGGGAAAAGTGAGGATTATGTTTAGACTTTCTCTGAGCTGCTTCAAATCAACTGGATATCTTTGTGCTGTAAATCTCGCAACAGCCAAACGCAAAAGCAGCAAACATCTCGCTGTATGTCCCACATCCAAAGTGCCAAGAGAGAGCTTGCTCTCCCTGTCTTTGAGTACTGTTTGCACTGTCCCGATTACCTCTTTGCTAACATTCTCTTCAGAGCTGCAGTGAAACCAGGAACCACGTGGAGAAGGCACCAAGTCTGAAAGTGCCTGGAAGGAACGTTGGGACTTCTTCTAAGTGTCTCTGATATAGGGTTTCACTGTCCCGGGAAAGTCTCTGCTAACACCCTGCAGAGCGCTGTGCCCAATATACAGAAACGTCTTGCGGTATCTCCTACAGGGAAAGTGCCAGGAGGGAAAAGTGAGGATTATGTTTAGACTTTCTCGGAACTGCTTCAAATCAACTAGATATCTTTGTGCTGTAAACCTCCCAACAGCCAAATGTAAAAGCAGCAAACATCTCGCTGTATGTTCAACATCCAAAGTGCCAAGAGAGAGCTTGCTCTCCCTGTCTTTGAGTACTGTTTGCACTGTCCCGATTACCTCTTTGCTAACATTCTCTTCAGAGCTGCACTGAAACCAGGAACCACGTGGAGAAGGCACCCACACTGAAAGTGCCTGGAAGGAACGTTGGGGCTTCTTCTCAGTGTCTCTGATATAGGGTTTCACTGTCCCGGGAAAGTCTCTGCTAACACCCTGCAGAGCGCTGTGCCCAATATACAGAAACGTCTTGTGGTATCCCCTACAGGGAAAGTGCCAGGAGGGAAAAGTGAGGATTATGTTTAGACTTTCTCGGAACTGCTTCAAATCAACTGGATATCTTTGTGCTGTAAATCTCGCAACAGCCAAACGCAAAAGCAGCAAACATCTCGCTGTATGTCCCACATCCAAAGTGCCAAGAGAGTAATGTAGAGCTTGCTCTCCCTGTCTTTGAGTACTGTTTGCACTGTCCCGATTACCTCTTTGCTAACATTCTCTTCAGAGCTGCAGTGAAACCAGGAACCACGTGGAGAAGGCACCAACTCTGAAAGTGCCTGGAATGAACGTTGGGACTTCTTCTCAGTGTCTCTGATATAGGGTTTAACTGTCCCGGGAAAGTCTCTCCTAACAGCCTGCAGAGCGCTGTGCCCAATATACAGAAACGTCTTGCGGTATCCCCTACAGGGAAAGTGCCAGGAGGGAAAAGTGAGGATTATGTTTAGACTTTCTCGGAACTGCTTCAAATCAACTGGATATCTTTGTGCTGTAAACCTCCCAACAGCCAAATGTAAAAGCAGCAAACATCTCGCTGTATGTCCCACATCCAAAGTGCCAAGAGAGAGCTTGCTCTCCCTGTCTTTGAGTACTGTTTGCACTGTCCCGATTACCTCTTTGCTAACATTCTCTTCAGAGCTGCAGTGAAACCAGGAACCACGTGGAGAAGGCACCCACACTGAAAGTGCCTGGAAGGAACGTTGGGTCTTCTTTTCAGTGTCTCTGACATAGGGTTTCACTGTCCCGGGAAAGTCTCTGCTAACACCCTGCAGAGCGCTGTGCCCAATATACAGAAACCTCTTGCGTATCCCCTGCAGGGAAAGTGCCAGGAGTGAAAAGTGAGGATTATGCTTAGACTTTCTCGGAACTGCTTCAAATCAACTGGATATCTTTGTGCTGTAAACCTCCCAACAGCCAAATGTAAAAGCAGCAAACATCTCGCTGTATGTCCCACATCCAAAGTGCCAAGAGAGAGCTTGCTCTCCCTGTCTTTGAGTACTGTTTGCACTGTCCCGATTACCTCTTTGCTAACATTCTCTTCAGAGCTGCACTGAAACCAGGAACCACGTGGAGAAGGCACCCACACTGAAAGTGCCTGGAAGGAACGTTGGGTCTTCTTTTCAGTGTCTCTGACATAGGGTTTCACTGTCCCGGGAAAGTCTCTGCTAACACCCTGCAGAGCGCTGTGCCCAATATACAGAAACCTCTTGCGTATCCCCTGCAGGGAAAGTGCCAGGAGTGAAAAGTGAGGATTATGCTTAGACTTTCTCGGAACTGCTTCAAATCAACTAGATATCTTTGTGCTGTAAATCTCCCAACAGCCAAACGCAAAAGCAGCAAACATCTCGCTGTATGTCCCACATCCAAAGTGCCAAGAGAGAGCTTGCTCTCCCTGTCTTTGAGTACTGTTTGCACTGTCCCGATTACCTCTTTGCTAACATTCTCTTCAGAGCTGCAGTGAAACCAGGAACCACGTGGAGAAGGCACCCACACTGAAAGTGCCTGGAAGGAACTTTGGGGCTTCTTCTCAGTGTCTCTGACATAGGGTTTCACTGTCCCGGGAAAGTCTCTGCTAACACCCTGCAGAGTGCTGTGCCCAATATACAGAAACGTCTTGCAGTATCTCCTACAGGGAAAGTGCCAGGAGGAATTGTCGACCTTGTTCTCAGTGTCTCTGAGAATTGCTCTGATTATCCCTGTGACCTCTTTGCTAAGACTCTCCAGAAAGCCGTCCTCAAAACCAACACACACCTTGACATATCTCCCACACTGATCGCACTGTCTCCAGAAACGGCATTCAAGGAGCCAGGAACTTTTCTGCCCACACTGTCCGGGGACAGTTCCTAAAACCAATATACATCCTGCTATATCTCCCACATGGAAAGTGCCAGGAGGGAAAAGTGAGGATTATGTTTAGACTTTCTCGGAACTGCTTCAAATCAACTGGATATCTTTGTGCTGTAAATCTCCCAACAGCCAAACGCAAAAGCAGCAAACATCTCGCTGTATGTCCCACATCCAAAGTGCCAAGAGAGTAATGTAGAGCTTGCTCTCCCTGTCTTTGAGTACTGTTTGCACTGTCCCGATTACCTCTTTGCTAACATTCTCTTCAGAGCTGCAGTGAAACCAGGAACCACGTGGAGAAGGCACCCACACTGAAAGTGCCTGGAAGGAACGTTGGGGCTTCTTTTCAGTGTCTCTGACATAGGGTTTCACTGTCCCGGGAAAGTCTCTGCTAACACCCTGCAGAGCGCTGTGCCCAATATACAGAAACGTCTTGCGGTATCCCCTACAGGGAAAGTGCCAGGAGGGAAAAGTGAGGATTATGTTTAGACTTTCTCGGAACTGCTTCAAATCAACTAGATATCTTTGTGCTGTAAATCTCCCAACTGCCAAACGCAAAAGCAGCAAACATCTCGCTGTATGTCCCACATCCAAAGTGCCAAGAGAGTAATGTAGAGCTTGCTCTCCCTGTCTTTGAGTACTGTTTGCACTGTCCCGATTACCTCTTTGCTAACATTCTCTTCAGAGCTGCAGGGAAACCAGGAACCACGTGGAGAAGGCACCCACACTGAAAGTGCCTGGAGGGAACATTGGGGCTTCTTCTCAGTGTCTCTGACATAGGGTTTCACTGTCCCGGGAAAGTCTCTGCTAACACCCTGCAGAGCGCTGTGCCCAATATACAGAAACGTCTTGCGGTATCCCCTACAGGGAAAGTGCCAGGAGGGAAAAGTGAGGATTATGCTTAGACTTTCTCGGAACTGCTTCAAATCAACTAGATATCTTTGTGCTGTAAACCTCCCAACAGCCAAATGTAAAAGCAGCAAACATCTCGCTGTATGTCCCACATCCAAAGTGCCAAGAGAGAGCTTGCTCTCCCTGTCTTTGAGTACTGTTTGCACTGTCCCGATTACCTCTTTGCTAACATTCTCTTCAGAGCTGCAGTGAAACCAGGAACCACGTGGAGAAGGCACCAACTCTGAAAGTGCCTGGAAGGAACTTTGGGGCTTCTTTTCAGTGTCTCTGACATAGGGTTTCACTGTCCCGGGAAAGTCTCTGCTAACACCCTGCAGAGCGCTGTGCCCAATATACAGAAACGTCTTGCGGTATCCCCTACAGGGAAAGTGCCAGGAGGAAAAAGTGAGGATTATGCTTAGACTTTCTCGGAACTGCTTCAAATCAACTAGATATCTTTGTGCTGTAAATCTCCCAAAAGCCAAACGCAAAAGCAGCAAACATCTCGCTGTATGTCCCACATCCAAAGTGCCAAGAGAGAGCTTGCTCTCCCTGTCTTTGAGTACTGTTTGCACTGTCCCGATTACCTCTTTGCTAACATTCTCTTCAGAGCTGCAGGGAAACCAGGAACCACGTGGAGAAGGCACCCACACTGAAAGTGCCTGGAGGGAACTTTGGGGCTTCTTCTCAGTGTCTCTGACATAGGGTTTCACTGTCCCGGGAAAGTCTCTACTAACACCCTGCAGAGCGCTGTGCCCAATATACAGAAACGTCTTGCGGTATCTCCTACAGGGAAAGTGCCAGGAGGAATTGTCGACCTTGTTCTCAGTGTCTCTGAGAATTGCTCTGATTATCCCTGTGACCTCTTTGCTAAGACTCTCCAGAAAGCCGTCCTCAAAACCAACACACATCTTGACATATCTCCCACACTGATCGCACTGTCTCCAGAAACAGCATTCAAGGAGCCAGGAACTTTTCTGCCCACACTGTCCGGGGACAGTTCCTAAAACCAATATACATCCTGCTATATCTCCCACATGGAAAGTGCCAGGAGGGAAAAGTGAGGATTATGCTTAGACTTTCTCGGAACTGCTTCAAATCAACTGGATATCTTTGTGCTGTAAATCTCCCAACAGCCAAACGCAAAAGCAGCAAACATCTCGCTGTATGTCCCACATCCAAAGTGCCAAGAGAGTAATGTATTGCTTGCTCTCCCTGTCTTTGAGTACTGTTTGCACTGTCCCGATTACCTCTTTGCTAACATTCTCTTCAGAGCTGCAGTGAAACCAGGAACCACGTGGAGAAGGCACCCACACTGAAAGTGCCTGGAAGGAACGTTGGGGCTTCTTCTCAGTGTCTCTGACATAGGGTTTCACTGTCCCGGGAAAGTCTCTGCTAACACCCTGCAGAGCGCTGTGCCCAATATACAGAAACGTCTTGCGGTATCTCCTACAGGGAAAGTGCCAGGAGGGAAAAGTGAGGATTATGCTTAGACTTTCTCGGAACTGCTTCAAATCAACTGGATATCTTTGTGCTGTAAATCTCCCAACAGCCAAACGCAAAAGCAGCAAACATCTCGCTGTATGTCCCACATCCAAAGTGCCAAGAGAGAGCTTGCTCTCCCTGTCTTTGAGTACTGTTTGCACTGTCCCGATTACCTCTTTGCTAACATTCTCTTCAGAGCTGCACTGAAACCAGGAACCACGTGGAGAAGGCACCCACACTGAAAGTGCCTGGAAGGAACGTTGGGTCTTCTTTTCAGTGTCTCTGACATAGGGTTTCACTGTCCCGGGAAAGTCTCTGCTAACACCCTGCAGAGCGCTGTGCCCAATATACAGAAACCTCTTGCGTATCCCCTGCAGGGAAAGTGCCAGGAGTGAAAAGTGAGGATTATGCTTAGACTTTCTCGGAACTGCTTCAAATCAACTAGATATCTTTGTGCTGTAAATCTCCCAACAGCCAAACGCAAAAGCAGCAAACATCTCGCTGTATGTCCCACATCCAAAGTGCCAAGAGAGAGCTTGCTCTCCCTGTCTTTGAGTACTGTTTGCACTGTCCCGATTACCTCTTTGCTAACATTCTCTTCAGAGCTGCAGTGAAACCAGGAACCACGTGGAGAAGGCACCCACACTGAAAGTGCCTGGAAGGAACTTTGGGGCTTCTTCTCAGTGTCTCTGACATAGGGTTTCACTGTCCCGGGAAAGTCTCTGCTAACACCCTGCAGAGCGCTGTGCCCAATATACAGAAACGTCTTGCAGCATCTCCTACAGGGAAAGTGCCAGGAGGAATTGTCGACCTTGTTCTCAGTGTCTCTGAGAATTGCTCTGATTATCCCTGTGACCTCTTTGCTAAGACTCTCCAGAAAGCCGTCCTCAAAACCAACACACACCTTGACATATCTCCCACACTGATCGCACTGTCTCCAGAAACGGCATTCAAGGAGCCAGGAACTTTTCTGCCCACACTGTCCGGGGACAGTTCCTAAAACCAATATACATCCTGCTATATCTCCCACATGGAAAGTGCCAGGAGGGAAAAGTGAGGATTATGTTTAGACTTTCTCGGAACTGCTTCAAATCAACTGGATATCTTTGTGCTGTAAATCTCCCAACAGCCAAACGCAAAAGCAGCAAACATCTCGCTGTATGTCCCACATCCAAAGTGCCAAGAGAGTAATGTAGAGCTTGCTCTCCCTGTCTTTGAGTACTGTTTGCACTGTCCCGATTACCTCTTTGCTAACATTCTCTTCAGAGCTGCAGTGAAACCAGGAACCACGTGGAGAAGGCACCCACACTGAAAGTGCCTGGAAGGAACGTTGGGGCTTCTTTTCAGTGTCTCTGACATAGGGTTTCACTGTCCCGGGAAAGTCTCTGCTAACACCCTGCAGAGCGCTGTGCCCAATATACAGAAACGTCTTGCGGTATCCCCTGCAGGGAAAGTGCCAGGAGGGAAAAGTGAGGATTATGTTTAGACTTTCTCGGAACTGCTTCAAATCAACTAGATATCTTTGTGCTGTAAATCTCCCAACAGCCAAATGTAAAAGCAGCAAACATCTCGCTGTATGTTCCACATCCAAAGTGCCAAGAGGGAGCTTGCTCTCCCTGTCTTTGAGTACTGTTTGCACTGTCCCGATTACCTCTTTGCTAACATTCTCTTCAGAGCTGCAGTGAAACCAGGAACCACGTGGAGAAGGCACCCACACTGAAAGTGCCTGGAAGGAACGTTGGGGCTTCTTCTCAGTGTCTCTGATATAGGGTTTCACTGTCCCGGGAAAGTCTCTGCTAACACCCTGCAGAGCGCTGTGCCCAATATACAGAAACGTCTTGCGGTATCCCCTACAGGGAAAGTGCCAGGAGGGAAAAGTGAGGATTATGTTTAGACTTTCTCTGAGCTGCTTCAAATCAACTGGATATCTTTGTGCTGTAAATCTCGCAACAGCCAAACGCAAAAGCAGCAAACATCTCGCTGTATGTCCCACATCCAAAGTGCCAAGAGAGAGCTTGCTCTCCCTGTCTTTGAGTACTGTTTGCACTGTCCCGATTACCTCTTTGCTAACATTCTCTTCAGAGCTGCAGTGAAACCAGGAACCACGTGGAGAAGGCACCAAGTCTGAAAGTGCCTGGAAGGAACGTTGGGACTTCTTCTAAGTGTCTCTGATATAGGGTTTCACTGTCCCGGGAAAGTCTCTGCTAACACCCTGCAGAGCGCTGTGCCCAATATACAGAAACGTCTTGCGGTATCTCCTACAGGGAAAGTGCCAGGAGGGAAAAGTGAGGATTATGTTTAGACTTTCTCGGAACTGCTTCAAATCAACTAGATATCTTTGTGCTGTAAACCTCCCAACAGCCAAATGTAAAAGCAGCAAACATCTCGCTGTATGTTCAACATCCAAAGTGCCAAGAGAGAGCTTGCTCTCCCTGTCTTTGAGTACTGTTTGCACTGTCCCGATTACCTCTTTGCTAACATTCTCTTCAGAGCTGCACTGAAACCAGGAACCACGTGGAGAAGGCACCCACACTGAAAGTGCCTGGAAGGAACGTTGGGGCTTCTTCTCAGTGTCTCTGATATAGGGTTTCACTGTCCCGGGAAAGTCTCTGCTAACACCCTGCAGAGCGCTGTGCCCAATATACAGAAACGTCTTGTGGTATCCCCTACAGGGAAAGTGCCAGGAGGGAAAAGTGAGGATTATGTTTAGACTTTCTCGGAACTGCTTCAAATCAACTGGATATCTTTGTGCTGTAAATCTCGCAACAGCCAAACGCAAAAGCAGCAAACATCTCGCTGTATGTCCCACATCCAAAGTGCCAAGAGAGTAATGTAGAGCTTGCTCTCCCTGTCTTTGAGTACTGTTTGCACTGTCCCGATTACCTCTTTGCTAACATTCTCTTCAGAGCTGCAGTGAAACCAGGAACCACGTGGAGAAGGCACCAACTCTGAAAGTGCCTGGAATGAACGTTGGGACTTCTTCTCAGTGTCTCTGATATAGGGTTTAACTGTCCCGGGAAAGTCTCTCCTAACAGCCTGCAGAGCGCTGTGCCCAATATACAGAAACGTCTTGCGGTATCCCCTACAGGGAAAGTGCCAGGAGGGAAAAGTGAGGATTATGTTTAGACTTTCTCGGAACTGCTTCAAATCAACTGGATATCTTTGTGCTGTAAACCTCCCAACAGCCAAATGTAAAAGCAGCAAACATCTCGCTGTATGTCCCACATCCAAAGTGCCAAGAGAGAGCTTGCTCTCCCTGTCTTTGAGTACTGTTTGCACTGTCCCGATTACCTCTTTGCTAACATTCTCTTCAGAGCTGCAGTGAAACCAGGAACCACGTGGAGAAGGCACCCACACTGAAAGTGCCTGGAAGGAACGTTGGGTCTTCTTTTCAGTGTCTCTGACATAGGGTTTCACTGTCCCGGGAAAGTCTCTGCTAACACCCTGCAGAGCGCTGTGCCCAATATACAGAAACCTCTTGCGTATCCCCTGCAGGGAAAGTGCCAGGAGTGAAAAGTGAGGATTATGCTTAGACTTTCTCGGAACTGCTTCAAATCAACTGGATATCTTTGTGCTGTAAACCTCCCAACAGCCAAATGTAAAAGCAGCAAACATCTCGCTGTATGTCCCACATCCAAAGTGCCAAGAGAGAGCTTGCTCTCCCTGTCTTTGAGTACTGTTTGCACTGTCCCGATTACCTCTTTGCTAACATTCTCTTCAGAGCTGCACTGAAACCAGGAACCACGTGGAGAAGGCACCCACACTGAAAGTGCCTGGAAGGAACGTTGGGTCTTCTTTTCAGTGTCTCTGACATAGGGTTTCACTGTCCCGGGAAAGTCTCTGCTAACACCCTGCAGAGCGCTGTGCCCAATATACAGAAACCTCTTGCGTATCCCCTGCAGGGAAAGTGCCAGGAGTGAAAAGTGAGGATTATGCTTAGACTTTCTCGGAACTGCTTCAAATCAACTAGATATCTTTGTGCTGTAAATCTCCCAACAGCCAAACGCAAAAGCAGCAAACATCTCGCTGTATGTCCCACATCCAAAGTGCCAAGAGAGAGCTTGCTCTCCCTGTCTTTGAGTACTGTTTGCACTGTCCCGATTACCTCTTTGCTAACATTCTCTTCAGAGCTGCAGTGAAACCAGGAACCACGTGGAGAAGGCACCCACACTGAAAGTGCCTGGAAGGAACTTTGGGGCTTCTTCTCAGTGTCTCTGACATAGGGTTTCACTGTCCCGGGAAAGTCTCTGCTAACACCCTGCAGAGTGCTGTGCCCAATATACAGAAACGTCTTGCAGTATCTCCTACAGGGAAAGTGCCAGGAGGAATTGTCGACCTTGTTCTCAGTGTCTCTGAGAATTGCTCTGATTATCCCTGTGACCTCTTTGCTAAGACTCTCCAGAAAGCCGTCCTCAAAACCAACACACACCTTGACATATCTCCCACACTGATCGCACTGTCTCCAGAAACGGCATTCAAGGAGCCAGGAACTTTTCTGCCCACACTGTCCGGGGACAGTTCCTAAAACCAATATACATCCTGCTATATCTCCCACATGGAAAGTGCCAGGAGGGAAAAGTGAGGATTATGTTTAGACTTTCTCGGAACTGCTTCAAATCAACTGGATATCTTTGTGCTGTAAATCTCCCAACAGCCAAACGCAAAAGCAGCAAACATCTCGCTGTATGTCCCACATCCAAAGTGCCAAGAGAGTAATGTAGAGCTTGCTCTCCCTGTCTTTGAGTACTGTTTGCACTGTCCCGATTACCTCTTTGCTAACATTCTCTTCAGAGCTGCAGTGAAACCAGGAACCACGTGGAGAAGGCACCCACACTGAAAGTGCCTGGAAGGAACGTTGGGGCTTCTTTTCAGTGTCTCTGACATAGGGTTTCACTGTCCCGGGAAAGTCTCTGCTAACACCCTGCAGAGCGCTGTGCCCAATATACAGAAACGTCTTGCGGTATCCCCTACAGGGAAAGTGCCAGGAGGGAAAAGTGAGGATTATGTTTAGACTTTCTCGGAACTGCTTCAAATCAACTAGATATCTTTGTGCTGTAAATCTCCCAACTGCCAAACGCAAAAGCAGCAAACATCTCGCTGTATGTCCCACATCCAAAGTGCCAAGAGAGTAATGTAGAGCTTGCTCTCCCTGTCTTTGAGTACTGTTTGCACTGTCCCGATTACCTCTTTGCTAACATTCTCTTCAGAGCTGCAGTGAAACCAGGAACCACGTGGAGAAGGCACCAACTCTGAAAGTGCCTGGAAGGAACGTTGGGACTTCTTCTCAGTGTCTCTGATATAGGGTTTCACTGTCCCGGGAAAGTCTCTCCTAACAGCCTGCAGAGCGCTGTGCCCAATATACAGAAACGTCTTGCGGTATCCCCTACAGGGAAAGTGCCAGGAGGGAAAAGTGAGGATTATGTTTAGACTTTCTCTGAACTGCTTCAAATCAACTGGATATCTTTGTGCTGTAAATCTCGCAACAGCCAAACGCAAAAGCAGCAAACATCTCGCTGTATGTCCCACATCCAAAGTGCCAAGAGAGAGCTTGCTCTCCCTGTCTTTGAGTACTGTTTGCACTGTCCCGATTACCTCTTTGCTAACATTCTCTTCAGAGCTGCAGTGAAACCAGGAACCACGTGGAGAAGGCACCAACTCTGAAAGTGCCTGGAAGGAACGTTGGGACTTCTTCTAAGTGTCTCTGATATAGGGTTTCACTGTCCCGGGAAAGTCTCTGCTAACACCCTGCAGAGCGCTGTGCCCAATATACAGAAACGTCTTGCGGTATCTCCTACAGGGAAAGTGCCAGGAGGGAAAAGTGAGGATTATGTTTAGACTTTCTCGGAACTGCTTCAAATCAACTAGATATCTTTGTGCTGTAAACCTCCCAACAGCCAAATGTAAAAGCAGCAAACATCTCGCTGTATGTTCAACATCCAAAGTGCCAAGAGAGAGCTTGCTCTCCCTGTCTTTGAGTACTGTTTGCACTGTCCCGATTACCTCTTTGCTAACATTCTCTTCAGAGCTGCAGTGAAACCAGGAACCACGTGGAGAAGGCACCCACACTGAAAGTGCCTGGAAGGAACGTTGGGGCTTCTTCTCAGTGTCTCTGATATAGGGTTTCACTGTCCCGGGAAAGTCTCTGCTAACACCCTGCAGAGCGCTGTGCCCAATATACAGAAACGTCTTGCGGTATCCCCTACAGGGAAAGTGCCAGGAGGGAAAAGTGAGGATTATGTTTAGACTTTCTCGGAACTGCTTCAAATCAACTGGATATCTTTGTGCTGTAAATCTCCCAACAGCCAAACGCAAAAGCAGCAAACATCTCGCTGTATGTCCCACATCCAAAGTGCCAAGAGAGTAATGTAGAGCTTGCTCTCCCTGTCTTTGAGTACTGTTTGCACTGTCCCGATTACCTCTTTGCTAACATTCTCTTCAGAGCTGCAGTGAAACCAGGAACCACGTGGAGAAGGCACCAACTCTGAAAGTGCCTGGAATGAACGTTGGGACTTCTTCTCAGTGTCTCTGATATAGGGTTTCACTGTCCCGGGAAAGTCTCTCCTAACAGCCTGCAGAGCGCTGTGCCCAATATACAGAAACGTCTTGCGGTATCCCCTACAGGAAAAGTGCCAGGAGGGAAAAGTGAGGATTATGTTTAGACTTTCTCGGAACTGCTTCAAATCAACTGGATATCTTTGTGCTGTAAACCTCCCAACAGCCAAATGTAAAAGCAGCAAACATCTCGCTGTATGTTCCACATCCAAAGTGCCAAGAGAGAGCTTGCTCTCCCTGTCTTTGAGTACTGTTTGCAGTGTCCCGATTACCTCTTTGCTAACATTCTCTTCAGAGCTGCAGTGAAACCAGGAACCACGTGGAGAAGGCACCCACACTGAAAATGCCTGGAAGGAACGTTGGGGCTTCTTCTCAGTGTCTCTGATATAGGGTTTCACTGTCCCGGGAAAGTCTCTGCTAACACCCTGCAGAGCGCTGTGCCCAATATACAGAAACGTCTTGCGGTATCTCCTACAGGGAAAGTGCCAGGAGGGAAAAGTGAGGATTATGCTTAGACTTTCTCGGAACTGCTTCAAATCAACTGGATATCTTTGTGCTGTAAATCTCCCAACAGCCAAACGCAAAAGCAGCAAACATCTCGCTGTATGTCCCACATCCAAAGTGCCAAGAGAGTAATGTAGAGCTTGCTCTCCCTGTCTTTGAGTACTTTTTGCACTGTCCCGATTACCTCTTTGCTAACATTCTCTTCAGAGCTGCAGTGAAACCAGGAACCACGTGGAGAAGGCACCCACACTGAAAGTGCCTGGAAGGAACGTTGGGGCTTCTTCTCAGTGTCTCTGATATAGGGTTTCACTGTCCCGGGAAAGTCTCTGCTAACACCCTGCAGAGCGCTGTGCCCAATATACAGAAACGTCTTGCGGTATCCCCTACAGGGAAAGTGCCAGGAGGGAAAAGTGAGGATTATGTTTAGACTTTCTCGGAACTGCTTCAAATCAACTGGATATCTTTGTGCTGTAAATCTCCCAACAGCCAAACGCAAAAGCAGCAAACATCTCGCTGTATGTCCCACATCCAAAGTGCCAAGAGACTAATGTAGAGCTTGCTCTCCCTGTCTTTGAGTACTGTTTGCACTGTCCCGATTACCTCTTTGCTAACATTCTCTTCAGAGCTGCAGTGAAACCAGGAACCACGTGGAGAAGGCACCCACACTGAAAATGCCTAGAAGGAACATTGGGGCTTCTTCTCAGTGTCTCTGATATAGGGTTTCACTGTCCCGGGAAAGTCTCTGCTAACACCCTGCAGAGCGCTGTGCCCAATATACAGAAACGTCTTGCGGTATCCCCTACAGGGAAAGTGCCAGGAGGGAAAAGTGAGGATTATGCTTAGACTTTCTCGGAACTGCTTCAAATCAACTAGATATCTTTGTGCTTTAAATCTCCCAACAGCCAAACGTAAAAGCAGCAAACATCTCGCTGTATGTCCCACATCCAAAGTGCCAAGAGAGAGCTTGCTCTCCCTGTCTTTGAGTACTGTTTGCACTGTCCCGATTACCTCTTTGCTAACATTCTCTTCAGAGCTGCAGTGAAACCAGGAACCACGTGGAGAAGGCACCCACACTGAAAATGCCTGGAAGGAACGTTGGGGCTTCTTCTCAGTGTCTCTGATATAGGGTTTCACTGTCCCGGGAAAGTCTCTGCTAACACCCTGCAGAGCGCTGTGCCCAATATACAGAAACGTCTTGCGGTATCTCCTACAGGGAAAGTGCCAGGAGGGAAAAGTGAGGATTATGCTTAGACTTTCTCTGAACTGCTTCAAATCAACTGGATATCTTTGTGCTGTAAATCTCGCAACAGCCAAACGCAAAAGCAGCAAACATCTCGCTGTATGTCCCACATCCAAAGTGCCAAGAGAGTAATGTAGAGCTTGCTCTCCCTGTCTTTGAGTACTGTTTGCACTGTCCCGGTTACCTCTTTGCTAACATTCTCTTCAGAGCTGCAGTGAAACCAGGAACCACGTGGAGAAGGCACCAACTCTGAAAGTGCCTCGAAGGAACGTTGGGACTTCTTCTCAGTGTCTCTGATATAGGGTTTCACTGTCCCGGGAAAGTCTCTGCTAACACCCTGCAGAGCGATGTGCCCAATATACAGAAACGTCTTGCGGTATCCCCTACAGGGAAAGTGCCAGGAGGGAAAAGTGAGGATTATGTTTAGACTTTCTCGGAACTGCTTCAAATCAACTGGATATCTTTGTGCTGTAAATCTCCCAACAGCCAAATGTAAAAGCAGCAAACATCTCGCTGTATGTTCCACATCCAAAGTGCCAAGAGAGAGCTTGCTCTCCCTGTCTTTGAGTACTGTTTACACTGTCCCGATTACCTCTTTGCTAACATTCTCTTCAGAGCTGCAGTGAAACCAGGAACCACGTGAAGAAGGCACCCACACTGAAAATGCCTGGAAGGAACGTTGGGGCTTCTTCTCAGTGTCTCTGATATAGGGTTTCACTGTCCCGGGAAAGTCTCTGCTAACACCCTGCAGAGCGCTGTGCCCAATATACAGAAACATCTTGCGGTATCCCCTACAGGGAAAGTGCCAGGAGGGAAAAGTGATGATTATGTTTAGACTTTCTCGGAACTGCTTCAAATCAACTGGATATCTTTGTGCTGCAAATCTCCCAACAGCCAAATGTAAAAGCAGCAAACATCTCGCTGTATGTCCCACATCCAAAGTGCCAAGAGAGAGCTTGCTCTCCCTGTCTTTGAGTACTGTTTGCACTGTCCCGATTACCTCTTTGCTAACATTCTCTTCAGAGCTGCAGTGAAAAGAGGAACCACGTGGAGAAGGCACCCACACTGAAAATGCCTGGAAGGAACGTTGGGGCTTCTTCTCAGTGTCTCTGATATAGGGTTTCACTGTCCCGGGAAAGTCTCTGCTAACACCCTGCAGAGCGCTGTGCCCAATATACAGAAACGTGTTGCGGTATCCCCTACAGGGAAAGTGCCAGGAGGGAAAAGTGAGGATTATGTTTAGACTTTCTCGGAACTGCTTCAAATCAACTGGATATCTTTGTGCTGTAAATCTCCCAACAGCCAAACGCAAAAGCAGCAAACATCTCGCTGTATGTCCCACATCCAAAGTGCCAAGAGAGTAATGTAGAGCTTGCTCTCCCTGTCTTTGAGTACTGTTTGTACTGTCCCGATTACCTCTTTGCTAACATTCTCTTCAGAGCTGCAGTGAAACCAGGAACCACGTGGAGAAGGCACCCACACTGAAAGTGCCTGGAAGGAACGTTGGGGCTTCTTCTCAGTGTCTCTGATATAGGGTTTCACTGTCCCGGGAAAGTCTCTGCTAACACCCTGCAGAGCGCTGTGCCCAATATACAGAAACGTCTTGCGGTATCTCCTACAGGGAAAGTGCCAGGAGGGAATAGTGAGGATTATGTTTAGACTTTCTCGGAACTGCTTCAAATCAACTGGATATCTTTGTGCTGTAAATCTCCCAACAGCCAAACGCAAAAGCAGCAAACATCTCGCTGTATGTCCCACATCCAAAGTGCCAAGAGAGAGCTTGCTCTCCCTGTCTTTGAGTACTGTTTGCACTGTCCCGATTACCTCTTTGCTAACATTCTCTTCAGAGCTGCAGTGAAACCAGGAACCACGTGGAGAAGGCACCCACACTGAAAGTGCCTGGAAGGAACGTTGGGGCTTCTTCTCAGTGTCTCTGATATAGGGTTTCACTGTCCCGGGAAAGTCTCTGCTAACACCCTGCAGAGCGCTGTGCCCAATATACAGAAACGTCTTGCGGTATCCCCTACAGGGAAAGTGCCAGGAGGGAAAAGTGAGGATTATGTTTAGACTTTCTCGGAACTGCTTCAAATCAACTGGATATCTTTGTGCTGTAAATCTCCCAACAGCCAAAGGCAAAAGCAGCAAACATCTCGCTGTATGTCCCACATCCAAAGTGCCAAGAGAGAGCTTGCTCTCCCTGTCTTTGAGTACTGTTTGCACTGTCCCGATTACCTCTTTGCTAACATTCTCTTCAGAGCTGCAGTGAAACCAGGAACCACGTGGAGAAGGCACCCACACTGAAAGTGCCTGGAAGGAACGTTGGGGCTTCTTCTCAGTGGCTCTGATATAGGGTTTCACTGTCCCGGGAAAGTCTCTGCTAACACCCTGCAGAGCGCTGTTCCCAATATACAGAAACGTCTTGCGGTATCTCCTACAGGGAAAGTGCCAGGAGGGAAAAGTGAGGATTATGTTTAGACTTTCTCGGAACTGCTTCAAATCAACTGGATATCTTTGGCTGTAAATCTCCCAACAGCCAAACGCAAAAGCAGCAAACATCTCGCTGTATGTCCCACATCCAAAGTGCCAAGAGAGTAATGTAGAGCTTGCTCTCCCTGTCTTTGAGTACTGTTTGCACTGTCCCGATTACCTCTTTGCTAACATTCTCTTCAGAGCTGCAGTGAAACCAGGAACCACGTGGAGAAGGCACCCACACTGAAAGTGCCTGGAAGGAACGTTGGGGCTTCTTCTCAGTGTCTCTGATATAGGGTTTCACTGTCCCGGGAAAGTCTCTGCTAACACCCTGCAGAGCGCTGTGCCCAATATACAGAAAAGTCTTGCGGTATCTCCTACAGGGAAAGTGCCAGGAGGGAAAAGTGAGGATTATGCTTAGACTTTCTCTGAACTGCTTCAAATCAACTGGATATCTTTGTGCTGTAAATCTCCCAACAGCCAAAGGCAAAAGCAGCAAACATCTCGCTGTATGTCCCACATCCAAAGTGCCAAGAGAGAGCTTGCTCTCCCTGTCTTTGAGTACTGTTTGCACTGTCCCGATTACCTCTTTGCTAACATTCTCTTCAGAGCTGCAGTGAAACCAGGAACCACGTGAAGAAGGCACCCACACTGAAAATGCCTGGAAGGAACGTTGGGGCTTCTTCTCAGTGTCTCTGATATAGGGTTTCACTGTCCCGGGAAAGTCTCTGCTAACACCCTGCAGAGCGCTGTGCCCAATATACAGAAACGTCTTGCGGTATCTCCTACAGGGAAAGTGCCAGGAGGGAAAAGTGAGGATTATGCTTAGACTTTCTCGGAACTGCTTCAAATCAACTGGATATCTTTGTGCTGTAAATCTCGCAACAGCCAAACGCAAAAGCAGCAAACATCTCGCTGTATGTCCCACATCCAAAGTGCCAAGAGAGTAATGTAGAGCTTGCTCTCCCTGTCTTTGAGTACTGTTTGCACTGTCCCGATTACCTCTTTGCTAACATTCTCTTCAGAGCTGCAGTGAAACCAGGAACCACGTGGAGAAGGCACCCACACTGAAAATGCCTGGAAGGAACGTTGGGGCTTCTTCTCAGTGTCTCTGATATAGGGTTTCACTGTCCCGGGAAAGTCTCTGCTAACACCCTGCAGAGTGCTGTGCCCAATATACAGAAACGTCTTGCGGTATCCCCTACAGGGAAAGTGCCAGGAGGGAAAAGTGAGGATTATGCTTAGACTTTCTCGGAACTGCTTCAAATCAACTGGATATCTTTGTGCTGTAAATCTCCCAACAGCCAAAGGCAAAAGCAGCAAACATCTCGCTGTATGTCCCACATCCAAAGTGCCAAGAGAGAGCTTGCTCTCCCTGTCTTTGAGTACTGTTTGCACTGTCCCGATTACCTCTTTGCTAACATTCTCTTCAGAGCTGCACTGAAACCAGGAACCACGTGGAGAAGGCACCAACTCTGAAAGTGCCTGGAAGGAACCTTGGGACTTCTTCTCAGTGTCTCTGATATAGGGTTTCACTGTCCCGGGAAAGTCTCTGCTAACACCCTGCAGAGCGCTGTGCCCAATATACAGAAACGTCTTGCGGTATCTCCTACAGGGAAAGTGCCAGGAGGGAAAAGTGAGGATTATGCTTAGACTTTCTCTGAACTGCTTCAAATCAACTGGATATCTTTGTGCTGTAAATCTCCCAACAGCCAAACGCAAAAGCAGCAAACATCTCGCTGTATGTCCCACATCCAAAGTGCCAAGAGAGAGCTTGCTCTCCCTGTCTTTGAGTACTGTTTGCACTGTCCCGATTACCTCTTTGCTAACATTCTCTTCAGAGCTGCAGTGAAACCAGGAACCACGTGGAGAAGGCACCCACACTGAAAGTGCCTGGAAGGAACGTTGGGGCTTCTTCTCAGTGTCTCTGATATAGGGTTTCACTGTCCCGGGATAGTCTCTGCTAACACCCTGCAGAGTGCTGTGCCCAATATACAGAAACGTGTTGCGGTATCCCCTACAGGGAAAGTGCCAGGAGGGAAAAGTGAGGATTATGTTTAGACTTTCTCGGAACTGCTTCAAATCAACTAGATATCTTTGTGCTGTAAATCTCCCAACAGCCAAATGTAAAAGCAGCAAACATCTCGCTGTATGTCCCACATCCAAAGTGCCAAGAGAGAGCTTGCTCTCCCTGTCTTTGAGTACTGTTTGCACTGTCCCGATTACCTCTTTGCTAACATTCTCTTCAGAGCTGCAGTGAAACCAGGAACCACGTGGAGAAGGCACCCACACTGAAAGTGCCTGGAAGGAACGTTGGGGCTTCTTCTCAGTGTCTCTGATATAGGGTTTCACTGTCCCGGGAAAGTCTCTGCTAACACCCTGCAGAGCGCTGTGCCCAATATACAGAAACGTCTTGCGGTATCTCCTACAGGGAAAGTGCCAGGAGGGAAAAGTGAGGATTATGTTTAGACTTTCTCGGAACTGCTTCAAATCAACTGGATATCTTTGTGCTGTAAATCTCCCAACAGCCAAATGTAAAAGCAGCAAACATCTCGCTGTATGTCCCACATCCAAAGTGCCAAGAGAGAGCTTGCTCTCCCTGTCTTTGAGTACTGTTTGCACTGTCCCGATTACCTCTTTGCTAACATTCTCTTCAGAGCTGCAGTGAAACCAGGAACCACGTGGAGAACGCACCCACACTGAAAATGCCTGGAAGGAACGTTGGGGCTTCTTCTCAGTGGCTCTGATATAGGGTTTCACTGTCCCGGGAAAGTCTCTGCTAACACCCTGCAGAGCGCTGTGCCCAATATACAGAAACGTCTTGCGGTATCCCCTGCAGGGAAAGTGCCAGGAGGGAAAAGTGAGGATTATGTTTAGACTTTCTCGGAACTGCTTCAAATCAACTGGATATCTTTGTGCTGTAAATCTCCCAACAGCCAAACGCAAAAGCAGCAAACATCTCGCTGTATGTCCCACATCCAAAGTGCCAAGAGAGTAATGTAGAGCTTGCTCTCCCTGTCTTTGAGTACTGTTTGCACTGTCCTGATTACCTCTTTGCTAACATTCTCTTCAGAGCTGCAGTGAAACCAGGAACCACGTGGAGAAGGCAACCACACTGAAAATGCCTGGAAGGAACGTTGGGGCTTCTTCTCAGTGTCTCTGATATAGGGTTTCACTGTCCCGGGAAAGTCTCTCCTAACAGCCTGCAGAGCGCTGTGCCCAATATACAGAAACGTCTTGCGGTATCCCCTACAGGGAAAGTGCCAGGAGGGAAAAGTGAGGATTATGTTTAGACTTTCTCGGAACTGCTTCAAATCAACTGGATATCTTTGTGCTGTAAACCTCCCAACAGCCAAATGTAAAAGCAGCAAACATCTCGCTGTATGTTCCACATCCAAAGTGCCAAGAGAGAGCTTGCTCTCCCTGTCTTTGAGTAGTGTTTGCACTGTCCCGAGTACCTCTTTGCTAACATTCTCTTCAGAGCTGCAGTGAAACCAGGAACCACGTGGAGAAGGCACCCACACTGAAAATGCCTGGAAGGAACGTTGGGGCTTCTTCTCAGTGTCCCTGATATAGGGTTTCACTGTCCCGGGAAAGTCTCTCCTAACAGCCTGCAGAGCGCTGTGCCCAATATACAGAAACGTCTTGCGGTATCCCCTACAGGGAAAGTGCCAGGAGGGAAAAGTGAGGATTATGTTTAGACTTTCTCGGAACTGCTTCAAATCAACTGGGTATCTTTGTGCTGTAAATCTCCCAACAGCCAAACGCAAAAGCAGCAAACATCTCGCTGTATGTCCCACATCCAAAGTACCAAGAGAGTAATGTAGAGCTTGCTCTCCCTGTCTTTGAGTACTGTTTGCACTGTCCCGATTACCTCTTTGCTAACATTCTCTTCAGAGCTGCAGTGAAACCAGGAATTCAAAGACAGCGATTGGACTGATAGTGCTGAATTGGGCATCACTCAGAATTTAACCCTAGCCGCACCTAGCCTACCACCTCGGTGAGGAGTGTAAGAGTGCAAGGGGGTTTATCTTCTGCTAAAACCGCTTTGCCCCTTTTCACGCAACGAACCGCTTGCGTAGCCCCACACACCTGGGGGCTGCAGACCTTCCTGCTGCCTTCAGCCTCAAAACCACCCTTTCCCACTTGGTGTCACGCCAGGCCCAAAAATGGCCATATGTCTGGAGACTGGTCCCACGCCGAAAGAGCCAGCAGGGAAAACTATGCCTTGTTCTAAAGCTCTTTGGGAACCGCTTGCGTAGCCCCACACACCTGGGGGCTGCAGGCTTTCCTGCTGCGTTCGGCCTCAAAACCACCCTTTCCCACTTGGTGCCGCGCCAGGCCCAATAATGGCAATATGTCTGTAGACTGGTCCCACGCCCAAAGAGCCAGCAGGGAAAACTATGCCTTGTTCTAAAGCTCCTAGGGAACCACTTGCGTAGCCCCACAGACGTGGGTGCTGCAGACTTTCCTGCTGCCTTCATCCTCAAAACCACCCTTTCCCACATGGCATCACGCCAGGCACAAAAATGGCCATATGTCTGGAGATTGGTCCCACGCCCAAAGAGCCAGCAGGGAAAACTATGCCTTGTTCTAAAGCTCTTTGGGAACCGCTTGCGTAGCCCCACACACCTGGGGGCTGCAGGCTTTCCTGCTCTCTTCAGCCTCAAAGGCACCCTTTCCCACTTGGCCCCGCGCGAGGCCCAAAATTGGCCATATGTCTGGAGACTGGTCCCACGCCCAAAGAGCCAGAAGGGAAAACTATGCCTTGTTCTAAAGCTCTTTGGGAACCGCTTGCGTAGTCCCACACACCTGGGGGCTGCAGGCTTTCCTGCTGCCTTCAGCCTCAAAACCACCCTTTCCTACTTGGCGCCACGCCAGGCCCAAAAATGGCCATATGTCTGGAGATTGGTCCCACGCCCAAAGAGCCAGCAGGGAAAACTATGCCTTGTTCTAAAGCTCTTTGGGAACCGCTTGCGTGGCCCCACACACCTGGGGGCTGCAGGCTTTCCTGCTGCCTTCAGCCTCAAAAGCACCCTTTCCCACTTGGCGCCACGCCAGGCCCAAAAATGGCCATATGTGTGGAGATTTGTCCCACGCCCAAAGAGCCAGCTGGGAAAACTCTGCCTTGTTCTAAAGGTCTTTGGGAACCGCTTGCGTAGCCCCACACACCTGGGGGCTGCAGGCTTTCCTGCTGCCTTCAGCCTCAAAACCACCCTTTCCCACTTGTTGCCCCGCCAGGTACAAAAATGGCCATATGTGTGGAGAATGGTCCCTTTCTCAAAGAGCCAGCAGGGAAAACTATGCCTTGTTCTAAAGCTCTTTGGGAACCGCTTGCGTAGCCCCACACACCTGGGGGCTGCAGGCTTTCCTGCTACCTTCAGCCTCAAAACCACCCTTTCCCACATGGCGTCACGCCAGGCCCAAAAATGGCCATATGTCTGGAGGTTGGTCCCACGCCCAAAGAGCCAGCAGGGAAAACTATGCCTTGTTCTAAAGCTCTTTGGGAACCGCTTGCGTAGCCCCACACACCTGGGGGCTGCAGGCTTTTCTGGCACCTTCAGCCTCAAAACCACCCTTTCCCACGTGGCGCCGCGCCAGGCACATAAATGGCCATATGGCTGCAGATTGGTCCCACGCCCAAAGAGCCAGCAGGGAAAACTATGCCTTGTTCTAAAGCTCTTTGGGAACCGCTTGCGTAGCCCCACACACCTGGGGGCTGCAAGCTTTCCTGCTGCCTTCAGCCTCAAAACCACCCTTTCCCACTTGGTGTCACGCCAGGCCCAAAAATGGCCATATGTCTGGAGACTGGTCCCACGCCGAAAGAGCCAGCAGGGAAAACTATGCCTTGTTCTAAAGCTCTTTGGGAACCGCTTGCGTGGCCCCACACACCTGGGGGCTGCAGGCTTTCCTGCTGCCTTCAGCCTCAAAAGCACCCTTTCCCACTTGGCGCCACGCCAGGCCCAAAAATGGCCATATGTGTGGAGATTTGTCCCACGCCCAAAGAGCCAGCTGGGAAAACTCTGCCTTGTTCTAAAGGTCTTTGGGAACCGCTTGCGTAGCCCCACACACCTGGGGGCTGCAGGCTTTCCTGCTGCCTTCAGCCTCAAAACCACCCTTTCCCACTTGGCGCCCCGCCAGGTACAAAAATGGCCACATGTGTGGAGAATGGTCCCTTTCTCAAAGAGCCAGCAGGGAAAACTATGCCTTGTTCTAAAGCTCTTTGGGAACCGCTTGCGTAGCCCCACACACCTGGGGGCTGCAGGTTTTCCTGCTACCTTCAGCCTCAAAACCACCCTTTCCCACATGGCGTCACGCCAGGCCCAAAAATGGCCATATGTCTGGAGGTTGGTCCCACGCCCAAAGAGCCAGCAGGGAAAACTATGCCTTGTTCTAAAGCTCTTTGGGAACCGCTTGCGTAGCCCCACACACCTGGGGGCTGCAGGCTTTTCTGGCACCTTCAGCCTCAAAACCACCCTTTCCCACATGGCGTCACGCCAGGCACATAAATGGCCATATGGCTGCAGATTGGTCCCACGCCCAAAGAGCCAGCAGGGAAAACTATGCCTTGTTCTAAAGCTCTTTGGGAACCGCTTGCGTAGCCCCACACACCTGGGGGCTGCAAGCTTTCCTGCTGCCTTCAGCCTCAAAACCACCCTTTCCCACTTGACGCCGCGCCAGGCCCAAAAATGGCCATATGTCTGGAGACTGGTCCCACGCCCAAAGAGCCAGCAGGGAAAACTATGCCTTGTTCTAAAGCTCTTTGGGAACCGCTTGCGTAGCCCCACACACCTGGGGGCTGCAGGCTTTCCTGCTGCCTTCAGCCTCAAAACCACCCTTTCCCACTTGGCGCCGCGCCAGGTACAAAAATGGCCATATGTCTGGAGACTGGTCCCACGCAAAAAGAGCCAGCAGGGAAAACTATGCCTTGTTCTAAAGCTCTTTGGGAACCGCTTGCGTAGCCCCACAGACGTGGGGGCTGCAGACTTTCCTGCTGCCTTCAGCCTCAAAAGCACCCTTTCCCACTTGGCCCCGCGCCAGGCCCAAAAATGGCCATATGTGTGGAGATTTGTCCCACGCCCAAAGAGCCAGCAGGGAAAACTGTGCCTTGTTCTAAAGCTCTTTGGGAACCGCTTGCGTAGCCCCACACACCTGGGGGCTGCAGGCTTTCCTGCTGCCTTCAGCCTCAAAACCACCCTTTCCCACATGGCGTCACGCCAGGCCCAAAAATGGCCATATGTCTGGAGACTGGTGCCACGCCCAAAGAGCCAGCAGGGAAAACTATGCCTTGTTCTAAAGCTCTTTGGGAACCGCTTGCGTAGCCCCACACACCTGGGGGCTGCAGGCTTTCCTGCTGCCTTCAGCCTCAAAACCACCCTTTCCCACTTGGCGCCGTGCCAGGCCAAAAAATGGCCATATGTCTGGAGACTGGTCCCACGCCCAAAGAGCCAGTAGGGAAAACTATGCCTTGTTCTAAAGCTCTTTGGGAACCGCTTGCGTAGCCCCACACACCTGGGGCCTGCAGGCTTTTCTGGCACCTTCAGCCTCAAAACCACCCTTTCCCACATGGCGTCACGCCAGGCACAAAAATGGCCATATGTCTGGAGATTGGTCCCACGCCCAAAGAGCCAGCAGGGAAAACTATGCCTTGTTCTAAAGCTCTTTGGGAACCGTTTGCGTAGCCCCACAGACCTGGGGGCTGCAGGCTTTCCTGCTGCCTTCAGCCTCAAAACCACCCTTTCCCACATGGCGTCACGCCAGGCACAAAAATGGCCAAATGTCTGGAGACTGGTCCCTTTCCCAAAGAGCCAGCAGGGAAAACTATGCCTTGTTCTAAAGCTCTTTGGGAACCGCTTGCGTAGCCCCACAGACCTGGGGGGTGCAGGCTTTCCTGCTGCCTTCAGCCTCAAAACCACCCTTTCCCACATGGCGCCGTGCCAGGCCCAAAAATGGCCATATGTCTGGAGACTGGTCCCATGCCCAAGAGCCAGCAGGGAAAACTATGCCTTGTTCTAAAGCTCTTTGGGAACCGCTTGCGTAGCCCCACAGACCTGGGGGCTGCAGGCTTTCCTGCTGCCTTCAGCCTCAAAACCACCCTTTCCCACATGGCGTCACGCCAGGCACAAAAATGGCCAAATGTCTGGAGACTGGTCCCTTTCCCAAAGAGCCAGCAGGGAAAACTATGCCTTGTTCTAAAGCTCTTTGGGAACCGCTTGCGTAGCCCCACAGACCTGGGGGCTGCAGGCTTTCCTGCTGCCTTCAGCCTCAAAACCACCCTTTCCCACATGGCGCCGCGCCAGGCCCAAAAATGGCCATATGTTTACAGACTGGTCCCACGCCCAAGAGCCAGCAGGGAAAACTATGCCTTGTTCTAAAGCTCTTTGGGAACCGCTTGCGTAGCCCCACACACCTGGGGGCTGCAGGCTTTCCTGCTGCCTTCAGCCTCAAAACCACTCTTTCCCACTTGGCGCCGCGCCAGGTACAAAAATGGCCATATGTGTGGAGAATGGTCCCTTTCTTAAAGAGCCAGCAGGGAAAACTATGCCTTGTTCTAAAGCTCTTTGGGAACCGCTTGCGTAGCCCCACACACCTGGGGGCTGCAGGCTTTCCTGCTGCCTTCAGCCTCACAACCACCCTTTCCCACATGGCGTCACGCCAGGCACAAAAATGGCCATATGTCTGGAGGTTGGTCCCACGCCCAAAGAGCCAGCAGGGAAAACTATGCCTTGTTCTAAAGCTCTTTGGGAACCGCTTGCGTAGCCCCACAGACCTGGGGGCTGCAGGCTTTTCTGGCACCTTCAGCCTCAAAACCACCCTTTCCCACATGGCGCCACGCCAGGCCCAAAAATGGGCATATGTCTGGAGATTGGTCCCACGCGCAAAGAGCCAGCAGGGAAAACTGTGCTTTGTTCTAAAGCTCTTTGGGAACCGCTTGCGTAGCCCCACACACCTGGGGGCTGCAGGCTTTTCTGGCACCTTCAGCCTGAAAACCACCCTTTCCCACTTGGCGCCGCGCCAGGCACAAAAATGGCCATATGGCTGCAGATTGGTCCCACGCCCAAAGAGCCAGCAGGGAAAACTATGCCTTGTTCTAAAGCTCTTTGGGAACCGCTTGCGTAGCCCCACACACCTGGGGGCTGCAAGCTTTCCTGCTGCCTTCAGCCTCAAAAGCACCCTTTCCCACTTGACGCTGCGCCAGGCCCAAAAATGGCCATATGTCTGGAGACTGGTCCCACGCCCAAAGAGCCAGCAGGGAAAACTATGCCTTGTTCTAAAGCTCTTTGGGAACCGCTTGCGTAGCCCCACAGACCTGGGGGCTGCAGGCTTTCCTGCTGCCTTCAGCCTCAAAAGCACCCTTTCCCACTTGGCCCCGCGCCAGGCCCAAAAATGGCCATATGTGTGGAGATTTGTCCCACGCCCAAAGAGCCAGCAGGGAAAACTGTGCCTTGTTCTAAAGCTCTTTGGGAACCACTTGCGTAGCCCCACACACCTGGGGGCTGCAGGCTTTCCTGCTGCCTTCAGCCTCAAAAGCACCCTTTCCCTCATCGCGTCACGCCAGGCACAAAAATGGCCATATGTCTGGAGGTTGACCCACGCCCAAAGAGCCAGCAGGGAAAACTATGCCTTGTTCTAAAGCTCTTTGGGAACCGCTTGCGTAGCCCCACACACCTGGGGGCTGCAGGCTTTCCTGCTGCCTTCAGCCTCACAACCACCCTTTCCCACATGGCGTCACGCCAGGCACAAAAATGGCCATATGTCTGGAGGTTGGTTCCACGCGCAAAGAGCCAGCAGGAAAAACTATGCCTTGTTCTAAAGCTCTTTGGGAACCGCTTGCGTAGCCCCACATACCTGGGGGCTGCAGGCTTTCCTGCTGCCTTCAGCCTCAAAACCACCCTTTCCCACATGGCGCCACGCCAGGCCCAAAAATGGCCATATGTCTGGAGATTGGTCCCACGCGCAAAGAGCCAGCAGGGAAAACTGTGCTTTGTTCTAAAGCTCTTTGGGAACCGCTTGCGTAGCCCCACACACCTGGGGGCTGCAGGCTTTTCTGGTACCTTCAGCCTGAAAACCACCCTTTCCCACTTGGCGCCGCGCCAGGCACAAAAATGGCCATATGGCTGCAGATTGGTCCCACGCCCAAAGAGCCAGCAGGGAAAACTATGCCTTGTTCTAAAGCTCTTTGGGAACCGCTTGCGTAGCCCCACAGACGTGGGGGCTGCAGACTTTCCTGCTGCCTTCAGCCTCAAAAGCACCCTTTCCCACTTGGCCCCGCGCCAGGCCCAAAAATGGCCATATGTGTGGAGATTTGTCCCACGCCCAAAGAGCCAGCAGGGAAAACTGTGCCTTGTTCTAAAGCTCTTTGGGAACCGCTTGCGTAGCCCCACACACCTGGGGGCTGCAGGCTTTCCTGCTGCCTTCAGCCTCAAAACCACCCTTTCCCACATGGCGTCACGCCAGGCCCAAAAATGGCCATATGTCTGGAGACTGGTGCCACGCCCAAAGAGCCAGCAGGGAAAACTATGCCTTGTTCTAAAGCTCTTTGGGAACCGCTTGCGTAGCCCCACACACCTGGGGGCTGCAGGCTTTCCTGCTGCCTTCAGCCTCAAAACCACCCTTTCCCACTTGGCGCCGTGCCAGGCCAAAAAATGGCCATATGTCTGGAGACTGGTCCCACGCCCAAAGAGCCAGTAGGGAAAACTATGCCTTGTTCTAAAGCTCTTTGGGAACCGCTTGCGTAGCCCCACACACCTGGGGCCTGCAGGCTTTTCTGGCACCTTCAGCCTCAAAACCACCCTTTCCCACATGGCGTCACGCCAGGCACAAAAATGGCCATATGTCTGGAGATTGGTCCCACGCCCAAAGAGCCAGCAGGGAAAACTATGCCTTGTTCTAAAGCTCTTTGGGAACCGTTTGCGTAGCCCCACAGACCTGGGGGCTGCAGGCTTTCCTGCTGCCTTCAGCCTCAAAACCACCCTTTCCCACATGGCGTCACGCCAGGCACAAAAATGGCCAAATGTCTGGAGACTGGTCCCTTTCCCAAAGAGCCAGCAGGGAAAACTATGCCTTGTTCTAAAGCTCTTTGGGAACCGCTTGCGTAGCCCCACAGACCTGGGGGGTGCAGGCTTTCCTGCTGCCTTCAGCCTCAAAACCACCCTTTCCCACATGGCGCCGCGCCAGGCCCAAAAATGGCCATATGTCTGGAGACTGGTCCCATGCCCAAGAGCCAGCAGGGAAAACTATGCCTTGTTCTAAAGCTCTTTGGGAACCGCTTGCGTAGCCCCACAGACCTGGGGGCTGCAGGCTTTCCTGCTGCCTTCAGCCTCAAAACCACCCTTTCCCACATGGCGTCACGCCAGGCACAAAAATGGCCAAATGTCTGGAGACTGGTCCCTTTCCCAAAGAGCCAGCAGGGAAAACTATGCCTTGTTCTAAAGCTCTTTGGGAACCGCTTGCGTAGCCCCACAGACCTGGGGGCTGCAGGCTTTCCTGCTGCCTTCAGCCTCAAAACCACCCTTTCCCACATGGCGCCGCGCCAGGCCCAAAAATGGCCATATGTTTACAGACTGGTCCCACGCCCAAGAGCCAGCAGGGAAAACTATGCCTTGTTCTAAAGCTCTTTGGGAACCGCTTGCGTAGCCCCACACACCTGGGGGCTGCAGGCTTTCCTGCTGCCTTCAGCCTCAAAACCACTCTTTCCCACTTGGCGCCGCGCCAGGTACAAAAATGGCCATATGTGTGGAGAATGGTCCCTTTCTTAAAGAGCCAGCAGGGAAAACTATGCCTTGTTCTAAAGCTCTTTGGGAACCGCTTGCGTAGCCCCACACACCTGGGGGCTGCAGGCTTTCCTGCTGCCTTCAGCCTCACAACCACCCTTTCCCACATGGCGTCACGCCAGGCACAAAAATGGCCATATGTCTGGAGGTTGGTCCCACGCCCAAAGAGCCAGCAGGGAAAACTATGCCTTGTTCTAAAGCTCTTTGGGAACCGCTTGCGTAGCCCCACAGACCTGGGGGCTGCAGGCTTTTCTGGCACCTTCAGCCTCAAAACCACCCTTTCCCACATGGCGCCACGCCAGGCCCAAAAATGGGCATATGTCTGGAGATTGGTCCCACGCGCAAAGAGCCAGCAGGGAAAACTGTGCTTTGTTCTAAAGCTCTTTGGGAACCGCTTGCGTAGCCCCACACACCTGGGGGCTGCAGGCTTTTCTGGCACCTTCAGCCTGAAAACCACCCTTTCCCACTTGGCGCCGCGCCAGGCACAAAAATGGCCATATGGCTGCAGATTGGTCCCACGCCCAAAGAGCCAGCAGGGAAAACTATGCCTTGTTCTAAAGCTCTTTGGGAACCGCTTGCGTAGCCCCACACACCTGGGGGCTGCAAGCTTTCCTGCTGCCTTCAGCCTCAAAAGCACCCTTTCCCACTTGACGCTGCGCCAGGCCCAAAAATGGCCATATGTCTGGAGACTGGTCCCACGCCCAAAGAGCCAGCAGGGAAAACTATGCCTTGTTCTAAAGCTCTTTGGGAACCGCTTGCGTAGCCCCACAGACCTGGGGGCTGCAGGCTTTCCTGCTGCCTTCAGCCTCAAAAGCACCCTTTCCCACTTGGCCCCGCGCCAGGCCCAAAAATGGCCATATGTGTGGAGATTTGTCCCACGCCCAAAGAGCCAGCAGGGAAAACTGTGCCTTGTTCTAAAGCTCTTTGGGAACCACTTGCGTAGCCCCACACACCTGGGGGCTGCAGGCTTTCCTGCTGCCTTCAGCCTCAAAAGCACCCTTTCCCTCATCGCGTCACGCCAGGCACAAAAATGGCCATATGTCTGGAGGTTGACCCACGCCCAAAGAGCCAGCAGGGAAAACTATGCCTTGTTCTAAAGCTCTTTGGGAACCGCTTGCGTAGCCCCACACACCTGGGGGCTGCAGGCTTTCCTGCTGCCTTCAGCCTCACAACCACCCTTTCCCACATGGCGTCACGCCAGGCACAAAAATGGCCATATGTCTGGAGGTTGGTTCCACGCGCAAAGAGCCAGCAGGAAAAACTATGCCTTGTTCTAAAGCTCTTTGGGAACCGCTTGCGTAGCCCCACATACCTGGGGGCTGCAGGCTTTCCTGCTGCCTTCAGCCTCAAAACCACCCTTTCCCACATGGCGCCACGCCAGGCCCAAAAATGGCCATATGTCTGGAGATTGGTCCCACGCGCAAAGAGCCAGCAGGGAAAACTGTGCTTTGTTCTAAAGCTCTTTGGGAACCGCTTGCGTAGCCCCACACACCTGGGGGCTGCAGGCTTTTCTGGTACCTTCAGCCTGAAAACCACCCTTTCCCACTTGGCGCCGCGCCAGGCACAAAAATGGCCATATGGCTGCAGATTGGTCCCACGCCCAAAGAGCCAGCAGGGAAAACTATGCCTTGTTCTAAAGCTCTTTGGGAACCGCTTGCGTAGCCCCAGAGACCTGGGGGCTGCAGGCTTTCCTGCTGCCTTCAGCCTCAAAAGCACCCTTTCCCACTTGGCGCCGCGCCAGGCCCAAAAATGGCCATATGTGTGGAGATTTGTCCCACACCCAAAGAGCCAGCAGGGAAAACTGTGCCTTGTTCTAAAGCTCTTTGGGAACCGCTTGCGTAGCCCCACACACCTGGGTGCTGCAGACTTTTCTGGCACCTTCAGCCTCAAAACCACCCTTTCCCACATGGTGTCACGCCAGGCCCAAACATGGCCATATGGCTGGGGATTTGTTCCACGCCCAAAGAGCCAGCAGGGAAAACTATGCCTTGTTCTAAAGCTCTTTGGGAACCGCTTGCGTAGCCCCACACACCTGGGGGCTGCAGGCTTTCCTGCTGCCTTCAGCCTCAAAACCACCCTTTCCCTCATCGCGTCACGCCAGGCCCAAAAATGGCCATATGTCTGGAGGTTGGTCCCACGCGCAAAGAGCCAGCAGGGAAAACTGTGCTTTGTTCTAAAGCTCTTTGGGAACCGCTTGCGTAGCCCCACACACCTGGGGGCTGCAGGCTTTTCTGGCACCTTCAGCCTGAAAACCACCCTTTCCCACTTGGCGCCGCGCCAGGCACAAAAATGGCCATATGGCTGCAGATTGGTCCCACGCCCAAAGAGCCAGCAGGGAAAACTATGCCTTGTTCTAAAGCTCTTTGGGAACCGCTTGCGTAGCCCCACAGACCTGCGGGCTGCAGGCCTTTCTGGCACCTTCAGCCTCAAAACCACCCTTTCCTTCATCACGTCACGCCAGGCACAAAAATGGCCATATATCTGGAGGCTGGTCCCACGCCCAAAGAGCCAGCAGGGAAAACTATGCCTTGTTGTAAAGCTCTTTGGGAACCGCTTGCGTAGCCCCACAGACCTGCGGGCTGCAGGCTTTCCTGCTGCCTTCAGCCTCAAAACCACCCTTTCCCACTTGGCGTCACGCCAGGCACAAAAATGGCCATATGTCTGGAGACTGGTCCCACGCCCAAAGAGCCAGCAGGGAAAACTATGCCTTGTTCTAAAGCTCTTTGCGAACCGCTTGCGTAGCCCCACACACCTCGGGGCTGCAGGCTTTCCTGCTGCCTTCAGCCTCAAAACCACCCTTTCCCACTTGGCGTCGCGCCAGGCACAAAAATGGCCATATGTCTGGAGACTGGTCCCTTTCCCAAAGAGCCAGCAGGGAAAACTATGCCTTGTTCTAAAGCTCTTTGGGAACCGCTTGCATAGCCCCACACACCTGGGGGCTGCAGGCTTTTCTGGCACCTTCAGCCTCAAAACCACCCTTTCCCACATGCCGTCGCGCCAGGCACAAAAATGGCCATATGTCTGGAGATTGGTCCCACGCCCAAAGAGCCAGCAGGGAAAACTATGCCTTGTTCTAAAGCTCTTTGGGAACCGCTTGCGTAGCCCCACACACCTGGGGGCTGCAAGCTTTCCTGCTGCCTTCAGCCTCAAAAGCACCCTTTCCCACTTGACGCTGCGCCAGGCCCAAAAATGGCCATATGTCTGGAGACTGGTCCCACGCCCAAAGAGCCAGCAGGGAAAACTATGCCTTGTTCTAAAGCTCTTTGGGAACCGCTTGCGTAGCCCCACACACCTGGGGGCTGCAGGCTTTCCTGCTGCCTTCAGCCTCACAACCACCCTTTCCCACATGGCGTCACGCCAGGCACAAAAATGGCCATATGTCTGGAGGTTGGTCCCACGCGCAAAGAGCCAGCAGGAAAAACTATGCCTTGTTCTAAAGCTCTTTGGGAACCGCTTGCGTAGCCCCACACACCTGGGGGCTGCAGGCTTTCCTGCTGCCTTCAGCCTCAAAACCACCCTTTCCCACATGGCGCCACGCCAGGCCCAAAAATGGCCATATGTCTGGAGATTGGTCCCACGCGCAAAGAGCCAGCAGGGAAAACTGTGCTTTGTTCTAAAGCTCTTTGGGAACCGCTTGCGTAGCCCCACACACCTGGGGGCTGCAGGCTTTTCTGGCACCTTCAGCCTGAAAACCACCCTTTCCCACTTGGCGCCGCGCCAGGCACAAAAATGGCCATATGGCTGCAGATTGGTCCCACGCCCAAAGAGCCAGCAGGGAAAACTATGCCTTGTTCTAAAGCTCTTTGGGAACCGCTTGCGTAGCCCCACACACCTGGGGGCTGCAGGCTTTTCTGGCACCTTCAGCCTCAAAACCACCCTTTCCTTCATCACGTCACGCCAGGCACAAAAATGGCCATATATCTGGAGGCTGGTCCCACGCCCAAAGAGCCAGCAGGGAAAACTATGCCTTGTTGTAAAGCTCTTTGGGAACCGCTTGTGTAGCCCCACAGACCTGCGGGCTGCAGGCTTTCCTGCTGCCTTCAGCCTCAAAACCACCCTTTCCCACTTGGCGCCGCGCCAGGCCCAAAAATGGCCATATGTCTGGAGGTTGGTCCCACGCCCAAAGAGCCAGCAGGGAAAACTGTGCCTTGTTCTAAAGCTCTTTGGGAACCGCTTTCGTAGCCCCACACACCTGGGGGCTGCAGGCTTTCCTGCTGCATTCAGCCTCAAAACCACCCTTTCCCACTTGACGCCGCGCCAGGCCCAAAAATGGCCATATGTCTGGAGACTGGTCCCACGCCCAAAGAGCCAGCAGGGAAAACTCTGCCTTGTTCTAAAGCTCTTTGCGAACCGCTTGCGTAGCCCCACACACCTGGGGGCTGCAGGCTTTCCTGCTGCCTTCAGTCTCAAAACCACCCTTTCCCACTTGGCGTCGCGCCAGGCACAAAAATGGCCATATGTCTGGAGACTGGTCCATTTCCCAAAGAGCCAGCAGGGAAAACTATGCCTTGTTCTAAAGCTCTTTGGGAACCGCTTGCATAGCCCCACACACCTGGGGGCTGCAGGCTTTTCTGGCACCTTCAGCCTCAAAACCACCCTTTCCCACATGCCGTCACGCCAGGCACAAAAATGGCCATATGTCTGGAGATTGGTCCCACGCCCAAAGAGCCAGCAGGGAAAACTATGCCTTGTTCTAAAGCTCTTTGGGAACCGCTTGCGTAGCCCCACAGACCTGGGGGCTGCAGGCTTTCCTGCTGCCTTCAGCCTCAAAAGCACCCTTTCCCACTTGGCGCCGCGCCAGGCCCAAAAATGGCCATATGTGTGGAGATTTGTCCCACACCCAAAGAGCCAGCAGGGAAAACTGTGCCTTGTTCTAAAGCTCTTTGGGAACCGCTTGCGTAGCCCCACACACCTGGGGGCTGCAGACTTTTCTGGCACCTTCAGCCTCAAAACCACCCTTTCCCACATGGTGTCACGCCAGGCCCAAACATGGCCATATGGCTGGGGATTGGTTCCACGCCCAAAGAGCCAGCAGGGAAAACTATGCCTTGTTCTAAAGCTCTTTGGGAACCGCTTGCGTAGCCCCACACACCTGGGGGCTGCAGGCTTTCCTGCTGCCTTCAGCCTCAAAACCACCCTTTCCCACTTGGCCCCGCGCCAGGCCCAAAAATGGCCATATGTCTGGAGGTTGGTCCCACGCCCAAAGAGCCAGCAGGGAAAACTGTGCTTTGTTCTAAAGCTCTTTGGGAACCGCTTGCGTAGCCCCACACACCTGGGGGCTGCAGGCTTTTCTGGCACCTTCAGCCTGACAACCACCCTTTCCCACTTGGCTTCGCTTCAGGCACAAAAATGGCCATATGGCTGCAGATTGGTCCCACGCCCAAAGAGCCAGCAGGGAAAACTATGCCTTGTTCTAAAGCTCTTTGGGAACCGCTTGCGTAGCCCCACAGACCTGCGGGCTGCAGGCCTTTCTGGCACCTTCAGCCTCAAAACCACACTTTCCTTCATCACGTCACGCCAGGCACAAAAATGGCCATATATCTGGAGGCTGGTCCCACGCCCAAAGAGCCAGCAGGGAAAACTATGCCTTGTTGTAAAGCTCTTTGGGAACCGCTTGCGTAGCCCCACAGACCTGCGGGCTGCAGGCTTTCCTGCTGCCTTCAGCCTCAAAACCACCCTTTCCCACTTGGCGTCACGCCAGGCACAAAAATGGCCATATGTCTGGAGACTGGTCCCACGCCCAAAGAGCCAGCAGGGAAAACTATGCCTTGTTCTAAAGCTCTTTGGGAACCGCTTGCATAGCCCCACACACCTGGGGGCTGCAGGCTTTTCTGGCACCTTCAGCCTCAAAACCACCCTTTCCCACATGCCGTCACGCCAGGCACAAAAATGGCCATATGTCTGGAGATTGGTCCCACGCCCAAAGAGCCAGCAGGGAAAACTATGCCTTGTTCTAAAGGTCTTTGGGAACCGCTTGCGTAGCCCCACACACCTGGGGGCTGCAAGCTTTCCTGCTGCCTTCAGCCTCAAAAGCACCCTTTCCCACTTGACGCTGCGCCAGGCCCAAAAATGGCCATATGTCTGGAGACTGGTCCCACGCCCAAAGAGCCAGCAGGGAAAACTATGCCTTGTTCTAAAGCTCTTTGGGAACCGCTTGCGTAGCCCCACAGACCTGGGGGCTGCAGGCTTTCCTGCTGCCTTCAGCCTCAAAAGCACCCTTTCCCACTTGGCCCCGCGCCAGGCCCAAAAATGGCCATATGTGTGGAGATTTGTCCCACGCCCAAAGAGCCAGCAGGGAAAACTGTGCCTTGTTCTAAAGCTCTTTGGGAACCACTTGCGTAGCCCCACACACCGGGGGCTGCAGGCTTTCCTGCTGCCTTCAGCCTCAAAAGCACCCTTTCCCTCATCGCGTCACGCCAGGCACAAAAATGGCCATATGTCTGGAGGTTGACCCACGCCCAAAGAGCCAGCAGGGAAAACTATGCCTTGTTCTAAAGCTCTTTGGGAACCGCTTGCGTAGCCCCACACACCTGGGGGCTGCAGGCTTTCCTGCTGCCTTCAGCCTCACAACCACCCTTTCCCACATGGCGTCACGCCAGGCACAAAAATGGCCATATGTCTGGAGGTTGGTCCCACGCGCAAAGAGCCAGCAGGAAAAACTATGCCTTGTTCTAAAGCTCTTTGGGAACCGCTTGCGTAGCCCCACACACCTGGGGGCTGCAGGCTTTCCTGCTGCCTTCAGCCTCAAAACCACCCTTTCCCACATGGCGCCACGCCAGGCCCAAAAATGGCCATATGTCTGGAGATTGGTCCCACGCGCAAAGAGCCAGCAGGGAAAACTGTGCTTTGTTCTAAAGCTCTTTGGGAACCGCTTGCGTAGCCCCACACACCTGGGGGCTGCAGGCTTTTCTGGCACCTTCAGCCTGAAAACCACCCTTTCCCACTTGGCGCCGCGCCAGGCACAAAAATGGCCATATGGCTGCAGATTGGTCCCACGCCCAAAGAGCCAGCAGGGAAAACTATGCCTTGTTCTAAAGCTCTTTGGGAACCGCTTGCGTAGCCCCACACACCTGGGGGCTGCAGGCTTTTCTGGCACCTTCAGCCTCAAAACCACCCTTTCCTTCGTCACGTCACGCCAGGCACAAAAATGGCCATATATCTGGAGGCTGGTCCCACGCCCAAAGAGCCAGCAGGGAAAACTATGCCTTGTTGTAAAGCTCTTTGGGAACCGCTTGTGTAGCCCCACAGACCTGCGGGCTGCAGGCTTTCCTGCTGCCTTCAGCCTCAAAACCACCCTTTCCCACTTGGCGCCGCGCCAGGCCCAAAAATGGCCATATGTCTGGAGACTGGTCCATTTCCCAAAGAGCCAGCAGGGAAAACTATGCCTTGTTCTAAAGCTCTTTGGGAACCGCTTGCATAGCCCCACACACCTGGGGGCTGCAGGCTTTTCTGGCACCTTCAGCCTCAAAACCACCCTTTCCCACATGCCGTCACGCCAGGCACAAAAATGGCCATATGTCTGGAGATTGGTCCCACGCCCAAAGAGCCAGCAGGGAAAACTATGCCTTGTTCTAAAGCTCTTTGGGAACCGCTTGCGTAGCCCCACAGACCTGGGGGCTGCAGGCTTTCCTGCTGCCTTCAGCCTCAAAAGCACCCTTTCCCACTTGGCGCCGCGCCAGGCCCAAAAATGGCCATATGTGTGGAGATTTGTCCCACACCCAAAGAGCCAGCAGGGAAAACTGTGCCTTGTTCTAAAGCTCTTTGGGAACCGCTTGCGTAGCCCCACACACCTGGGGGCTGCAGACTTTTCTGGCACCTTCAGCCTCAAAACCACCCTTTCCCACATGGTGTCACGCCAGGCCCAAACATGGCCATATGGCTGGGGATTGGTTCCACGCCCAAAGAGCCAGCAGGGAAAACTATGCCTTGTTCTAAAGCTCTTTGGGAACCGCTTGCGTAGCCCCACACACCTGGGGGCTGCAGGCTTTCCTGCTGCCTTCAGCCTCAAAACCACCCTTTCCCACTTGGCCCCGCGCCAGGCCCAAAAATGGCCATATGTCTGGAGGTTGGTCCCACGCGCAAAGAGCCAGCAGGGAAAACTGTGCTTTGTTCTAAAGCTCTTTGGGAACCGCTTGCGTAGCCCCACACACCTGGGGGCTGCAGGCTTTTCTGGCACCTTCAGCCTGACAACCACCCTTTCCCACTTGGCTTCGCTTCAGGCACAAAAATGGCCATATGGCTGCAGATTGGTCCCACGCCCAAAGAGCCAGCAGGGAAAACTATGCCTTGTTCTAAAGCTCTTTGGGAACCGCTTGCGTAGCCCCACAGACCTGCGGGCTGCAGGCCTTTCTGGCACCTTCAGCCTCAAAACCACACTTTCCTTCATCACGTCACGCCAGGCACAAAAATGGCCATATATCTGGAGGCTGGTCCCACGCCCAAAGAGCCAGCAGGGAAAACTATGCCTTGTTGTAAAGCTCTTTGGGAACCGCTTGCGTAGCCCCACAGACCTGCGGGCTGCAGGCTTTCCTGCTGCCTTCAGCCTCAAAACCACCCTTTCCCACTTGGCGTCACGCCAGGCACAAAAATGGCCATATGTCTGGAGACTGGTCCCACGCCCAAAGAGCCAGCAGGGAAAACTATGCCTTGTTCTAAAGCTCTTTGCGAACCGCTTGCGTAGCCCCACACACCTCGGGGCTGCAGGCTTTCCTGCTGCCTTCAGCCTCAAAACCACCCTTTCCCACTTGGCGTCGCGCCAGGCACAAAAATGGCCATATGTCTGGAGACTGGTCCCTTTCCCAAAGAGCCAGCAGGGAAAACTATGCCTTGTTCTAAAGCTCTTTGGGAACCGCTTGCATAGCCCCACACACCTGGGGGCTGCAGGCTTTTCTGGCACCTTCAGCCTCAAAACCACCCTTTCCCACATGCCGTCACGCCAGGCACAAAAATGGCCATATGTCTGGAGATTGGTCCCACGCCCAAAGAGCCAGCAGGGAAAACTATGCCTTGTTCTAAAGGTCTTTGGGAACCGCTTGCGTAGCCCCACACACCTGGGGGCTGCAAGCTTTCCTGCTGCCTTCAGCCTCAAAAGCACCCTTTCCCACTTGACGCTGCGCCAGGCCCAAAAATGGCCATATGTCTGGAGACTGGTCCCACGCCCAAAGAGCCAGCAGGGAAAACTATGCCTTGTTCTAAAGCTCTTTGGGAACCGCTTGCGTAGCCCCACAGACCTGGGGGCTGCAGGCTTTCCTGCTGCCTTCAGCCTCAAAAGCACCCTTTCCCACTTGGCCCCGCGCCAGGCCCAAAAATGGCCATATGTGTGGAGATTTGTCCCACGCCCAAAGAGCCAGCAGGGAAAACTGTGCCTTGTTCTAAAGCTCTTTGGGAACCACTTGCGTAGCCCCACACACCTGGGGGCTGCAGGCTTTCCTGCTGCCTTCAGCCTCAAAAGCACCCTTTCCCTCATCGCGTCACGCCAGGCACAAAAATGGCCATATGTCTGGAGGTTGACCCACGCCCAAAGAGCCAGCAGGGAAAACTATGCCTTGTTCTAAAGCTCTTTGGGACCGCTTGCGTAGCCCCACACACCTGGGGGCTGCAGGCTTTCCTGCTGCCTTCAGCCTCACAACCACCCTTTCCCACATGGCGTCACGCCAGGCACAAAAATGGCCATATGTCTGGAGGTTGGTCCCACGCGCAAAGAGCCAGCAGGAAAAACTATGCCTTGTTCTAAAGCTCTTTGGGAACCGCTTGCGTAGCCCCACACACCTGGGGGCTGCAGGCTTTCCTGCTGCCTTCAGCCTCAAAACCACCCTTTCCCACATGGCGCCACGCCAGGCCCAAAAATGGCCATATGTCTGGAGATTGGTCCCACGCGCAAAGAGCCAGCAGGGAAAACTGTGCTTTGTTCTAAAGCTCTTTGGGAACCGCTTGCGTAGCCCCACACACCTGGGGGCTGCAGGCTTTTCTGGCACCTTCAGCCTGAAAACCACCCTTTCCCACTTGGCGCCGCGCCAGGCACAAAAATGGCCATATGGCTGCAGATTGGTCCCACGCCCAAAGAGCCAGCAGGGAAAACTATGCCTTGTTCTAAAGCTCTTTGGGAACCGCTTGCGTAGCCCCACACACCTGGGGGCTGCAGGCTTTTCTGGCACCTTCAGCCTCAAAACCACCCTTTCCTTCATCACGTCACGCCAGGCACAAAAATGGCCATATATCTGGAGGCTGGTCCCACGCCCAAAGAGCCAGCAGGGAAAACTATGCCTTGTTGTAAAGCTCTTTGGGAACCGCTTGTGTAGCCCCACAGACCTGCGGGCTGCAGGCTTTCCTGCTGCCTTCAGCCTCAAAACCACCCTTTCCCACTTGGCGCCGCGCCAGGCCCAAAAATGGCCATATGTCTGGAGGTTGGTCCCACGCCCAAAGAGCCAGCAGGGAAAACTGTGCCTTGTTCTAAAGCTCTTTGGGAACCGCTTTCGTAGCCCCACACACCTGGGGGCTGCAGGCTTTCCTGCTGCATTCAGCCTCAAAACCACCCTTTCCCACTTGACGCCGCGCCAGGCCCAAAAATGGCCATATGTCTGGAGACTGGTCCCACGCCCAAAGAGCCAGCAGGGAAAACTCTGCCTTGTTCTAAAGCTCTTTGCGAACCACTTGCGTAGCCCCACACACCTGGGGGCTGCAGGCTTTCCTGCTGCCTTCAGTCTCAAAACCACCCTTTCCCACTTGGCGTCGCGCCAGGCACAAAAATGGCCATATGTCTGGAGACTGGTCCATTTCCCAAAGAGCCAGCAGGGAAAACTATGCCTTGTTCTAAAGCTCTTTGGGAACCGCTTGCATAGCCCCACACACCTGGGGGCTGCAGGCTTTTCTGGCACCTTCAGCCTCAAAACCACCCTTTCCCACATGCCGTCACGCCAGGCACAAAAATGGCCATATGTCTGGAGATTGGTCCCACGCCCAAAGAGCCAGCAGGGAAAACTATGCCTTGTTCTAAAGCTCTTTGGGAACCGCTTGCGTAGCCCCACAGACCTGGGGGCTGCAGGCTTTCCTGCTGCCTTCAGCCTCAAAAGCACCCTTTCCCACTTGGCGCCGCGCCAGGCCCAAAAATGGCCATATGTGTGGAGATTTGTCCCACACCCAAAGAGCCAGCAGGGAAAACTGTGCCTTGTTCTAAAGCTCTTTGGGAACCGCTTGCGTAGCCCCACACACCTGGGGGCTGCAGACTTTTCTGGCACCTTCAGCCTCAAAACCACCCTTTCCCACATGGTGTCACGCCAGGCCCAAACATGGCCATATGGCTGGGGATTGGTTCCACGCCCAAAGAGCCAGCAGGGAAAACTATGCCTTGTTCTAAAGCTCTTTGGGAACCGCTTGCGTAGCCCCACACACCTGGGGGCTGCAGGCTTTCCTGCTGCCTTCAGCCTCAAAACCACCCTTTCCCACTTGGCCCCGCGCCAGGCCCAAAAATGGCCATATGTCTGGAGGTTGGTCCCACGCGCAAAGAGCCAGCAGGGAAAACTGTGCTTTGTTCTAAAGCTCTTTGGGAACCGCTTGCGTAGCCCCACACACCTGGGGGCTGCAGGCTTTTCTGGCACCTTCAGCCTCAAAACCACCCTTTCCCACTTGGCGCCGCGCCAGGCACAAAAATGGCCATATGGCTGCAGATTGGTCCCACGCCCAAAGAGCCAGCAGGGAAAACTATGCCTTGTTCTAAAGCTCTTTGGGAACCGCTTGCGTAGCCCCACAGACCTGCGGGCTGCAGGCCTTTCTGGCACCTTCAGCCTCAAAACCACCCTTTCCTTCATCACGTCACGCCAGGCACAAAAATGGCCATATATCTGGAGGCTGGTCCCACGCCCAAAGAGCCAGCAGGGAAAACTATGCCTTGTTGTAAAGCTCTTTGGGAACCGCTTGCGTAGCCCCACAGACCTGCGGGCTGCAGGCTTTCCTGCTGCCTTCAGCCTCAAAACCACCCTTTCCCACTTGGCGTCACGCCAGGCACAAAAATGGCCATATGTCTGGAGACTGGTCCCACGCCCAAAGAGCCAGCAGGGAAAACTATGCCTTGTTCTAAAGCTCTTTGCGAACCGCTTGCGTAGCCCCACACACCTCGGGGCTGCAGGCTTTCCTGCTGCCTTCAGCCTCAAAACCACCCTTTCCCACTTGGCGTCGCGCCAGGCACAAAAATGGCCATATGTCTGGAGACTGGTCCCTTTCCCAAAGAGCCAGCAGGGAAAACTATGCCTTGTTCTAAAGCTCTTTGGGAACCGCTTGCGTAGCCCCACAGACCTGGGGGCTGCAGGCTTTCCTGCTGCCTTCAGCCTCAAAACCACCCTTTCCCACTTGGCGCCGCTCCAGGCCCAAAAATGGCCATATGTGTGGAGATTTGTCCCACACCCAAAGAGCCAGCAGGGAAAACTGTGCCTTGTTCTAAAGCTCTTTGGGAACCGCTTGCGTAGCCCCACACACCTGGGGGCTGCAGGCTTTCCTGCTGCCTTCAGCCTCAAAACCACCCTTTCCCACATGGCGTCACGCCAGGCACAAAAATGGCCATATATCTGGAGATTGGTCCCTTTCCCAAAGAGCCAGCAGGGAAAACTATGCCTTGTTCTAAAGCTCTTTGGGAACCGCTTGCGTAGCCCCACACACCTGGGGGCTGCAGGCTTTCCTGCTGCCTTCAGCCTCAAAACCACCCTTTCCCTCATCGCGTCACGCCAGGCCCAAAAATGGCCATATGTCTGGAGGTTGGTCCTACGCCCAAAGAGCCAGCAGGGAAAACTATGCCTTGTTCTAAAGCTCTTTGGGAACCGCTTGCGTAGTCCCACACACCTGGGGGCTGCAGGCTTTCCTGCTGCCTTCAGCCTCACAACCACCCTTTCCCACATGCCGTCACGCCAGGCACAAAAATGGCCATATGTCTGGAGGTTGGTCCCACGCGCAAAGAGCCAGCAGGGAAAACTATGCCTTGTTCTAAAGCTCTTTGGGAACCGCTTGCGTAGCCCCACAGACCTGGGGGCTGCAGGCTTTCCTGCTGCCTTCAGCCTCAAAACCACCCTTTCCCACATGGCGTCACGCCAGGCACAAAAATGGCCAAATGTCTGGAGACTGGTCCCTTTCCCAAAGAGCCAGCAGGGAAAACTATGCCTTGTTCTAAAGCTCTTTGGGAACCGCTTGCGTAGCCCCACACACCTGGGTGCTGCAGACTTTTCTGGCACCTTCAGCCTCAAAACCACCCTTTCCCACATGGTGTCACGCCAGGCCCAAACATGGCCATATGGCTGGGGATTTGTTCCACGCCCAAAGAGCCAGCAGGGAAAACTATGCCTTGTTCTAAAGCTCTTTGGGAACCGCTTGCGTAGCCCCACACACCTGGGGGCTGCAGGCTTTCCTGCTGCCTTCAGCCTCAAAACCACCCTTTCCCTCATCGCGTCACGCCAGGCCCAAAAATGGCCATATGTCTGGAGGTTGGTCCCACGCGCAAAGAGCCAGCAGGGAAAACTGTGCTTTGTTCTAAAGCTCTTTGGGAACCGCTTGCGTAGCCCCACACACCTGGGGGCTGCAGGCTTTTCTGGCACCTTCAGCCTGAAAACCACCCTTTCCCACTTGGCGCCGCGCCAGGCACAAAAATGGCCATATGGCTGCAGATTGGTCCCACGCCCAAAGAGCCAGCAGGGAAAACTATGCCTTGTTCTAAAGCTCTTTGGGAACCGCTTGCGTAGCCCCACAGACCTGCGGGCTGCAGGCCTTTCTGGCACCTTCAGCCTCAAAACCACCCTTTCCTTCATCACGTCACGCCAGGCACAAAAATGGCCATATATCTGGAGGCTGGTCCCACGCCCAAAGAGCCAGCAGGGAAAACTATGCCTTGTTGTAAAGCTCTTTGGGAACCGCTTGCGTAGCCCCACAGACCTGCGGGCTGCAGGCTTTCCTGCTGCCTTCAGCCTCAAAACCACCCTTTCCCACTTGGCGTCACGCCAGGCACAAAAATGGCCATATGTCTGGAGACTGGTCCCACGCCCAAAGAGCCAGCAGGGAAAACTATGCCTTGTTCTAAAGCTCTTTGCGAACCGCTTGCGTAGCCCCACACACCTCGGGGCTGCAGGCTTTCCTGCTGCCTTCAGCCTCAAAACCACCCTTTCCCACTTGGCGTCGCGCCAGGCACAAAAATGGCCATATGTCTGGAGACTGGTCCCTTTCCCAAAGAGCCAGCAGGGAAAACTATGCCTTGTTCTAAAGCTCTTTGGGAACCGCTTGCATAGCCCCACACACCTGGGGGCTGCAGGCTTTTCTGGCACCTTCAGCCTCAAAACCACCCTTTCCCACATGCCGTCGCGCCAGGCACAAAAATGGCCATATGTCTGGAGATTGGTCCCACGCCCAAAGAGCCAGCAGGGAAAACTATGCCTTGTTCTAAAGGTCTTTGGGAACCGCTTGCGTAGCCCCACACACCTGGGGGCTGCAAGCTTTCCTGCTGCCTTCAGCCTCAAAAGCACCCTTTCCCACTTGACGCTGCGCCAGGCCCAAAAATGGCCATATGTCTGGAGACTGGTCCCACGCCCAAAGAGCCAGCAGGGAAAACTATGCCTTGTTCTAAAGCTCTTTGGGAACCGCTTGCGTAGCCCCACACACCTGGGGGCTGCAGGCTTTCCTGCTGCCTTCAGCCTCACAACCACCCTTTCCCACATGGCGTCACGCCAGGCACAAAAATGGCCATATGTCTGGAGGTTGGTCCCACGCGCAAAGAGCCAGCAGGAAAAACTATGCCTTGTTCTAAAGCTCTTTGGGAACCGCTTGCGTAGCCCCACACACCTGGGGGCTGCAGGCTTTCCTGCTGCCTTCAGCCTCAAAACCACCCTTTCCCACATGGCGCCACGCCAGGCCCAAAAATGGCCATATGTCTGGAGATTGGTCCCACGCGCAAAGAGCCAGCAGGGAAAACTGTGCTTTGTTCTAAAGCTCTTTGGGAACCGCTTGCGTAGCCCCACACACCTGGGGGCTGCAGGCTTTTCTGGCACCTTCAGCCTGAAAACCACCCTTTCCCACTTGGCGCCGCGCCAGGCACAAAAATGGCCATATGGCTGCAGATTGGTCCCACGCCCAAAGAGCCAGCAGGGAAAACTATGCCTTGTTCTAAAGCTCTTTGGGAACCGCTTGCGTAGCCCCACACACCTGGGGGCTGCGGCTTTCCTGCTCTCTTCAGCCTCAGAGGCACCCTTTCCCACTTGACGACACGCCAGGCACAAAAATGCCCATATGTCTGGAGCTTGGTTCCACGCCCAAAGAGCCAGCAGGGAAAACGATGCCTTGTTGTAAAGCTCTTTGGGAACCGCTTGTGTAGCCCCACAGACCTGCGGGCTGCAGGCTTTCCTGCTGCCTTCAACCTCAAAACCACCCTTTCCCACTTGGCGCCGCGCCAGGCCCAAAAATGGCCATATGTCTGGAGGTTGGTCCCACGCCCAAAGAGCCAGCAGGGAAAACTGTGCCTTGTTCTAAAGCTCTTTGGGAACCGCTTTCGTAGCCCCACACACCTGGGGGCTGCAGGCTTTCCTGCTGCATTCAGCCTCAAAACCACCCTTTCCCACTTGACGCCGCGCCAGGCCCAAAAATGGCCATATGTCTGGAGACTGGTCCCACGCCCAAAGAGCCAGCAGGGAAAACTCTGCCTTGTTCTAAAGCTCTTTGCGAACCGCTTGCGTAGCCCCACACACCTGGGGGCTGCAGGCTTTCCTGCTGCCTTCAGTCTCAAAACCACCCTTTCCCACTTGGCGTCGCGCCAGGCACAAAAATGGCCATATGTCTGGAGACTGGTCCATTTCCCAAAGAGCCAGCAGGGAAAACTATGCCTTGTTCTAAAGCTCTTTGGGAACCGCTTGCATAGCCCCACACACCTGGGGGCTGCAGGCTTTTCTGGCACCTTCAGCCTCAAAACCACCCTTTCCCACATGCCGTCACGCCAGGCACAAAAATGGCCATATGTCTGGAGATTGGTCCCACGCCCAAAGAGCCAGCAGGGAAAACTATGCCTTGTTCTAAAGCTCTTTGGGAACCGCTTGCGTAGCCCCACAGACCTGGGGGCTGCAGGCTTTCCTGCTGCCTTCAGCCTCAAAAGCACCCTTTCCCACTTGGCGCCGCGCCAGGCCCAAAAATGGCCATATGTGTGGAGATTTGTCCCACACCCAAAGAGCCAGCAGGGAAAACTGTGCCTTGTTCTAAAGCTCTTTGGGAACCGCTTGCGTAGCCCCACACACCTGGGGGCTGCAGACTTTTCTGGCACCTTCAGCCTCAAAACCACCCTTTCCCACATGGTGTCACGCCAGGCCCAAACATGGCCATATGGCTGGGGATTGGTTCCACGCCCAAAGAGCCAGCAGGGAAAACTATGCCTTGTTCTAAAGCTCTTTGGGAACCGCTTGCGTAGCCCCACACACCTGGGGGCTGCAGGCTTTCCTGCTGCCTTCAGCCTCAAAACCACCCTTTCCCACTTGGCCCCGCGCCAGGCCCAAAAATGGCCATATGTCTGGAGGTTGGTCCCACGCCCAAAGAGCCAGCAGGGAAAACTGTGCTTTGTTCTAAAGCTCTTTGGGAACCGCTTGCGTAGCCCCACACACCTGGGGGCTGCAGGCTTTTCTGGCACCTTCAGCCTGACAACCACCCTTTCCCACTTGGCTTCGCTTCAGGCACAAAAATGGCCATATGGCTGCAGATTGGTCCCACGCCCAAAGAGCCAGCAGGGAAAACTATGCCTTGTTCTAAAGCTCTTTGGGAACCGCTTGCGTAGCCCCACAGACCTGCGGGCTGCAGGCCTTTCTGGCACCTTCAGCCTCAAAACCACACTTTCCTTCATCACGTCACGCCAGGCACAAAAATGGCCATATATCTGGAGGCTGGTCCCACGCCCAAAGAGCCAGCAGGGAAAACTATGCCTTGTTGTAAAGCTCTTTGGGAACCGCTTGCGTAGCCCCACAGACCTGCGGGCTGCAGGCTTTCCTGCTGCCTTCAGCCTCAAAACCACCCTTTCCCACTTGGCGTCACGCCAGGCACAAAAATGGCCATATGTCTGGAGACTGGTCCCACGCCCAAAGAGCCAGCAGGGAAAACTATGCCTTGTTCTAAAGCTCTTTGCGAACCGCTTGCGTAGCCCCACACACCTCGGGGCTGCAGGCTTTCCTGCTGCCTTCAGCCTCAAAACCACCCTTTCCCACTTGGCGTCGCGCCAGGCACAAAAATGGCCATATGTCTGGAGACTGGTCCCTTTCCCAAAGAGCCAGCAGGGAAAACTATGCCTTGTTCTAAAGCTCTTTGGGAACCGCTTGCATAGCCCCACACACCTGGGGGCTGCAGGCTTTTCTGGCACCTTCAGCCTCAAAACCACCCTTTCCCACATGCCGTCACGCCAGGCACAAAAATGGCCATATGTCTGGAGATTGGTCCCACGCCCAAAGAGCCAGCAGGGAAAACTATGCCTTGTTCTAAAGGTCTTTGGGAACCGCTTGCGTAGCCCCACACACCTGGGGGCTGCAAGCTTTCCTGCTGCCTTCAGCCTCAAAAGCACCCTTTCCCACTTGACGCTGCGCCAGGCCCAAAAATGGCCATATGTCTGGAGACTGGTCCCACGCCCAAAGAGCCAGCAGGGAAAACTATGCCTTGTTCTAAAGCTCTTTGGGAACCGCTTGCGTAGCCCCACAGACCTGGGGGCTGCAGGCTTTCCTGCTGCCTTCAGCCTCAAAAGCACCCTTTCCCACTTGGCCCCGCGCCAGGCCCAAAAATGGCCATATGTTTGGAGATTTGTCCCACGCCCAAAGAGCCAGCAGGGAAAACTGTGCCTTGTTCTAAAGCTCTTTGGGAACCACTTGCGTAGCCCCACACACCGGGGGCTGCAGGCTTTCCTGCTGCCTTCAGCCTCAAAAGCACCCTTTCCCTCATCGCGTCACGCCAGGCACAAAAATGGCCATATGTCTGGAGGTTGACCCACGCCCAAAGAGCCAGCAGGGAAAACTATGCCTTGTTCTAAAGCTCTTTGGGAACCGCTTGCGTAGCCCCACACACCTGGGGGCTGCAGGCTTTCCTGCTGCCTTCAGCCTCACAACCACCCTTTCCCACATGGCGTCACGCCAGGCACAAAAATGGCCATATGTCTGGAGGTTGGTCCCACGCGCAAAGAGCCAGCAGGAAAAACTATGCCTTGTTCTAAAGCTCTTTGGGAACCGCTTGCGTAGCCCCACACACCTGGGGGCTGCAGGCTTTCCTGCTGCCTTCAGCCTCAAAACCACCCTTTCCCACATGGCGCCACGCCAGGCCCAAAAATGGCCATATGTCTGGAGATTGGTCCCACGCGCAAAGAGCCAGCAGGGAAAACTGTGCTTTGTTCTAAAGCTCTTTGGGAACCGCTTGCGTAGCCCCACACACCTGGGGGCTGCAGGCTTTTCTGGCACCTTCAGCCTGAAAACCACCCTTTCCCACTTGGCGCCGCGCCAGGCACAAAAATGGCCATATGGCTGCAGATTGGTCCCACGCCCAAAGAGCCAGCAGGGAAAACTATGCCTTGTTCTAAAGCTCTTTGGGAACCGCTTGCGTAGCCCCACACACCTGGGGGCTGCAGGCTTTTCTGGCACCTTCAGCCTCAAAACCACCCTTTCCTTCGTCACGTCACGCCAGGCACAAAAATGGCCATATATCTGGAGGCTGGTCCCACGCCCAAAGAGCCAGCAGGGAAAACTATGCCTTGTTGTAAAGCTCTTTGGGAACCGCTTGTGTAGCCCCACAGACCTGCGGGCTGCAGGCTTTCCTGCTGCCTTCAGCCTCAAAACCACCCTTTCCCACTTGGCGCCGCGCCAGGCCCAAAAATGGCCATATGTCTGGAGACTGGTCCATTTCCCAAAGAGCCAGCAGGGAAAACTATGCCTTGTTCTAAAGCTCTTTGGGAACCGCTTGCATAGCCCCACACACCTGGGGGCTGCAGGCTTTTCTGGCACCTTCAGCCTCAAAACCACCCTTTCCCACATGCCGTCACGCCAGGCACAAAAATGGCCATATGTCTGGAGATTGGTCCCACGCCCAAAGAGCCAGCAGGGAAAACTATGCCTTGTTCTAAAGCTCTTTGGGAACCGCTTGCGTAGCCCCACAGACCTGGGGGCTGCAGGCTTTCCTGCTGCCTTCAGCCTCAAAAGCACCCTTTCCCACTTGGCGCCGCGCCAGGCCCAAAAATGGCCATATGTGTGGAGATTTGTCCCACACCCAAAGAGCCAGCAGGGAAAACTGTGCCTTGTTCTAAAGCTCTTTGGGAACCGCTTGCGTAGCCCCACACACCTGGGGGCTGCAGACTTTTCTGGCACCTTCAGCCTCAAAACCACCCTTTCCCACATGGTGTCACGCCAGGCCCAAACATGGCCATATGGCTGGGGATTGGTTCCACGCCCAAAGAGCCAGCAGGGAAAACTATGCCTTGTTCTAAAGCTCTTTGGGAACCGCTTGCGTAGCCCCACACACCTGGGGGCTGCAGGCTTTCCTGCTGCCTTCAGCCTCAAAACCACCCTTTCCCACTTGGCCCCGCGCCAGGCCCAAAAATGGCCATATGTCTGGAGGTTGGTCCCACGCGCAAAGAGCCAGCAGGGAAAACTGTGCTTTGTTCTAAAGCTCTTTGGGAACCGCTTGCGTAGCCCCACACACCTGGGGGCTGCAGGCTTTTCTGGCACCTTCAGCCTGACAACCACCCTTTCCCACTTGGCTTCGCTTCAGGCACAAAAATGGCCATATGGCTGCAGATTGGTCCCACGCCCAAAGAGCCAGCAGGGAAAACTATGCCTTGTTCTAAAGCTCTTTGGGAACCGCTTGCGTAGCCCCACAGACCTGCGGGCTGCAGGCCTTTCTGGCACCTTCAGCCTCAAAACCACACTTTCCTTCATCACGTCACGCCAGGCACAAAAATGGCCATATATCTGGAGGCTGGTCCCACGCCCAAAGAGCCAGCAGGGAAAACTATGCCTTGTTGTAAAGCTCTTTGGGAACCGCTTGCGTAGCCCCACAGACCTGCGGGCTGCAGGCTTTCCTGCTGCCTTCAGCCTCAAAACCACCCTTTCCCACTTGGCGTCACGCCAGGCACAAAAATGGCCATATGTCTGGAGACTGGTCCCACGCCCAAAGAGCCAGCAGGGAAAACTATGCCTTGTTCTAAAGCTCTTTGCGAACCGCTTGCGTAGCCCCACACACCTCGGGGCTGCAGGCTTTCCTGCTGCCTTCAGCCTCAAAACCACCCTTTCCCACTTGGCGTCGCGCCAGGCACAAAAATGGCCATATGTCTGGAGACTGGTCCCTTTCCCAAAGAGCCAGCAGGGAAAACTATGCCTTGTTCTAAAGCTCTTTGGGAACCGCTTGCATAGCCCCACACACCTGGGGGCTGCAGGCTTTTCTGGCACCTTCAGCCTCAAAACCACCCTTTCCCACATGCCGTCACGCCAGGCACAAAAATGGCCATATGTCTGGAGATTGGTCCCACGCCCAAAGAGCCAGCAGGGAAAACTATGCCTTGTTCTAAAGGTCTTTGGGAACCGCTTGCGTAGCCCCACACACCTGGGGGCTGCAAGCTTTCCTGCTGCCTTCAGCCTCAAAAGCACCCTTTCCCACTTGACGCTGCGCCAGGCCCAAAAATGGCCATATGTCTGGAGACTGGTCCCACGCCCAAAGAGCCAGCAGGGAAAACTATGCCTTGTTCTAAAGCTCTTTGGGAACCGCTTGCGTAGCCCCACAGACCTGGGGGCTGCAGGCTTTCCTGCTGCCTTCAGCCTCAAAAGCACCCTTTCCCACTTGGCCCCGCGCCAGGCCCAAAAATGGCCATATGTGTGGAGATTTGTCCCACGCCCAAAGAGCCAGCAGGGAAAACTGTGCCTTGTTCTAAAGCTCTTTGGGAACCACTTGCGTAGCCCCACACACCTGGGGGCTGCAGGCTTTCCTGCTGCCTTCAGCCTCAAAAGCACCCTTTCCCTCATCGCGTCACGCCAGGCACAAAAATGGCCATATGTCTGGAGGTTGACCCACGCCCAAAGAGCCAGCAGGGAAAACTATGCCTTGTTCTAAAGCTCTTTGGGAACCGCTTGCGTAGCCCCACACACCTGGGGGCTGCAGGCTTTCCTGCTGCCTTCAGCCTCACAACCACCCTTTCCCACATGGCGTCACGCCAGGCACAAAAATGGCCATATGTCTGGAGGTTGGTCCCACGCGCAAAGAGCCAGCAGGAAAAACTATGCCTTGTTCTAAAGCTCTTTGGGAACCGCTTGCGTAGCCCCACACACCTGGGGGCTGCAGGCTTTCCTGCTGCCTTCAGCCTCAAAACCACCCTTTCCCACATGGCGCCACGCCAGGCCCAAAAATGGCCATATGTCTGGAGATTGGTCCCACGCGCAAAGAGCCAGCAGGGAAAACTGTGCTTTGTTCTAAAGCTCTTTGGGAACCGCTTGCGTAGCCCCACACACCTGGGGGCTGCAGGCTTTTCTGGCACCTTCAGCCTGAAAACCACCCTTTCCCACTTGGCGCCGCGCCAGGCACAAAAATGGCCATATGGCTGCAGATTGGTCCCACGCCCAAAGAGCCAGCAGGGAAAACTATGCCTTGTTCTAAAGCTCTTTGGGAACCGCTTGCGTAGCCCCACACACCTGGGGGCTGCAGGCTTTTCTGGCACCTTCAGCCTCAAAACCACCCTTTCCTTCATCACGTCACGCCAGGCACAAAAATGGCCATATATCTGGAGGCTGGTCCCACGCCCAAAGAGCCAGCAGGGAAAACTATGCCTTGTTGTAAAGCTCTTTGGGAACCGCTTGTGTAGCCCCACAGACCTGCGGGCTGCAGGCTTTCCTGCTGCCTTCAGCCTCAAAACCACCCTTTCCCACTTGGCGCCGCGCCAGGCCCAAAAATGGCCATATGTCTGGAGGTTGGTCCCACGCCCAAAGAGCCAGCAGGGAAAACTGTGCCTTGTTCTAAAGCTCTTTGGGAACCGCTTTCGTAGCCCCACACACCTGGGGGCTGCAGGCTTTCCTGCTGCATTCAGCCTCAAAACCACCCTTTCCCACTTGACGCCGCGCCAGGCCCAAAAATGGCCATATGTCTGGAGACTGGTCCCACGCCCAAAGAGCCAGCAGGGAAAACTCTGCCTTGTTCTAAAGCTCTTTGCGAACCACTTGCGTAGCCCCACACACCTGGGGGCTGCAGGCTTTCCTGCTGCCTTCAGTCTCAAAACCACCCTTTCCCACTTGGCGTCGCGCCAGGCACAAAAATGGCCATATGTCTGGAGACTGGTCCATTTCCCAAAGAGCCAGCAGGGAAAACTATGCCTTGTTCTAAAGCTCTTTGGGAACCGCTTGCATAGCCCCACACACCTGGGGGCTGCAGGCTTTTCTGGCACCTGCAGCCTCAAAACCACCCTTTCCCACATGCCGTCACGCCAGGCACAAAAATGGCCATATGTCTGGAGATTGGTCCCACGCCCAAAGAGCCAGCAGGGAAAACTATGCCTTGTTCTAAAGCTCTTTGGGAACCGCTTGCGTAGCCCCACAGACCTGGGGGCTGCAGGCTTTCCTGCTGCCTTCAGCCTCAAAAGCACCCTTTCCCACTTGGCGCCGCGCCAGGCCCAAAAATGGCCATATGTGTGGAGATTTGTCCCACACCCAAAGAGCCAGCAGGGAAAACTGTGCCTTGTTCTAAAGCTCTTTGGGAACCGCTTGCGTAGCCCCACACACCTGGGGGCTGCAGACTTTTCTGGCACCTTCAGCCTCAAAACCACCCTTTCCCACATGGTGTCACGCCAGGCCCAAACATGGCCATATGGCTGGGGATTGGTTCCACGCCCAAAGAGCCAGCAGGGAAAACTATGCCTTGTTCTAAAGCTCTTTGGGAACCGCTTGCGTAGCCCCACACACCTGGGGGCTGCAGGCTTTCCTGCTGCCTTCAGCCTCAAAACCACCCTTTCCCACTTGGCCCCGCGCCAGGCCCAAAAATGGCCATATGTCTGGAGGTTGGTCCCACGCGCAAAGAGCCAGCAGGGAAAACTGTGCTTTGTTCTAAAGCTCTTTGGGAACCGCTTGCGTAGCCCCACACACCTGGGGGCTGCAGGCTTTTCTGGCACCTTCAGCCTCAAAACCACCCTTTCCCACTTGGCGCCGCGCCAGGCACAAAAATGGCCATATGGCTGCAGATTGGTCCCACGCCCAAAGAGCCAGCAGGGAAAACTATGCCTTGTTCTAAAGCTCTTTGGGAACCGCTTGCGTAGCCCCACAGACCTGCGGGCTGCAGGCCTTTCTGGCACCTTCAGCCTCAAAACCACCCTTTCCTTCATCACGTCACGCCAGGCACAAAAATGGCCATATATCTGGAGGCTGGTCCCACGCCCAAAGAGCCAGCAGGGAAAACTATGCCTTGTTGTAAAGCTCTTTGGGAACCGCTTGCGTAGCCCCACAGACCTGCGGGCTGCAGGCTTTCCTGCTGCCTTCAGCCTCAAAACCACCCTTTCCCACTTGGCGTCACGCCAGGCACAAAAATGGCCATATGTCTGGAGACTGGTCCCACGCCCAAAGAGCCAGCAGGGAAAACTATGCCTTGTTCTAAAGCTCTTTGCGAACCGCTTGCGTAGCCCCACACACCTCGGGGCTGCAGGCTTTCCTGCTGCCTTCAGCCTCAAAACCACCCTTTCCCACTTGGCGTCGCGCCAGGCACAAAAATGGCCATATGTCTGGAGACTGGTCCCTTTCCCAAAGAGCCAGCAGGGAAAACTATGCCTTGTTCTAAAGCTCTTTGGGAACCGCTTGCGTAGCCCCACAGACCTGGGGGCTGCAGGCTTTCCTGCTGCCTTCAGCCTCAAAACCACCCTTTCCCACTTGGCGCCGCTCCAGGCCCAAAAATGGCCATATGTGTGGAGATTTGTCCCACACCCAAAGAGCCAGCAGGGAAAACTGTGCCTTGTTCTAAAGCTCTTTGGGAACCGCTTGCGTAGCCCCACACACCTGGGGGCTGCAGGCTTTCCTGCTGCCTTCAGCCTCAAAACCACCCTTTCCCACATGGCGTCACGCCAGGCACAAAAATGGCCATATATCTGGAGATTGGTCCCTTTCCCAAAGAGCCAGCAGGGAAAACTATGCCTTGTTCTAAAGCTCTTTGGGAACCGCTTGCGTAGCCCCACACACCTGGGGGCTGCAGGCTTTCCTGCTGCCTTCAGCCTCAAAACCACCCTTTCCCTCATCGCGTCACGCCAGGCCCAAAAATGGCCATATGTCTGGAGGTTGGTCCTACGCCCAAAGAGCCAGCAGGGAAAACTATGCCTTGTTCTAAAGCTCTTTGGGAACCGCTTGCGTAGTCCCACACACCTGGGGGCTGCAGGCTTTCCTGCTGCCTTCAGCCTCACAACCACCCTTTCCCACATGCCGTCACGCCAGGCACAAAAATGGCCATATGTCTGGAGGTTGGTCCCACGCGCAAAGAGCCAGCAGGGAAAACTATGCCTTGTTCTAAAGCTCTTTGGGAACCGCTTGCGTAGCCCCACAGACCTGGGGGCTGCAGGCTTTCCTGCTGCCTTCAGCCTCAAAACCACCCTTTCCCACATGGCGTCACGCCAGGCACAAAAATGGCCAAATGTCTGGAGACTGGTCCCTTTCCCAAAGAGCCAGCAGGGAAAACTATGCCTTGTTCTAAAGCTCTTTGGGAACCGCTTGCGTAGCCCCACACACCTGGGGGCTGCAGGCTTTCCTGCTGCCTTCAGCCTCAAAACCACCCTTTCCCACTTGGCGCCGCGCCAGGCCCAAAAATGGCCATATGTCTGGAGACTGGTCCCACGCCCAAGAGCCAGCAGGGAAAACTATGCCTTGTTCTAAAGCTCTTTGGGAACCGCTTGCGTAGCCCCACACACCTGGGGGCTGCAGGCTTTCCTGCTGCCTTCAGCCTCAAAACCTCCATGTCCCACTTGGCGCCGCGCCAGGCCCAAGAATGGCCATATGTCTGGAGATTGGTCCCACGCCCAAAGAGCCAGCAGGGAAAACTGTGCCTTGTTCTAAAGCTCTTTGGGAACCGCTTGCGTAGCCCCACAGACCTTGGGGCTGCAGGCTTTTCTGGCACCTTCAGCCTCAAAACCACCCTTTCCCACTTGGCCCCGCGCCAGGCCAAAAAATGGCCATATGTCTGGAGACTGGTCCCACGCCCAAAGAGCCAGCTGGGAAAACTATGTGTGGAATAAATACTAAATTGGCTAAAAAATACAAAAGTACAGCATTGTTCACACATTAAGGAAAAGTATAAAATCAAGAGGCTTCTGAGGTAGAAAATAGCCGCAGCTGGCATGAAGGACACAACATCTGTGGTTCCCTGATAAGCTACATGAGGTACGGGACGGGATGCAATTATTCCGTGGCTTTACCTTATGATGTATAGCGGATACAGGAATGGGATGATACCATGAAACAGATAAGCTGCCAATTAGCTGCCCGCTAGATGCTCAGAGCCAACATTTTGTCAAATTTTGATGAAATGCTGTCCTTTGTGCGAACTTTGCTCATTATAATGTCATTATAATACCAAAACACACCTCCATCCCGAAGGCTACCCGCCTCCAAGGTGCGACCACTCCTTCTTGAGTCTGCGCCCTGAATTTCTCGTAAACTATACCTTTAATTGTGAAGCGAGAGAAATTTACACCAATCATGATAAAAGTATGTATGACTAAAGTCACTCAAACTCCACCTTGAAGATAACAAATAGTATAAAAATAGCCCAAGAGAGGGGGGATACCCAGGGAAGACACCATCATAAAGAATTACATCACTGACTTCTGGGATCAGTCGACGGGCTGAGCCTCTCTTCCCCCCCATAGGGACGCCTTTGGGTAAGACTTAGATCATACCGAGTGCTTCCTCGGGAAACTTAGAAACTTCTCTAGAGACTCTCTTTTTTCTACGTTTAAAGCCAGGCTGTATCGTTTATAACTTTGTCGCGCGTTTTGTATATGTAACAATACTTTCATTTGCACGTGCTTTGCAGACAGTGTATTTATCACCGGCAATCCTAAGAACCTATATATCTGTTGTTTAAATAAACTGCACTTTTTTAAGTAGCTAGTCGTTATGGTTTCTCACTGAACGCAACCAAAGACTCGAGAGTGGCCGTGCTAGTTCATGAGCACGACTAGACTGAAGGTGCAGTCCACTATTAGTGTATCCAAATCGTAATAGTTTAATACATATTAAACGCGATTGGACTGATAGTGCTGAATTGGGCATCACTCAGAATTTAAACCTAGCCGCACCTAGCCTACCACCTCGGTGAGGAGTGTTAGAGTGCAAGGGGGTTTATCTTCTGCTAAAACCGCTTTGCCCCTTTTCACGCAACACTATGCCTTGTTCTAAAGCTCTTTGGGAACCGCTTGCGTAGTCCCACACACCTGGGGGCTGCAGGCTTTCCTGCTCTCTTCAGCCTCAAAACCACCCTTTCCCACTTGGCGCCACGCCAGGCCCAAAAATGGCCATATGTCTGGAGATTGGTCCCACGCCCAAAGAGCCAGCAGGGAAAACTATGCCTTGTTCTAAAGCTCTTTGGGAACCGCTTGCGTGGCCCCACACACCTGGGGGCTGCAGGCTTTCCTGCTGCATTCAGCCTCAAAAGCACCCTTTCCCACTTGGCGCCACGCCAGGCCCAAAAATGGCCATATGTGTGGAGATTTGTCCCACGCCCAAAGAGCCAGCTGGGAAAACTGTGCCTTGTTCTAAAGGTCTTTGGGAACCGCTTGCGTAGCCCCACACACCTGGGGGCTGCAGGCTTTCCTGCTGCCTTCAGCCTCAAAACCTCCATGTCCCACGTGGCCCCGCGCCAGGCACAAAAATGGCCATATGCCTGGAGGTTGGTCCCACGCCGAAAGAGCCGGCAGGGAAAACTATGCCTTGTACTAAAGCTCTTTGGGAACGGCTTGCGTAGCCCCACACACCTGGGGGCTGCAGGCTTTCCTGCTGCCTTCAGCCTCAAAACCACCCTTTCCCACTTGGCCCCACGCCAGGCCCAAAAATGGCCATATTTCTGGAGACTGGTCCCAAGCCCAAAGAGCCAGGAGGGAAAACTATGCCTTGTTTTAAAGCTCTTTGGGAACCGCTTGCGTGGCCCCACACACCTGGGGGCTGCAGGCTTTCCTGCTGCCTTCAGCCTCAAAACCACCCTTTCCCACTTGGCGTCGCGCCAGGCCCAAAAATGGGCATATGTCTGGAGACTGGTCCCTTTCCCAAAGAGCCAGCAGGGAAAACTATGCCTTGTTGTAAAGCTCTTTGGGAACCGCTTGCGTAGCCCCACAGACCTGCGGGCTGCAGGCTTTCCTGCTGCCTTCAGCCTCAAAACCACCCTTTCCCACTTGGCGCCGCGCCAGGCCCAAAAATGGCCATATGTCTGGAGACTGGTCCCACGCCCAAGAGCCAGCAGGGAAAACTATGCCTTGTTCTAAAGCTCTTTGGGAACCGCTTGCGTAGCCCCACACACCTGGGGGCTGCAGGCTTTCCTGCTGCCTTCAGCCTCAAAACCTCCATGTCCCACTTGGCGCCGCGCCAGGCCCAAGAATGGCCATATGTCTGGAGATTGGTCCCACGCCCAAAGAGCCAGCAGGGAAAACTGTGCCTTGTTCTAAAGCTCTTTGGGAACCGCTTGCGTAGCCCCACAGACCTTGGGGCTGCAGGCTTTTCTGGCACCTTCAGCCTCAAAACCACCCTTTCCCACTTGGCCCCGCGCCAGGCCAAAAAATGGCCATATGTCTGGAGACTGGTCCCACGCCCAAAGAGCCAGCTGGGAAAACTATGTGTGGAATAAATACTAAATTGGCTAAAAAATACAAAAGTACAGCATTGTTCACACATTAAGGAAAAGTATAAAATCAAGAGGCTTCTGAGGTAGAAAATAGCCGCAGCTGGCATGAAGGACACAACATCTGTGGTTCCCTGATAAGCTACATGAGGTACGGGACGGGATGCAATTATTCCGTGGCTTTACCTTATGATGTATAGCGGATACAGGAATGGGATGATACCATGAAACAGATAAGCTGCCAATTAGCTGCCCGCTAGATGCTCAGAGCCAACATTTTGTCAAATTTTGATGAAATGCTGTCCTTTGTGCGAACTTTGCTCATTATAATGTCATTATAATACCAAAACACACCTCCATCCCGAAGGCTACCCGCCTCCAAGGTGCGACCACTCCTTCTTGAGTCTGCGCCCTGAATTTCTCGTAAACTATACCTTTAATTGTGAAGCGAGAGAAATTTACACCAATCATGATAAAAGTATGTATGACTAAAGTCACTCAAACTCCACCTTGAAGATAACAAATAGTATAAAAATAGCCCAAGAGAGGGGGGATACCCAGGGAAGACACCATCATAAAGAATTACATCACTGACTTCTGGGATCAGTCGACGGGCTGAGCCTCTCTTCCCCCCCATAGGGACGCCTTTGGGTAAGACTTAGATCATACCGAGTGCTTCCTCGGGAAACTTAGAAACTTCTCTAGAGACTCTCTTTTTTCTACGTTTAAAGCCAGGCTGTATCGTTTATAACTTTGTCGCGCGTTTTGTATATGTAACAATACTTTCATTTGCACGTGCTTTGCAGACAGTGTATTTATCACCGGCAATCCTAAGAACCTATATATCTGTTGTTTAAATAAACTGCACTTTTTTAAGTAGCTAGTCGTTATGGTTTCTCACTGAACGCAACCAAAGACTCGAGAGTGGCCGTGCTAGTTCATGAGCACGACTAGACTGAAGGTGCAGTCCACTATTAGTGTATCCAAATCGTAATAGTTTAATACATATTAAACGCGATTGGACTGATAGTGCTGAATTGGGCATCACTCAGAATTTAAACCTAGCCGCACCTAGCCTACCACCTCGGTGAGGAGTGTTAGAGTGCAAGGGGGTTTATCTTCTGCTAAAACCGCTTTGCCCCTTTTCACGCAACACTATGCCTTGTTCTAAAGCTCTTTGGGAACCGCTTGCGTAGTCCCACACACCTGGGGGCTGCAGGCTTTCCTGCTCTCTTCAGCCTCAAAACCACCCTTTCCCACTTGGCGCCACGCCAGGCCCAAAAATGGCCATATGTCTGGAGATTGGTCCCACGCCCAAAGAGCCAGCAGGGAAAACTATGCCTTGTTCTAAAGCTCTTTGGGAACCGCTTGCGTGGCCCCACACACCTGGGGGCTGCAGGCTTTCCTGCTGCATTCAGCCTCAAAAGCACCCTTTCCCACTTGGCGCCACGCCAGGCCCAAAAATGGCCATATGTGTGGAGATTTGTCCCACGCCCAAAGAGCCAGCTGGGAAAACTGTGCCTTGTTCTAAAGGTCTTTGGGAACCGCTTGCGTAGCCCCACACACCTGGGGGCTGCAGGCTTTCCTGCTGCCTTCAGCCTCAAAACCTCCATGTCCCACGTGGCCCCGCGCCAGGCACAAAAACGGCCATATGCCTGGAGGTTGGTCCCACGCCGAAAGAGCCGGCAGGGAAAACTATGCCTTGTACTAAAGCTCTTTGGGAACGGCTTGCGTAGCCCCACACACCTGGGGGCTGCAGGCTTTCCTGCTGCCTTCAGCCTCAAAACCACCCTTTCCCACTTGGCCCCACGCCAGGCCCAAAAATGGCCATATTTCTGGAGACTGGTCCCAAGCCCAAAGAGCCAGGAGGGAAAACTATGCCTTGTTTTAAAGCTCTTTGGGAACCGCTTGCGTGGCCCCACACACCTGGGGGCTGCAGGCTTTCCTGCTGCCTTCAGCCTCAAAACCACCCTTTCCCACTTGGCGTCGCGCCAGGCCCAAAAATGGGCATATGTCTGGAGATTGGTCCCACGCCCAAAGAGCCAGCAGGGAAAACTATGCCTTCTTCTAAAGCTCTTTCGGAATGGCTTGCGTAGCCCGACAGACCTGGGGTCTGCAGGCTTTCCTGCTGCCTTCAGCCTCAAAACCACCCTTTCCCACATGCCGTCACGCCACGCCAAAAAATGGCCATATGTCTGGAGATTGGTCCCACGCCCAAAGAGCCAGCAGGGAAAATTATGCCTTGTTCTAAAGCTCTTTGGGAACCGTTTGCGTAGACGCGCAGACCTGGGGGCTGCAGGCTTTCCTGCTGCCTTCAGCCTCAAAACAACCCTTTCCCACATGGCGTCACGCCACGCCAAAAAATGGCCATATGTCTGGAGACTGGTCCCACGCCCAAAGAGCCAGCAGGGAAAAATATGCCTTGTTCTGAAGCTCTTTGGGAACGGCTTGCGTAGCCCCACAGACCTGGGGGCTGCAGGCTTTCCTGCTGCCTTCAGCCTCAAAACCACCCTTTCCCACTTGGCCCCGCGCCAGGCACAAAAATGGCCATATGTCTGGAGACTGGTCCCACGCCCAAAGAGCCAGCAGGGAAAACTATGCCTTGTTCTAAAGCTCTTTGGGAACCGCTTGCGTGGCCCCACAGACCTGGGGGCTGCAGGCTTTCCTGCTGCCTTCAGCCTCAAAACAACCCTTTCCCAATTGGCGTCGCGCCAGGCACAAAAATGGCCATATGTCTGGAGATTGGTCCCACGCCCAAAGAGCCAGCAGGGAAAATTATGCCTTGTACTAAAGCTCTTTGGGAACCGCTTGCGTAGCCCCACATACCTGGGGGCTGCAGGCTTTCCTGCTGCCTTCAGCCTCAAAACCACCCTTTCCAACTTGGCGCCGCGCCAGGCCCAAAAATGGCCATATCTCTGGAGACTGGTCACACGCCCAAGAGCCAGCAGGGAAAACTATGCCTTGTTCTAAAGCTCTTTGGGAACCGCTTGCGTAGCCCCACACACCTGGGGGCTGCAGGCTTTCCTGCTGCCTTCAGCCTCAAAACCACCCTTTCCCACTTGGCGTCGCGCCAGGCCCAAAAAATGGCCATATGTCTGGAGATTGGTCCCACGCCCAAAGAGCCAGCAGGGAAAACTATGCCTTGTTCTAAAGCTCTTTGGGAACCGCTTGCGTAGCCCCACATACCTGGGGGCTGCAGGCTTTCCTGCTCTCTTCAGCCTCAAAACAACCCTTTCCCACTTGGCGCCGCCCCAGGCCCAAAAATGGCCATATGTTTAATGATTGGTCTCACGCCCAAAGAGCCAGCAGGGAAAGCTATGCCTTGTTCTAAAGCTCTTTGGGAACCGCTTGCGTAGCCCCACAGACCTGGGGGCTGCAGGCTTTCCTGCTGCCTTCAGCCTCAAAACCACCCTTTCCCACTTAGAGACGCGCCAGGCCCAAAAATGGCCATATGTCTGGAGACTGGTCCCACGCCCAAAGAGCCAGCAGAGAAAACTATGCCTTGTTCTAAAGCTCTTTGGGAACCGCTTGCGTAGCCCCACACACCTGCGGGCTGCAGGCTTTCCTGCTGCCTTCAGCCTCAAAAGCACCCTTTCCCACATGCCGTCACGCCAGGCACAAAAATGGCCATATGTCTGGAGACTGGTCCCACGCCCAAAGAGCCAGGAGGGAAAACTATGCCTTGTACTAAAGCTCTTTGGGAACGGCTTGCGTAGCCCCACACACCTGGGGGCTGCAGGCTTTCCTGCTGCTTTCAGCCTCAAAACCACCCTTTCCCACTTGGTGCCGCGCCAGGCCCAAAAATGGCCATATGTCTGGAGACTGGTCCCACGCTCAAAGAGCCAGCAGGGAAAACTATGCCTTGTTGTAAAGCTCTTTGGGAACCGCTTCCATAGCCCCACATACCTGGGGGCTGCAGGCTTTCCTGCTGCCTTCAGCCTCAAAACCACCCTTTCCAACTTGGCGCCGCGCCAGGCCCAAAAATGGCCATATCTCTGGAGACTGGTCACACGCCCAAGAGCCAGCAGGGAAAACTATGCCTTGTTCTAAAGCTCTTTGGGAACCGCTTGCGTAGCCCCACACACCTGGGGGCTGCAGGCTTTCCTGCTGCCTTCATCCTCAAAACCACCCTTTCCCACTTGGCGCCGCGCCAGGCCCAAAAAATGGCCATATGTCTGGAGATTGGTCCCACGCCCAAAGAGCCAGTAGGGAAAACTATGCCTTGTTCTAAAGCTCTTTGGGAACCGCTTGCATAGCCCCACATACCTGGGGGCTGCAGGCTTTCCTGCTCTCTTCAGCCTCAAAACAACCCTTTCCCACTTGGCGCTGCGCCAGGCCCAAAAATGGCCATATGTTTAGAGATTGGTCTCACGCCCAAAGAGCCAGCAGGGAAAGCTATGCCTTGTTCTAAAGCTCTTTGGGAACCGCTTGCGTAGCCCCACAGACCTGGGGGCTGCAGGCTTTCCTGCTGCCTTCAGCCTCAAAACCACCCTTTCCCACTTGGTGCAGCGCCAGGCCCAAAAATGGCCATATGTCTGGAGACTGGTCCCTTTCCCAAAGAGCCAGCAGGGAAAACTATGCCTTGTTCTAAAGCTCTTTGGGAACCGCTTGCGTAGCCCCACACACCTGGGGGCTGCAGGCTTTCCTGCTGCCTTCAGCCTCAAAACCACCCTTTCCCACTTGGTGCCGTGCCAGGCCCAAAAATGGCCATATGTCTGGAGACTGGTCCCACGCTCAAAGAGCCAGCAGGGAAAAATATGCCTTGTTGTAAAGCTCTTTGGGAACCGCTTGCGTAGCCCCACACACCTGGGGGCTGCAGGCTTTTCTGGCACCTGCAGCCTCAAAACCACCCTTTCCCACATGGCGTCACGCCAGGCACAAAAATGGCCATATGTCTGGAGACTGGTCCCTTTCCCAAAGAGCCAGGAGGGAAAACTATGCCTTGTTCTAAAGCTCTTTGGGAACCGCTTGCATAACCCCACACACCTGGGGGCTGCAGGCTTTCCTGCTCTCTTCAGCCTCAAAACCACCCTTTCCCACTTGGCGTCGCGCCAGGCACAAAAATGGCCATATGTCTGGAGATTGGTCCCACGCCTAAAGAGCCAGAAGGGAAAACTATGCCTTGTACTAAAGCTCTTTGGGAACCGCTTGCGTAGCCCCACAGACCTGGGGGCTGCAGGCTTTTCTGGCACCTTCAGCCTCAAAACCACCCTTTCCCACATGGTTTCACGCCGAGCACAAAAATGGCCATATGTCTGGAGATTGGTCCCACGCCCAAAGAGCCAGCAGGGAAAACTATGCCTTGTTCTAAAGCTCTTTGGGAACTGCTTGCGTAGCCCCACACACCTGGGGGCTGCAGGCTTTCCTGCTGCCTTCAGCCTCAAAACCACCCTTTCCCACATGCCGTCACGCCAGGCCCAAAAATGGCCATATATCTGGAGATTGGTCCCACGCCCAAAGAGCCAGCAGGGAAAACTATGCCTTGTTCTAAAGCTCTTTGGGAACCGCTTGCATAGCCCCATATACCTGGGGGCTGCAGGCTCTTCTGGCACCTTCAGCCTCAAAGCCACCCTTTCCCACATGGCGTCACGCCAGGCCCAAAAATGGCCATATGTCTGGAGATTGGTCCCACGCCCAAAGAGCCAGCAGGGAAAACTATGCCTTGTTCTAAAGCTCTTTGGGAACCGCTTGCGTAGCCCCACACACCTGGGGGCTGCAGGCTTTCCTGCTGCCTTCAGCCTCAAAACCACCCTTTCCCACTTGGCGCCGCGCCAGTCCCAGAAAAGGCCATATGTCTGGAGATTGGTCCCACGCCCAAAGAGCCAGCAGGGAAAACTATGCCTTGTTCTAAAGCTCTTTGGGAACCGCTTGCGTAGCCCCACACACCTGGGGGCTGCAGGCTTTCCTGCTGCCTTCAGCCTCAAAACCACCCTTTCCCACTTGGCGCCGCGCCAGTCCCAGAAAAGGCCATATGTCTGGAGATTGGTCCCACGCCCAAAGAGCCAGCAGGGAAAACTATGCCTTGTTCTAAAGCTCTTTGGGAACCGCTTGCGTAGCCCCACACACCTGGGGGCTGCAGGCTTTCCTGCTGCCTTCAGCCTCAAAACCACCCTTTCATACATGCCGACACGCCAGGCACAAAAATGGCCATATGTCTGGAGATTGGTCCCACGCCCAAAGAGCCAGCAGGGAAAACTATGCCTTTTTCTAAAGCTCTTTTGGAACCGCTTGCATACCCCACACACCTGGGGGCTGCAGGATTTCCTACTCTCTTCAGCCCCAAAACCACCCTTTCCCACTTGTCCCCGCGCCAGGCACAAAAATGGCCATATGTCTGGAGACTGGTCCCACGCCCAAGAGCCAGCAAGGAAAACTATGCCTTGTTGTAAAGCTCTTTGGGAACCGCTTGCGTAGCCCCACACACCTGGGGGCTGCAGGCTTTCCTGCTGCCTTCAGCCTCAAAACCACCCTTTCCCACTTGGCCCCGCGCCAGGCACAAAAATGGCCATATGTCTGGAGACTGGTCCCACGCCCAAAGAGCCAGCAGGGAAAACTATGCCTTGTTCTAAAGCTCTTTGGGAACCGCTTGCGTAGCCCCACACACCTGGGGGCTGCAGGCTTTCCTGCTGCCTTCAGCCTCAAAACCTCCCTTTCCCACTTGGCCCCGCTCCAGGCACAAAAATGGCCATATGTCTGGAGATTGGTCCCACGCACAAAGAGCCAGCAGGGAAAACTATGCCTTGTTCTTAAGCTCTTTGGGAACCGCTTGCGTAGCCCCACACACCTGGGGGCTGCAGGCTTTCCTGCTGCCTTCAGCCTCAAAACCACCCTTTCCCACTTGGCGCCGCGCCAGGCCCAAAAACGGCCATATGTCTGGAGACTGGTCCCACGCCCAAAGAGCCAGCAGGGAAAACTATGCCTTGTTCTAAAGCTCTTTGGGAACCGCTTGCGTAGCCCCACACACCTCGGGGCTGCAGGCTTTCCTGCTGCCTTCAGCCTCAAAACCACCCTTTCCCACTTGGCCCCGTGCCAGGCACAAAAATGGCCATATGTCTGGACACTGGTGCCTTTCCCAAAGAGCCAGCAGGGAAAACTATGCCTTGTTCTAAAGCTCTTTGGGAACCGCTTGCATAACCCCACACACCTGGGGGCTGCAGGCTTTCCTGCTCTCTTCAGCCTCAAAACAACCCTTTCCCACTTGGCGCCGCGCCAGGCCCAAAAATGGTCATATGTCTAGAGATTGGTCCCACGCCCAAAGAGCCAGCAGGTAAAACTATGCCTTGTTCTAAAGCTATTTGGGAACCGCTTGCGTAGCCCCACAGACCTGGGTTCTGCAGGCTTTTCTGGCACCTTCAGCCTCAAAACCACCCTTTCCCACATGGCGTCACGCCAGGCACAAAAATGGCCATATGTCTGGAGACTGGTCCCACGCCCAAAGAGCCAGCAGGGAAAACTATGCCTTGTTCTAAAGCTCTTTGGGAACCGCTTGCGTAGCCCCACACACCTGGGGGCTGCAGGCTTTTCTGGCACATTCAGCCTCAAAACCACCCTTTCCCACATGCCGTCACGCCAGGCACATAAATGGCCATATGTCTGGAGATTGGTCCCACGCCCAAAGAGCCAGCAGGGAAAACTATGCCTTGTTCTAAAGCTCTTTGGGAACCGCTTGCATAGCCCCACACACCTGGGGGCTGCAGGCTTTCTTGCTGCATTCAGCCTCAAAACCACCCTTTCCCTCTTGGCCCCGCGCCAGGCACAAAAATGGCCATATGTCTGGAGATTGGTCCCACGCCACAGAGCCAGCAGGGAAAACTATGCCTTGTTGTAAAGCTCTTTGGGAACCGCTTGCGTAGCCCCACACACCTGGGGGCTGCAGGCTTTCCTGCTGCCTTCAGCCTCAAAACAACCCTTTCCCACATGGCGTCACGCCAGGCACAAAAATGGCCATATGTCTGGAGACTGGTCCCACGCCCAAAGAGCCAGCAGGGAAAACTATGCCTTGTTCTAAAGCTCTTTGGGAACCGCTTGCGTGGCCCCACACACCTGGGGGCTGCAGGCTTTCCTGCTGCCTTCAGCCTCAAAAACACCCTTCCCCAATTGGCGTCGCGCCAGGCATAAAAATGGCCTTATGTTTAGAGATTGGTCTCACGCCAAAAGAGCCAGCAGGGAAAGCTATGCCTTGTTCTAAAGCTCTTTGGGAACCGCTTGCGTAGCCCCACAGACCTGGGGGCTGCAGGCTTTTCTGGCACCTTCAGCCTCAAAACCACCCTTTCCCACATGGCGTCACGCCAGGCACAAAAATGGCCATATGTCTGGAGATTGGTCCCACGCCCAAAGAGCCAGCAGGGAAAAATATGCCTTGTTCTAAAGCTCTTTGGGAACAGCTTGCGTAGCCCCACAGACCTGCGGGCTGCAGGCTTTCCTGCTGCCTTCAGCCTCAAAACCACCCTTTCATACATGCCGACACGCCAGGCACAAAAATGGCCATATGTCTGGAGATTGGTCCCACGCCCAAAGAGCCAGCAGGGAAAACTATGCCTTTTTCTAAAGCTCTTTTGGAACCGCTTGCATAGCCCCACACACCTGGGGGCTGCAGGATTTCCTACTCTCTTCAGCCTCAAAACCACCCTTTCCCACTTGTCCCCGCGCCAGGCACAAAAATGGCCATATGTCTGGAGACTGGTCCCACGCCCAAGAGCCAGCAAGGAAAACTATGCCTTGTTGTAAAGCTCTTTGGGAACCGCTTGCGTAGCCCCACACACCTGGGGGCTGCAGGCTTTCCTGCTGCCTTCAGCCTCAAAACCACCCTTTCCCACTTGGCCCCGTGCCAGGCACAAAAATGGCCATATGTCTGGACACTGGTGCCTTTCCCAAAGAGCCAGCAGGTAAAACTATGCCTTGTTCTAAAGCTATTTGGGAACCGCTTGCGTAGCCCCACAGACCTGGGTTCTGCAGGCTTTTCTGGCACCTTCAGCCTCAAAACCACCCTTTCCCACATGGCGTCACGCCAGGCACAAAAATGGCCATATGTCTGGAGATTGGTCCCACGCCCAAAGAGCCAGCAGGGAAAACTATGCCTTGTTCTAAAGCTCTTTGGGAACAGCTTGCGTAGCCCCACAGACCTGCGGGCTGCAGGCTTTCCTGCTGCCTTCAGCCTTTTGAGGAACCTTTTTGGAAGCTCTTTGAGGAAGCTCTTTTGGAACCGCTTGCATAGCCCCACACACCTGGGGGCTGCAGGATTTCCTACTCTCTTCACCCTCAAAACGAACCTTTCCCACTTGGCGCCGCGCCAGGCCCAAAAATGGCCATATGTCTGGAGACTGGTCCCACGCCCAAAGAGCCAGCAGGGAAAACTATGCCTTGTTCTAAAGCTCTTTGGGAACCGCTTGCGTAGCCCCACACACCTGGGGGCTGCAGGCTTTTCTGGCACATTCAGCCTCAAAACCACCCTTTCCCACATGCCGTCACGCCAGGCACATAAATGGCCATATGTCTGGAGATTGGTCCCACGCCCAAAGAGCCAGCAGGGAAAACTATGCCTTGTTCTAAAGCTCTTTGGGAACCGCTTGCGTAGCCCCACACACCTGGGGGCTGCAGGCTTTCCTGCTGCCTTCAGCCTCAAAACCACCCTTTCCCACTTTGCCCCGCGCCAGGCACAAAAATGGCCATATGTCTTGAGACTGGTCCCACGCCCAAAGAGCCAGCAGGGAAAACTATGCCTTGTTCTAAAGCTCTTTGGGAACCGCTTGCGTAGCCCCACAGACATGGGGGCTGCAGGCTTTCCTGCTGCCTTCAGCCTCAAAACCACCCTTTCCCACTTGGCCCCGCGCCAGGCCCAAAAATGGCCATATGTCTGGAGACTGGTACCTTTCCCAAAGAGCCAGCAGGGAAAACTATGCCTTGTTCTAAAGCTCTTTGGGAACCGCTTGCGTAGCCCCACACACCTGGGGGCTGCAGGCTTTCCTGCTGCCTTCAGCCTCAAAACCACCCTTTCCCACTTGGCCCAGCGCCAGGCACAAAAATGGCCGTATGTCTGGAGATTGGTCCCACGCCCAAGAGCCAGCACGGAAAACTATGCCTTGTTCTAAAGCTCTTTGCGAACCGCTTGCGTAGCCCCACACACCTGGGGGCTGCAGGCTTTCCTGCTGCCTTCAGCCTCAAAACAACCCTTTCCCACATGGCGTCACGCCAGGCACAAAAATGGCCATATGTCTGGAGACTGGTCCCACGCCCAAAGAGCCAGCAGGGAAAACTATGCCTTGTTCTAAAGCTCTTTGGGAACCGCTTGCGTGGCCCAACACACCTCGGGGCTGCAGGCTTTCCTGCTGACTTCAGCCTCAAAAACACCCTTCCCCAATTGGCGTCGCGCCAGGCATAAAAATGGCCTTATGTCTGGAGATTGGTCCCACGCCCAAAGAGCCAGCAGGTAAAACTATGCCTTGTTCTAAAGCTCTTTGGGAACCGCTTGCGTAGCCCCACAGACCTGGGTGCTGCAGGCTTTTCTGGCACCTTCAGCCTCAAAACCACCCTTTCCCACATGGCGTCACGCCAGGCACAAAAATGGCCATATGTCTGGAGATTGGTCCCACGCCCAAAGAGCCAGCAGGGAAAAATATGCCTTGTTCTAAAGCTCTTTGGGAACAGCTTGCGTAGCCCCACAGACCTGCGGGCTGCAGGCTTTCCTGCTGCCTTCAGCCTCAAAACCACCCTTTCATACATGCCGACACGCCAGGCACAAAAATGGCCATATGTCTGGAGATTGGTCCCACGCCCAAAGAGCCAGCAGGGAAAACTATGCCTTTTTCTAAAGCTCTTTTGGAACCGCTTGCATAGCCCCACACACCTGGGGGCTGCAGGATTTCCTACTCTCTTCAGCCTCAAAACCACCCTTTCCCACTTGTCCCCGCGCCAGGCACAAAAATGGCAATATGTCTGGAGACTGGTCCCACGCCCAAGAGCCAGCAAGGAAAACTATGCCTTGTTGTAAAGCTCTTTGGGAACCGCTTGCGTAGCCCCACACACCTGGGGGCTGCAGGCTTTCCTGCTGCCTTCAGCCTCAAAACCACCCTTTCCCACTTGGCCCCGCGCCAGGCACAAAAATGGCCATATGTCTGGAGACTGGTCCCACGCCCAAAGAGCCAGCAGGGAAAACTATGCCTTGTTCTAAAGCTCTTTGGGAACCGCTTGCGTAGCCCCACACACCTCGGGGCTGCAGGCTTTCCTGCTGCCTTCAGCCTCAAAACCTCCCTTTCCCACTTGGCCCCGCTCCAGGCACAAAAATGGCCATATGTCTGGAGATTGGTCCCACGCCGAAAGAGCCAGCAGGGAAAACTATGCCTTGTTCTAAAGCTCTTTGGGAACCGCTTGCGTAGCCCCACACACCTGGGGGCTGCAGGCTTTCCTGCTGCCTTCAGCCTCAAAACCACCCTTTCCCACTTGGCGCCGCGCCAGGCCCAAAAACGGCCATATGTCTGGAGACTGGTCCCACGCCCAAAGAGCCAGCAGGGAAAACTATGCCTTGTTCTAAAGCTCTTTGGGAACCGCTTGCGTAGCCCCACAGACCTGGGGGCTGCAGGCTTTCCTGCTGCCTTCAGCCTCAAAACCACCCTTTCCCACTTGGCCCCGTGCCAGGCACAAAAATGGCCATATGTCTGGACACTGGTGCCTTTCCCAAAGAGCCAGCAGGGAAAACTATGCCTTGTTCTAAAGCTCTTTGGGAACGGCTTGCGTAGCCCCACACACCTGGGGGCTGCAGGCTTTCCTGCTGCCTTCAGCCTCAAAATCACCCTTTCCCACTTGGCGCCGCGCCAGGCCCAAAAATGGTCATATGTCTAGAGATTGGTCCCACGCCCAAAGAGCCAGCAGGGAAAACTATGCCTTGTTCTAAAGCTATTTGGGAACCGCTTGCGTAGCCCCACAGACCTGGGTTCTGCAGGCTTTTCTGGCACCTTCAGCCTCAAAACCACCCTTTCCCACATGGCGTCACGCCAGGCACAAAAATGGCCATATGTCTGGAGATTGGTCCCACGCCCAAAGAGCCAGCAGGGAAAAATATGCCTTGTTCTAAAGCTCTTTGGGAACAGCTTGCGTAGCCCCACAGACCTGCGGGCTGCAGGCTTTCCTGCTGCCTTCAGCCTCAAAACCACCCTTTCATACATGCCGACACGCCAGGCACAAAAATGGCCATATGTCTGGAGATTGGTCCCACGCCCAAAGAGCCAGCAGGGAAAACTATGCCTTTTTCTAAAGCTCTTTTGGAACCGCTTGCGTAGCCCCACACACCTGGGGGCTGCAGGATTTCCTACTCTCTTCAGCCTCAAAACGAACCTTTCCCACTTGGCGTCACGCCAGGCCCAAAAATGGCCATATGTCTGGAGACTGGTTCCACGCCCAAAGAGCCAGCAGGGAAAACTATGCCTTGTTCTAAAGCTCTTTGGGAACCGCTTGCGTAGCCCCACACACCTGGGGGCTGCAGGCTTTTCTGGCACATTCAGCCTCAAAACCACCCTTTCCCACATGCCGTCACGCCAGGCACATAAATGGCCATATGTCTGGAGATTGGTCCCACGCCCAAAGAGCCAGCAGGGAAAACTATGCCTTGTTCTAAAGCTCTTTGGGAACCGCTTGCGTAGCCCCACACACCTGGGGGCTGCAGGCTTTCCTGCTGCCTTCAGCCTCAAAACCACCCTATCCCAATTGGTGCCGCGCCAGTCCCAAAAATGGCCATATGTCTGGAGACTGGTCCCACGCTCAAAGAGGCAGCAGGGAAAACTATGCCTTGTTCTAAAGCTCTTTGGGAACCGCTTGCGTAGCCCCACACACCTGGGTGCTGCAGGCTTTTCTGGCACCTTCAGCCTCAAAACCACCCTTTCCCACATGGCGTCACGCCAGGCCCAGAAACGGCCATATGTCTGGAGATTGGTCCCACGCCCAAAGAGCCTGCAGGGAAAACTATGCCTTGTTCTAAAGCTCTTTGGGAACCGCTTGCGTAGCCCCACAAACCTGGGGGCTGCAGGCTTTCCTGCTGCCTTCAGCCTCAAAACCATCCTTTCCCACTTGGCGCCGCGCCAGGCCCAAAAATGGCCATATGTCTGGAGGTTGGTTCCACGCCCAAAGAGCCAGCAGGGAAAACGATGCCTTATTCTAAAGCTCTTTGGGAACCGCTTGCGTAGCCCCACACACCTGGGGGCTGCAGGCTTTTCTGGCACCTTCAGCCTCAAAACAACCCTTTCCAACATGGCGTCACGCCAGGCACAAAAATGGCCATATGTCTGGAGACTGGCCCCACGCCCAAAGAGCCAGCAGGGAAAACTATGCCTTGTTCTAAAGCTCTTTGGGAACCGCTTGCGTAGCCCCACACACCTGGGGGCTGCAGGCTTTCCTACTGCCTTCAGCCTCAAAACCACCCTTTCCCACTTGTCCCCACGCCAGGCACAAAAATGGCCATATGTCTGGAGACTGGTGCCTTTCCCAAAGAGCCAGTAGGGAAAACTATGCCTTGTTCTAAAGCTCTTTGGGAACCGCTTGCGTAGCCCCACACACCTGGGGGCTGCAGGCTTTCCTGCTCTCTTCAGCCTCAAAACAACCCTTTCCCACTTGGCGCCGCGCCAGGCCCAAAAATGGCCATATGTCTAGAGATTGTTCCCACGCCCAAAGAGCCAGCAGGTAAAACTATGCCTTGTTCTAAAGCTCTTTGGGAACGGCTTGCGTAGCCCCACCCACCTGGGGGCTGCAGGCTTTCCTGCTGCCTTCAGCCTCAAAACCACCCTTTCCCACTTGGCGCCGCGCCAGGCCCAAAAATGGCCATATGTCTGGAGACTGGTCCCACGCCCAAGAGCCAGCAGGGAAAACTATGCCTTGTTGTAAAGCTCTTTAGGAACCGCTTGCGTAGCCCCACACACCTGGGGGCTGCAGGCTTTCCTGCTGCCTTCAGCCTCAAAACCACCCTTTCCCACTTGGCGCCGCGCCAGGCCCAAAAACGGCCATATGTCTGGAGACTGGTCCCACGCCCAAAGAGCCAGCAGGGAAAACTATGCCTTGTTCTAAAGCTCTTTGGGAACGGCTTGCGTAGCCCCACACACCTGGGGGCTGCAGGCTTTCCTGCTCTCTTCAGCCTCAAAACCACCCTTTCCCACTTGGCCCCGTGCCAGGCACAAAAATGGCCAGATGTCTGGAGACTGGTGTCTTTCCCAAAGAGCCAGCAGGGAAAACTATGCCTTTTTCTAAAGCTCTTTGGGAACCGCTTGCGTGGCCCCACATACCTGGGGGGTGCAGGCTTTCCTGCTGCCTTCAACCTCAAAACCACCCTTTCCCACTTGGCGTCGCGCCAGGCATAAAAATGGCCATATGTCTGGAGACTGGTCCCACGCCCAAAGAGCCAGCAGGGAAAACTATGCCTTGTTCTAAAGCTCTTAGGGAACCGCTTGCGTAGCCCCACACACCTGGGGGCTGCAGGCTTTTCTGGCACCTTCAGCCTCAAAACCACCCTTTCCCACATGGCGTCACGCCAGGCACAAAAATGGCCATATGTCTGGAGATTGGTCCCACGCCCAAAGAGCCAGCAGGGAAAACTATGCCTTGTTCTAAAGCTCTTTGGGAACGGCTTGCGTAGCCCCACAGACCTGCGGGCTGCAGGCTTTCCTACTGCCTTAAGCCTCAAAAGCACCCTTTCATACATGCTGACACGCCAGGCACAAAAATGGCCATATGTCTGGAGATTGGTCCCACGCCCAAGGAGCCAGCAGGGAAAACTATGCCTTGTTCTAAAGCTCTTTGGGAACCGCTTGCGTAGCCCCACACACCTGGGGGCTGCAGGATTTCCTGCTGCCTTCAGCCTCAAAACAACCCTTTCCAACTTGGCGCCGCGCCAGGCCCAAAAATGGCCATATGTCTAGAGATTGGTCCCACGCCCAAAGAGCCAGCAGGGAAAACTATGCCTTGTTCTAAGACTCTTTGGGAACCGCTTGCGTAGCCCCACACACCTGGGGGCTGCAGGCTTTCCTGCTGCCTTCAGCCTCAAAACCACCCTTTCCCACTTGGCCCCGTGCCAGGCACAAAAAGGGCCATATGTCTGGAGATTGGTCCCACGCCCAAAGAGCCAGCAGGGAAAACTATGCCTTGTTCTAAAGCTCTTTGGGAACGGCTTGCGTAGCCCCACACACCTGGGGGCTGCAGGCTTTCCTGCTGCCTTCAGCCTCAAAATCACCCTTTCCCACTTGGCGCCGCGCCAGGCCCAAAAATGGCCATATGTCTGGAGACTGGTCCCACGCCCAAGAGTCAGCAGGGAAAACTATGCCTTGTTCTAAAGCTCTTTGGGAACCGCTTGCGTAGCCCCACACACCTGGGGGCTGCAGGCTTTCCTGCTGCCTTCAGCCTCAAAACCTCCCTTTACCACTTGGCCCCGCTCCAGGCACAAAAATGGCCATATGTCTGGAGGTTGGTCCCTTTCCCAAAGAGCCAGCACGGAAAACTATGCCTTGTTCTAAAGCTCTTTGGGAACCGCTTGCGTGGCCCCACACACCAGGGTGCTGCAGGCTTTCCTGCAGCCTTCAGCCTCAAAACCACCCTTTCCCACATGGTGTTACGCCAGGCACAAAAATGGCCTAATGTCTGGAGATTGGTCCCACGCCCAAAGAGCCAGCAGGGAAAAATATGCCTTGTTCTAAAGCTCTTTGGGAACCGCTTTCGTAGCCCCACACACCTGGGGGCTGCAGGCTTTCCTGCTGCCTTCAGCCTCAAAACCACCCTTTCCCACATGGCGTCACGCCAGGCACAAAAATGGCCATATGTGTGGAGATTGGTCCCACGCACAAAGAGCCAGCAGGGAAAACTATGCCTTGTTCTAAAGCTCTTTGGGAACCGCTTGCGTAGCCCCACACACCTGGGGGCTGCAGGCTTTCCTGCTGCCTTCAGCCTCAAAACCACCCTTTCCCACTTGGCCCCGCGCCAGGCACAAAAATGGCCATATGTCTGGAGACTGGTCCCACGCCCAAAGAGCCAGCAGGGAAAACTATGCCTTGTTCTAAAGCTCTTTGGGAACCGCTTGCGTAGCCCCACACACCTGGGGGCTGCAGGCTTTCCTGCTGCCTTCAGCCTCAAAACCTCCCTTTCCCACTTGGCGCCGCGCCAGGCCCAAAAACGGCCATTTGTCTGGAGACTGGTCCCACGCCCAAAGAGCCAGCAGGGAAAACTATGCCTTGTTCTAAAGCTCTTTGGGAACCGCTTGCGTAGCCCCACACACCTGGGGGCTGCAGGCTTTCCTGCTGCCTTCAGCCTCAAAACCACCCTTTCCCACTTGGCCACGTGCCAGGCACAAAAATGGCCATATGTCTGGACACTGGTGCCTTTCCCAAAGAGCCAGCAGGGAAAACTATGCCTTGTTCTAAAGCTCTTTGGGAACCGCTTGCATAACCCCACACACCTGGGGGCTGCAGGCTTTCCTGCTCTCTTCAGCCTCAAAACAACCCTTTCCCACTTGGCGCCGCGCCAGGCCCAAAAATGGTCATATGTCTAGAGATTGGTCCCACGCCCAAAGAGCCAGCAGGTAAAACTATGCCTTGTTCTAAAGCTATTTGGGAACCGCTTGCGTAGCCCCACAGACCTGGGGGCTGCAGGCTTTCCTGCTGCCTTCAGCCTCAAAACCACCCTTTCCCACTTGGCCCCGTGCCAGGCACAAAAATGGCCATATGTCTGGAGACTGGTGCCTTTCCCAAAGAGCCAGTAGGGAAAACTATGCCTTGTTCTAAAGCTCTTTGGGAACCACTTGCGTAGCCCCACACACCTGGGGGCTGCAGGCTTTCCTGCTCTCTTCAGCCTCAAAACAACCCTTTCCCACTTGGCGCCGCGCCAGGCCCAAAAATGGCCATATGTCTAGAGATTGTTCCCACGCCCAAAGAGCCAGCAGGTAAAACTATGCCTTGTTCTAAAGCTCTTTGGGAACCGCTTGCGTAGCCCCACACACCTGGGGGCTTCAGGCTTTCCTGCTCTCTTCAGCCTCAAAACCACCCTTTCCCACTTGGCCCCGTGCCAGGCACAAAAATGGCCATATGTCTGGAGACTGGTTCCACGCTCAAAGAGCCAGCAGGGAAAACTATGCCTTGTTCTAAAGCTCTTTGGGAACCGCTTGCGTAGCCCCACAGACCTGGGGGCTGCAGGCTTTTCTGGCACCTTCAGCCTCAAAACCACCCTTTCACACTTGGCGCTGCGCCAGGCCCATAAACGGTCATATGTCTGGAGGTTGGTCCCACGCCCAAAGAGCCAGCAGGGAAAACTATGCCTTGTTCTAAAGCTCTTTGGGAACGGCTTGCGTAGCCCCACACACCTGGGGGCTGCAGGCTTTCCTGCTGCCTTCAGCCTCAAAATCACCCTTTCCCACTTGGCGCCGCGCCAGGCCCAAAAATGGCCATATGTCTGGAGACTGGTCCCACGCCCAAGAGTCAGCAGGGAAAACTATGCCTTGTTCTAAAGCTCTTTGGGAACCGCTTGCGTAGCCCCACAGACCTGGGGGCTGCAGGCTTTCCTGCTGCCTTCAGCCTCAAAACCTCCCTTTACCACTTGGCCCCGCTCCAGGCACAAAAATGGCCATATGTCTGGAGGTTGGTCCCTTTCCCAAAGAGCCAGCAGGGAAAACTATGCCTTGTTCTAAAGCTCTTTGGGAACCGCTTGCGTGGCCCCACACACCAGGGTGCTGCAGGCTTTCCTGCAGCCTTCAGCCTCAAAACCACCCTTTCCCACATGGTGTTACGCCAGGCACAAAAATGGCCTAATGTCTGGAGATTGGTCCCACGCCCAAAGAGCCAGCAGGGAAAAATATGCCTTGTTCTAAAGCTCTTTGGGAACCGCTTTCGTAGCCCCACAGACCTGGGGGCTGCAGGCTTTCCTGCTGCCTTCAGCCTCAAAACCACCCTTTCCCACATGGCGTCACGCCAGGCACAAAAATGGCCATATGTGTGGAGATTGGTCCCACGCACAAAGAGCCAGCAGGGAAAACTATGCCTTGTTCTAAAGCTCTTTGGGAACCGCTTGCGTAGCCCCACACACCTGGGGGCTGCAGGCTTTCCTGCTGCCTTCAGCCTCAAAACCACCCTTTCCCACATGGCGTCACGCCAGGCACAAAAATGGCCATATATCTGGAGACTGGTCCCTTTCCCAAAGAGCCAGCAGGGAAAACTATGCCTTGTTCTAAAGCTCTTTGGGAACGGCTTGCGTAGCCCCACAGACCTGCGGGCTGCAGGCTTTCCTACTGCCTTAAGCCTCAAAAGCACCCTTTCATACATGCTGACACGCCAGGCACAAAAATGGCCATATGTCTGGAGATTGGTCCCACGCCCAAGGAGCCAGCAGGGAAAACTATGCCTTGTTCTAAAGCTCTTTGGGAACGGCTTGCGTAGCCCCACACACCTGGGGGCTGCAGGCTTTCCTGCTGCCTTCAGCCTCAAAATCACCCTTTCCCACTTGGCGCCGCGCCAGGCCCAAAAATGGTCATATGTCTAGAGATTGGTCCCACGCCCAAAGAGCCAGCAGGGAAAACTATGCCTTGTTCTAAAGCTATTTGGGAACCGCTTGCGTAGCCCCACAGACCTGGGTTCTGCAGGCTTTTCTGGCACCTTCAGCCTCAAAACCACCCTTTCCCACATGGCGTCACGCCAGGCACAAAAATGGCCATATGTCTGGAGATTGGTCCCACGCCCAAAGAGCCAGCAGGGAAAAATATGCCTTGTTCTAAAGCTCTTTGGGAACAGCTTGCGTAGCCCCACAGACCTGCGGGCTGCAGGCTTTCCTGCTGCCTTCAGCCTCAAAACCACCCTTTCATACATGCCGACACGCCAGGCACAAAAATGGCCATATGTCTGGAGATTGGTCCCACGCCCAAAGAGCCAGCAGGGAAAACTATGCCTTGTTCTAAAGCTCTTTGGGAACCGCTTGCGTAGCCCCACACACCTGGGGGATGCAGGCTTTCCTGCTGCCTTCAGCCTCAAAACCACCCTTTCCCACTTGGCCCCGTGCCAGGCACAAAAAGGGCCATATGTCTGGAGATTGGTCCCACGCCCAAAGAGCCAGCAGGGAAAACTATGCCTTGTTCTAAAGCTCTTTGGGAACGGCTTGCGTAGCCCCACACACCTGGGGGCTGCAGGCTTTCCTGCTGCCTTCAGCCTCAAAATCACCCTTTCCCACTTGGCGCCGCGCCAGGCCCAAAAATGGCCATATGTCTGGAGACTGGTCCCACGCCCAAGAGTCAGCAGGGAAAACTATGCCTTGTTCTAAAGCTCTTTGGGAACCGCTTGCGTAGCCCCACAGACCTGGGGGCTGCAGGCTTTCCTGCTGCCTTCAGCCTCAAAACCTCCCTTTACCACTTGGCCCCGCTCCAGGCACAAAAATGGCCATATGTCTGGAGGTTGGTCCCTTTCCCAAAGAGCCAGCAGGGAAAACTATGCCTTGTTCTAAAGCTCTTTGGGAACCGCTTGCGTGGCCCCACACACCAGGGTGCTGCAGGCTTTCCTGCAGCCTTCAGCCTCAAAACCACCCTTTCCCACATGGTGTTACGCCAGGCACAAAAATGGCCTAATGTCTGGAGATTGGTCCCACGCCCAAAGAGCCAGCAGGGAAAAATATGCCTTGTTCTAAAGCTCTTTGGGAACCGCTTTCGTAGCCCCACAGACCTGGGGGCTGCAGGCTTTCCTGCTGCCTTCAGCCTCAAAACCACCCTTTCCCACATGGCGTCACGCCAGGCACAAAAATGGCCATATGTCTGGAGATTGGTCCCACGCCCAAAGAGCCAGCAGGGAAAAATATGCCTTGTTCTAAAGCTCTTTGGGAACCGCTTGCGTAGCCCCACACACCTGGGGGCTGCAGGCTTTCCTGCTGCCTTCAGCCTCAAAACCACCCTTTCCCACATGGCGTCACGCCAGGCACAAAAATGGCCATATGTCTGGAGACTGGTCCCTTTCCCAAAGAGCCAGCAGGGAAAACTATGCCTTGTTCTAAAGCTCTTTGGGAACCGCTTGCGTGGCCCCACACACCAGGGTGCTGCAGGCTTTCCTGCTGCCTTCAGCCTCAAAACCACCCTTTCCCACATGGTATTACGCCAGGCCCAAAAATGGCCATATGTCTGGAGATTGGTCCCACGCCCAAAGAGCCAGCAGGGAAAAATATGCCTTGTTCTAAAGCTCTTTGGGAACCGCTTTCGTACCCCACAGACCTGGGGGCTGCAGGCTTTCCTGCTGCCTTCAGCCTCAAAACCACCCTTTCCCACATGGCGTCACGCCAGGCACAAAAATCGCCATATGGCTGGAGATTGGTCCCTTTCCCAAAGAGCCAGCAGGGAAAACTATGCCTTGTTCTAAAGCTCTTTGGGAACCGCTTGCGTAGCCCCACACACCTGGGGGCTGCAGGCTTTCCTGCTGCCTTCAGCATCAAAACCACCCTTTCCCACATGGCGTCACGCCAGGCACAAAAATGGCCATATGTCTGGAGACTGGTCCCACGCCCAAAGAGCCAGCAGGGAAAACTATGCCTTGTTCTAAAGCTCTTTGGGAACCGCTTGCGTAGCCCCACACACCTGGGGGCTGCAGGCTTTCCTGCTGCCTTCAGCCTCAAAACCACCCTTTCCCACATGGCGCTGCGCCAGGCACAAAAATGGCCATATGTCTAGAGATTGGTCCCACGCCCAAAGAGCCAGCAGGGAAAACTATGCCTTGTTCTAAAGCTCTTTGGGAACAGCTTGCGTGGCCCCACACACCTGGGGGCTGCAGGCTTTCCTGCTGCCTTCAGCCTCAAAACCACCCTTTCCCACTTGGCGCTGCGCCAGACCCAAAAATGGCCATATATCTGGAGACTGGTCTCACGCCCAAAGAGCCAGCAGGGAAAACTATGCCTTGTTCTAAAGCTCTTTGGGAACCTCTTGCGTGGCCCCACACACCTGGGGGCTGCAGGCTTTCCTGCTGCCTTCAGCCTCAAAACCACCCTTTCCCACATGGCGTCACGCCAGGCACAAAAATGGCCATATGTCTGGAGGTTGGTCCCACGCCCAAAGAGCCAGCAGGGAAAACTATGCCTTGTTCTAAAGCTCTTTGGGAACCGCTTGCGTAGCCCCACACACCTGGGGGCTGCAGGCTTTCCTGCTGCCTTCAGCCTCAAAACCACCCTTTCCCACTTGGCGCCAAGCCAGGCACAAAAATGGCCATATATCTGGAGATTGGTTCCACGCCCAAAGAGCCAGCAGGGAAAACTATGCCTTGTTCTAAAGCTCTTTGGGAACCACTTGTGTAGCCCCACACACCTGGGGGCTGCAGGCTTTCCTGCTGCCTTCAGCCTCAAAACCACCCTTTCCCACATGGCGTCACGCCAGGCACAAAAATGGCCATATGTCTGGAGATTGGTCCCACGCCCAAAGAGCCAGCAGGGAAAACTATGCCTTGTTCTAAAGCTCTTTGGGAACCGCTTGCGTAGCCCCACAGACTTGGGGGCTGCAGGCTTTTCTGCTGCCTTCAGCCTCAAAACCACCCTTTCCCACTTGGCGCCACGCCAGGCCCAAGAATGGCCATATGTCTGGAGACTGGACCCACGCCAAAAGAGCCAGCAGGGAAAACGATGCCTTATTCTAAAGCTCTTTGGGAACCGCTTGCGTGGCCCCGCAGACCTGGGGGCTGCAGGCTTTCCTGCTGCCTTCAGCCTCAAAACCACCCTTTCCCACTTGGCGACACGCCAGGCACAAAAATGCCCATATGTCTGGAGCTTGGTTCCACGCCCAAAGAGCCAGCAGGGAAAACTATGCCTTGTTCTAAAGCTCTTTGGGAACCGCTTGCGTGGCCCCACAGACCTGGGGGGTGCAGGCTTTCCTGCTGCCTTCAGCCTCAAAACCACCCTTTCCCACTTGTCGCCGCGCCAGGCACAAAAATGGCCATATGTCTGGAGATTGGTCCCACGCCCAAAGAGCCAGCAGGGAAAACTATGCCTTGTTCTAAAGCTCTTTGGGAACCGCTTGCGTAGCCCCACAGACCTGGGGGCTGCAGGCTTTCCTGCTGCCTTCAGCCTCAAAACCACCATTTCCCACTTGGCGTCGCGCCAGGCACAAAAATGGCTATATTTCTGGAGACTGGTCCCACGCCCAAAGAGCCAGCAGGGAAAACTATGCCTTGTTCTAAAGCTCTTTGGGAACCGCTTGCGTGGCCTCACAGACCTGGGGGTTGCAGACTTTCCTGCTGCCTTCAGCCTCAAAACCACCCTTTTCCCACATGGCGTCACGCCAGGTACAAAAATGGCCATATGTCTGGAGATTGGTCCCACGCCCAAAGAGCCAGCAGGGAAAACTATGCCTTGTTCTAAAGCTCTTTGGGAACCGCTTGCGTAGCCCCACAGACCTGGGGGCTGCAGGCTTTCCTGCTGCCTTCAGCCTCAAAACTACCCTTTCCCACTTGGCGTCGCGCCAGCACAAAAATGGCCATATGTCTGGAGATTGGTCCCACGCCCAAAGAGCCAGCAGGGAAAACTATGCCTTGTTCTAAAGCTCTTAGGGAACGGCTTGCGTAGCCCCACAGACCTGGGGGCTGCAGGCTTTCCTGCTGCCTTCAGCCTCAAAACCACCCTTTCCCACTTGGTGCCGCGCCAGGCCCAAAAATGGCCATATGTCTGGAGACTGGTCCCACGCCCAAAGAGCCGGCAGGGAAAACTATGCCTTGTTCTAAAGCTCTTTGGGAACCGCTTGCGTAGCCCCACACACCTGGGGGCTGCGGCTTTCCTGCTCTCTTCAGCCTCAGAGGCACCCTTTCCCACTTGGCGACACGCCAGGCACAAAAATGCCCATATGTCTGGAGCTTGGTTCCACGCCCAAAGAGCCAGCAGGGAAAACGATGCCTTGTTCTAAAGCTCTTTGGGAACCGCTTGCGTGGCCCCACAGACCTGGGGGGTGCAGGCTTTCCTGCTGCCTTCAGCCTCAAAACCACCCTTTCCCACTTGGCGCCGCGCCAGGCACAAAAATGGCCATATGTCTGGAGATTGGTCCCACGCCCAAAGAGCCAGCAGGGAAAACTATGCCTTGTTCTAAAGCTCTTTGGGAACCGCTTGCGTAGCCCCACAGACCTGGGGGGTGCAGGCTTTCCTGCTGCCTTCAGCCTCAAAACCACCCTTTCCCTCTTGGCGTCGCGCCAGGCACAAAAATGGCTATATTTCTGGAGACTGGTCCCACGCCCAAAGAGCCAGCAGGGAAAACTATGCCTTGTTGTAAAGCTCTTTGGGAACGGCTTGCGTAGCCCCACACAAACTGGGGGCTGCAGGCATTCCTGCTCTCTTCAGCCTCAAAGGCACCCTTTCCCACTTGGCGCCGCGCCAGGCACAAAAATGGCCATATGTCTGGAGGTTGGTCCCACGCCCAGAGAGCCAGCAGGGAAAACTATGCCTTGTTCTAAATCTCGCTGTATGTCCCACATCCAAAGTGCCAAGAGAGAGCTTGCTCTCCCTGTCTTTGAGTACTGTTTGCACTGTCCCGATTACCTCTTTGCTAAATTTCTCTTCAGAGCTGCAGGGAAACCAGGAACCACGTGGAGAAGGCACCCACACTGAAAGTGCCTGGAGGGAACATTGGGGCTTCTTCTCAGTGTCTCTGACATAGGGTTTCACTGTCCCGGGAAAGTCTCTGCTAACACCCTGCAGAGCGCTGTGCCCAATATACAGAAACGTCTTGCAGTGTCTCCTACAGGGAAAGTGCCAGGAGGAATTGTCGACCTTGTTCTCAGTGTCTCTGACAATTGCTCTGATTATCCCTGTGACCTCTTTGCTAAGACTCTCCAGAAAGCCGTCCTCAAAACCAACACACATCTTGACATATCTCCCACATTGATCGCACTGTCTCCAGAAACGGCATTCAAGGAGCCAGGAACTTTTCTGCCCACACTGTCCGGGGACAGTTCCTAAAACCAATATACATCCTGCTATATCTCCCACATGGAAAGTGCCAGGAGGGAAAAGTGAGGATTATGCTTAGACTTTCTCGGAACTGCTTCAAATCAACTGGATATCTTTGTGCTGTAAATCTCCCAACAGCCAAACGCAAAAGCAGCAAACATCTCGCTGTATGTCCCACATCCAAAGTGCCAAGAGAGTAATGTAGAGCTTGCTCTCCCTGTCTTTGAGTACTGTTTGCACTGTCCCGATTACCTCTTTGCTAACATTCTCTTCAGAGCTGCACTGAAACCAGGAACCACGTGGAGAAGGCACCCACACTGAAAGTGCCTGGAAGGAACGTTGGGGCTTCTTTTCAGTGTCTCTGACATAGGGTTTCACTGTCCCGGGAAAGTCTCTGCTAACACCCTGCAGAGCGCTGTGCCCAATATACAGAAACGTCTTGCTGTATCTCCTACAGGGAAAGTGCCAGGAGGGAAAAGTGAGGATTATGCTTAGACTTTCTCGGAACTGCTTCAAATCAACTAGATATCTTTGTGCTGTAAATCTCCCAACAGCCAAAGGCAAAAGCAGCAAACATCTCGCTGTATGTCCCACATCCAAAGTGCCAAGAGAGTAATGTAGAGCTTGCTCTCCCTGTCTTTGAGTACTGTTTGCACTGTCTCGATTACCTCTTTGCTAACATTCTCTTCAGAGCTGCAGGGAAACCAGGAACCACGTGGAGAAGGCACCCACACTGAAAGTGCCTGGAAGGAACGTTGGGGCTTCTTCTCAGTGTCTCTGACATAGGGTTTCACTGTCCCGGGAAACTCTCTGCTAACACCCTGCAGAGCGCTGTGCCCAATATACAGAAACGTCTTGCGGTATCTCCTACAGGGAAAGTGCCAGGAGGGAAAAGTGAGGATTATGCTTAGACTTTCTCGGAACTGCTTCAAATCAACTAGATATCTTTGTGCTGTAAATCTCCCAACAGCCAAATGTAAAAGCAGCAAACATCTCGCTGTATGTCCCACATCCAAAGTGCCAAGAGAGAGCTTGCTCTCCCTGTCTTTGAGTACTGTTTGCACTGTCCCGATTACCTCTTTGCTAACATTCTCTTCAGAGCTGCACTGAAACCAGGAACCACGTGGAGAAGGCACCCACACTGAAGGTGCCTGGAGGGAACGTTGGGGCTTCTTCTCAGTGTCTCTGACATAGGGTTTCACTGTCCCGGGAAAGTCTCTGCTAACACCCTGCAGAGCGCTGTGCCCAATATACAGAAACGTCTTGCAGTGTCTCCTACAGGGAAAGTGCCAGGAGGGAAAAGTGAGGATTATGCTTAGACTTTCTCGGAACTGCTTCAAATCAACTAGATATCTTTGTGCTGTAAATCTCCCAACAGCCAAATGTAAAAGCAGCAAACATCTCGCTGTATGTCCCACATCCAAAGTGCCAAGAGAGAGCTTGCTCTCCCTGTCTTTGAGTACTGTTTGCACTGTCCCGATTACCTCTTTGCTAACATTCTCTTCAGAGCTGCAGGGAAACCAGGAACCACGTGGAGAAGGCACCCACACTGAAAGTGCCGGGAGGGAACATTGGGGCTTCTTCTCAGTGTCTCTGACATAGGGTTTCACTGTCCCGGGAAAGTCTCTGCTAACACCCTGCAGAGCGCTGTGCCCAATATACAGAAACGTCTTGCAGTGTCTCCTACAGGGAAAGTGCCAGGAGGAATTGTCGACCTTGTTCTCAGTGTCTCTGACAATTGCTCTGATTATCCCTGTGACCTCTTTGCTAAGACTCTCCAGAAAGCTGTCCTCAAAACCAACACACATCTTGACATATCTCCCACATTGATCGCACTGTCTCCAGAAACGGCATTCAAGGAGCCAGGAACTTTTCTGCCCACACTGTCCGGGGACAGTTCCTAAAACCAATATACATCCTGCTATATCTCCCACATGGAAAGTGCCAGGAGGGAAAAGTGAGGATTATGCTTAGACTTTCTCGGAACTGCTTCAAATCAACTGGATATCTTTGTGCTGTAAATCTCCCAACAGCCAAACGCAAAAGCAGCAAACATCTCGCTGTATGTCCCACATCCAAAGTGCCAAGAGAGTAATGTAGAGCTTGCTCTCCCTGTCTTTGAGTACTGTTTGCACTGTCCCGATTACCTCTTTGCTAACATTCTCTTCAGAGCTGCACTGAAACCAGGAACCACGTGGAGAAGGCACCCACACTGAAAGTGCCTGGAAGGAACGTTGGGGCTTCTTTTCAGTGTCTCTGACATAGGGTTTCACTGTCCCGGGAAAGTCTCTGCTAACACCCTGCAGAGCGCTGTGCCCAATATACAGAAACGTCTTGCGGTATCTCCTACAGGGAAAGTGCCAGGAGGGAAAAGTGAGGATTATGCTTAGACTTTCTCGGAACTGCTTCAAATCAACTGGATATCTTTGTGCTGTAAATCTCCCAACAGCCAAAGGCAAAAGCAGCAAACATCTCGCTGTATGTCCCACATCCAAAGTGCCAAGAGGGAGCTTGCTCTCCCTGTCTTTGAGTACTGTTTGCACTGTCCCGATTACCTCTTTGCTAACATTCTCTTCAGAGCTGCACTGAAACCAGGAACCACGTGGAGAAGGCACCCACACTGAAGGTGCCTGGAGGGAACGTTGGGGCTTCTTCTCAGTGTCTCTGACATAGGGTTTCACTGTCCCGGGAAAGTCTCTGCTAACACCCTGCAGAGCGCTGTGCCCAATATACAGAAACGTCTTGCGGTATCTCCTACAGGGAAAGTGCCAGGAGGGAAAAGTGAGGATTATGCTTAGACTTTCTCGGAACTGCTTCAAATCAACTAGATATCTTTGTGCTGTAAATCTCCCAACAGCCAAATGTAAAAGCAGCAAACATCTCGCTGTATGTCCCACATCCAAAGTGCCAAGAGAGAGCTTGCTCTCCCTGTCTTTGAGTACTGTTTGCACTGTCCCGATTACCTCTTTGCTAACATTCTCTTCAGAGCTGCAGGGAAACCAGGAACCACGTGGAGAAGGCACCCACACTGAAAGTGCCTGGAGGGAACATTGGGGCTTCTTCTCAGTGTCTCTGACATAGGGTTTCACTGTCCCGGGAAAGTCTCTGCTAACACCCTGCAGAGCGCTGTGCCCAATATACAGTAACGTCTTGCAGTGTCTCCTACAGGGAAAGTGCCAGGAGGAATTGTCGACCTTGTTCTCAGTGTCTCTGACAATTGCTCTGATTATCCCTGTGACCTCTTTGCTAAGACTCTCCAGAAAGCCGTCCTCAAAACCAACACACATCTTGACATATCTCCCACATTGATCGCACTGTCTCCAGAAACGGCATTCAAGGAGCCAGGAACTTTTCTGCCCACACTGTCCGGGGACAGTTCCTAAAACCAATATACATCCTGCTATATCTCCCACATGGAAAGTGCCAGGAGGGAAAAGTGAGGATTATGCTTAGACTTTCTCGGAACTGCTTCAAATCAACTAGATATCTTTGTGCTGTAAATCTCCCAACAGCCAAAGGCAAAAGCAGCAAACATCTCGCTGTATGTCCCACATCCAAAGTGCCAAGAGAGTAATGTAGAGCTTGCTCTCCCTGTCTTTGAGTACTGTTTGCACTGTCTCGATTACCTCTTTGCTAACATTCTCTTCAGAGCTGCAGGGAAACCAGGAACCACGTGGAGAAGGCACCCACACTGAAAGTGCCTGGAAGGAACGTTGGGGCTTCTTCTCAGTGTCTCTGACATAGGGTTTCACTGTCCCGGGAAAGTCTCTGCTAACACCCTGCAGAGCGCTGTGCCCAATATACAGAAACGTCTTGCGGTATCTCCTACAGGGAAAGTGCCAGGAGGGAAAAGTGAGGATTATGCTTAGACTTTCTCGGAACTGCTTCAAATCAACTAGATATCTTTGTGCTGTAAATCTCCCAACAGCCAAATGTAAAAGCAGCAAACATCTCGCTGTATGTCCCACATCCAAAGTGCCAAGAGAGAGCTTGCTCTCCCTGTCTTTGAGTACTGTTTGCACTGTCCTGATTACCTCTTTGCTAACATTCTCTTCAGAGCTGCAGGGAAACCAGGAACCACGTGGAGAAGGCACCCACACTGAAAGTGCCTGGAGGGAACATTGGGGCTTCTTCTCAGTGTCTCTGACATAGGGTTTCACTGTCCCGGGAAAGTCTCTGCTAACACCCTGCAGAGCGCTGTGCCCAATATACAGAAACGTCTTGCAGTGTCTCCTACAGGGAAAGTGCCAGGAGGAATTGTCGACCTTGTTCTCAGTGTCTCTGACAATTGCTCTGATTATCCCTGTGACCTCTTTGCTAAGACTCTCCAGAAAGCCGTCCTCAAAACCAACACACATCTTGACATATCTCCCACATTGATCGCACTGTCTCCAGAAACGGCATTCAAGGAGCCAGGAACTTTTCTGCCCACACTGTCCGGGGACAGTTCCTAAAACCAATATACATCCTGCTATATCTCCCACATGGAAAGTGCCAGGAGGGAAAAGTGAGGATTATGCTTAGACTTTCTCGGAACTGCTTCAAATCAACTGGATATCTTTGTGCTGTAAATCTCCCAACAGCCAAATGTAAAAGCAGCAAACATCTCGCTGTATGTCCAAAATCCAAAGTGCCAAGAGAGTAATGTAGAGCTTGCTCTCCCTGTCTTTGAGTACTGTTTGCACTGTCCCGATTACCTCTTTGCTAACATTCTCTTCAGAGCTGCAGGGAAACCAGGAACCACGTGGAGAAGGCACCCACACTGAAAGTGCCTGGAAGGAACGTTGGGGCTTCTTTTCAGTGTCTCTGACATAGGGTTTCACTGTCCCGGGAAAGTCTCTGCTAACACCCTGCAGAGCGCTGTGCCCAATATACAGAAACGTCTTGCGGTATCCCCTACAGGGAAAGTGCCAGGAGGGAAAAGTGAGGATTATGCTTAGACTTTCTCGGAACTGCTTCAAATCAACTAGATATCTTTGTGCTGTAAATCTCCCAACAGCCAAACGCAAAAGCAGCAAACATCTCGCTGTATGTCCCACATCCAAAGTGCCAAGAGAGTAATGTAGAGCTTGCTCTCCCTGTCTTTGAGTACTGTTTGCACTGTCCCGATTACCTCTTTGCTAACATTCTCTTCAGAGCTGCAGTGAAACCAGGAACCACGTGGAGAAGGCACCCACACTGAAAGTGCCTGGAAGGAACGTTGGGTCTTCTTCTCAGTGTCTCTGATATAGGGTTTCACTGTCCCGGGAAAGTCTCTGCTAACACCCTGCAGAGCGCTGTGCCCAATATACAGAAACGGCTTGCGGTATCTCCTACAGGGAAAGTGCCAGGAGGGAAAAGTGAGGATTATGCTTAGACTTTCTCGGAACTGCTTCAAATCAACTAGATATCTTTGTGCTGTAAATCTCCCAACAGCCAAATGTAAAAGCAGCAAACATCTCGCTGTATGTCCCACATCCAAAGTGCCAAGAGAGAGTTTGCTCTCCCTGTCTTTGAGTACTGTTTGCACTGTCCCGATTACCTCTTTGCTAACATTCTCTTCAGAGCTGCACTGAAACCAGAAACCACGTGGAGAAGGCACCCACACTGAAAGTGCCTGGAAGGAACGATGGGGCTTCTTTTCAGGGTCTCTGACATAGGGTTTCACTGTCCCGGGAAAGTCTCTGCTAACACCCTGCAGAGCGCTGTGCCCAATATACAGAAACGTCTTGCGGTATCCCCTACAGGGAAAGTGCCAGGAGGGAAAAGTGAGGATTATGTTTAGACTTTCTCGGAACTGCTTCAAATCAACTAGATATCTTTGTGCTGTAAATCTCCCAACAGCCAAACGCAAAAGCAGCAAACATCTCGCTGTATGTCCCACATCCAAAGTGCCAAGAGAGTAATGTAGAGCTTGCTCTCCCTGTCTTTGAGTACTGTTTGCACTGTCTCGATTACCTCTTTGCTAACATTCTCTTCAGAGCTGCAGGGAAACCAGGAACCACGTGGAGAAGGCACCCACACTGAAAGTGCCTGGAAGGAACGTTGGGGCTTCTTCTCAGTGTCTCTGATATAGGGTTTCACTGTCCCGGGAAAGTCTCTGCTAACACCCTGCAGAGCGCTGTGCCCAATATACAGAAACGTCTTGCGGTATCCCCTACAGGGAAAGTGCCAGGAGGGAAAAGTGAGGATTATGCTTAGACTTTCTCGGAACTGCTTCAAATCAACTAGATATCTTTGTGCTGTAAATCTCCCAACAGCCAAATGTAAAAGCAGCAAACATCTCGCTGTATGTCCCACATCCAAAGTGCCAAGAGAGAGCTTCCTCTCCCTGTCTTTGAGTACTGTTTGCACTGTCCCGATTACCTCTTTGCTAACATTCTCTTCAGAGCTGCAGGGAAACCAGGAACCACGTGGAGAAGGCACCCACACTGAAAGTGCCTGGAGGGAACTTTGGGGCTTCTTCTCAGTGTCTCTGACATAGGGTTTCACTGTCCCGGGAAAGTCTCTGCTAACACCCTGCAGAGCGCTGTGCCCAATATACAGAAACGTCTTGCAGTGTCTCCTACAGGGAAAGTGCCAGGAGGAATTGTCGACCTTGTTCTCAGTGTCTCTGACAATTGCTCTGATTATCCCTGTGACCTCTTTGCTAAGACTCTCCAGAAAGCCGTCCTCAAAACCAACACACATCTTGACATATCTCCCACATTGATCGCACTGTCTCCAGAAACGGCATTCAAGGAGCCAGGAACTTTTCTGCCCACACTGTCCGGGGACAGTTCCTAAAACCAATATACATCCTGCTATATCTCCCACATGGAAAGTGCCAGGAGGGAAAAGTGAGGATTATGCTTAGACTTTCTCGGAACTGCTTCAAATCAACTGGATATCTTTGTGCTGTAAATCTCCCAACAGCCAAACGCAAAAGCAGCAAACATCTCGCTGTATGTCCCACATCCAAAGTGCCAAGAGAGTAATGTAGAGCTTGCTCTCCCTGTCTTTGAGTACTGTTTGCACTGTCCCGATTACCTCTTTGCTAACATTCTCTTCAGAGCTGCACTGAAACCAGGAACCACGTGGAGAAGGCACCCACACTGAAAGTGCCTGGAAGGAACGTTGGGGCTTCTTTTCAGTGTCTCTGACATAGGGTTTCACTGTCCCGGGAAAGTCTCTGCTAACACCCTGCAGAGCGCTGTGCCCAATATACAGAAACGTCTTGCGGTATCTCCTACAGGGAAAGTGCCAGGAGGGAAAAGTGAGGATTATGCTTAGACTTTCTCGGAACTGCTTCAAATCAACTAGATATCTTTGTGCTGTAAATCTCCCAACAGCCAAAGGCAAAAGCAGCAAACATCTCGCTGTATGTCCCACATCCAAAGTGCCAAGAGAGTAATGTAGAGCTTGCTCTCCCTGTCTTTGAGTACTGTTTGCACTGTCTCGATTACCTCTTTGCTAACATTCTCTTCAGAGCTGCAGGGAAACCAGGAACCACGTGGAGAAGGCACCCACACTGAAAGTGCCTGGAAGGAACGATGGGGCTTCTTCTCAGTGTCTCTGACATAGGGTTTCACTGTCCCGGGAAAGTCTCTGCTAACACCCTGCAGAGCGCTGTGCCCAATATACAGAAACGTCTTGCGGTATGTCCTACAGGGAAAGTGCCAGGAGGGAAAAGTGAGGATTATGCTTAGACTTTCTCAGAACTGCTTCAAATCAACTAGATATCTTTGTGCTGTTAATCTCCCAACAGCCAAATGTAAAAGCAGCAAACATCTCGCTGTATGTCCCACATCCAAAGTGCCAAGAGAGAGCTTGCTCTCCCTGTCTTTGAGTACTGTTTGCACTGTCCCGATTACCTCTTTGCTAACATTCTCTTCAGAGCTGCAGTGAAACCAGGAACCACGTGGAGAAGGCACCCACACTGAAGGTGCCTGGAAGGAACGTTGGGGCTTCTTCTCAGTGTCTCTGACATAGGGTTTCACTGTCCCGGGAAAGTCTCTGCTAACACCCTGCAGAGCGCTGTGCCCAATATACAGAAACGTCTTGCGGTATCTCCTACAGGGAAAGTGCCAGGAGGGAAAAGTGAGGATTATGCTTAGACTTTCTCAGAACTGCTTCAAATCAACTAGATATCTTTGTGCTGTAAATCTCCCAACAGCCAAATGTAAAAGCAGCAAACATCTCGCTGTATGTCCCACATCCAAAGTGCCAAGAGAGTAATGTAGAGCTTGCTCTCCCTGTCTTTGAGTACTGTTTGCACTGTCCTGATTACCTCTTTGCTAACATTCTCTTCAGAGCTGCAGGGAAACCAGGAACCACGTGGAGAAGGCACCCACACTGAAAGTGCCTGGAGGGAACATTGGGGCTTCTTCTCAGTGTCTCTGACATAGGGTTTCACTGTCCCGGGAAAGTCTCTGCTAACACCCTGCAGAGCGCTGTGCCCAATATACAGAAACGTCTTGCAGTGTCTCCTACAGGGAAAGTGCCAGGAGGAATTGTCGACCTTGTTCTCAGTGTCTCTGACAATTGCTCTGATTATCCCTGTGACCTCTTTGCTAAGACTCTCCAGAAAGCCGTCCTCAAAACCAACACACATCTTGACATATCTCCCACATTGATCGCACTGTCTCCAGAAACGGCATTCAAGGAGCCAGGAACTTTTCTGCCCACACTGTCCGGGGACAGTTCCTAAAACCAATATACATCCTGCTATATCTCCCACATGGAAAGTGCCAGGAGGGAAAAGTGAGGATTATGCTTAGACTTTCTCGGAACTGCTTCAAATCAACTGGATATCTTTGTGCTGTAAATCTCCCAACAGCCAAATGTAAAAGCAGCAAACATCTCGCTGTATGTCCAACATCCAAAGTGCCAAGAGAGTAATGTAGAGCTTGCTCTCCCTGTCTTTGAGTACTGTTTGCACTGTCCCGATTACCTCTTTGCTAACATTCTCTTCAGAGCTGCAGTGAAACCAGGAACCACGCGGAGAAGGCACCCACACTGAAAGTGCCTGGAAGGAACGTTGGGGCTTCTTTTCAGTGTCTCTGACATAGGGTTTCACTGTCCCGGGAAAGTCTCTGCTAACACCCTGCAGAGCGCTGTGCCCAATATACAGAAACGTCTTGCGGTATCCCCTACAGGGAAAGTGCCAGGAGGGAAAAGTGAGGATTATGCTTAGACTTTCTCGGAACTGCTTCAAATCAACTAGATATCTTTGTGCTGTAAATCTCCCAACAGCCAAACGCAAAAGCAGCAAACATCTCGCTGTATGTCCCACATCCAAAGTGCCAAGAGAGTAATGTAGAGCTTGCTCTCCCTGTCTTTGAGTACTGTTTGCACTGTCCCGATTACCTCTTTGCTAACATTCTCTTCAGAGCTGCAGGGAAACCAGGAACCACGTGGAGAAGGCACCCACACTGAAAGTGCCTGGAAGGAACGTTGGGTCTTCTTCTCAGTGTCTCTGATATAGGGTTTCACTGTCCCGGGAAAGTCTCTGCTAACACCCTGCAGAGCGCTGTGCCCAATATACAGAAACGGCTTGCGGTATCTCCTACAGGGAAAGTGCCAGGAGGGAAAAGTGAGGATTATGCTTAGACTTTCTCTGAACTGCTTCAAATCAACTAGATATCTTTGTGCTGTAAATCTCCCAACAGCCAAATGTAAAAGCAGCAAACATCTCGCTGTATGTCCCACATCCAAAGTGCCAAGAGAGAGTTTGCTCTCCCTGTCTTTGAGTACTGTTTGCACTGTCCCGATTACCTCTTTGCTAACATTCTCTTCAGAGCTGCACTGAAACCAGAAACCACGTGGAGAAGGCACCCACACTGAAAGTGCCTGGAAGGAACGATGGGGCTTCTTTTCAGGGTCTCTGACATAGGGTTTCACTGTCCCGGGAAAGTCTCTGCTAACACCCTGCAGAGCGCTGTGCCCAATATACAGAAACGTCTTGCGGTATCCCCTACAGGGAAAGTGCCAGGAGGGAAAAGTGAGGATTATGCTTAGACTTTCTCGGAACTGCTTCAAATCAACTAGATATCTTTGTGCTGTAAATCTCCCAACAGCCAAACGCAAAAGCAGCAAACATCTCGCTGTATGTCCCACATCCAAAGTGCCAAGAGAGTAATGTAGAGCTTGCTCTCCCTGTCTTTGAGTACTGTTTGCACTGTCTCGATTACCTCTTTGCTAACATTCTCTTCAGAGCTGCAGGGAAACCAGGAACCACGTGGAGAAGGCACCCACACTGAAAGTGCCTGGAAGGAACGTTGGGGCTTCTTCTCAGTGTCTCTGATATAGGGTTTCACTGTCCCGGGAAAGTCTCTGCTAACACCCTGCAGAGCGCTGTGCCCAATATACAGAAACGTCTTGCGGTATCCCCTACAGGGAAAGTGCCAGGAGGGAAAAGTGAGGATTATGCTTAGACTTTCTCGGAACTGCTTCAAATCAACTAGATATCTTTGTGCTGTAAATCTCCCAACAGCCAAATGTAAAAGCAGCAAACATCTCGCTGTATGTCCCACATCCAAAGTGCCAAGAGAGAGCTTCCTCTCCCTGTCTTTGAGTACTGTTTGCACTGTCCCGATTACCTCTTTGCTAACATTCTCTTCAGAGCTGCAGGGAAACCAGGAACCACGTGGAGAAGGCACCCACACTGAAAGTGCCTGGAGGGAACTTTGGGGCTTCTTCTCAGTGTCTCTGACATAGGGTTTCACTGTCCCGGGAAAGTCTCTGCTAACACCCTGCAGAGCGCTGTGCCCAATATACAGTAACGTCTTGCAGTGTCTCCTACAGGGAAAGTGCCAGGAGGAATTGTCGACCTTGTTCTCAGTGTCTCTGACAATTGCTCTGATTATCCCTGTGACCTCTTTGCTAAGACTCTCCAGAAAGCCGTCCTCAAAACCAACACACATCTTGACATATCTCCCACATTGATCGCACTGTCTCCAGAAACGGCATTCAAGGAGCCAGGAACTTTTCTGCCCACACTGTCCGGGGACAGTTCCTAAAACCAATATACATCCTGCTATATCTCCCACATGGAAAGTGCCAGGAGGGAAAAGTGAGGATTATGCTTAGACTTTCTCGGAACTGCTTCAAATCAACTGGATATCTTTGTGCTGTAAATCTCCCAACAGCCAAACGCAAAAGCAGCAAACATCTCGCTGTATGTCCCACATCCAAAGTGCCAAGAGAGTAATGTAGAGCTTGCTCTCCCTGTCTTTGAGTACTGTTTGCACTGTCCCGATTACCTCTTTGCTAACATTCTCTTCAGAGCTGCACTGAAACCAGGAACCACGTGGAGAAGGCACCCACACTGAAAGTGCCTGGAAGGAACGTTGGGGCTTCTTTTCAGTGTCTCTGACATAGGGTTTCACTGTCCCGGGAAAGTCTCTGCTAACACCCTGCAGAGCGCTGTGCCCAATATACAGAAACGTCTTGCGGTATCTCCTACAGGGAAAGTGCCAGGAGGGAAAAGTGAGGATTATGCTTAGACTTTCTCGGAACTGCTTCAAATCAACTAGATATCTTTGTGCTGTAAATCTCCCAACAGCCAAAGGCAAAAGCAGCAAACATCTCGCTGTATGTCCCACATCCAAAGTGCCAAGAGAGTAATGTAGAGCTTGCTCTCCCTGTCTTTGAGTACTGTTTGCACTGTCTCGATTACCTCTTTGCTAACATTCTCTTCAGAGCTGCAGGGAAACCAGGAACCACGTGGAGAAGGCACCCACACTGAAAGTGCCTGGAAGGAACGTTGGGGCTTCTTCTCAGTGTCTCTGACATAGGGTTTCACTGTCCCGGGAAAGTCTCTGCTAACACCCTGCAGAGCGCTGTGCCCAATATACAGAAACGTCTTGCGGTATGTCCTACAGGGAAAGTGCCAGGAGGGAAAAGTGAGGATTATGCTTAGACTTTCTCAGAACTGCTTCAAATCAACTAGATATCTTTGTGCTGTTAATCTCCCAACAGCCAAATGTAAAAGCAGCAAACATCTCGCTGTATGTCCCACATCCAAAGTGCCAAGAGAGAGCTTGCTCTCCCTGTCTTTGAGTACTGTTTGCACTGTCCCGATTACCTCTTTGCTAACATTCTCTTCAGAGCTGCAGTGAAACCAGGAACCACGTGGAGAAGGCACCCACACTGAAGGTGCCTGGAAGGAACGTTGGGGCTTCTTCTCAGTGTCTCTGACATAGGGTTTCACTGTCCCGGGAAAGTCTCTGCTAACACCCTGCAGAGCGCTGTGCCCAATATACAGAAACGTCTTGCGGTATCTCCTACAGGGAAAGTGCCAGGAGGGAAAAGTGAGGATTATGCTTAGACTTTCTCGGAACTGCTTCAAATCAACTAGATATCTTTGTGCTGTAAATCTCCCAACAGCCAAATGTAAAAGCAGCAAACATCTCGCTGTATGTCCCACATCCAAAGTGCCAAGAGAGTAATGTAGAGCTTGCTCTCCCTGTCTTTGAGTACTGTTTGCACTGTCCTGATTACCTCTTTGCTAACATTCTCTTCAGAGCTGCAGGGAAACCAGGAACCACGTGGAGAAGGCACCCACACTGAAAGTGCCTGGAGGGAACATTGGGGCTTCTTCTCAGTGTCTCTGACATAGGGTTTCACTGTCCCGGGAAAGTCTCTGCTAACACCCTGCAGAGCGCTGTGCCCAATATACAGAAACGTCTTGCAGTGTCTCCTACAGGGAAAGTGCCAGGAGGAATTGTCGACCTTGTTCTCAGTGTCTCTGACAATTGCTCTGATTATCCCTGTGACCTCTTTGCTAAGACTCTCCAGAAAGCCGTCCTCAAAACCAACACACATCTTGACATATCTCCCACATTGATCGCACTGTCTCCAGAAACGGCATTCAAGGAGCCAGGAACTTTTCTGCCCACACTGTCCGGGGACAGTTCCTAAAACCAATATACATCCTGCTATATCTCCCACATGGAAAGTGCCAGGAGGGAAAAGTGAGGATTATGCTTAGACTTTCTCGGAACTGCTTCAAATCAACTGGATATCTTTGTGCTGTAAATCTCCCAACAGCCAAATGTAAAAGCAGCAAACATCTCGCTGTATGTCCAACATCCAAAGTGCCAAGAGAGTAATGTAGAGCTTGCTCTCCCTGTCTTTGAGTACTGTTTGCACTGTCCCGATTACCTCTTTGCTAACATTCTCTTCAGAGCTGCAGTGAAACCAGGAACCACGTGGAGAAGGCACCCACACTGAAAGTGCCTGGAAGGAACGTTGGGGCTTCTTTTCAGTGTCTCTGACATAGGGTTTCACTGTCCCGGGAAAGTCTCTGCTAACACCCTGCAGAGCGCTGTGCCCAATATACAGAAACGTCTTGCGGTATCCCCTACAGGGAAAGTGCCAGGAGGGAAAAGTGAGGATTATGCTTAGACTTTCTCGGAACTGCTTCAAATCAACTAGATATCTTTGTGCTGTAAATCTCCCAACAGCCAAACGCAAAAGCAGCAAACATCTCGCTGTATGTCCCACATCCAAAGTGCCAAGAGAGTAATGTAGAGCTTGCTCTCCCTGTCTTTGAGTACTGTTTGCACTGTCCCGATTACCTCTTTGCTAACATTCTCTTCAGAGCTGCAGGGAAACCAGGAACCACGTGGAGAAGGCACCCACACTGAAAGTGCCTGGAAGGAACGTTGGGTCTTCTTCTCAGTGTCTCTGATATAGGGTTTCACTGTCCCGGGAAAGTCTCTGCTAACACCCTGCAGAGCGCTGTGCCCAATATACAGAAACGGCTTGCGGTATCTCCTACAGGGAAAGTGCCAGGAGGGAAAAGTGAGGATTATGCTTAGACTTTCTCTGAACTGCTTCAAATCAACTAGATATCTTTGTGCTGTAAATCTCCCAACAGCCAAATGTAAAAGCAGCAAACATCTCGCTGTATGTCCCACATCCAAAGTGCCAAGAGAGAGTTTGCTCTCCCTGTCTTTGAGTACTGTTTGCACTGTCCCGATTACCTCTTTGCTAACATTCTCTTCAGAGCTGCACTGAAACCAGGAACCACGTGGAGAAGGCACCCACACTGAAAGTGCCTGGAAGGAACGATGGGGCTTCTTTTCAGGGTCTCTGACATAGGGTTTCACTGTCCCGGGAAAGTCTCTGCTAACACCCTGCAGAGCGCTGTGCCCAATATACAGAAACGTCTTGCGGTATCCCCTACAGGGAAAGTGCCAGGAGGGAAAAGTGAGGATTATGCTTAGACTTTCTCGGAACTGCTTCAAATCAACTAGATATCTTTGTGCTGTAAATCTCCCAACAGCCAAACGCAAAAGCAGCAAACATCTCGCTGTATGTCCCACATCCAAAGTGCCAAGAGAGTAATGTAGAGCTTGCTCTCCCTGTCTTTGAGTACTGTTTGCACTGTCTCGATTACCTCTTTGCTAACATTCTCTTCAGAGCTGCAGGGAAACCAGGAACCACGTGGAGAAGGCACCCACACTGAAAGTGCCTGGAAGGAACGTTGGGGCTTCTTCTCAGTGTCTCTGATATAGGGTTTCACTGTCCCGGGAAAGTCTCTGCTAACACCCTGCAGAGCGCTGTGCCCAATATACAGAAACGTCTTGCGGTATCCCCTACAGGGAAAGTGCCAGGAGGGAAAAGTGAGGATTATGCTTAGACTTTCTCGGAACTGCTTCAAATCAACTAGATATCTTTGTGCTGTAAATCTCCCAACAGCCAAATGTAAAAGCAGCAAACATCTCGCTGTATGTCCCACATCCAAAGTGCCAAGAGAGAGCTTCCTCTCCCTGTCTTTGAGTACTGTTTGCACTGTCCCGATTACCTCTTTGCTAACATTCTCTTCAGAGCTGCAGGGAAACCAGGAACCACGTGGAGAAGGCACCCACACTGAAAGTGCCTGGAGGGAACTTTGGGGCTTCTTCTCAGTGTCTCTGACATAGGGTTTCACTGTCCCGGGAAAGTCTCTGCTAACACCCTGCAGAGCGCTGTGCCCAATATACAGAAACGTCTTGCAGTATCTCCTACAGGGAAAGTGCCAGGAGGAATTGTCGACCTTGTTCTCAGTGTCTCTGACAATTGCTCTGATTATCCCTGTGACCTCTTTGCTAAGACTCTCCAGAAAGCCGTCCTCAAAACCAACACACATCTTGACATATCTCCCACATTGATCGCACTGTCTCCAGAAACGGCATTCAAGGAGCCAGGAACTTTTCTGCCCACACTGTCCGGGGACAGTTCCTAAAACCAATATATATCCTGCTATATCTCCCACATGGAAAGTGCCAGGAGGGAAAAGTGAGGATTATGCTTAGACTTTCTCGGAACTGCTTCAAATCAACTGGATATCTTTGTGCTGTAAATCTCCCAACAGCCAAACGCAAAAGCAGCAAACATCTCGCTGTATGTCCCACATCCAAAGTGCCAAGAGAGTAATGTAGAGCTTGCTCTCCCTGTCTTTGAGTACTGTTTGCACTGTCCCGATTACCTCTTTGCTAACATTCTCTTCAGAGCTGCAGTGAAACCAGGAACCACGTGGAGAAGGCACCCACACTGAAAGTGCCTGGAAGGAACGTTGGGGCTTCTTTTCAGTGTCTCTGACATAGGGTTTCACTGTCCCGGGAAAGTCTCTGCTAACACCCTGCAGAGCGCTGTGCCCAATATACAGAAACGTCTTGCGGTATCCCCTACAGGGAAAGTGCCAGGAGGGAAAAGTGAGGATTATGCTTAGACTTTCTCGGAACTGCTTCAAATCAACTAGATATCTTTGTGCTGTAAATCTCCCAACAGCCAAACGCAAAAGCAGCAAACATCTCGCTGTATGTCCCACATCCAAAGTGCCAAGAGAGTAATGTAGAGCTTGCTCTCCCTGTCTTTGAGTACTGTTTGCACTGTCCCGATTACCTCTTTGCTAACATTCTCTTCAGAGCTGCAGGGAAACCAGGAACCACGTGGAGAAGGCACCCACACTGAAAGTGCCTGGAGGGAACATTGGGGCTTCTTCTCAGTGTCTCTGACATAGGGTTTCACTGTCCCGGGAAAGTCTCTGCTAACACCCTGCAGAGTGCTGTGCCCAATATACAGAAACGTCTTGCAGTATCTCCTACAGGGAAAGTGCCAGGAGGAATTGTCGACCTTGTTCTCAGTGTCTCTGACAATTGCTCTGATTATCCCTGTGACCTCTTTGCTAAGACTCTCCAGAAAGCCGTCCTCAAAACCAACACACATCTTGACATATCTCCCACATTGATCGCACTGTCTCCAGAAACGGCATTCAAGGAGCCAGGAACTTTTCTGCCCACACTGTCCGGGGACAGTTCCTAAAACCAATATACATCCTGCTATATCTCCCACATGGAAAGTGCCAGGAGGGAAAAGTGAGGATTATGCTTAGACTTTCTCGGAACTGCTTCAAATCAACTAGATATCTTTGTGCTGTAAATCTCCCAACAGCCAAAGGCAAAAGCAGCAAACATCTCGCTGTATGTCCCACATCCAAAGTGCCAAGAGAGAGCTTGCTCTCCCTGTCTTAGAGTACTGTTTGCACTGTCCCGATTACCTCTTTGCTAACATTCTCTTCAGAGCTGCAGTGAAACCAGGAACCACGTGGAGAAGGCACCCACACTGAAAGTGCCTGGAAGGAACGTTGGGGCTTCTTTTCAGTGTCTCTGACATAGGGTTTCACTGTCCCGGGAAAGTCTCTGCTAACACCCTGCAGAGCGCTGTGCCCAATATACAGAAACGTCTTGCGGTATCTCCTACAGGGAAAGTGCCAGGAGGGAAAAGTGAGGATTATGCTTAGACTTTCTCGGAACTGCTTCAAATCAACTAGATATCTTTGTGCTGTAAATCTCCCAACAGCCAAATGTAAAAGCAGCAAACATCTCGCTGTATGTCCCACATCCAAAGTGCCAAGAGAGAGCTTGCTCTCCCTGTCTTTGAGTACTGTTTGCACTGTCCCGATTACCTCTTTGCTAACATTCTCTTCAGAGCTGCAGGGAAACCAGGAACCACGTGGAGAAGGCACCCACACTGAAAGTGCCTGGAGGGAACATTGGGGCTTCTTCTCAGTGTCTCTGACATAGGGTTTCACTGTCCCGGGAAAGTCTCTGCTAACACCCTGCAGAGCGCTGTGCCCAATATACAGAAACGTCTTGCAGTGTCTCCTACAGGGAAAGTGCCAGGAGGATATGTCGACCTTGTTCTCAGTGTCTCTGACAATTGCTCTGATTATCCCTGTGACCTCTTTGCTAAGACTCTCCAGAAAGCCGTCCTCAAAACCAACACACATCTTGACATATCTCCCACATTGATCGCACTGTCTCCAGAAACGGCATTCAAGGAGCCAGGAACTTTTCTGCCCACACTGTCCGGGGACAGTTCCTAAAACCAATATACATCCTGCTAATCTCCCACATGGAAAGTGCCAGGAGGGAAAAGTGAGGATTATGCTTAGACTTTCTCGGAACTGCTTCAAATCAACTAGATATCTTTGTGCTGTAAATCTCCCAACAGCCAAACGCAAAAGCAGCAAACATCTCGCTGTATGTCCCACATCCAAAGTGCCAAGAGAGAGCTTGCTCTCCCTGTCTTAGAGTACTGTTTGCACTGTCCCGATTACCTCTTTGCTAACATTCTCTTCAGAGCTGCAGTGAAACCAGGAACCACGTGGAGAAGGCACCCACACTGAAAGTGCCTGGAAGGAACGATGGGGCTTCTTTTCAGTGTCTCTGACATAGGGTTTCACTGTCCCGGGAAAGTCTCTGCTAACACCCTGCAGAGCGCTGTGCCCAATATACAGAAACGTCTTGCGGTATCCCCTACAGGGAAAGTGCCAGGAGGGAAAAGTGAGGATTATGCTTAGACTTTCTCGGAACTGCTTCAAATCAACTAGATATCTTTGTGCTGTAAATCTCCCAACAGCCAAACGCAAAAGCAGCAAACATCTCGCTGTATGTCCCACATCCAAAGTGCCAAGAGAGTAATGTAGAGCTTGCTCTCCCTGTCTTTGAGTACTGTTTGCACTGTCCTGATTACCTCTTTGCTAACATTCTCTTCAGAGCTGCAGGGAAACCAGGAACCACGTGGAGAATGCACCCACACTGAAAGTGCCTGGAAGGAACGTTGGGGCTTCTTCTCAGTGTCTCTGATATAGGGTTTCACTGTCCCGGGAAAGTCTCTGCTAACACCCTGCAGAGCGCTGTGCCCAATATACAGAAACGTCTTGCGGTATCTCCTACAGGGAAAGTGCCAGGAGGGAAAAGTGAGGATTATGCTTAGACTTTCTCGGAACTGCTTCAAATCAACTAGATATCTTTGTGCTGTAAATCTCCCAACAGCCAAATGTAAAAGCAGCAAACATCTCGCTGTATGTCCCACATCCAAAGTGCCAAGAGAGAGCTTGCTCTCCCTGTCTTTGAGTACTGTTTGCACTGTCCCGATTACCTCTTTGCTAACATTCTCTTCAGAGCTGCACTGAAACCAGGAACCACGTGGAGAAGGCACCCACACTGAAAGTGCCTGGAAGGAACGTTGGGGCTTCTTCTCAGTGTCTCTGATATAGGGTTTCACTGTCCCGGGAAAGTCTCTGCTAACACCCTGCAGAGCGCTGTGCCCAAAATACAGAAACGTCTTGCGGTATCTCCTACAGGGAAAGTGCCAGGAGGGAAAAGTGAGGATTATGCTTAGACTTTCTCGGAACTGCTTCAAATCAACTAGATATCTTTGTGCTGTAAATCTCCCAACAGCCAAACGCAAAAGCAGCAAACATCTCGCTGTATGTCCCACATCCAAAGTGCCAAGAGAGTAATGTAGAGCTTGCTCTCCCTGTCTTTGAGTACTGTTTGCACTGTCCCGATTACCTCTTTGCTAACATTCTCTTCAGAGCTGCAGTGAAACCAGGAACCACGTGGAGAAGGCACCCACACTGAAAGTGCCTGGAAGGAACGTTGGGGCTTCTTTTCAGTGTCTCTGACATAGGGTTTCACTGTCCCGGGAAAGTCTCTGCTAACACCCTGCAGAGCGCTGTGCCCAATATACAGAAACGTCTTGCGGTATCTCCTACAGGGAAAGTGCCAGGAGGGAAAAGTGAGGATTATGCTTAGACTTTCTCGGAACTGCTTCAAATCAACTAGATATCTTTGTGCTGTAAATCTCCCAACAGCCAAATGTAAAAGCAGCAAACATCTCGCTGTATGTCCCACATCCAAAGTGCCAAGAGAGAGCTTGCTCTCCCTGTCTTTGAGTACTGTTTGCACTGTCCCGATTACCTCTTTGCTAACATTCTCTTCAGAGCTGCAGGGAAACCAGGAACCACGTGGAGAAGGCACCCACACTGAAAGTGCCTGGAGGGAACATTGGGGCTTCTTCTCAGTGTCTCTGACATAGGGTTTCACTGTCCCGGGAAAGTCTCTGCTAACACCCTGCAGAGTGCTGTGCCCAATATACAGAAACGTCTTGCAGTATCTCCTACAGGGAAAGTGCCAGGAGGAATTGTCGACCTTGTTCTCAGTGTCTCTGACAATTGCTCTGATTATCCCTGTGACCTCTTTGCTAAGACTCTCCAGAAAGCCGTCCTCAAAACCAACACACATCTTGACATATCTCCCACATTGATCGCACTGTCTCCAGAAACGGCATTCAAGGAGCCAGGAACTTTTCTGCCCACACTGTCCGGGGACAGTTCCTAAAACCAATATACATCCTGCTATATCTCCCACATGGAAAGTGCCAGGAGGGAAAAGTGAGGATTATGCTTAGACTTTCTCGGAACTGCTTCAAATCAACTAGATATCTTTGTGCTGTAAATCTCCCAACAGCCAAACGCAAAAGCAGCAAACATCTCGCTGTATGTCCCACATCCAAAGTGCCAAGAGAGAGCTTGCTCTCCCTGTCTTAGAGTACTGTTTGCACTGTCCCGATTACCTCTTTGCTAACATTCTCTTCAGAGCTGCAGTGAAACCAGGAACCACGTGGAGAAGGCACCCACACTGAAAGTGCCTGGAAGGAACGTTGGGGCTTCTTTTCAGTGTCTCTGACATAGGGTTTCACTGTCCCGGGAAAGTCTCTGCTAACACCCTGCAGAGCGCTGTGCCCAATATACAGAAACGTCTTGCGGTATCCCCTACAGGGAAAGTGCCAGGAGGGAAAAGTGAGGATTATGCTTAGACTTTCTCGGAACTGCTTCAAATCAACTAGATATCTTTGTGCTGTAAATCTCCCAACAGCCAAACGCAAAAGCAGCAAACATCTCGCTGTATGTCCCACATCCAAAGTGCCAAGAGAGTAATGTAGAGCTTGCTCTCCCTGTCTTTGAGTACTGTTTGCACTGTCCTGATTACCTCTTTGCTAACATTCTCTTCAGAGCTGCAGGGAAACCAGGAACCACGTGGAGAAGGCACCCACACTGAAAGTGCCTGGAAGGAACGTTGGGGCTTCTTCTCAGTGTCTCTGATATAGGGTTTCACTGTCCCGGGAAAGTCTCTGCTAACACCCTGCAGAGCGCTGTGCCCAATATACAGAAACGTCTTGCGGTATCTCCTACAGGGAAAGTGCCAGGAGGGAAAAGTGAGGATTATGCTTAGACTTTCTCGGAACTGCTTCAAATCAACTAGATATCTTTGTGCTGTAAATCTCCCAACAGCCAAATGTAAAAGCAGCAAACATCTCGCTGTATGTCCCACATCCAAAGTGCCAAGAGAGAGCTTGCTCTCCCTGTCTTTGAGTACTGTTTGCACTGTCCCGATTACCTCTTTGCTAACATTCTCTTCAGAGCTGCACTGAAACCAGGAACCACGTGGAGAAGGCACCCACACTGAAAGTGCCTGGAAGGAACGTTGGGGCTTCTTCTCAGTGTCTCTGATATAGGGTTTCACTGTCCCGGGAAAGTCTCTGCTAACACCCTGCAGAGCGCTGTGCCCAATATACAGAAACGTCTTGCAGTGTCTCCTACAGGGAAAGTGCCAGGAGGAATTGTCGACCTTGTTCTCAGTGTCTCTGACAATTGCTCTGATTATCCCTGTGACCTCTTTGCTAAGACTCTCCAGAAAGCCGTCCTCAAAACCAACACACATCTTGACATATCTCCCACATTGATCGCACTGTCTCCAGAAACGGCATTCAAGGAGCCAGGAACTTTTCTGCCCACACTGTCCAGGGACAGTTCCTAAAACCAATATACATCCTGCTATATCTCCCACATGGAAAGTGCCAGGAGGGAAAAGTGAGGATTATGCTTAGACTTTCTCGGAACTGCTTCAAATCAACTGGATATCTTTGTGCTGTAAATCTCCCAACAGCCAAAGGCAAAAGCAGCAAACATCTCGCTGTATGTCCCACATCCAAAGTGCCAAGAGAGTAATGTAGAGCTTGCTCTCCCTCTCTTTGAGTACTGTTTGCACTGTCCCGATTACCTCTTTGCTAACATTCTCTTCAGAGCTGCAGTGAAACCAGGAACCACGTGGAGAAGGCACCCACACTGAAAGTGCCTGGAAGGAACGTTGGGGCTTCTTTTCAGTGTCTCTGACATAGGGTTTCACTGTCCCGGGAAAGTCTCTGCTAACACCCTGCAGAGCGCTGTGCCCAATATACAGAAACGTCTTGCGGTATCCCCTACAGGGAAAGTGCCAGGAGGGAAAAGTGAGGATTATGCTTAGACTTTCTCGGAACTGCTTCAAATCAACTAGATATCTTTGTGCTGTAAATCTCCCAACAGCCAAACGCAAAAGCAGCAAACATCTCGCTGTATGTCCCACATCCAAAGTGCCAAGAGAGTAATGTAGAGCTTGCTCTCCCTGTCTTTGAGTACTGTTTGCACTGTCTCGATTACCTCTTTGATAACATTCTCTTCAGAGCTGCAGGGAATCCAGGAACCACGTGGAGAAGGCACCCACACTGAAAGTGCCTGGAAGGAACGTTGGGTCTTCTTCTCAGTGTCTCTGATATAGGGTTTCACTGTCCCGGGAAAGTCTCTGCTAACACCCTGCAGAGCGCTGTGCCCAATATACAGAAACGTCTTGCGGTATCCCCTACAGGGAAAGTGCCAGGAGGGAAAAGTGAGGATTATGCTTAGACTTTCTCGGAACTGCTTCAAATCAACTAGATATCTTTGTGCTGTAAATCTCCCAACAGCCAAATGTAAAAGCAGCAAACATCTCGCTGTATGTCCCACATCCAAAGTGCCAAGAGAGAGCTTGCTCTCCCTGTCTTTGAGTACTGTTTGCACTGTCCCGATTACCTCTTTGCTAACATTCTCTTCAGAGCTGCAGGGAAACCAGGAACCACGTGGAGAAGGCACCCACACTGAAAGTGCCTGGAAGGAACGTTGGGGCTTCTTTTCAGTGTCTCTGACATAGGGTTTCACTGTCCCGGGAAAGTCTCTGCTAACACCCTGCAGAGCGCTGTGCCCAATATACAGAAACGTCTTGCGGTATCCCCTACAGGGAAAGTGCCAGGAGGGAAAAGTGAGGATTATGCTTAGACTTTCTCGGAACTGCTTCAAATCAACTAGATATCTTTGTGCTGTAAATCTCCCAACAGCCAAACGCAAAAGCAGCAAACATCTCGCTGTATGTCCCACATCCAAAGTGCCAAGAGAGTAATGTAGAGCTTGCTCTCCCTGTCTTTGAGTACTGTTTGCACTGTCCTGATTACCTCTTTGCTAACATTCTCTTCAGAGCTGCAGGGAAACCAGGAACCACGTGGAGAAGGCACCCACACTGAAAGTGCCTGGAAGGAACGTTGGGGCTTCTTCTCAGTGTCTCTGATATAGGGTTTCACTGTCCCGGGAAAGTCTCTGCTAACACCCTGCAGAGCGCTGTGCCCAATATACAGAAACGTCTTGCGGTATCTCCTACAGGGAAAGTGCCAGGAGGGAAAAGTGAGGATTATGCTTAGACTTTCTCGGAACTGCTTCAAATCAACTAGATATCTTTGTGCTGTAAATCTCCCAACAGCCAAATGTAAAAGCAGCAAACATCTCGCTGTATGTCCCACATCCAAAGTGCCAAGAGAGAGCTTGCTCTCCCTGTCTTTGAGTACTGTTTGCACTGTCCCGATTACCTCTTTGCTAACATTCTCTTCAGAGCTGCACTGAAACCAGGAACCACGTGGAGAAGGCACCCACACTGAAAGTGCCTGGAAGGAACGTTGGGGCTTCTTTTCAGTGTCTCTGACATAGGGTTTCACTGTCCCGGGAAAGTCTCTGCTAACACCCTGCAGAGCGCTGTGCCCAATATACAGAAACGTCTTGCGGTATCCCCTACAGGGAAAGTGCCAGGAGGGAAAAGTGAGGATTATGCTTAGACTTTCTCGGAACTGCTTCAAATCAACTAGATATCTTTGTGCTGTAAATCTCCCAACAGCCAAACGCAAAAGCAGCAAACATCTCGCTGTATGTCCCACATCCAAAGTGCCAAGAGAGTAATGTAGAGCTTGCTCTCCCTGTCTTTGAGTACTGTTTGCACTGTCTCGATTACCTCTTTGATAACATTCTCTTCAGAGCTGCAGGGAATCCAGGAACCACGTGGAGAAGGCACCCACACTGAAAGTGCCTGGAAGGAACGTTGGGTCTTCTTCTCAGTGTCTCTGATATAGGGTTTCACTGTCCCGGGAAAGTCTCTGCTAACACCCTGCAGAGCGCTGTGCCCAATATACAGAAACGTCTTGCGGTATCCCCTACAGGGAAAGTGCCAGGAGGGAAAAGTGAGGATTATGCTTAGACTTTCTCGGAACTGCTTCAAATCAACTAGATATCTTTGTGCTGTAAATCTCCCAACAGCCAAATGTAAAAGCAGCAAACATCTCGCTGTATGTCCCACATCCAAAGTGCCAAGAGAGAGCTTGCTCTCCCTGTCTTTGAGTACTGTTTGCACTGTCCCGATTACCTCTTTGCTAACATTCTCTTCAGAGCTGCAGGGAAACCAGGAACCACGTGGAGAAGGCACCCACACTGAAAGTGCCTGGAAGGAACGTTGGGGCTTCTTCTCAGTGTCTCTGACATAGGGTTTCACTGTCCCGGGAAAGTCTCTGCTAACACCCTGCAGAGCGCTGTGCCCAATATACAGAAACGTCTTGCAGTGTCTCCTACAGGGAAAGTGCCAGGAGGAATTGTCAACCTTGTTCTCAGTGTCTCTGAGAATTGCTCTGATTATCCCTGTGACCTCTTTGCTAAGACTCTCCAGAAAGCCGTCCTCAAAACCAACACACATCTTGACATATCTCCCACACTGATCGCACTGTCTCCAGAAACGGCATTCAAGGAGCCAGGAACTTTTCTGCCCACACTGTCCGGGGACAGTTCCTAAAACCAATATACATCCTGCTATATCTCCCACATGGAAAGTGCCAGGAGGGAAAAGTGAGGATTATGCTTAGACTTTCTCGGAACTGCTTCAAATCAACTGGATATCTTTGTGCTGTAAATCTCCCAACAGCCAAACGCAAAAGCAGCAAACATCTCACTGTATGTCCCACATCCAAAGTGCCAAGAGAGTAATGTAGAGCTTGCTCTCCCTGTCTTTGAGTACTGTTTGCACTGTCCCGATTACCTCTTTGCTAACATTCTCTTCAGAGCTGCAGTGAAACCAGGAACCACGTGGAGAAGGCACCCACACTGAAAGTGCCTGGAAGGAACGTTGGGGCTTCTTTTCAGTGTCTCTGATATAGGGTTTCACTGTCCCGGGAAAGTCTCTGCTAACACCCTGCAGAGCGCTGTGCCCAATATACAGAAACGTCTTGCGGTATCTCCTACAGGGAAAGTGCCAGGAGGGAAAAGTGAGGATTATGCTTAGACTTTCTCGGAACTGCTTCAAATCAACTAGATATCTTTGTGCTGTAAATCTCCCAACAGCCAAACGCAAAAGCAGCAAACATCTCGCTGTATGTCCCACATCCAAAGTGCCAAGAGAGTAATGTAGAGCTTGCTCTCCCTGTCTTTGAGTACTGTTTTCACTGTCTCGATTACCTCTTTGCTAACATTCTCTTCAGAGCTGCAGGGAAACCAGGAACCACGTGGAGAAGGCACCCACACTGAAAGTGCCTGGAAGGAACGTTGGGGCTTCTTTTCAGTGTCTCTGACATAGGGTTTCACTGTCCCGGGAAAGTCTCTGCTAACACCCTGCAGAGCGCTGTGCCCAATATACAGAAACGTCTTGCGGTATCTCCTACAGGGAAAGTGCCAGGAGGGAAAAGTGAGGATTATGCTTAGACTTTCTCGGAACTGCTTCAAATCAACTAGATATCTTTGTGCTGTAAATCTCCCAACAGCCAAATGTAAAAGCAGCAAACATCTCGCTGTATGTCCCACATCCAAAGTGCCAAGAGAGAGCTTGCTCTCCCTGTCTTTGAGTACTGTTTGCACTGTCCCGATTACCTCTTTGCTAACATTCTCTTCAGAGCTGCAGGGAAACCAGGAACCACGTGGAGAAGGCACCCACACTGAAAGTGCCTGGAGGGAACATTGGGGCTTCTTCTCAGTGTCTCTGATATAGGGTTTCACTGTCCCGGGAAAGTCTCTGCTAACACCCTGCAGAGCGCTGTGCCCAATATACAGAAACGTCTTGCAGTGTCTCCTACAGGGAAAGTGCCAGGAGGAATTGTCGACCTTGTTCTCAGTGTCTCTGACAATTGCTCTGATTATCCCTGTGACCTCTTTGCTAAGACTCTCCAGAAAGCCGTCCTCAAAACCAACACACATCTTGACATATCTCCCACATTGATCGCACTGTCTCCAGAAACGGCATTCAAGGAGCCAGGAACTTTTCTGCCCACACTGTCCGGGGACAGTTCCTAAAACCAATATACATCCTGCTATATCTCCCACATGGAAAGTGCCAGGAGGGAAAAGTGAGGATTATGCTTAGACTTTCTCGGAACTGCTTCAAATCAACTGGATATCTTTGTGCTGTAAATCTCCCAACAGCCAAACGCAAAAGCAGCAAACATCTCGCTGTATGTCCCACATCCAAAGTGCCAAGAGAGTAATGTAGAGCTTGCTCTCCCTCTCTTTGAGTACTGTTTGCACTGTCCCGATTACCTCTTTGCTAACATTCTCTTCAGAGCTGCAGTGAAACCAGGAACCACGTGGAGAAGGCACCCACACTGAAAGTGCCTGGAAGGAACGTTGGGGCTTCTTTTCAGTGTCTCTGACATAGGGTTTCACTGTCCCGGGAAAGTCTCTGCTAACACCCTGCAGAGCGCTGTGCCCAATATACAGAAACGTCTTGCGGTATCCCCTACAGGGAAAGTGCCAGGAGGGAAAAGTGAGGATTATGCTTAGACTTTCTCGGAACTGCTTCAAATCAACTAGATATCTTTGTGCTGTAAATCTCCCAACAGCCAAACGCAAAAGCAGCAAACATCTCGCTGTATGTCCCACATCCAAAGTGCCAAGAGAGAGCTTGCTCTCCCTGTCTTAGAGTACTGTTTGCACTGTCGCGATTACCTCTTTGCTAACATTCTCTTCAGAGCTGCAGTGAAACCAGGAACCACGTGGAGAAGGCACCCACACTGAAAGTGCCTGGAAGGAACGTTGGGGCTTCTTTTCAGTGTCTCTGACATAGGGTTTCACTGTCCCGGGAAAGTCTCTGCTAACACCCTGCAGAGCGCTGTGCCCAATATACAGAAACGTCTTGCGGTATCCCCTACAGGGAAAGTGCCAGGAGGGAAAAGTGAGGATTATGCTTAGACTTTCTCGGAACTGCTTCAAATCAACTAGATATCTTTGTGCTGTAAATCTCCCAACAGCCAAAGGCAAAAGCAGCAAACATCTCGCTGTATGTCCCACATCCAAAGTGGCAAGAGAGTAATGTAGAGATTGCTCTCCCTGTCTTTGAGTACTGTTTGCACTGTCCTGATTACCTCTTTGCTAACATTCTCTTCAGAGCTGCAGGGAAACCAGGAACCACGTGGAGAAGGCACCCACACTGAAAGTGCCTGGAAGGAACGTTGGGGCTTCTTCTCAGTGTCTCTGATATAGGGTTTCACTGTCACGGGAAAGTCTCTGCTAACACCCTGCAGAGCGCTGTGCCCAATATACAGAAACGTCTTGCGGTATCTCCTACAGGGAAAGTGCCAGGAGGGAAAAGTGAGGATTATGCTTAGACTTTCTCGGAACTGCTTCAAATCAACTAGATATCTTTGTGCTGTAAATCTCCCAACAGCCAAATGTAAAAGCAGCAAACATCTCGCTGTATGTCCCACATCCAAAGTGCCAAGAGAGAGCTTGCTCTCCCTGTCTTTGAGTACTGTTTGCACTGTCCCGATTACCTCTTTGCTAACATTCTCTTCAGAGCTGCAGTGAAACCAGGAACCACGTGGAGAAGGCACCCACACTGAAAGTGCCTGGAAGGAACGTTGGGGCTTCTTCTCAGTGTCTCTGATATAGGGTTTCACTGTCCCGGGAAAGTCTCTGCTAACACCCTGCAGAGTGCTGTGCCCAATATACAGAAACGTCTTGCAGTATCTCCTACAGGGCAAGTGCCAGGAGGAATTGTCGACCTTGTTCTCAGTGTCTCTGAGAATTGCTCTGATTATCCCTGTGACCTCTTTGCTAAGACTCTCCAGAAAGCCGTCCTCAAAACCAACACACATCTTGACATATCTCCCACACTGATCGCACTGTCTCCAGAAACGGCATTCAAGGAGCCAAGAACTTTTCTGCCCACACTGTCCGGGGACAGTTCCTAAAACCAATATACATCCTGCTATATCTCCCACATGGAAAGTGCCAGGAGGGAAAAGTGAGGATTATGCTTAGACTTTCTCGGAACTGCTTCAAATCAACTGGATATCTTTGTGCTGTAAATCTCCCAACAGCCAAAGGCAAAAGCAGCAAACATCTCGCTGTATGTCCCACATCCAAAGTGCCAAGAGAGTAATGTAGAGCTTGCTCTCCCTGTCTTTGAGTACTGTTTGCACTGTCTCGATTACCTCTTTGCTAACATTCTCTTCAGAGCTGCAGTGAAACCAGGAACCACGTGGAGAAGGCACCCACATTGAAAGCGCCTTGCCAGGCACAAAAATGGCCATATGTCTGGAGATTGGTCCCACGCCCAAAGAGCCAGCAGGAAAAACGTTGCCTTGTACTAAAGCTCTTTGGGAACCGCTTGCGTAGCCCAACACACCTGGGGGCTGCAGGCTTTCCTGCTGCCTTCAGCCTCAAAACCACCCTTTCCCACTTGGTGCCGCGCCAGGCACAAAAATGGCCATATGTCTGGAGATTGGTCCCACGCCCAAAGAGCCAGCAGGGAAAACTATGCCCTGTTCTAAAGCTCTTTGGTAACGTCTTGCGTAGCCCCACAGACCTGGGGCTGAAAGCTTTCCTGCTGCCTTCAGCCTCAAAACCACCCTTTCCCACTTGACGCCGCGCCAGGCACAAAAATGGCCATACGTCTGGAGATTGGTCCCACGCCCAAAGAGCCAGCAGGAAAAACGTTGCCTTGTACTAAAGCTCTTTGGGAACCGCTTGCGTGGCCCCACACACCTGGGGGCTGCAGGCTTTCCTGCTGCCTTCAGCCTCAAAACCACCCTTTCCCACTTGGCCCCGCGCCAGGCCCAGAAATGGCAATAACTCTGGAGACTGGTCCCACGCCCAAAGAGCCAGCAGGGAAAACTATGCCTTGTTCTAAAGCTCTTTGGGAACCGCTTGCGTAGGCCCACAGACCTGGGGGCTGCAGGCTTTCCTGCTGCCTTCAGCCTCAAAACCACCCTTTCCCACTTGGCGGCGCGCCAGGCACAAAAAAGGCCATATGTCTGGAGGTTGGTCCCACGCCCAAAGAGCCAGCAGGGAAAACTATGTCTTGTTCTAAAGCTCTTTGGGAACCGCTTGCGTAGCCCCACACACCTGGGGGCTGCAGGCTTTCCTGCTGCCTTCAGCCTCAAAACCACCCTTTCCCACATGGCGTCACGCCAGGCATAAAAATGGCCATATGTCTGGAGGTTGGTCCCACGCCCAAAGAGCCAGCAGGGAAAACTATGCCTTGTTCTAAAGCTCTTTGGGAACCGCTTGCGTAGGCCCACAGACCTGGGGGCTGCAGGCTTTCCTGCTGCCTTCAGCCTCAAAACCACCCTTTCCCACTTGGCCCCGCGCCAGGCCGAAAAATGGACATATGTCTGGAGACTGGTCCCACGCCCAAAGAGCCAGCAGGGAAAACTCTGCCTTGTTCTAAAGCTCTTTGGGAACCGCTTGCGTAGCCCCACACACCTGGGGGCTGCAGGCTTTCCTGCTGCCTTCAGCCTCAAAACCACCCTTTCCCACATGGCGTCACGCCAGGCACAAAAATGGCCATACGTCATGAGGTTGGTCCCACGCCCAAAGAGCCAGCAGGGAAAACTATGCCTTGTTCTAAAGCTCTTTGGGAACCGCTTGCGTAGCCCCACACACCTGGGGGCTGCAGGCTTTCCTGCTGCCTTCAGCCTCAAAACCACCCTTTCCCACTTGGCGCCGCGCCAGGCCCAGAAATGGCCATATGTCTGGAGACTGGTCCCTTTCCCAAAGAGCCAGCAGGGAAAACTATGCCTTGTTCTAAAGCTCTTTGGGAACCGCTTGCGTAGCCCCACAAACCTGGCGGCTGCAGGCTTTCCTGCTACCTTCAGCCTCAAAGGCACCCTTTCCCACATGGCGTCACGCCAGGCACAAAAATGGCCATATGTCTGGAGGTTGGTCCCACTCCCAAAGAGCCAGCAGGGAAAACTATGCCTTGTTCTAAAGCTCTTTGGGAACCGCTTGCGTAGCCCCACACACCTGGGGGCTGCAGGCTTTCCTGCTGCCTTCAGCCTCAAAACCACCCTTTCCCACTTGGCGCCGCGCCAGGCCCAGAAATGGCCATATGTCTGGAGACTGGTCCCACGCCCAAAGAGCCAGCAGGGAAAACTATGCCTTGTTCTAAAGCTCTTTGGGAACCGCTTGCGTAGCCCCACACACCTGGGGGCTGCAGGCTTTCCTGCTGCCTTCAGCCTCAAAACCACCCTTTCCCACTTGGCGCCGCGCCAGGCCCAGAAATGGCCATATGTCTGGAGACTGGTCCCACGCCCAAAGAGCCAGCAGGGAAAACTATGCCTTGTTCTAAAGCTCTTTGGGAACCGCTTGCGTAGCCCCACAGACCTGGGGGCTGCAGGCTTTCCTGCTGCCTTCAGCCTCAAAACCACCCTTTCCCACTTGGCGCCGCGCTAGGCCCAAAAATGGCCATATGTCTGGAGACTGGTCCCACGCCCAAAGAGCCAGCAGGGAAAAGTATGCCTTGTTGTAAAGCTCTTTGGGAACCGCTTGCGTAGACCCACACACCTGGGGGCTGCAGACTTTCCTGCTGCCTTCAGCCTCAAAACCACCTTTTCCCATTTGGCCCCGTGCCAGGCACAAAAATGGCCATATGTCTGGAGACTGGTCCCACGCCCAAAGAGCCAGCAGGGAAAACTATGCCTTGTTCTAAAGCTCTTTGGGAACCGCTTGCGTAGCCCCACACACCTGGGGGCTGCAGGCTTTCCTGCTGCCTTCAGCCTCAAAACCACCCTTTCCCACTTGGCCCCGTGCCAGGCCCAAAAATGGCCATATGTCTGGAGACTGGTCCCTTTCCCAAAGAGCCAGCAGGGAAAACTATGCCTTGTTCTAAAGCTCTTTGGGAATCGCTTGCGTAGCCCCACACACCTGGGGGCTGCAGGCTTTCCTGCTACCTTCAGCCTCAAAACCACCCTTTCCCACATGGCGTCACGCCAGGCACAAAAATGGCCATATGTCTGGAGGTTGGTCCCACGCCCAAAGAGCCAGCAGGGAAAACTATGCCTTGTTCTAAAGCTCTTTGGGAACCGCTTGCGTAGCCCCACACACCTGGGGGCTGCAGGCTTTCCTGCTGCCTTCAGCCTCAAAACCACCCTTTCCCACATGGCGTCACGCCAGGCACAAAAATGGCCATACGTCATGAGGTTGGTCCCACGCCCAAAGAGCCAGCAGGGAAAACTATGCCTTGTTCTAAAGCTCTTTGGGAACCGCTTGCGTAGCCCCACACACCTGGGGGCTGCAGGCTTTCCTGCTGCCTTCAGCCTCAAAAGCACCCTTTCCCACTTGGCGCCGCGCCAGGCCCAGAAATGGCCATATGTCTGGAGACTGGTCCCACGCCCAAAGAGCCAGCAGGGAAAACTATGCCTTGTTCTAAAGCTCTTTGGGAACCGCTTGCGTAGCCCCACACACCTGGGGGCTGCAGGCTTTCCTGCTGCCTTCAGCCTCAAAACCACCCTTTCCCACTTGGCGCCGCGCCAGGCCCAGAAATGGCCATATGTCTGGAGACTGGTCCCACGCCCAAAGAGCCAGCAGGGAAAACTATGCCTTGTTCTAAAGCTCTTTGGGAACCGCTTGCGTAGCCCCACACACCTGGGGGCTGCAGGCTTTCCTGCTGCCTTCAGCCTCAAAACCACCCTTTCCCACTTGGCGCCGCGCTAGGCCCAAAAATGGCCATATGTCTGGAGACTGGTCCCACGCCCAAAGAGCCAGCAGGGAAAACTATGCCTTGTTCTAAAGCTCTTTGGGAACCGCTTGCGTAGCCCCACAGACCTGCGGGCTGCAGGCTTTCCTGCTGCCTTCAGCCTCAAAACCACCCTTTCCCACTTGGCCCCGTGCCAGGCCCAAAAATGGCCATATGTCTGGAGACTGGTCCCTTTCCCAAAGATCCAGCAGGGAAAACTATGCCTTGTTCTAAAGCTCTTTGGGAATCGCTTGCGTAGCCCCACACACCTGGGGGCTGCAGGCTTTCCTGCTACCTTCAGCCTCAAAACCACCCTTTCCCACATGGCGTCACGCCAGGCACAAAAATGGCCATATGTCTGGAGGTTGGTCCCACGCCCAAAGAGCCAGCAGGGAAAACTATGCCTTGTTCTAAAGCTCTTTGGGAACCGCTTGCGTAGCCCCACACACCTGGGGGCTGCAGGCTTTCCTGCTGCCTTCAGCCTCAAAACCACCCTTTCCCACATGGCGTCACGCCAGGCACAAAAATGGCCATACGTCATGAGGTTGGTCCCACGCCCAAAGAGCCAGCAGGGAAAACTATGCCTTGTTCTAAAGCTCTTTGGGAACCGCTTGCGTAGCCCCACACACCTGGGGGCTGCAGGCTTTCCTGCTGCCTTCAGCCTCAAAACCACCCTTTCCCACTTGGCGCCGCGCCAGGCCCAGAAATGGCCATATGTCTGGAGACTGGTCCCACGCCCAAAGAGCCAGCAGGGAAAACTATGCCTTGTTCTAAAGCTCTTTGGGAACCGCTTGCGTAGCCCCACACACCTGGGGGCTGCAGGCTTTCCTGCTGCCTTCAGCCTCAAAACCACCCTTTCCCACTTGGCGCCGCGCCAGGCCCAGAAATGGCCATATGTCTGGAGACTGGTCCCACGCCCAAAGAGCCAGCAGGGAAAACTATGCCTTGTTCTAAAGCTCTTTGGGAACCGCTTGCGTAGCCCCACACACCTGGGGGCTGCAGGCTTTCCTGCTGCCTTCAGCCTCAAAACCACCCTTTCCCACTTGGCGCCGCGCTAGGCCCAAAAATGGCCATATGTCTGGAGACTGGTCCCACGCCCAAAGAGCCAGCAGGGAAAACTATGCCTTGTTCTAAAGCTCTTTGGGAACCGCTTGCGTAGCCCCACAGACCTGCGGGCTGCAGGCTTTCCTGCTGCCTTCAGCCTCAAAACCACCCTTTCCCACTTGGCCCCGTGCCAGGCCCAAAAATGGCCATATGTCTGGAGACTGGTCCCTTTCCCAAAGAGCCAGCAGGGAAAACTATGCCTTGTTCTAAAGCTCTTTGGGAATCGCTTGCGTAGCCCCACACACCTGGGGGCTGCAGGCTTTCCTGCTACCTTCAGCCTCAAAACCACCCTTTCCCACATGGCGTCACGCCAGGCACAAAAATGGCCATATGTCTGGAGGTTGGTCCCACGCCCAAAGAGCCAGCAGGGAAAACTCTGCCTTGTTCTAAAGCTCTTTGGGAACCGCTTGCGTAGCCCCACACACCTGGGGGCTGCAGGCTTTCCTGCTGCCTTCAGCCTCAAAACCACCCTTTCCCACATGGCGTCACGCCAGGCACAAAAATGGCCATACGTCATGAGGTTGGTCCCACGCCCAAAGAGCCAGCAGGGAAAACTATGCCTTGTTCTAAAGCTCTTTGGGAACCGCTTGCGTAGCCCCACACACCTGGGGGCTGCAGGCTTTCCTGCTGCCTTCAGCCTCAAAACCACCCTTTCCCACTTGGCGCCAAGCCAGGCACAAAAATGGCCATATGTCTGGAGACTGGTCCCACGCCCAAAGAGCCAGCAGGGAAAACTATGCCTTGTTCTAAAGCTCTTTGGGAACCGCTTGCGTAGCCCCACACACCTGGCGGCTGCAGGCTTTCCTGCTAACTTCAGCCTCAAAGGCACCCTTTCCCACATGGCGTCACGCCAGGCACAAAAATGGCCATATGTCTGGAGGTTGGTCCCACTCCCAAAGAGCCAGCAGGGAAAACTATGCCTTGTTCTAAAGCTCTTTGGGAACCGCTTGCGTAGCCCCACACACCTGGGGGCTGCAGGCTTTCCTGCTGCCTTCAGCCTCAAAACCACCCTTTCCCACTTGGCGCCGCGCCAGGCCCAGAAATGGCCATATGTCTGGAGACTGGTCCCACGCCCAAAGAGCCAGCAGGGAAAACTATGCCTTGTTCTAAAGCTCTTTGGGAACCGCTTGCGTAGCCCCACACACCTGGGGGCTGCAGGCTTTCCTGCTGCCTTCAGCCTCAAAACCACCCTTTCCCACTTGGCGCCGCGCCAGGCCCAGAAATGGCCATATGTCTGGAGACTGGTCCCACGCCCAAAGAGCCAGCAGGGAAAACTATGCCTTGTTCTAAAGCTCTTTGGGAACCGCTTGCGTAGCCCCACACACCTGGGGGCTGCAGGCTTTCCTGCTGCCTTCAGCCTCAAAACCACCCTTTCCCACTTGGCGCCGCGCCAGGCCCAAAAATGGCCATATGTCTGGAGACTGGTCCCACGCCCAAAGAGCCAGCAGGGAAAACTATGCCTTGTTCTAAAGCTCTTTGGGAACCGCTTGCGTAGCCCCACACACCTGGGGGCTGCAGACTTTCCTGCTGCCTTCAGCCTCAAAACCACCCTTTCCCACTTGGCCCCGTGCCAGGCCCAAAAATGGCCATATGTCTGGAGACTGGTCCCTTTCCCAAAGAGCCAGCAGGGAAAACTATGCCTTGTTCTAAAGCTCTTTGGGAACCGCTTGCGTAGCCCCACACACCTGGGGGCTGCAGGCTTTCCTGCTGCCTTCAGCCTCAAAACCACCCTTTCCCACTTGGCGCCGCGCTAGGCCCAAAAATGGCCATATGTCTGGAGACTGGTCCCACGCCCAAAGAGCCAGCAGGGAAAACTATGCCTTGTTCTAAAGCTCTTTGGGAACCGCTTGCGTAGCCCCACAGACCTGCGGGCTGCAGGCTTTCCTGCTGCCTTCAGCCTCAAAACCACCCTTTCCCACTTGGCCCCGTGCCAGGCCCAAAAATGGCCATATGTCTGGAGACTGGTCCCTTTCCCAAAGATCCAGCAGGGAAAACTATGCCTTGTTCTAAAGCTCTTTGGGAATCGCTTGCGTAGCCCCACACACCTGGGGGCTGCAGGCTTTCCTGCTACCTTCAGCCTCAAAACCACCCTTTCCCACATGGCGTCACGCCAGGCACAAAAATGGCCATATGTCTGGAGGTTGGTCCCACGCCCAAAGAGCCAGCAGGGAAAACTATGCCTTGTTCTAAAGCTCTTTGGGAACCGCTTGCGTAGCCCCACACACCTGGGGGCTGCAGGCTTTCCTGCTGCCTTCAGCCTCAAAACCACCCTTTCCCACATGGCGTCACGCCAGGCACAAAAATGGCCATACGTCATGAGGTTGGTCCCACGCCCAAAGAGCCAGCAGGGAAAACTATGCCTTGTTCTAAAGCTCTTTGGGAACCGCTTGCGTAGCCCCACACACCTGGGGGCTGCAGGCTTTCCTGCTGCCTTCAGCCTCAAAAGCACCCTTTCCCACTTGGCGCCGCGCCAGGCCCAGAAATGGCCATATGTCTGGAGACTGGTCCCACGCCCAAAGAGCCAGCAGGGAAAACTATGCCTTGTTCTAAAGCTCTTTGGGAACCGCTTGCGTAGCCCCACACACCTGGGGGCTGCAGGCTTTCCTGCTGCCTTCAGCCTCAAAACCACCCTTTCCCACTTGGCGCCGCGCCAGGCCCAGAAATGGCCATATGTCTGGAGACTGGTCCCACGCCCAAAGAGCCAGCAGGGAAAACTATGCCTTGTTCTAAAGCTCTTTGGGAATCGCTTGCGTAGCCCCACACACCTGGGGGCTGCAGGCTTTCCTGCTACCTTCAGCCTCAAAACCACCCTTTCCCACATGGCGTCACGCCAGGCACAAAAATGGCCATATGTCTGGAGGTTGGTCCCACGCCCAAAGAGCCAGCAGGGAAAACTCTGCCTTGTTCTAAAGCTCTTTGGGAACCGCTTGCGTAGCCCCACACACCTGGGGGCTGCAGGCTTTCCTGCTGCCTTCAGCCTCAAAACCACCCTTTCCCACATGGCGTCACGCCAGGCACAAAAATGGCCATACGTCATGAGGTTGGTCCCACGCCCAAAGAGCCAGCAGGGAAAACTATGCCTTGTTCTAAAGCTCTTTGGGAACCGCTTGCGTAGCCCCACACACCTGGGGGCTGCAGGCTTTCCTGCTGCCTTCAGCCTCAAAACCACCCTTTCCCACTTGGCGCCAAGCCAGGCACAAAAATGGCCATATGTCTGGAGACTGGTCCCACGCCCAAAGAGCCAGCAGGGAAAACTATGCCTTGTTCTAAAGCTCTTTGGGAACCGCTTGCGTAGCCCCACACACCTGGCGGCTGCAGGCTTTCCTGCTAACTTCAGCCTCAAAGGCACCCTTTCCCACATGGCGTCACGCCAGGCACAAAAATGGCCATATGTCTGGAGGTTGGTCCCACTCCCAAAGAGCCAGCAGGGAAAACTATGCCTTGTTCTAAAGCTCTTTGGGAACCGCTTGCGTAGCCCCACACACCTGGGGGCTGCAGGCTTTCCTGCTGCCTTCAGCCTCAAAACCACCCTTTCCCACTTGGCGCCGCGCCAGGCCCAGAAATGGCCATATGTCTGGAGACTGGTCCCACGCCCAAAGAGCCAGCAGGGAAAACTATGCCTTGTTCTAAAGCTCTTTGGGAACCGCTTGCGTAGCCCCACACACCTGGGGGCTGCAGGCTTTCCTGCTGCCTTCAGCCTCAAAACCACCCTTTCCCACTTGGCGCCGCGCCAGGCCCAGAAATGGCCATATGTCTGGAGACTGGTCCCACGCCCAAAGAGCCAGCAGGGAAAACTATGCCTTGTTCTAAAGCTCTTTGGGAACCGCTTGCGTAGCCCCACACACCTGGGGGCTGCAGGCTTTCCTGCTGCCTTCAGCCTCAAAACCACCCTTTCCCACTTGGCGCCGCGCCAGGCCCAAAAATGGCCATATGTCTGGAGACTGGTCCCACGCCCAAAGAGCCAGCAGGGAAAACTATGCCTTGTTCTAAAGCTCTTTGGGAACCGCTTGCGTAGCCCCACACACCTGGGGGCTGCAGACTTTCCTGCTGCCTTCAGCCTCAAAACCACCCTTTCCCACTTGGCCCCGTGCCAGGCCCAAAAATGGCCATATGTCTGGAGACTGGTCCCTTTCCCAAAGAGCCAGCAGGGAAAACTATGCCTTGTTCTAAAGCTCTTTGGGAACCGCTTGCGTAGCCCCACACACCTGGGGGCTGCAGGCTTTCCTGCTACCTTCAGCCTCAAAACCACCCTTTCCCACATGGCGTCACGCCAGGCACAAAAATGGCCGTATGTCTGGAGGTTGGTCCCACGCCCAAAGAGCCAGCAGGGAAAACTATGCCTTGTTCTAAAGCTCTTTGGGAACCGCTTGCGTAGCCCCACACACCTGGGGGCTGCAGGCTTTCCTGCTGCCTTCAGCCTCAAAAGCACCCTTTCCCACTTGGCGCCGCGCCAGGCCCAGAAATGGCCATATGTCTGGAGACTGGTCCCACGCCCAAAGAGCCAGCAGGGAAAACTATGCCTTGTTCTAAAGCTCTTTGGGAACCGCTTGCGTAGCCCCACAGACCTGGGGGCTGCAGGCTTTCCTGCTGCCTTCAGCCTCAAAACCACCCTTTCCCACTTGGCGCCGCGCCAGGCCCAGAAATGGCCATATGTCTGGAGACTGGTCCCACGCCCAAAGAGCCAGCAGGGAAAACTATGCCTTGTTCTAAAGCTCTTTGGGAACCGCTTGCGTAGCCCCACACACCTGGGGGCTGCAGGCTTTCCTGCTGCCTTCAGCCTCAAAACCACCCTTTCCCACTTGGCGCCGCGCTAGGCCCAAAAATGGCCATATGTCTGGAGACTGGTCCCACGCCCAAAGAGCCAGCAGGGAAAACTATGCCTTGTTCTAAAGCTCTTTGGGAACCGCTTGCGTAGCCCCACACACCTGGGGGCTGCAGGCTTTCCTGCTGCCTTCAGCCTCAAAAGCACCCTTTCCCACTTGGCGCCGCGCCAGGCCCAGAAATGGCCATATGTCTGGAGACTGGTCCCACGCCCAAAGAGCCAGCAGGGAAAACTATGCCTTGTTCTAAAGCTCTTTGGGAACCGCTTGCGTAGCCCCACACACCTGGGGGCTGCAGGCTTTCCTGCTGCCTTCAGCCTCAAAACCACCCTTTCCCACTTGGCGCCGCGCCAGGCCCAGAAATGGCCATATGTCTGGAGACTGGTCCCACGCCCAAAGAGCCAGCAGGGAAAACTATGCCTTGTTGTAAAGCTCTTTGGGAACCGCTTGCGTAGCCCCACACACCTGGGGGCTGCAGGCTTTCCTGCTGCCTTCAGCCTCAAAACCACCCTTTCCCACTTGGCGCCGCGCTAGGCCCAAAAATGGCCATATGTCTGGAGACTGGTCCCACGCCCAAAGAGCCAGCAGGGAAAACTATGCCTTGTTCTAAAGCTCTTTGGGAACCGCTTGCGTAGCCCCACACACCTGGGGGCTGCAGACTTTCCTGCTGCCTTCAGCCTCAAAACCACCCTTTCCCATTTGGCCCCGTGCCAGGCACAAAAATGGCCATATGTCTGGAGACTGGTCCCACGCCCAAAGAGCCAGCAGGGAAAAGTATGCCTTGTTGTAAAGCTCTTTGGGAACCGCTTGCGTAGCCCCACACACCTGGGGGCTGCAGACTTTCCTGCTGCCTTCAGCCTCAAAACCACCCTTTCCCATTTGGCCCCGTGCCAGGCACAAAAATGGCCATATGTCTGGAGACTGGTCCCACGCCCAAAGAGCCAGCAGGGAAAACTATGCCTTGTTCTAAAGCTCTTTGGGAACCGCTTGCGTAGCCCCACAGACCTGCGGGCTGCAGGCTTTCCTGCTGCCTTCAGCCTCAAAACCACCCTTTCCCACTTGGCCCCGTGCCAGGCCCAAAAATGGCCATATGTCTGGAGACTGGTCCCACGCCCAAAGAGCCAGCAGGGAAAAGTATGCCTTGTTCTAAAGCTCTTTGGGAACCGCTTGCGTAGCCCTACAGACCTGCGGGCTGCAGGCTTTCCTGCTGCCTTCAGACTCAAAACCACCCTTTCCCACTTGGCCCCGCGCCAGGCCCAAAAATGGCCATATGTCTGGAGACTGGTCCCACGCCCAAAGAGCCAGCAGGGAAAACTATGCCTTATTCTAAAGCTCTTTGGGAACCGTTTGCGTAGCCCCACAGACCTGGGGGCTGCAGTCTTTCCTGCTCTCTTCAGCCTCAAAAGCACCCATTCCCACATGGTGCCGCGCCAGGCACAAAAATGGCCATATGTCTGGAGACTGGTCCCACGCCCAAAGAGCCAGCAGGGAAAACTATGCCTTGTTCTAAAGCTCTTTGGGAATCGCTTGCGTAGCCCCACACACCTGGGGGCTGCAGGCTTTCCTGCTGCCTTCAGCCTCAAAACCACCCTTTCCCACTTGGCTCCAAGCCAGGCCCAAAAATGGCCATATGTCTGGAGACTGGTCCCACGCCCAAAGAGCCAGCAGGGAAAACGATTCCTTAATCTAAAGCTCTTTGGGAACCGCTTGCGTAGCCCCACACACCTGGGGGCTGCAGGCTTTCCTGCTGCCTTCAGCCTCAAAACCACCCTTTCCCACTTGGCGCCGCGCCAGGCCCAGAAATGGCCATATGTCTGGAGACTGGTCCCACGCCCAAAGAGCCAGCAGGGAAAACTATGCCTTGTTCTAAAGCTCTTTGGGAATCGCTTGCGTAGCCCCACACACCTGGGGGCTGCAGGCTTTCCTGCTGCCTTCAGCCTCAAAACCACCCTTTCCCACTTGGCGCCGCGCTAGGCCCAAAAATGGCCATATGTCTGGAGACTGGTCCCACGCCCAAAGAGCCAGCAGGGAAAACTATGCCTTGTTCTAAAGCTCTTTGGGAACCGCTTGCGTAGCCCCACACACCTGGGGGCTGCAGACTTTCCTGCTGCCTTCAGCCTCAAAACCACCCTTTCCCACTTGGCCCCGTGCCAGGCCCAAAAATGGCCATATGTCTGGAGACTGGTCCCTTTCCCAAAGAGCCAGCAGGGAAAACTATGCCTTGTTCTAAAGCTCTTTGGGAACCGCTTGCGTAGCCCCACACACCTGGGGGCTGCAGGCTTTCCTGCTACCTTCAGCCTCAAAACCACCCTTTCCCACATGGCGTCACGCCAGGCACAAAAATGGCCGTATGTCTGGAGGTTGGTCCCACGCCCAAAGAGCCAGCAGGGAAAACTCTGCCTTGTTCTAAAGCTCTTTGGGAACCGCTTGCGTAGCCCCACACACCTGGGGGCTGCAGGCTTTCCTGCTGCCTTCAGCCTCAAAAGCACCCTTTCCCACTTGGCGCCGCGCCAGGCCCAAAAATGGCCATATGTCTGGAGACTGGTCCCACGCCCAAAGAGCCAGCAGGGAAAACTATGCCTTGTTCTAAAGCTCTTTGGGAACCGCTTGCGTAGCCCCACACACCTGGGGGCTGCAGGCTTTCCTGCTGCCTTCAGCCTCAAAACCACCCTTTCCCACTTGGCGCCGCGCCAGGCCCAGAAATGGCCATATGTCTGGAGACTGGTCCCACGCCCAAAGAGCCAGCAGGGAAAACTATGCCTTGTTCTAAAGCTCTTTGGGAACCGCTTGCGTAGCCCCACACACCTGGGGGCTGCAGGCTTTCCTGCTGCCTTCAGCCTCAAAACCACCCTTTCCCACTTGGCGCCGCGCTAGGCCCAAAAATGGCCATATGTCTGGAGACTGGTCCCACGCCCAAAGAGCCAGCAGGGAAAACTATGCCTTGTTCTAAAGCTCTTTGGGAACCGCTTGCGTAGCCCCACACACCTGGGGGCTGCAGGCTTTCCTGCTACCTTCAGCCTCAAAACCACCCTTTCCCACATGGCGTCACGCCAGGCACAAAAATGGCCATATGTCTGGAGGTTGGTCCCACGCCCAAAGAGCCAGCAGGGAAAACTATGCCTTGTTCTAAAGCTCTTTGGGAACCGCTTGAGTAGCCCCACACACCTGGGGGCTGCAGGCTTTCCTGCTGCCTTCAGCCTCAAAAGCACCCTTTCCCACTTGGCGCCGCGCCAGGCCCAGAAATGGCCATATGTCTGGAGACTGGTCCCACGCCCAAAGAGCCAGCAGGGAAAACTATGCCTTGTTCTAAAGCTCTTTGGGAACCGCTTGCGTAGCCCCACACACCTGGGGGATGCAGGCTTTCCTGCTGCCTTCAGCCTCAAAACCACCCTTTCCCACTTGGCGCCGCGCTAGGCACAAAAATGGCCATATGTCTAGAGACTGGTCCCACGCCCAAAGAGCCAGCAGGGAAAACTATGCCTTGTTCTAAAGCTCTTTGGGAACCGCTTGCGTAGCCCCACACACCTGGGGGCTGCAGGCTTTCCTGCTGCCTTCAGCCTCAAAACCACCCTTTCCCACTTGGCCCCGCACCAGGCCCAAAAATGGCCATATGTCTGGAGACTGGTCCCACGCCCAAAGAGCCAGCAGGGAAAACTATGCCTTTTTCTAAAGCTCTTTGGGAACCGCTTGCGTAGCCCCACAGACCTGCGGGCTGCAGGCTTTCCTGCTGCCTTCAGCCTCAAAACCACCCTTTCCCACTTGGCCCCGCGCCAGGCCCAAAAATGGCCATATGTCTGGAGACTGGTCCCTTTCCCAAAGAGCCAGCAGGGAAAACTATGCCTTGTTCTAAAGCTCTTTGGGAACCGCTTGCGTAGCCCCACACACCTGGGGGCTGCAGGCTTTCCTGCTACCTTCAGCCTCAAAACCACCCTTTCCCACATGGCGTCACGCCAGGCACAAAAATGGCCATATGTCTGGAGGTTGGTCCCACGCCCAAAGAGCCAGCAGGGAAAACTATGCCTTGTTCTAAAGCTCTTTGGGAACCGCTTGAGTAGCCCCACACACCTGGGGGCTGCAGGCTTTCCTGCTGCCTTCAGCCTCAAAAGCACCCTTTCCCACTTGGCGCCGCGCCAGGCCCAGAAATGGCCATATGTCTGGAGACTGGTCCCACGCCCAAAGAGCCAGCAGGGAAAACTATGCCTTGTTCTAAAGCTCTTTGGGAACCGCTTGCGTAGCCCCACACACCTGGGGGCTGCAGGCTTTCCTGCTGCCTTCAGCCTCAAAACCACCCTTTCCCACTTGGCGCCGCGCTAGGCACAAAAATGGCCATATGTCTGGAGACTGGTCCCACGCCCAAAGAGCCAGCAGGGAAAACTATGCCTTGTTCTAAAGCTCTTTGGGAACCGCTTGCGTAGCCCCACACACCTGGGGGCTGCAGGCTTTCCTGCTGCCTTCAGCCTCAAAACCACCCTTTCCCACTTGGCCCCGCACCAGGCCCAAAAATGGCCATATGTCTGGAGACTGGTCCCACGCCCAAAGAGCCAGCAGGGAAAAGTATGCCTTGTTGTAAAGCTCTTTGGGAACCGCTTGCGTAGCCCCACACACCTGGGGGCTGCAGACTTTCCTGCTGCCTTCAGCCTCAAAACCACCCTTTCCCATTTGGCCCCGTGCCAGGCACAAAAATGGCCATATGTCTGGAGACTGGTCCCACGCCCAAAGAGCCAGCAGGGAAAACTATGCCTTGTTCTAAAGCTCTTTGGGAACCGCTTGCGTAGCCCCACAGACCTGCGGGCTGCAGGCTTTCCTGCTGCCTTCAGCCTCAAAACCACCCTTTCCCACTTGGCCCCGTGCCAGGCCCAAAAATGGCCATATGTCTGGAGACTGGTCCCACGCCCAAAGAGCCAGCAGGGAAAAGTATGCCTTGTTCTAAAGCTCTTTGGGAACCGCTTGCGTAGCCCTACAGACCTGCGGGCTGCAGGCTTTCCTGCTGCCTTCAGACTCAAAACCACCCTTTCCCACTTGGCCCCGCGCCAGGCCCAAAAATGGCCATATGTCTGGAGACTGGTCCCACGCCCAAAGAGCCAGCAGGGAAAACTATGCCTTATTCTAAAGCTCTTTGGGAACCGTTTGCGTAGCCCCACAGACCTGGGGGCTGCAGTCTTTCCTGCTCTCTTCAGCCTCAAAAGCACCCATTCCCACATGGTGCCGCGCCAGGCACAAAAATGGCCATATGTCTGGAGACTGGTCCCACGCCCAAAGAGCCAGCAGGGAAAACTATGCCTTGTTCTAAAGCTCTTTGGGAATCGCTTGCGTAGCCCCACACACCTGGGGGCTGCAGGCTTTCCTGCTGCCTTCAGCCTCAAAACCACCCTTTCCCACTTGGCTCCAAGCCAGGCCCAAAAATGGCCATATGTCTGGAGACTGGTCCCACGCCCAAAGAGCCAGCAGGGAAAACGATTCCTTAATCTAAAGCTCTTTGGGAACCGCTTGCGAAGCCCCAGAGACCTGGGGGCTGCAGGCTTTCCTGCTGCCTTCAGCCTCAAAACCACCCTTTCCCACTTGGCGTCACGCCAGGCACAAAAATGGCCATATGTCTGGAGACTGGTCCCACGCCCAAAGAGCCAGCAGGGAAAACTATGCCTTGTTCTAAAGCTCTTTGGGAATCGCTTGCGTAGCCCCACACACCTGGGGGCTGCAGGCTTTCCTGCTACCTTCAGCCTCAAAACCACCCTTTCCCACATGGCGCTGCGCCAGGCACAAAAATGGCCATATGTCTGGAGGTTGGTCCCACGCCCAAAGAGCCAGCAGGGAAAACTATGCCTTGTTCTAAAGCTCTTTGGGAACCGCTTGCGTAGCCCCACACACGTGGGGGCTGCAGGCTTTCCTGCTGCCTTCAGCCTCAAAACCACCCTTTCCCACATGGCGTCACGCCAGGCACAAAAATGGCCATATGTCTGGAGGTTGGTCCCACTCCCAAAGAGCCAGCAGGGAAAACTATGCCTTGTTCTAAAGCTCTTTGGGAACCGCTTGCGTAGCCCCACACACCTGGGGGCTGCAGGCTTTCCTGCTGCCTTCAGCCTCAAAAGCACCCTTTCCCACTTGGCGCCGCGCCAGGCCCAGAAATGGCCATATGTCTGGAGACTGGTCCCACGCCCAAAGAGCCAGCAGGGAAAAGTATGCCTTGTTCTAAAGCTCTTTGGGAACCGCTTGCGTAGCCCCACACACCTGGGGGCTGCAGACTTTCCTGCTGCCTTCAGCCTCAAAACCACCCTTTCCCATTTGGCCCCGTGCCAGGCACAAAAATGGCCATATGTCTGGAGACTGGTCCCACGCCCAAAGAGCCAGCAGGGAAAACTATGCCTTGTTCTAAAGCTCTTTGGGAACCGCTTGCGTAGACCCACAGACCTGCGGGCTGCAGGCTTTCCTGCTGCCTTCAGCCTCAAAACCACCCTTTCCCACTTGGCCCCGTGCCAGGCCCAAAAATGGCCATATGTCTGGAGACTGGTCCCTTTCCCAAAGAGCCAGCAGGGAAAACTATGCCTTGTTCTAAAGCTCTTTGGGAATCGCTTGCGTAGCCCCACACACCTGGGGGCTGCAGGCTTTCCTGCTACCTTCAGCCTCAAAACCACCCTTTCCCACATGGCGTCACGCCAGGCACAAAAATGGCCATATGTCTGGAGGTTGGTCCCACGCCCAAAGAGCCAGCAGGGAAAACTCTGCCTTGTTCTAAAGCTCTTTGGGAACCGCTTGCGTAGCCCCACACACCTGGGGGCTGCAGGCTTTCCTGCTGCCTTCAGCCTCAAAACCACCCTTTCCCACATGGCGTCACGCCAGGCACAAAAATGGCCATACGTCATGAGGTTGGTCCCACGCCCAAAGAGCCAGCAGGGAAAACTATGCCTTGTTCTAAAGCTCTTTGGGAACCGCTTGCGTAGCCCCACACACCTGGGGGCTGCAGGCTTTCCTGCTGCCTTCAGCCTCAAAACCACCCTTTCCCACTTGGCGCCAAGCCAGGCACAAAAATGGCCATATGTCTGGAGACTGGTCCCTTTCCCAAAGAGCCAGCAGGGAAAACTATGCCTTGTTCTAAAGCTCTTTGGGAACCGCTTGCGTAGCCCCACACACCTGGCGGCTGCAGGCTTTCCTGCTACCTTCAGCCTCAAAGGCACCCTTTCCCACATGGCGTCACGCCAGGCACAAAAATGGCCATATGTCTGGAGGTTGGTCCCACTCCCAAAGAGCCAGCAGGGAAAACTATGCCTTGTTCTAAAGCTCTTTGGGAACCGCTTGCGTAGCCCCACACACCTGGGGGCTGCAGGCTTTCCTGCTGCCTTCAGCCTCAAAAGCACCCTTTCCCACTTGGCGCCGCGCCAGGCCCAGAAATGGCCATATGTCTGGAGACTGGTCCCACGCCCAAAGAGCCAGCAGGGAAAACTATGCCTTGTTCTAAAGCTCTTTGGGAACCGCTTGCGTAGCCCCACACACCTGGGGGCTGCAGGCTTTCCTGCTGCCTTCAGCCTCAAAACCACCCTTTCCCACTTGGCGCCGCGCCAGGCCCAGAAATGGCCATATGTCTGGAGACTGGTCCCACGCCCAAAGAGCCAGCAGGGAAAACTATGCCTTGTTCTAAAGCTCTTTGGGAACCGCTTGCGTAGCCCCACACACCTGGGGGCTGCAGGCTTTCCTGCTGCCTTCAGCCTCAAAACCACCCTTTCCCACTTGGCGCCGCGCTAGGCCCAAAAATGGCCATATGTCTGGAGACTGGTCCCACGCCCAAAGAGCCAGCAGGGAAAAGTATGCCTTGTTGTAAAGCTCTTTGGGAACCGCTTGCGTAGCCCCACACACCTGGGGGCTGCAGACTTTCCTGCTGCCTTCAGCCTCAAAACCACCCTTTCCCATTTGGCGCCAAGCCAGGCACAAAAATGGCCATATGTCTGGAGACTGGTCCCACGCCCAAAGAGCCAGCAGGGAAAACTATGCCTTGTTCTAAAGCTCTTTGGGAACCGCTTGCGTAGCCCCACAGACCTGCGGGCTGCAGGCTTTCCTGCTGCCTTCAGCCTCAAAACCACCCTTTCCCACTTGGCCCCGTGCCAGGCCCAAAAATGGCCATATGTCTGGAGACTGGTCCCTTTCCCAAAGAGCCAGCAGGGAAAACTATGCCTTGTTCTAAAGCTCTTTGGGAACCGCTTGCGTAGCCCCACACACCTGGGGGCTGCAGGCTTTCCTGCTACCTTCAGCCTCAAAACCACCCTTTCCCACATGGCGTCACGCCAGGCACAAAAATGGCCATATGTCTGGAGGTTGGTCCCACGCCCAAAGAGCCAGCAGGGAAAACTATGCCTTGTTCTAAAGCTCTTTGGGAACCGCTTGCGAAGCCCCAGAGACCTGGGGGCTGCAGGCTTTCCTGCTGCCTTCAGCCTCAAAACCACCCTTTCCCACTTGGCGTCACGCCAGGCACAAAAATGGCCATATGTCTGGAGACTGGTCCCACGCCCAAAGAGCCAGCAGGGAAAACTATGCCTTGTTCTAAAGCTCTTTGGGAATCGCTTGCGTAGCCCCACACACCTGGGGGCTGCAGGCTTTCCTGCTACCTTCAGCCTCAAAACCACCCTTTCCCACATGGCGCTGCGCCAGGCACAAAAATGGCCATATGTCTGGAGGTTGGTCCCACGCCCAAAGAGCCAGCAGGGAAAACTATGCCTTGTTCTAAAGCTCTTTGGGAACCGCTTGCGTAGCCCCACACACGTGGGGGCTGCAGGCTTTCCTGCTGCCTTCAGCCTCAAAACCACCCTTTCCCACATGGCGTCACGCCAGGCACAAAAATGGCCATATGTCTGGAGGTTGGTCCCACTCCCAAAGAGCCAGCAGGGAAAACTATGCCTTGTTCTAAAGCTCTTTGGGAACCGCTTGCGTAGCCCCACACACCTGGGGGCTGCAGGCTTTCCTGCTGCCTTCAGCCTCAAAAGCACCCTTTCCCACTTGGCGCCGCGCCAGGCCCAGAAATGGCCATATGTCTGGAGACTGGTCCCACGCCCAAAGAGCCAGCAGGGAAAACTATGCCTTGTTCTAAAGCTCTTTGGGAACCGCTTGCGTAGCCCCACACACCTGGGGGCTGCAGACTTTCCTGCTGCCTTCAGCCTCAAAACCACCCTTTCCCATTTGGCCCCGTGCCAGGCACAAAAATGGCCATATGTCTGGAGACTGGTCCCACGCCCAAAGAGCCAGCAGGGAAAACTATGCCTTGTTCTAAAGCTCTTTGGGAACCGCTTGCGTAGCCCCACAGACCTGCGGGCTGCAGGCTTTCCTGCTGCCTTCAGCCTCAAAACCACCCTTTCCCACTTGGCCCCGTGCCAGGCCCAAAAATGGCCATATGTCTGGAGACTGGTCCCTTTCCCAAAGAGCCAGCAGGGAAAACTATGCCTTGTTCTAAAGCTCTTTGGGAATCGCTTGCGTAGCCCCACACACCTGGGGGCTGCAGGCTTTCCTGCTACCTTCAGCCTCAAAACCACCCTTTCCCACATGGCGTCACGCCAGGCACAAAAATGGCCATATGTCTGGAGGTTGGTCCCACGCCCAAAGAGCCAGCAGGGAAAACTCTGCCTTGTTCTAAAGCTCTTTGGGAACCGCTTGCGTAGCCCCACACACCTGGGGGCTGCAGGCTTTCCTGCTGCCTTCAGCCTCAAAACCACCCTTTCCCACATGGCGTCACGCCAGGCACAAAAATGGCCATACGTCATGAGGTTGGTCCCACGCCCAAAGAGCCAGCAGGGAAAACTATGCCTTGTTCTAAAGCTCTTTGGGAACCGCTTGCGTAGCCCCACACACCTGGGGGCTGCAGACTTTCCTGCTGCCTTCAGCCTCAAAACCACCCTTTCCCACTTGGCGCCAAGCCAGGCACAAAAATGGCCATATGTCTGGAGACTGGTCCCTTTCCCAAAGAGCCAGCAGGGAAAACTATGCCTTGTTCTAAAGCTCTTTGGGAACCGCTTGCGTAGCCCCACACACCTGGCGGCTGCAGGCTTTCCTGCTACCTTCAGCCTCAAAGGCACCCTTTCCCACATGGCGTCACGCCAGGCACAAAAATGGCCATATGTCTGGAGGTTGGTCCCACTCCCAAAGAGCCAGCAGGGAAAACTATGCCTTGTTCTAAAGCTCTTTGGGAACCGCTTGCGTAGCCCCACACACCTGGGGGCTGCAGGCTTTCCTGCTGCCTTCAGCCTCAAAAGCACCCTTTCCCACTTGGCGCCGCGCCAGGCCCAGAAATGGCCATATGTCTGGAGACTGGTCCCACGCCCAAAGAGCCAGCAGGGAAAACTATGCCTTGTTCTAAAGCTCTTTGGGAACCGCTTGCGTAGCCCCACACACCTGGGGGCTGCAGGCTTTCCTGCTGCCTTCAGCCTCAAAACCACCCTTTCCCACTTGGCGCCGCGCCAGGCCCAGAAATGGCCATATGTCTGGAGACTGGTCCCACGCCCAAAGAGCCAGCAGGGAAAACTATGCCTTGTTCTAAAGCTCTTTGGGAACCGCTTGCGTAGCCCCACACACCTGGGGGCTGCAGGCTTTCCTGCTGCCTTCAGCCTCAAAACCACCCTTTCCCACTTGGCGCCGCGCTAGGCCCAAAAATGGCCATATGTCTGGAGACTGGTCCCACGCCCAAAGAGCCAGCAGGGAAAAGTATGCCTTGTTGTAAAGCTCTTTGGGAACCGCTTGCGTAGCCCCACACACCTGGGGGCTGCAGACTTTCCTGCTGCCTTCAGCCTCAAAACCACCCTTTCCCATTTGGCGCCAAGCCAGGCACAAAAATGGCCATATGTCTGGAGACTGGTCCCACGCCCAAAGAGCCAGCAGGGAAAACTATGCCTTGTTCTAAAGCTCTTTGGGAACCGCTTGCGTAGCCCCACAGACCTGCGGGCTGCAGGCTTTCCTGCTGCCTTCAGCCTCAAAACCACCCTTTCCCACTTGGCCCCGTGCCAGGCCCAAAAATGGCCATATGTCTGGAGACTGGTCCCTTTCCCAAAGAGCCAGCAGGGAAAACTATGCCTTGTTCTAAAGCTCTTTGGGAACCGCTTGCGTAGCCCCACACACCTGGGGGCTGCAGGCTTTCCTGCTACCTTCAGCCTCAAAACCACCCTTTCCCACATGGCGTCACGCCAGGCACAAAAATGGCCATATGTCTGGAGGTTGGTCCCACGCCCAAAGAGCCAGCAGGGAAAACTATGCCTTGTTCTAAAGCTCTTTGGGAACCGCTTGCGTAGCCCCACACACCTGGGGGCTGCAGGCTTTCCTGCTGCCTTCAGCCTCAAAAGCACCCTTTCCCACTTGGCGCCGCGCCAGGCCCAGAAATGGCCATATGTCTGGAGACTGGTCCCACGCCCAAAGAGCCAGCAGGGAAAACTATGCCTTGTTCTAAAGCTCTTTGGGAACCGCTTGCGTAGCCCCACACACCTGGGGGCTGCAGGCTTTCCTGCTGCCTTCAGCCTCAAAACCACCCTTTCCCACTTGGCGCCGCGCTAGGCACAAAAATGGCCATATGTCTGGAGACTGGTCCCACGCCCAAAGAGCCAGCAGGGAAAACTATGCCTTGTTCTAAAGCTCTTTAGGAACCGCTTGCGTAGCCCCACACACCTGGGGGCTGCAGGCTTTCCTGCTGCCTTCAGCCTCAAAACCACCCTTTCCCACTTGGCCCCGCACCAGGCCCAAAAATGGCCATATGTCTGGAGACTGGTCCCACGCCCAAAGAGCCAGCAGGGAAAAGTATGCCTTGTTGTAAAGCTCTTTGGGAACCGCTTGCGTAGCCCCACACACCTGGGGGCTGCAGACTTTCCTGCTGCCTTCAGCCTCAAAACCACCCTTTCCCATTTGGCCCCGTGCCAGGCACAAAAATGGCCATATGTCTGGAGACTGGTCCCACGCCCAAAGAGCCAGCAGGGAAAACTATGCCTTGTTCTAAAGCTCTTTGGGAACCGCTTGCGTAGCCCCACAGACCTGGGGGCTGCAGGCTTTCCTGCTGCCTTCAGCCTCAAAACCACCCTTTCCCACTTGGCGCCGCGCCAGGCACAAAAATGGCCATATGTCTGGAGACTGGTCCCTTTCCCAAAGAGCCAGCAGGGAAAACTATGCCTTGTTCTAAAGCTCTTTGGGAACCGCTTGCGTAGCCCCACACACCTGGGGGCTGCAGGCTTTCCTGCTGCCTTCAGCCTCAAAACCACCCTTTCCCACTTGGCGTCGCTCCAGGCACAAAAATGGCCATACGTCTGGAGATTGGTCCCACGCCCAAAGAGCCAGCAGGGAAAACTATGCCTTGTTCTAAAGCTCTTTGGGAACCGCTTGCGTAGCCCTACAGACCTGCGGGCTGCAGGCTTTCCTGCTGCCTTCAGACTCAAAACCACCCTTTCCCACTTGGCGCCGCGCCAGGCCCAAAAATGGCCATATGTCTGGAGACTGGTCCCACGCCCAAAGAGCCAGCAGGGAAAACGATTCCTTAATCTAAAGCTCTTTGGGAACCGCTTGCGAAGCCCCAGAGACCTGGGGGCTGCAGGCTTTCCTGCTGCCTTCAGCCTCAAAACCACCCTTTCCCACTTGGCGTCACGCCAGGCACAAAAATGGCCATATGTCTGGAGACTGGTCCCACGCCCAAAGAGCCAGCAGGGAAAACTATGCCTTGTTCTAAAGCTCTTTGGGAACCGCTTGCGTAGCCCCACAGACCTGCGGGCTGCAGGCTTTCCTGCTGCCTTCAGCCTCAAAACCACCCTTTCCCACTTGGCACCGCGCCAGGCCCAAAAATGGCCATATGTCTGGAGACTGCTCCCACGCCCAAAGAGCCAGCAGGGAAAACTATGCCTTGTTCTAAAGCTCTTTGGGAACCGCTTGCGTAGCCCCACACACCTGGGGGCTGCAGGCTTTCCTGCTGCCTTCAGCCTCAAAACCACCCTTTCCCACTTGGCCCCGCGCCAGGCCCAAAAATGGCCATATGTCTGGAGGTTGGTCCCACGCCCAAAGAGCCAGCAGGGAAAACTATGCCCTGTTCTAAAGCTCTTTGGGAACCGCTTGCGTAGCCCCAGAGACCTGGGGGCTGCAGGCTTTCCTGCTGCCTTCAGCCTCAAAACCACCCTTTCCCACATGGCGTCACGCCAGGCACAAAAATGGCCATACGTCATGAGGTTGGTCCCACGCACAAAGAGCCAGCAGGGAAAACTATGCCTTGTTCTAAAGCTCTTTGGGAACCGCTTGCGTAGCCCCACAGACCTCGGGGCTGCAGGCTTTCCTGCTGCCTTCAGCCTCAAAACCACCCTTTCCTACTTGGCGCCAAGCCAGGCACAAAAATGGCCATATGTCTGGAGACTGGTCCCTTTCCCAAAGAGCCAGCAGGGAAAACTATGCCTTGTTCTAAAGCTCTTTGGGAACCGCTTGCGTAGCCCCACAGACCTGGGGGCTGCAGTCTTTCCTGCTACCTTCAGCCTCAAAGGCACCCTTTCCCACATGGTGTCACGCCAGGCACAAAAATGGCCATATGTCTGGAGGTTGGTCCCAATCCCAAAGAGCCAGCAGGGAAAACTATGCCTTGTTCTAAAGCTCTTTGGGAACCGCTTGCGTAGCCCCACACACCTGGGGGCTGCAGGCTTTCCTGCTGCCTTCAGCCTCAAAACCACCCTTTCCCACTTGGCGCCGCGCCAGGCCCAGAAATGGCCATATGTCTGGAGACTGGTCCCACGCCCAAAGAGCCAGCAGGGAAAACTATGCCTTGTTCTAAAGCTCTTTGGGAACCGCTTGCGTAGCCCCACACACCTGGGGGCTGCAGGCTTTCCTGCTGCCTTCAGCCTCAAAACCACCCTTTCCCACTTGGCGCCGCGCCAGGCCCAGAAATGGCCATATGTCTGGAGAGTGGTCCCACGCCCAAAGAGCCAGCAGGGAAAACTATGCCTTGTTCTAAAGCTCTTTGGGAACCGCTTGCGTAGCCCCACAGACCTGGGGGCTGCAGGCTTTCCTGCTGCCTTCAGCCTCAAAACCACCCTTTCCCACTTGGCGCCGCGCTAGGCCCAAAAATGGCCATATGTCTGGAGATTGGTCCCACGCCCAAAGAGCCAGCAGGGAAAACTATGCCTTGTTCTAAAGCTCTTTGGGAACCGCTTGCGTAGCCCCACACACCTGCGGGCTGCAGGCTTTCCTGCTGCCTTCAGCCTCAAAACCACCCTTTCCCACTTGGCCCCGTGCCAGGCCCAAAAATGGCCATATGTCTGGAGACTGGTCCCTTTCCCAAAGAGCCAGCAGGGAAAACTATGCCTTGTTCTAAAGCTCTTTGGGAACCGCTTGCGTAGCCCCACACACCTGGGGGCTGCAGGCTTTCCTGCTACCTTCAGCCTCAAAACCACCCTTTCCCACATGGCGTCACGCCAGGCACAAAAATGGCCATATGTCTGGAGGTTGGTCCCACGCCCAAAGAGCCAGCAGGGAAAACTATGCCTTGTTCTAAAGCTCTTTGGGAACCGCTTGCGTAGCCCCACACACCTGGGGGCTGCAGGCTTTCCTGCTGCCTTCAGCCTCAAAAGCACCCTTTCCCACTTGGCGCCGCGCCAGGCCCAGAAATGGCCATATGTCTGGAGACTGGTCCCACGCCCAAAGAGCCAGCAGGGAAAACTATGCCTTGTTCTAAAGCTCTTTGGGAACCGCTTGCGTAGCCCCACAGACCTGGGGGCTGCAGGCTTTCCTGCTGCCTTCAGCCTCAAAACCACCCTTTCCCACTTGGCGCCAAGCCAGGCCCAAAAATGGCCATATGTCTGGAGACTGGACCCACGCCCAAAGAGCCAGCAGGGAAAACGATTCCTTAATCTAAAGCTCTTTGGGAACCGCTTGCGAAGCCCCAGAGACCTGGGGGCTGCAGGCTTTCCTGCTGCCTTCAGCCTCAAAACCACCCTTTCCCACTTGGCGTCGCTCCAGGCACAAAAATGGCCATATGTCTGGAGATTGGTCCCATGCCCAAAGAGCCAGTAGGGAAAACTATGCCTTGTTCTAAAGCTCTTTGGGAACCGCTTGCGTAGCCCCACACACCTGGGGGCTGCAGGCTTTCCTGCTGCCTTCAGCCTCAAAACCACCCTTTCCCACTTGGCGTCGCTCCAGGCACAAAAATGGCCATATGTCTGGAGATTGGTCCCACGCCCAAAGAGCCAGCAGGGAAAACTATGCCTTGTTCTAAAGCTCTTCGTGAACAGCTTGCGTGGCCCCACAGACCTGCGGGTTGCAGAATTTCCTGCTGCTTTCAGCCTCAAAACCACCCTTTCCCACATGGCGTCACGCCAGGCACAAAAATGGCCATATGTCTGGAGATTGGTCCCACGCCCAAAGAGCCAGCAGGGAAAACTATGCCTTGTTCTAAAGCTCTTTGGGAACCGCTTGCGTAGCCCCACAGACCTGGGGGCTGCAGGCTTTCCTGCTGCCTGCAGACTCAAAAACACCCTTTCCCACTTGGCGTCACGCCAGGCCCAAAAATGGCCATATGTCTGGAGACTGGTCCCACGCCCAAAGAGCCAGCAGGGAAAACGATTCCTTAATCTAAAGCTCTTTGGGAACCGCTTGCGAAGCCCCAGAGACCTGGGGGCTGCAGGCTTTCCTGCTGCCTTCAGCCTCAAACCACCCTTTCCCACATGGCGTCACGCCAGGCACAAAAATGGCCATATGTCTGGAGACTGGTCCCACGCCCAAAGAGCCAGCAGGGAAAACTATGCCTTGTTCTAAAGCTCTTTGGGAACCGCTTGCGTAGCCCCACACACCTGGGGGCTGCAGGCTTTCCTGCTGCCTTCAGCCTCAAAACCACCCTTTCCCACCTGGCGTCACGCCAGGCACAAAAATGGCCATATGTCTGGAGATTGGTCCCACGCCAAAGAGCCAGCAGGGAAAACTATGCCTTTTTCTAAAGCTCTTTGGGAACCGCTTGCGTAGCCCCACAGACCCGCGGGCTGCAGGCTTTCCTGCTGCCTTCAGCCTCAAAACCACCCTTTCCCACTTGGCCCCGCGCCAGGCCCAAAAATGGCCATATGTCTGGAGACTGGTCCCTTTCCCAAAGAGCCAGCAGGGAAAACTATGCCTTGTTCTAAAGCTCTTTGGGAACCGCTTGCGTAGCCCCACAGACCTGCGGGGGACAGAATTTCCTGCTGCCTTCAGCCTCAAAACCACCCTTTCCCACTTGGCGTCACGCCAGGCCCAAAAATGGCCATATGTCTGGAGATTGGTCCCACGCCCAAAGAGCCAGCAGGGAAAACTATGCCTTGTTCTAAAGCTCTTTGGGAACCGCTTGCGTAGCCCCACAGACCTGGGGGCTGCAGGCTTTCCTGCTGCCTTCAGACTCAAAAACACCCTTTCCCACTTGGCGTCACGCCAGGCCCAAAAATGGCCATATGTCTGGAGACTGGTCCCACGCCCAAAGAGCCAGCAGGGAAAACGATTCCTTAATCTAAAGCTCTTTGGGAACCGCTTGCGAAGCACCAGAGACCTGGGGGCTGCAGGCTTTCCTGCTGCCTTCAGCCTCAAACCACCCTTTCCCACATGGCGTCACGCCAGGCACAAAAATGGCCATATGTCTGGAGATTGTTCCCATGCCCAAAGAGCCAGTAGGGAAAATTAGGCCTTGTTCTAAAGCTCTTTGGGAACCGCTTGCGTAGCCCCACACACCTGGGGGCTGCAGGCTTTCCTGCTGCCTTCAGCCTCAAAACCACCCTTTCCCACTTGGCGTCGCTCCAGGCACAAAAATGGCCATATGTCTGGAGATTGGTCCCACGCCCAAAGAGCCAGCAGGGAAAACTATGCCTTGTTCTAAAGCTCTTCGTGAACAGCTTGCGTGGCCCCACAGACCTGCGGGTTGCAGAATTTCCTGCTGCTTTCAGCCTCAAAACCACCCTTTCCCACATGGCGTCACGCCAGGCCCAAAAATGGCCATATGTCTGGAGATTGGTCCCACGCCCAAAGAGCCAGCAGGGAAAACTATGCCTTGTTCTAAAGCTCTTTGGGAACCGCTTGCGTAGCCCCACAGACCTGGGGGCTGCAGGCTTTCCTGCTGCCTGCAGACTCAAAAACACCCTTTCCCACTTGGCGTCACGCCAGGCCCAAAAATGGCCATATGTCTGGAGACTGGTCCCACGCCCAAAGAGCCAGCAGGGAAAACGATTCCTTAATATAAAGCTCTTTGGGAACCGCTTGCGAAGCCCCAGAGACCTGGGGGCTGCAGGCTTTCCTGCTGCCTTCAGCCTCAAACCACCCTTTCCCACATGGCGTCACGCCAGGCATAAAAATGGCCATATGGCTGGAGACTGGTCCCACGCCCAAAGAGCCAGCAGGGAAAACTATGCCTTGTTCTAAAGCTCTTTGGGAACCGCTTGCGTAGCCCCACACACCTGGGGGCTGCAGGCTTTCCTGCTGCCTTCAGCCTCAAAACCACCCTTTCCCACTTGGCGTCACGCCAGGCACAAAAATGGCCATATGTCTGGAGACTGGTCCCACGCCCAAAGAGCCAGCAGGGAAAACTATGCCTTGTTCTAAAGCTCTTTGGGAACCGCTTGCGTAGCCCCACAGACCTGCGGGCTGCAGGCTTTCCTGCTGCATTCAGCCTCAAAACCACCCTTTCCCACTTGGCGCCGCGCCAGGCCCAAAAATGGCCATATGTCTGGAGACTGGTCCCACGCCCAAAGAGCCAGCAGGGAAAACTATGCCTTGTTCTAAAGCTCTTTGGGAACCGCTTGCGTAGCCCCACAGACCTGCGGGCTGCAGGCTTTCCTGCTGCCTTCAGACTCAAAAACACCCTTTCCCACTTGGCCCCGCGCCAGGCCCAAAAATGGCCATATGTCTGGAGACTGGTCCCTTTCCCAAAGAGCCAGCAGGGAAAACTATGCCTTGTTCTAAAGCTCTTTGGGAACCGCTTGCGTGGCCCCACAGACCTGCGGGGGACAGAATTTCCTGCTGCCTTCAGCCTCACAACCACCCTTTCCCACATGGCGTCACGCCAGGCCCAAAAATGGCCATATGTCTGGAGATTGGTCCCACGCCCAAAGAGCCAGCAGGGAAAACTATGCCTTGTTCTAAAGCTCTTTGGGAACCGCTTGCGTAGCCCCACAGACCTGGGGGCTGCAGGCTTTCCTGCTGCCTTCAGACTCAAAAACACCCTTTCCCACTTGGCGTCACGCCAGGCCCAAAAATGGCCATATGTCTGGAGACTGGTCCCACGCCCAAAGAGCCAGCAGGGAAAACGATTCCTTAATCTAAAGCTCTTTGGGAACCGCTTGCGAAGCACCAGAGACCTGGGGGCTGCAGGCTTTCCTGCTGCCTTCAGCCTCAAACCACCCTTTCCCACATGGCGTCACGCCAGGCACAAAAATGGCCATATGTCTGGAGACTGGTCCCACGCCCAAAGAGCCAGCAGGGAAAACTATGCCTTGTTCTAAAGCTCTTTGGGAACCGCTTGCGTAGCCCCACAGACCTGCGGGCTGCAGTCTTTCCTGCTGCCTTCAGCCTCAAAACCACCCTTTCCCACTTGGCGCCGCGCCAGGCCCAAAAATGGCCATATGTCTGGAGACTGGTCCCACGCCCAAAGAGCCAGCAGGGAAAACTATGCCTTGTTCTAAAGCTCTTTGGGAACCGCTTGCGTAGCCCCACACACCTGGGGGATGCAGGCTTTCCTGCTGCCTTCAGCCTCAAAACCACCCTTTCCCACTTGGCGTCACGCCAGGCACAAAAATGGCCATATGTCTGGAGACTGGTCCCACGCCCAAAGAGCCAGCAGGGAAAACTATGCCTTGTTCTAAAGCTCTTTGGGAACCGCTTGCGTAGACCCACAGACCTGCGGGCTGCAGGCTTTCCTGCTGCCTTCAGCCTCAAAACCACCCTTTCCCACTTGGCGTCGCTCCAGGCACAAAAATGGCCATATGTCTGGAGATTGGTCCCACGCCCAAAGAGCTAGCAGGGAAAACTATGCCTTGTTCTAAAGCTCTTTGGGAACCGCTTGGGTGGCCCCACAGACCTGGGGGCTGCAGGCTTTCCTGCTGCCTTCAGCCTCAAAACCACCCTTTCCCACTTGTCGCCGCGCCAGGCACAAAAATGGCCATATGTCTGGAGATTGGTCCCACACCCAAAGAGCCAGCAGGGAAAACTATGCCTTGTTCTAAAGCTCTTTGGGAACCGCTTGAGAAGCCCCAGAGACCTGGGGGCTGCAGGCTTTCCTGCTGCCTTCAGCCTCAAAAGCACCCTTTCCCACTTGGCACCGCGCCAGGCCCAAAAATGGCCATATGTCTGGAGATTGGTCCCACGCCCAAAGAGCCAGCAGGGAAAACTATGCCTTGTTCTAAAGCTCTTTGGGAACCACTTGCGTAGCCCCACAGACCTCGGGGCTGCAGGCTTTCCTGCTGCCTTCAGCCTCAAAAACACCCTTTCCCTCTTGGCCCCGCGCCAGGCCCAAAAATGGCCATATGTCTGGAGACTGGTCCCACGCCCAAAGAGCCAGCAGGGAAAACGATTCCTTAATCTAAAGCTCTTTGGGAACCGCTTGCGAAGCCCCAGAGACCTGGGGGCTGCAGGCTTTCCTGCTGCCTTCAGCCTCAAACCACCCTTTCCCACATGGCGTCACGCCAGGCACAAAAATGGCCATATGTCTGGAAACTGGTCCCACGCCCAAAGAGCCAGCAGGGAAAACTATGCCTTGTTCTAAAGCTCTTTGGGAACCGCTTGCGTAGCCCCACACACCTGGGGGCTGCAGGCTTTCCTGCTGCCTTCAGCCTCAAAACCACCCTTTCCCACTTGGCGCCGCGCCAGGCACAAAAATGGCCATATGTCTGGAGACTGGTCCCACGCCCAAAGAGCCAGCAGGGAAAACTATGCCTTGTTCTAAAGCTCTTTGGGAACCGCTTGCGTAGCCCCACACACCTGGGGGCTGCAGGCTTTCCTGCTGCCTTCAGCCTCAAAACCACCCTTTCCCACTTGGCGTCACGCCAGGCACAAAAATGGCCATATGTCTGGAGACTGGTCCCACGCCCAAAGAGCCAGCAGGGAAAACTATGCCTTGTTCTAAAGCTCTTTGGGAACCGCTTGCGTAGCCCCACACACCTGGGGGCTGCAGGCTTTCCTGCTGCCTTCAGCCTCAAAACCACCCTTTCCCACTTGGCGTCGCTCCAGGCACAAAAATGGCCATATGTCTGGAGATTGGTCCCACGCCCAAAGAGCCAGCAGGGAAAACTATGCCTTGTTCTAAAGCTCTTTGGGAACCGCTTGCCTAGACCCACAGACCTGCGGGCTGCAGGCTTTCCTGCTGCCTTCAGCCTCAAAACCACCCTTTCCCACTTGGCCCCGCGCCAGGCCCAAAAATGGCCATATGTCTGGAGACTGGTCCCTTTCCCAAAGAGCCAGCAGGGAAAACTATGCCTTGTTCTAAAGCTCTTTGGGAACCGCTTGCGTAGCCCCACACACCTGGGGGCTGCAGGCTTTCCTGCTGCCTTCAGCCTCAAAACCACCCTTTCCCACTTGGCACCGCGCCAGAACCAAAAATGGCCATATGTCTGGAGACTGGTCCCACGCCGAAAGAGCCAGCAGGGAAAACTATGCCTTGTTGTAAAGCTCTTTGGGAACAGCTTGCGTAGCCCCACACACCTGGGGGCTGCAGGCTTTCCTGCTGCCTTCAGCCTCAAAACCACCCTTTCCCACTTGGCGTCGCTCCAGGCACAAAAATGGCCATATGTCTGGAGATTGGTCCCACGCCCAAAGAGCCAGCAGGGAAAACTATGCCTTGTTCTAAAGCTCTTTGGGAACCGCTTGCGTAGCCCCACAGACCTGGGGGCTGCAGGCTTTCCTGCTGCCTTCAGCCTCAAAACCACCCTTTCCCACTTGGCCCCGCGCCAGGCCCAAAAATGGCCATATGTCTGGAGATTGGTCCCTTTCCCAAAGAGCCAGCAGGGAAAACTATGCCTTGTTCTAAAGCTCTTTGGGAACCGCTTGCGTGGCCCCACAGACCTGCGGGTTGCAGAATTTCCTGCTGCCTTCAGCCTCAAAACCACCCTTTCCCACATGGCGTCACGCCAGGCCCAAAAATGGCCATATGTCTGGAGATTGGTCCCACGCCCAAAGAGCCAGCAGGGAAAACTATGCCTTGTTCTAAAGCTCTTTGGGAACCACTTGCGTAGCCCCACAGACCTGGGGGATGCAGGCTTTCCTGCTGCCTTCAGACTCAAAAACACCCTTTCCCACTTGGCGTCACGCCAGGCCCAAAAATGGCCATATGTCTGGAGACTGGTCCCACGCCCAAAGAGCCAGCAGGGAAAACGATTCCTTAATCTAAAGCTCTTTGGGAACCGCTTGCGAAGCACCAGAGACCTGGGGGCTGCAGGCTTTCCTGCTGCCTTCAGCCTCAAACCACCCTTTCCCACATGGCGTCACGCCAGGCACAAAAATGGCCATATGTCTGGAGACTGGTCCCACGCCCAAAGAGCCAGCAGGGAAAACTATGCCTTGTTCTAAAGCTCTTTGGGAACCGCTTGCGTAGCCCCACAGACCTGCGGGCTGCAGTCTTTCCTGCTGCCTTCAGCCTCAAAACCACCCTTTCCCACTTGGCGCCGCGCCAGGCCCAAAAATGGCCATATGTCTGGAGACTGGTCCCACGCCCAAAGAGCCAGCAGGGAAAACTATGCCTTGTTCTAAAGCTCTTTGGGAACCGCTTGCGTAGCCCCACACACCTGGGGGATGCAGGCTTTCCTGCTGCCTTCAGCCTCAAAACCACCCTTTCCCACTTGGCGTCACGCCAGGCACAAAAATGGCCATATGTCTGGAGACTGGTCCCACGCCCAAAGAGCCAGCAGGGAAAACTATGCCTTGTTCTAAAGCTCTTTGGGAACCGCTTGCGTAGACCCACAGACCTGCGGGCTGCAGGCTTTCCTGCTGCCTTCAGCCTCAAAACCACCCTTTCCCACTTGGCGTCGCTCCAGGCACAAAAATGGCCATATGTCTGGAGATTGGTCCCACGCCCAAAGAGCTAGCAGGGAAAACTATGCCTTGTTCTAAAGCTCTTTGGGAACCGCTTGGGTGGCCCCACAGACCTGGGGGCTGCAGGCTTTCCTGCTGCCTTCAGCCTCAAAACCACCCTTTCCCACTTGTCGCCGCGCCAGGCACAAAAATGGCCATATGTCTGGAGATTGGTCCCACACCCAAAGAGCCAGCAGGGAAAACTATGCCTTGTTCTAAAGCTCTTTGGGAACCGCTTGAGAAGCCCCAGAGACCTGGGGGCTGCAGGCTTTCCTGCTGCCTTCAGCCTCAAAAGCACCCTTTCCCACTTGGCACCGCGCCAGGCCCAAAAATGGCCATATGTCTGGAGATTGGTCCCACGCCCAAAGAGCCAGCAGGGAAAACTATGCCTTGTTCTAAAGCTCTTTGGGAACCACTTGCGTAGCCCCACAGACCTCGGGGCTGCAGGCTTTCCTGCTGCCTTCAGCCTCAAAAACACCCTTTCCCTCTTGGCCCCGCGCCAGGCCCAAAAATGGCCATATGTCTGGAGACTGGTCCCACGCCCAAAGAGCCAGCAGGGAAAACGATTCCTTAATCTAAAGCTCTTTGGGAACCGCTTGCGAAGCCCCAGAGACCTGGGGGCTGCAGGCTTTCCTGCTGCCTTCAGCCTCAAACCACCCTTTCCCACATGGCGTCACGCCAGGCACAAAAATGGCCATATGTCTGGAAACTGGTCCCACGCCCAAAGAGCCAGCAGGGAAAACTATGCCTTGTTCTAAAGCTCTTTGGGAACCGCTTGCGTAGCCCCACACACCTGGGGGCTGCAGGCTTTCCTGCTGCCTTCAGCCTCAAAACCACCCTTTCCCACTTGGCGCCGCGCCAGGCACAAAAATGGCCATATGTCTGGAGACTGGTCCCACGCCCAAAGAGCCAGCAGGGAAAACTATGCCTTGTTCTAAAGCTCTTTGGGAACCGCTTGCGTAGCCCCACACACCTGGGGGCTGCAGGCTTTCCTGCTGCCTTCAGCCTCAAAACCACCCTTTCCCACTTGGCGTCACGCCAGGCACAAAAATGGCCATATGTCTGGAGACTGGTCCCACGCCCAAAGAGCCAGCAGGGAAAACTATGCCTTGTTCTAAAGCTCTTTGGGAACCGCTTGCGTAGCCCCACACACCTGGGGGCTGCAGGCTTTCCTGCTGCCTTCAGCCTCAAAACCACCCTTTCCCACTTGGCGTCGCTCCAGGCACAAAAATGGCCATATGTCTGGAGATTGGTCCCACGCCCAAAGAGCCAGCAGGGAAAACTATGCCTTGTTCTAAAGCTCTTTGGGAACCGCTTGCCTAGACCCACAGACCTGCGGGCTGCAGGCTTTCCTGCTGCCTTCAGCCTCAAAACCACCCTTTCCCACTTGGCCCCGCGCCAGGCCCAAAAATGGCCATATGTCTGGAGACTGGTCCCTTTCCCAAAGAGCCAGCAGGGAAAACTATGCCTTGTTCTAAAGCTCTTTGGGAACCGCTTGCGTAGCCCCACACACCTGGGGGCTGCAGGCTTTCCTGCTGCCTTCAGCCTCAAAACCACCCTTTCCCACTTGGCACCGCGCCAGAACCAAAAATGGCCATATGTCTGGAGACTGGTCCCACGCCGAAAGAGCCAGCAGGGAAAACTATGCCTTGTTGTAAAGCTCTTTGGGAACAGCTTGCGTAGCCCCACACACCTGGGGGCTGCAGGCTTTCCTGCTGCCTTCAGCCTCAAAACCACCCTTTCCCACTTGGCGTCGCTCCAGGCACAAAAATGGCCATATGTCTGGAGATTGGTCCCACGCCCAAAGAGCCAGCAGGGAAAACTATGCCTTGTTCTAAAGCTCTTTGGGAACCGCTTGCGTAGCCCCACAGACCTGGGGGCTGCAGGCTTTCCTGCTGCCTTCAGCCTCAAAACCACCCTTTCCCACTTGGCCCCGCGCCAGGCCCAAAAATGGCCATATGTCTGGAGATTGGTCCCTTTCCCAAAGAGCCAGCAGGGAAAACTATGCCTTGTTCTAAAGCTCTTTGGGAACCGCTTGCGTGGCCCCACAGACCTGCGGGTTGCAGAATTTCCTGCTGCCTTCAGCCTCAAAACCACCCTTTCCCACATGGCGTCACGCCAGGCCCAAAAATGGCCATATGTCTGGAGATTGGTCCCACGCCCAAAGAGCCAGCAGGGAAAACTATGCCTTGTTCTAAAGCTCTTTGGGAACCACTTGCGTAGCCCCACAGACCTGGGGGCTGCAGGCTTTCCTGCTGCCTTCAGCCTCAAAACCACCCTTTCCCACTTGGCGCCGCGCCAGGCCCAAAAATGGCCATATGTCTGGAGATTGGTCCCACGCCAAAACAGCCAGCAGGGAAAACTATGCCTTATTCTAAAGCTCTTTGGGAACCGTTTGCGTAGCCCCACACACCTGGGGGCTGCAGTCTTTCCTGCTCTCTTCAGCCTCAAAACAACCCTTTCCCACTTGGCGTCGCGCCAGGCACAAAAATGGCCATATGTCTGGAGACTGGTCCCACGCCCAAAGAGCCAGCAGGGAAAACTATGCCTTGTTCTAAAGCTCTTTGGGAACCGCTTGCGTAGCCCCACACACCTGGGGGCTGCAGGTTTTCCTGCTGCCTTCAGCTTCAAAACCACCCTTTCCCACTTGGCGTCGGGCTAGGCACAAAAATGGCCCTATGTCTGGAGACTGGTCCCTTTCCCAAAGAGCCAGCAGGGAAAAATATGCCTTGTTCTAAAGCTCTTTGGGAACCGCTTGCGTAGCCCCACAGACCTGGGGGCTGCAGGCTTTCCTGCTGCCTTCAGCCTCAAAGGAACCCTTTCCCACGTGGCGTCACGCCAGGAACAAAAATGGCCATATGTCTGGAGATTGGTCCCACGCCCAAAGAGCCAGCAGGGAAAACTATGCCTTGTTCTAAAGCTCTTTGGGAACCACTTGCGTAGCCCCACAGACCTGGGGGCTGCAGGCTTTCCTGCTGCCTTCAGCCTCAAAACCACCCTTTCCCACTTGGCGCCGCGCCAGGCCCAAAAATGGCCATATGTCTGGAGATTGGTCCCACGCCAAAACAGCCAGCAGGGAAAACTATGCCTTATTCTAAAGCTCTTTGGGAACCGTTTGCGTAGCCCCACACACCTGGGGGCTGCAGTCTTTCCTGCTCTCTTCAGCCTCAAAAAAACCCTTTCCCACTTGGCGTCGCGCCAGGCACAAAAATGGCCATATGTCTGGAGACTGGTCCCACGCCCAAAGAGCCAGCAGGGAAAACTATGCCTTGTTCTAAAGCTCTTTGGGAACCGCTTGCGTAGCCCCACACACCTGGGGGCTGCAGGTTTTCCTGCTGCCTTCAGCTTCAAAACCACCCTTTCCCACTTGGCGTCGGGCTAGGCACAAAAATGGCCCTATGTCTGGAGACTGGTCCCTTTCCCAAAGAGCCAGCAGGGAAAAATATGCCTTGTTCTAAAGCTCTTTGGGAACCGCTTGCGTAGCCCCACAGACCTGGGGGCTGCAGGCTTTCCTGCTGCCTTCAGCCTCAAAGGAACCCTTTCCCACGTGGCGTCACGCCAGGAACAAAAATGGCCATATGTCTGGAGATTGGTCCCACGCCCAAAGAGCCAGCAGGGAAAACTATGCCTTGTTCTAAAGCTCTTTGGGAACCGCTTGCGTAGCCCCACAGACCTGGGGGCTGCAGGCTTTCCTGCTGCCTTCAGCCTCAAAACCACCCTTTCCCTCTTGGCCCCGCGCCAGGCCCAAAAATGGCCATATGTCTGGAGATTGGTCCCTTTCCCAAAGAGCCAGCAGGGAAAACTATGCCTTGTTCTAAAGCTCTTTGGGAACCGCTTGCGTGGCCCCACAGACCTGCGGGTTGCAGAATTTCCTGCTGCCTTCAGCCTCAAAACCACCCTTTCCCACATGGCGTCACGCCAGGCCCAAAAATGGCCATATGTCTGGAGATTGGTCCCACGCCCAAAGAGCCAGCAGGGAAAACTATGCCTTGTTCTAAAGCTCTTTGGGAACCACTTGCGTAGCCCCACAGACGTGGGGGCTGCAGGCTTTCCTGCTGCCTTCAGCCTCAAAACCACCCTTTCCCACTTGGCGCCGCGCCAGGCCCAAAAATGGCCATATGTCTGGAGATTGGTCCCACGCCAAAACAGCCAGCAGGGAAAACTATGCCTTATTCTAAAGCTCTTTGGGAACCGTTTGCGTAGCCCCACACACCTGGGGGCTGCAGTCTTTCCTGCTCTCTTCAGCCTCAAAACAACCCTTTCCCACTTGGCGTCGCGCCAGGCACAAAAATGGCCATATGTCTGGAGACTGGTCCCACGCCCAAAGAGCCAGCAGGGAAAACTATGCCTTGTTCTAAAGCTCTTTGGGAACCGCTTGCGTAGCCCCACACACCTGGGGGCTGCAGGTTTTCCTGCTGCCTTCAGCTTCAAAACCACCCTTTCCCACTTGGCGTCGGGCTAGGCACAAAAATGGCCCTATGTCTGGAGACTGGTCCCTTTCCCAAAGAGCCAGCAGGGAAAAATATGCCTTGTTCTAAAGCTCTTTGGGAACCGCTTGCGTAGCCCCACAGACCTGGGGGCTGCAGGCTTTCCTGCTGCCTTCAGCCTCAAAGGAACCCTTTCCCACGTGGCGTCACGCCAGGAACAAAAATGGCCATATGTCTGGAGATTGGTCCCACGCCCAAAGAGCCAGCAGGGAAAACTATGCCTTGTTCTAAAGCTCTTTGGGAACCACTTGCGTAGCCCCACACACCTGGGGGCTGCAGGCTTTCCTGCTGCCTTCAGCCTCAAAACCACCCTTTCCCACATGGCGTCACGCCAGGCACAAAAACGGCCATATGTCTGGAGACTGGTCCCACGCCCAAAGAGCCAGCAGGGAAAGCTATGCCTTGTTCTATAGCTCTTTGGGAACCGCTTGCGTAGCCCCACACACCTGGGGGCTGCAGGCTTTCCTGCTGCCTTCAGCCTCAAAACCACCCTTTCCCACTTGGTGCCAAGCCAGGCTCAAAAATGGCCATATATCTGGAGATTGGTTCCACGCCCAAAGAGCCAGCAGGGAAAACTATGCCTTGTTCTAAAGCTCTTTGGGAACCACTTGTGTAGCCCCACACACCTGGGGGCTGCAGGCTTTCCTGCTGCCTTCAGCCTCAAAACCACCCTTTCCCACATGGCGTCACGCCAGGCCCAAAAATGGCCATATGTCTGGAGATTGGTCCCACGCCCAAAGAGCCAGCAGGGAAAACTATGCCTTGTTCTAAAGCTCTTTGGGAACCGCTTGCGTAGCCCCGCAGACTTGGGGGCTGCAGGCTTTTCTGCTGCCTTCAGCCTCAAAAACACCCTTTCCCACTTGGCGCCACACCAGGCCAAAAAATGGCCATATGTCTGGAGATTGGTTCCACGCCCAAAGAGCCAGCAGGGAAAACGATGTCTTATTCTAAATCTCTTTGGGAACCGCTTGCGTGGCCCCGCAGACCTGGGGGCTGCAGGCTTTCCTGCTGCCTTCAGCCTCAAAACCACCCTTTCCCACTTGGCTTCGCTTCAGGCACAAAAATGGCCATATGTCTGGAGACTGGTCCCACGACCAAAGAGCCAGCAGGGAAAACTATGCCTTGTTCTAAAGCTCTTTGGAAACCGCTTGCGTGGCCCCACAGACCTGGGGGGTGCAGGCTTTCCTGCTGCCTTCAGCCTCAAAACCACCCTTTCCCACTTGGAGTCGCGCCACGCACAAAAATGGCTATATTTCTGGAGACTGGTCCCTTTCCCAAAGAGCCAGCAGGGAAAACTATGCCTTGTTCTAAAGCTCTTTGGGAACCGCTTGCGTGGCCTCACAGACCTGGGGGTTGCAGACTTTCCTGCTGCCTTCAGCCTCAAAACCACCCTTTTCCCACATGGCGTCACGCCAGGTACAAAAATGGCCATATGTCTGGAGATTGGTCCCACGCCCAAAGAGCCAGCAGGGAAAACTATGCCTTGTTCTAAAGCTCTTAGGGAACGGCTTGCGTAGCCCCACAGACCTGGGGGCTGCAGGCTTTCCTGCTGCCTTCAGCCTCAAAACCACCCTTTCCCACTTGGTGCCGCGCCAGGCCCAAAAATGGCCATATGTCTGGAGACTGGTCCCACGCCCAAAGAGCCAGCAGGGAAAACTATGCCTTGTTCTAAAGCTCTTTGGGAACCGCTTGCGTAGCCCCACACACCTGGGGGCTGCAGGCTTTCCTGCTCTCTTCAGCCTCAGAGGCACCCTTTCCCACTTGGCGACAGGCCAGGCACAAAAATGCCCATATGTCTGGAGCTTGGTTCCACGCCTAAATAGCCAGCAGGGAAAACGATGCCTTGTTCTAAAGCTCTTTGGGAACCGCTTGCGTGGCCCCACAGACCTGGGGGGTGCAGGCTTTCCTGCTGCCTTCAGCCTCAAAACCACCCTTTCCCACATGGCGTCACGCCAGGCACAAAAATGGCCATATGTCTGGAGATTGGTCCCACGCCCAAAGAGCCAGCAGGGAAAACTATGCCTTGTTCTAAAGCTCTTTGGAAACCGCTTGCGTGGCCCCACAGACCTGGGGGCTGCAGGCTTTCCTGCTGCCTTCAGCCTCAAAACCACCCTTTCCCTCTTGGCGTCGCGCCAGGCACAAAAATGGCTATATTTCTGGAGACTGGTCCCACGCCCAAAGAGCCAGCAGGGAAAACGATTCCTTAATCTAAAGCTCTTTGGGAACGGCTTGCGTAGCCCCACACAAACTGGGGGCTGCAGGCATTCCTGCTCTCTTCAGCCTCAAAGGCACCCTGTCCCACTTGGCGCCGCGCCAGGCCCAAAAATGGCCATATCTCTGGAGATTGGTCCCACGCCGAAAGAGCCAGCAGGGAAAACTATGCCTTGTTCTAAAGCTCTTTGGGAACCGCTTGCGTAGCCCCACACACCTGGGGGCTGCAGGCTTTCCTGCTGCCTTCAGCCTCAAAACCACCCTTTCCCACTTGGCGCCGCGCCAGGCACAAAAATGGCCCTATGTCTGGAGACTGGTCCCTTTCCCAAAGAGCCAGCAGGGAAAACTATGCCTTGTTCTAAAGCTCTTTGGGAACCGCTTGCGTGGCCCCACACACCAGGGTGCTGCAGGCTTTCCTGCTGCCTTCAGCCTCAAAACCACCCTTTCCCACATGGCTTTACGCCAGGCCCAAAAATGGCCATATGTCTGGAGATTGGTCCCACGCCCAAAGAGCCAGCAGGGAAAAATATGCCTTGTTCTAAAGCTCTTTGGAAACCGCTTGCGTGGCCCCACAGACCTGGGGGCTGCAGGCTTTCCTGCTGCCTTCAGCCTCAAAACCACCCTTCCCCTCTTGGCGTCGCGCCAGGCACAAAAATGGCCATATGTCTGGAGACTGGTCCCACGCCCAAAGAGCCAGCAGGGAAAACTATGCCTTGTTCTAAAGCTCTTTGGGAACGGCTTGCGTAGCCCCACACAAACTGGGGGCTGCAGGCATTCCTGCTCTCTTCAGTCTCAAAACCACCCTTTCCCACTTGGCGCCGCGCCAGGCACAAAAATGGCCATATGTCTGGAGACTGGTCCCACGCCCAAAGAGCCAGCAGGGAAAACTATGCCTTGTTCTAAAGCTCTTTGGGAACCGCTTGCGTGGCCCCACAAACCTGGGGGCTGCAGGCTTTCCTGCTGCCTTCAGCCTCAAAACCACCCTTTCCCACTTGGCGTCGCGCCAGGCAGAAAAATGGCTATATTTCTGGAGACTGGTCCCTTTCCCAAAGAGCCAGCAGGGAAAACTATGCCTTGTTCTAAAGCTCTTTGGGAACCGCTTGCGTGGCGTCACAGACCTGGGGGTTGCAGACTTTCCTGCTGCCTTCAGACTCAAAACCACCCTTTTCCCACTTGGCCCCGCGCCAGGCACAAAAAAGGCCATATGTCTGGGGACTGGTCCCACGCCCAAAGAGCCAGCAGGGAAAACTATGCCTTGTTCTAAAGCTCTTTGGGAACCGCTTGTGTAGCCCCACACACCTGGGGGCTGCAGTCTTTCCTGCTGCCTTCAGCCTCAAAACCACCCTTTCCCACTTAACGTCACGCCAGGCCCAAAAATGGCCATATGTCTGGAGACTGGTCCCACGTCCAAGGAGTCAGCAGGGAAAAATATGCCTTGTTCTAAAGCTCTTTGGGAACCGCTTGCGTAGCCCCACAGACCTGCGGGCTGCAGGCTTTCCTGCTGCCTTCAGCCTCAAAACCACCCTTTCCCACATGGCGTCACGCCAGGAAAAAAAATGGCCATATGTCTGGAGATTGGTCCCACGACCAAAGAGCCAGCAGGGAAAACTATGCCTTGTTCTAAAGCTCTTTGGGAACCGCTTGCGTAGCCCCACAGACCTGGGGGCTGCAGGCTTTCCTGCTGCCTTCAGCCTCAAAACCACCCTTTCCCACTTGGCGTCACGCCAGGCACAAAAATAGCCATATGTCTGGAGACTGGTCCCACGCCCAAAGAGCCAGCAGGGAAAACTATGCCTTGTTCTAAAGCTCTTTGGGAACCGCTTGCGTAGCCCCACACACCTGGGGGCTGCAGGCTTTCCTGCTCTCTTCAGCCTCAAAGGCACCCTGTCCCACTTGGCGCCGCGTCAGGCCCAAAAATGGCCATATGTCTGGAGATTGGTCCCACGCTCAAAGAGCCAGCAGGGAAAACTATGCCTTGTTCTAAAGCTCTTTGGGAACCGCTTGCGTAGCCCCACACACCTTGGGGCTGCAGGCTTTCCTGCTCTCTTCAGCCTCAAAACCACCCTTTCCCACTTGGCGCCGCGCCAGGCACAAAAATGGCCCTATGTCTGGAGACTGGTCCCTTTTCCCAAAGAGCCAGCAGGGAAAACTATGCCTTGTTCTAAAGCTCTTTGGGAACCGCTTGCGTGGCCCCACACACCAGGGTGCTGCAGGCTTTCCTGCTGCCTTCAGCCTCAAAACCACCCTTTCCCACTTGGCGCCGCGCCAGGCCCAAAAATGGCCATATGTCTGGAGATTGGTCCCACGCCCAAAGAGCCAGCAGGGAAAACTATGCCTTGTTCTAAAGCTCTTTGGGAACCGCTTTCGTAGCCCCACAGACCTGGGGGCTGCAGGCTTTCCTGCTGCCTTCAGCCTCAAAACCACCCTTTCCCACATGGCGTCACGCCAGGCACAAAAATGGCCATATGTCTGGAGATTGGTCCCACGACCAAAGAGCCAGCAGGGAAAACTATGCCTTGTTCTAAAGCTCTTTGGGAACCGCTTGCGTAGCCCCACACACCTGGGGGCTGCAGGCTTTCCTGCTGCCTTCAGCCTCAAAACCACCCTTTCCCACATGGCGTCACGCCAGGCACAAAAATGGCCATATGTCTGGAGACTGGTCCCACGCCCAAAGAGCCAGCAGGGAAAACTATGCCTTGTTCTAAAGCTCTTTGGGAACCGCTTGCGTAGCCCCACAGACCTGCGGGCTGCAGGCTTTCCTGCTGCCTTCAGCCTCAAAACCACCCTTTCCCACATGGCGTCACGCCAGGCACAAAAATGGCCATATGTCTGGAGGTTGGTCCCACGCCCAAAGAGCCAGCAGGGAAAACTATGCCTTGTTCTAAAGCTCTTTGGGAACCGCTTGCGTAGCCCCACACACCTGGGGGCTGCAGGCTTTCCTGCTGCCTTCAGCCTCAAAACCACCCTTTTCCACTTGGCGCCAAGCCAGGCACAAAAATGGCCATATATCTGGAGATTGGTTCCACGCCCAAAGAGCCAGCAGGGAAAACTATGCCTTGTTCTAAAGCTCTTTGGGAACCACTTGTGTAGCCCCACAGACCTGGGGGCTGCAGGCTTTCCTGCTGCCTTCAGCCTCAAAACCACCCTTTCCCACATGGCGTCACGCCAGGCCCAAAAATGGCCATATGTCTGGAGATTGGTCCCACGCCCAAAGAGCCAGCAGGGAAAACTATGCCTTGTTCTAAAGCTCTTTGGGAACCGCTTGCGTAGCCCCACAGACCTGGGGGCTGCAGGCTTTTCTGCTGCCTTCAGCCTCAAAACCACCCTTTCCCACTTGGCGCCACGCCAGGTACAAAAATGGCGATGTATCTGGAGACTGGTTCCACGCCCAAAGAGCCAGCAGGGAAAACGATGCCTTATTCTAAATCTCTTTGGGAACCGCTTGCGTGGCCCCACACACCTGGGGGCTGCAGGCTTTCCTGCTGCCTTCAGCCTCAAAACCACCCTTTCCCACTTGGCGCCGCGCCAGGCACAAAAATGGCCATATGTCTGGAGACTGGTCCCACGCCCAAAGAGCCAGCAGGGAAAACTATGCCTTGTTCTAAAGCTCTTTGGGAACCGCTTGCGTGGCCCCACAGACCTGGGGGGTGCAGGCTTTCCTGCTGCCTTCAGCCTCAAACCCACCCTTTCCCACTTGGAGTCGCGCCACGCACAAAAATGGCTATATTTCTGGAGACTGGTCCCACGCCCAAAGAGCCAGCAGGGAAAACTATGCCTTGTTCTAAAGCTCTTTGGGAACCGCTTGCGTGGCCTCACAGACCTGGGGGTTGCAGACTTTCCTGCTGCCTTCAGCCTCAAAACCACCCTTTTCCCACATGGCGTCACGCCAGGTACAAAAATGGCCATATGTCTGGAGATTGGTCCCACGCCCAAAGAGCCAGCAGGGAAAACTATGCCTTGTTCTAAAGCTCTTTGGGAACCGCTTGCGTAGCCCCACACACCTGGGGGCTGCAGGCTTTCCTGCTGCCTTCAGCCTCAAAACCACCCTTTCCCACTTGGCCCCGCGCCAGCACAAAAATGGCCATATGTCTGGAGATTGGTCCAGCGCCCAAAGAGCCAGCAGGGAAAACTATGCCTTGTTCTAAAGCTCTTTGGAAACCGCTTGCGTGGCCCCACACACCTGGGGGCTGCATTCTTTCCTGCTGCCTTCAGCCTCAAAACCACCCTTTCCCTCTTGGCGTCGCGCCAGGCACAAAAATGGCTATATTTCTGGAGACTGGTCCCACGCCCAAAGAGCCAGCAGGGAAAACTATGCCTTGTTCTAAAGCTCTTTGGGAACGGCTTGCGTAGCCCCACACAAACTGGGGGCTGCAGGCATTCCTGCTCTCTTCAGTCTCAAAACCACCCTTTCCCACATGGCGTCACGCCAGGCAGAAAAATGGCCATATGTCTGGAGACTGGTCCCACGCCCAGAGAGCCAGCAGGGAAAACTATGCCTTGTTCTAAAGCTCTTTGGGAACCGCTTGCTTGGCCCCACAGACCTGGGGGCTGCAGGCTTTCCTGCTGCCTTCAGCCTCAAAACCACCCTTTCCCACTTGGCGCCGCGCCACGCACAAAAATGGCCATATGTCTGGAGATTGGTCCCACGCCCAAAGAGCCAGCAGGGAAAACTATGCCTTGTTCTAAAGCTCTTTGGGAACCGCTTGCGTAGCCCCACACACCTGGGGGCTGCAGGCTTTCCTGCTCTCTTCAATCTCAAAACCACCCTTTCCCACTTGGCGCCGCGCCAGGCACAAAAATGGCCATATGTCTGGAGACTGGTCCCACGCCCAGAGAGCCAGCAGGGAAAACTATGCCTTGTTCTAAAGCTCTTTGGGAACCGCTTGCGTGGCCCCACAAACCTGGGGGCTGCAGGCTTTCCTGCTGCCTTCAGCCTCAAAACCACCCTTTCCCACTTGGCGTCGCGCCACGAACAAAAATGGCTATATTTCTGGAGACTGGTCCCTTTCCCAAAGAGCCAGCAGGGAAAACTATGCCTTGTTCTAAAGCTCTTTGGGAACCGCTTGCGTGGCGTCACAGACCTGGGGGTTGCAGACTTTCCTGCTGCCTTCAGACTCAAAACCACCCTTTTCCCACTTGGCCCCGCGCCAGGCACAAAAATGGCCATATGTCTGGAGACTGGTCCCACGCCCAAAGAGCCAGCAGGGAAAACTATGCCTTGTTCTAAAGCTCTTTGGGAACCGCTTGCGTAGCCCCACACACCTGGGGGCTGCAGGCTTTCCTGCTCTCTTCAGCCTCAAAGGCACCCTGTCCCACTTGGCGCCGCGCCAGGCCCAAAAATGGCCATATCTCTGGAGATTGGTCCCACGCCCAAAGAGCCAGCAGGGAAAACTATGCCTTGTTCTAAAGCTCTTTGGAAACCGCTTGCGTGGCCCCACAGACCTGGGGGCTGCAGGCTTTCCTGCTGCCTTCAGCCTCAAAACCACCCTTTCCCTCTTGGCGTCGCGCCAGGCACAAAAATGGCTATATTTCTGGAGACTGGTCCCACGCCCAAAGAGCCAGCAGGGAAAACTATGCCTTGTTCTAAAGCTCTTTGGGAACCTCTTGCGTAGCCCCACACAAACTGGGGGCTGCAGGCATTCCTGCTCTCTTCAGTCTCAAAACCACCCTTTCCCACTTGGCGCCGCGCCAGGCACAAAAATGGCCATATGTCTGGAGACTGGTCCCACGCCCAGAGAGCCAGCAGGGAAAACTATGCCTTGTTCTAAAGCTCTTTGGGAACCGCTTGCTTGGCCCCACACACCTGGGGGCTGCAGGCTTTCCTGCTCTCTTCAGCCTCAAAGGCACCCTGTCCCACTTGGCGCCGCGCCAGGCCCAAAAATGGCCATATGTCTGGAGATTGCTCCCACGTCGAAAGAGCCAGCAGGGAAAACTATGCCTTGTTCTAAAGCTCTTTGGGAACCGCTTGCGTAGCCCCACACACCTGGGGGCTGCAGGCTTTCCTGCTGCCTTCAGCCTCAAAACCACCCTTTCCCACATGGCGTCACGCCAGGCACAAAAATGGCCATATGTGTGGAGATTGGTCCCACGCCCAAAGAGCCAGCAGGGAAAACTATGCCTTGTTCTAAAGCTCTTTGGGAACCGCTTGCGTAGCCCCACACACCTGGGGGGTGCAGGCTTTCCTGCTGCCTTCAGCCTCAAAACCACCCTTTCCCACTTGGTGTCACGCCAGGCACAGAAATGGCCATATGTCTGGAGATTGGTCCCACGCCCAAAGAGCCAGCAGGGAAAACTATGCCTTGTTCTAAAGCTCTTTGGGAACCGCTTGCGTAGCCCCACAGACCTGCGGGCTGCAGGCTTTCCTGCTGCCTTCAGCCTCAAAACCACCCTTTCCCACTTGGCCCCGCGCCACGCACAAAAATGGCCATATGTCTGGAGACTGGTCCCACGCCCAAAGAGCCAGCAGGGAAAACTATGCCTTGTTCTAAAGCTCTTTGGGAACCGCTTGCGTGGCCCCACAGACCTGCGGGTTGCAGAATTTCCTGCTGCCTTCAGCCTCAAAACCACCCTTTCCCACTTCGCGTCACGCCAGGCCCAAAAATGGCCATATGTCTGGAGATTGGTCCCACGCCCAAAGAGCCAGCAGGGAAAACTATGCCTTGTTCTAAAGCTCTTTGGGAACCGCTTGCGTAGCCCCACAGACCTGGGGGCTGCAGGCTTTCCTGCTGCCTTCAGCCTCAAAACCACCCTTTCCCACTTGGCGCCGCGCCAGGCCCAAAAATGGCCATATGTCTGGAGATTGGTCACACGCCAAAACAGCCAGCAGGGAAAACTATGCCTTATTCTAAAGCTCTTTGGGAACCGTTTGCGTAGCCCCACACACCTGGGGGCTGCAGGCTTTCCTGCTGCCTTCAGCCTCAAAAGCACCCTTTCCCACTTGGCGCCGCGCCAGGCACAAAAATGGCCATATGTCTGGAGGTTGGTCCCACGCCCAAAGAGCCAGCAGGGAAAACTATGCCTTGTTCTAAAGCTCTTTGGGAACCACTTGCGTGGCCCCACACACCTGGGGGCTGCAGGCTTTCCTGCTGCCTTCAGCCTCAAAACCACCCTTTCCCACTTGGCGTCGCGCCACGCACAAAAATGGCTATATTTCTGGAGACTGGTCCCTTTCCCAAAGAGCCAGCAGGGAAAACTATGCCTTGTTCTAAAGCTCTTTGGGAACCGCTTGCGTGGCGTCACAGACCTGGGGGTTGCAGACTTTCCTGCTGCCTTCAGACTCAAAACCACCCTTTCCCACTTGGCGCCGCGCCAGGCACAAAAATGGCCATATATCTGGAGGGTGGTCCCACGCCCAAAGAGCCAGCAGGGAAAACTATGCCTTGTTCTAAAGCTCTTTGGGAACCGCTTGCGTAGCCCCACACACCTGGGGGCTGCAGGCTTTCCTGCTGCCTTCAGCCTCAAAACCACCCTTTCCCACTTGGCGTCACGCCAGGCACAAAAATGGCCATATGTCTGGAGACTGGTCCCACGCCCAAAGAGCCAGCAGGGAAAAATATGCCTTGTTCTAAAGCTCTTTGGGAACCGCTTGCGTAGCCCCACACACCTGGGGGCTGCAGGCTTTCCTGCTCTCTTCAGCCTCAAAGGCACCCTGTCCCACTTGGCGCCGCGCCAGGCCCAAAAATGGCCATATGTCTGGAGATTGGTCCCACGCCGAAAGAGCCAGCAGGGAAAACTATGCCTTGTTCTAAAGCTCTTTGGGAACCGCTTGCGTAGCCCCACACACCTGGGGGCTGCAGGCTTTCCTGCTGCCTTCAGCCTCAAAACCACCCTTTCCCACTTGGCGCCGCTGCAGGCACAAAAATGGCCCTATGTCTGGAGACTGGTCCCTTTCCCAAAGAGCCAGCAGGGAAAACTATGCCTTGTTCTAAAGCTCTTTGGGAACCGCTTGCGTGGCCCCACACACCAGGGTGCTGCAGGCTTTCCTGCTGCCTTCAGCCTCAAAACCACCCTTTCCCACATGGCTTTACGCCAGGCCCAAAAATGGCCATATGTCTGGAGATTGGTCCCACGCCCAAAGAGCCAGCAGGGAAAAATATGCCTTGTTCTAAAACTCTTTGGGAACCGCTTGCGTAGCCCCACAGACCTGCGGGCTGCAGGCTTTCCTGCTGCCTTCAGCCTCAAAACCACCCTTTCCCACATGGCGTCACGCCAGGCACAAAAATGGCCATATGTCTGGAGATTGGTCCCACGACCAAAGAGCCAGCAGGGAAAACTATGCCTTGTTCTAAAGCTCTTTGGGAACCGCTTGCGTAGCCCCACACACCTGGGGGATGCAGGCTTTCCTGCTGCCTTCAGCCTCAAAACCACCCTTTCCCACTTGGCGTCACGCCAGGCACAAAAATGGCCATATGTCTGGAGACTGGTCCCACGCCCAAAGAGCCAGCAGGGAAAAACATGCCTTGTTCTAAAGCTCTTTGGGAACCGCTTGCGTAGCCCCACACACCTGGGGGCTGCAGGCTTTCCTGCTGCCTTCAGCCTCAAAACCACCCTTTCCCACTTGGCGCCGCGCCAGGCCCAAAAATGGCCATATGTCTGGAGATTGGTCCCACGCCCAAAGAGCCAGCAGGGAAAAATATGCCTTGTTCTAAAGCTCTTTGGGAACCGCTTTCGTAGCCCCACAGACCTGGGGGCTGCAGTCTTTCCTGCTGCCTTCAGCCTCAAAACCACCCTTTCCCACATGGCGTCACGCCAGGAACAAAAATGGCCATATGTCTGGAGATTGGTCCCACGACCAAAGAGCCAGCAGGGAAAACTATGCCTTGTTCTAAAGCTCTTTGGGAACCGCTTGCGTAGCCCCACACACCTGGGGGCTGCAGGCTTTCCTGCTGCCTTCAGCCTCAAAACCACCCTTTTCCACATGGCGTCACGCCAGGCACAAAAATGGCCATATGTCTGGAGATTGGTCCCACGCCCAAAGAGCCAGCAGGGAAAACTATGCCTTGTTCTAAAGCTCTTTGGGAACCGCTTGCGTAGCCCCACACACCTGGGGGCTGCAGGCTTTCCTGCTGCCTTCAGCCTCAAAACCACCCTTTCCCACATGGCGTCACGCCAGGCACAAAAATGGCCATATGTCTGGAGGTTGGTCCCACGCCCAAAGAGCCAGCAGGGAAAACTATGCCTTGTTCTGAAGCTCTTTGGGAACCGCTTGCGTAGCCCCACACACCTGGGGGCTGCAGGCTTTCCTGCTGCCTTCAGCCTCAAAACCACCCTTTTCCACTTGGCGCCAAGCCAGGCACAAAAATGGCCATATATCTGGAGATTGGTTCCACGCCCAAAGAGCCAGCAGGGAAAACTATGCCTTGTTCTAAAGCTCTTTGGGAACCGCTTGCGTAGCCCCACACACCTGGGGGCTGCAGGCTTTCCTGCTGCCTTCAGCCTCAAAACCACCCTTTCCCACATGGCGTCACGCCAGGCCCAAAAATGGCCATATGTCTGGAGATTGGTCCCACGCTCAAAGAGCCAGCAGGGAAAACTATGCCTTGTTCTAAAGCTCTTTGGGAACCGCTTGCGTAGCCCCACAGACTTGGGGGCTGCAGGCTTTTCTGCTGCCTTCAGCCTCAAAACCACCCTTTCCCACTTGGCGCCACGCCAGGTACAAAAATGGCGATGTATCTGGAGACTGGTTCCACGCCCAAAGAGCCAGCAGGGAAAACGATGCCTTATTCTAAATCTCTTTGGGAACCGCTTGCGTGGCCCCGCAGACCTGGGGGCTGCAGGCTTTCCTGCTGCCTTCAGCCTCAAAACCACCCTTTCCCACTTGGCGCCGCGCCAGGCACAAAAATGGCCATATGTCTGGAGACTGGTCCCACGCGCAAAGAGCCAGCAGGGAAAACTATGCCTTGTTCTAAAGCTCTTTGGGAACCGCTTGCGTGGCCCCACAGACCTGGGGGGTGCAGGCTTTCCTGCTGCCTTCAGCCTCAAAACCACCCTTTCCCACTTGGAGTCGCGCCACGCACAAAAATGGCTATATTTCTGGAGACTGGTCCCTTTCCCAAAGAGCCAGCAGGGAAAACTATGCCTTGTTCTAAAGCTCTTTGGGAACCGCTTGCGTGGCCTCACAGACCTGGGGGTTGCAGACTTTCCTGCTGCCTTCAGCCTCAAAACCACCCTTTTCCCACATGGCGTCACGCCAGGTACAAAAATGGCCATATGTCTGGAGATTGGTCCCACGCCCAAAGAGCCAGCAGGGAAAACTATGCCTTGTTCTAAAGCTCTTTGGGAACCGCTTGCGTAGCCCCACAGACCTGGGGGCTGCAGGCTTTCCTGCTGCCTTCAGCCTCAAAACCACCCTTTCCCACTTGGCCCCGCGCCAGCACAAAAATGGCCATATGTCTGGAGATTGGTCCCACGCCCAAAGAGCCAGCAGGGAAAACTATGCCTTGTTCTAAAGCTCTTTGGGAACCGCTTGTGTAGCCCCACACACCTGCGGGCTGCATTCTTTCCTGCTGCCTTCAGCCTCAAAACCACCCTTTCCCACTTGGCGTCACGCCAGGCACAAAAATGGCCATATGTCTGGAGACTGGTCCCACGCCCAAAGAGCCAGCAGGGAAAAATATGCCTTGTTCTAAAGCTCTTTGGGAACCGCTTGCGTAGCCCCACACACCTGGGGGCTGCAGGCTTTCCTGCTCTCTTCAGCCTCAAAGGCACCCTGTCCCACTTGGCGCCGCGCCAGGCCCAAAAATGGCCATATGTCTGGAGATTGGTCCCACGTCGAAAGAGCCAGCAGGGAAAACTATGCCTTGTTCTAAAGCTCTTTGGGAACCGCTTGCGTAGCCCCACAGACCTGGGGGCTGCAGGCTTTCCTGCTGCCTTCAGCCTCAAAACCACCCTTTCCCACATGGCGTCACGCCAGGCACAAAAATGGCCATATGTGTGGAGATTGGTCCCACGCCCAAAGAGCCAGCAGGGAAAACTATGCCTTGTTCTAAAGCTCTTTGGGAACCGCTTGCGTAGCCCCACACACCTGGGGGGTGCAGGCTTTCCTGCTGCCTTCAGCCTCAAAACCACCCTTTCCCACTTGGCGCCGCGCCAGGCACAGAAATGGCCATATGTCTGGAGATTGGTCCCACGCCCAAAGAGCCAGCAGGGAAAACTATGCCTTGTTCTAAAGCTCTTTGGGAACCGCTTGCGTAGCCCCACAGACCTGCGGGCTGCAGGCTTTCCTGCTGCCTTCAGCCTCAAAACCACCCTTTCCCACTTGGCCCCGCGCCACGCACAAAAATGGCCATATGTCTGGAGACTGGTCCCACGCCCAAAGAGCCAGCAGGGAAAACTATGCCTTGTTCTAAAGCTCTTTGGGAACCGCTTGCGTAGCCCCACAGACCTGCGGGCTGCAGGCTTTCCTGCTGCCTTCAGCCTCAAAACCACCCTTTCCCACTTGGCGCCACGCCAGGCCCAAAAATGGCCATATGTCTGGAGATTGGTCCCACGCCAAAACAGCCAGCAGGGAAAACTATGCCTTATTCTAAAGCTCTTTGGGAACCGTTTGCGTAGCCCCGCACACCTGGGGGCTGCAGTCTTTCCTGCTCTCTTCAGCCTCAAAAGCACCCTTTCCCACTTGGCGCCGCGCCAGGCACAAAAATGGCCATATGTCTGGAGACTGGTCCCACGCCCAGAGAGCCAGCAGGGAAAACTATGCCTTGTTCTAAAGCTCTTTGGGAACCGCTTGCGTGGCCCCACACACCTGGGGGCTGCAGGCTTTCCTGCTGCCTTCAGCCTCAAAACCACCCTTTCCCACTTGGCGTCGCGCCAAGCACAAAAATGGCTATATTTCTGGAGACTGGTCCCTTTCCCAAAGAGCCAGCAGGGAAAACTATGCCTTGTTCTAAAGCTCTTTGGGAACCGCTTGCGTAGCCCCACACACCTGGGGGCTGCAGGCTTTCCTGCTGCCTTCAGCCTCAAAACCACCCTTTCCCACTTGGCCCCGCGCCACGCACAAAAATGGCCATATGTCTGGAGACTGGTCCCACGCCCAAAGAGCCAGCAGGGAAAAATATGCCTTGTTCTAAAGCTCTTTGGGAACCGCTTGTGTAGCCCCACACACCTGCGGGCTGCAGGCTTTCCTGCTCTCTTCAGCCTCAAAGGCACCCTGTCCCACTTGGCGCCGCGCGAGGCCCAAAAATGGCCATATGTCTGGAGATTGGTCCCACGCCGAAAGAGCCAGCAGGGAAAACTATGCCTTGTTCTAAAGCTCTTTGGGAACCGCTTGCGTAGCCCCACACACCTGGGGGCTGCAGGCTTTCCTGCTGCCTTCAGCCTCAAAACCACCCTTTCCCACTTGGCGCCGCTGCAGGCACAAAAATGGCCCTATGTCTGGAGACTGGTCCCTTTCCCAAAGAGCCAGCAGGGAAAACTATGCCTTGTTCTAAAGCTCTTTGGGAACCGCTTGCGTGGCCCCACACACCAGGGTGCTGCAGGCTTTCCTGCTGCCTTCAGCCTCAAAACCACCCTTTCCCACATGGCTTTACGCCAGGCCCAAAAATGGCCATATGTCTGGAGATTGGTCCCACGCCCAAAGAGCCAGCAGGGAAAACTATGCCTTGTTCTAAAGCTCTTTGGGAACCGCTTGCGTAGCCCCACACACCTGGGGGCTGCAGGCTTTCCTGCTGCCTTCAGCCTCAAAACCACCCTTTCCCACATGGCGTCACGCCAGGAACAAAAATGGCCATATGTCTGGAGATTGGTCCCACGACCAAAGAGCCAGCAGGGAAAACTATGCCTTGTTCTAAAGCTCTTTGGGAACCGCTTGCGTAGCCCCACACACCTGGGGGCTGCAGGCTTTCCTGCTGCCTTCAGCCTCAAAACCACCCTTTCCCACTTGGCGTCACGCCAGGCACAAAAATGGCCATATGTCTGGAGACTGGTCCCACGCCCAAAGAGCCAGCAGGGAAAAATATGCCTTGTTCTAAAGCTCTTTGGGAACCGCTTGCGTAGCTCCACACACCTGGGGGCTGCAGGCTTTCCTGCTCTCTTCAGCCTCAAAGGCACCCTGTCCCACTTGGCGCCGCGCCAGGCCCAAAAATGGCCATATGTCTGGAGATTGGTCCCACGCTCAAAGAGCCAGCAGGGAAAACTATGCCTTGTTCTAAAGCTCTTTGGGAACCGCTTGCGTAGCCCCACACACCTGGGGGCTGCAGGCTTTCCTGCTGCCTTCAGCCTCAAAACCACCCTTTCCCACTTGGCGCCGCGCCAGGCACAAAAATGGCCCTATGTCTGGAGACTGGTCCCTTTCCCAAAGAGCCAGCAGGGAAAACTATGCCTTGTTCTAAAGCTCTTTGGGAACCGCTTGCGTGGCCCCACACACCAGGGTGCTGCAGGCTTTCCTGCTGCCTAGAGCCTCAAAACCACCCTTTCCCACATGGCTTTACGCCAGGCCCAAAAATGGCCATATGTCTGGAGATTGGTCCCACGCCCAAAGAGCCAGCAGGGAAAAATATGCCTTGTTCTAAAGCTCTTTGGGAACCGCTTTCGTAGCCCCACAGACCTGGGGGCTGCAGTCTTTCCTGCTGCCTTCAGCCTCAAAACCACCCTTTCCCACATGGCGTCACGCCAGGAACAAAAATGGCCATATGTCTGGAGATTGGTCCCACGACCAAAGAGCCAGCAGGGAAAACTATGCCTTGTTCTAAAGCTCTTTGGGAACCGCTTGCGTAGCCCCACACACCTGGGGGCTGCAGGCTTTCCTGCTGCCTTCAGCCTCAAAACCACCCTTTCCCACATGGCGTCACGCCAGGCACAAAAATGGCCATATGTCTGGAGACTGGTCCCACGCCCAAAGAGCCAGCAGGGAAAACTATGCCTTGTTCTAAAGCTCTTTGGGAACCGCTTGCGTAGCCCCACACACCTGGGGGCTGCAGGCTTTCCTGCTGCCTTCAGCCTCAAAACCACCCTTTCCCACATGGCGTCACGCCAGGCACAAAAATGGCCATATGTCTGGAGGTTGGTCCCACGCCCAAAGAGCCAGCAGGGAAAACTATGCCTTGTTCTAAAGCTCTTTGGGAACCGCTTGCGTAGCCCCACACACCTGGGGGCTGCAGGCTTTCCTGCTGCCTTCAGCCTCAAAACCACCCTTTTCCACTTGGCGCCGCGCCAGGCACAAAAATGGCCATATATCTGGAGATTGGTCCCACGCCCAAAGAGCCAGCAGGGAAAACTATGCCTTGTTCTAAAGCTCTTTGGGAACCGCTTGCGTAGCCCCACACACCTGGGGGCTGCAGGCTTTCCTGCTGCCTTCAGCCTCAAAACCACCCTTTCCCACATGGCGTCACGCCAGGCACAAAAATGGCCATATGTCTGGAGACTGGTCCCACGGCCACAGAGCCAGCAGGGAAAACTATGCCTTGTTCTAAAGCTCTTTGGGAACCGCTTGCGTGGCCCCACACACCTGGGGGCTGCAGGCTTTCCTGCTGCCTTCAGCCTCAAAACCACCCTTTCCCACATGGCGCTGCGCCAGGCACAAAAATGGCCATATGTCTAGAGATTGGTCCCACGCCCAAAGAGCCAGCAGGGAAAACTATGCCTTGTTCTAAAGCTCTTTGGGAACCGCTTGCGTGGCCCCACAGACCTGGGGGCTGCAGGCTTTCCTGCTGCCTTCAGCCTCAAAACCACCCTTTCCCACTTGGCGCTGCGCCAGGCCCAAAAATGGCCATATGTCTGGAGACTGGTCTCACGACCAAAGAGCCAGCAGGGAAAACTATGCCTTGTTCTAAAGCTCTTTGGGAACCTCTTGCGTCGCCCCACACACCTGGGGGCTGCAGGCTTTCCTGCTGCCTTCAGCCTCAAAACCACCCTTTCCCACATGGCGTCACGCCAGGCACAAAAATGGCCATATGTCTGGAGGTTGGTCCCACGCCCAAAGAGCCAGCAGGGAAAACTATGCCTTGTTCTAAAGCTCTTTGGGAACCGCTTGCGTAGCCCCACACACCTGGGGGCTGCAGGCTTTCCTGCTGCCTTTAGCCTCAAAACCACCCTTTCCCACTTGGCGCCAAGCCAGGCACAAAAATGGCCATATATCTGGAGATTGGTTCCACGCCCAAAGAGCCAGCAGGGAAAACTATGCCTTGTTCTAAAGCTCTTTGGGAACCACTTGTGTAGCCCCACACACCTGGGGGCTGCAGGCTTTCCTGCTGCCTTCAGCCTCAAAACCACCCTTTCCCACATGGCGTCACGCCAGGCCCAAAAATGGCCATATGTCTGGAGATTGGTCCCACGCCCAAAGACCCAGCAGGGAAAACTATGCCTTGTTCTAAAGCTCTTTGGGAACCGCTTGCGTAGCCCCACAGACTTGGGGGCTGCAGGCTTTCCTGCTGCCTTCAGCCTCAAAACCACCCTTTCCCACTTGGCGCCACGCCAGGCCCAAAAATGGCCATATGTCTGGAGATTGGTTCCACGCCCAAAGAGCCAGCAGGGAAAACGATGCCTTGTTCTAAAGCTCTTTGGGAACCGCTTGCGTGGCCCCACAGACCTGGGGGCTGCAGGCTTTCCTGATGCCTTCAGCCTCAAAACCACCCTTTCCCACTTGGAGTCGCGCCACGCACAAAAATGGCTATATTTCTTGAGACTGGTCCCTTTCCCAAAGAGCCAGCAGGGAAAACTATGCCTTGTTCTAAAGCTCTTTGGGAACCGCTTGCGTGGCCTCACAGACCTGGGGGTTGCAGACTTTCCTGCTGCCTTCAGCCTCAAAACCACCCTTTTCCCACATGGCGTCACGCCAGGTACAAAAATGGCCATATGTCTGGAGATTGGTCCCACGCCGAAAGAGCCAGCAGGGAAAACTATGCCTTGTTCTAAAGCTCTTTGGGAACCGCTTGCGTAGCCCCACAGACCTGGGGGCTGCAGGCTTTCCTGCTGCCTTCAGCCTCAAAACCACCCTTTACCACTTGGCGCCGCGCCAGCAGAAAAATGGCCATATGTCTGGAGATTGGTCCCACGCCCAAAGAGCCAGCAGGGAAAACTATGCCTTGTTCTAAAGCTCTTTGGGAACCGCTTGCGTAGCCCCACAGACCTGGGGGCTGCAGGCTTTCCTGCTGCCTTCAGCCTCAAAACCACCCTTTCCCACTTAGTGCCGCGCCAGGCCCAAAAATGGCCATATGTCTGGAGACTGGTCCCACGCCCAAAGAGCCAGCAGGGAAAAATATGCCTTGTTCTAAAGCTCTTTGGGAACCGCTTGCGTAGCCCCACACACCTGGGGGCTGCAGGCTTTCCTGCTCTCTTCAGCCTCAAAGGCACCCTGTCCCACTTGGCGCCGCGCCAGGCCCAAAAATGGCCATATGTCTGGAGATTGGTCCCACGCCGAAAGAGCCAGCAGGGAAAACTATGCCTTGTTCTAAAGCTCTTTGGGAACCGCTTGCGTAGCCCCACAGACCTGGGGCTGCAGGCTTTCCTGCTGCCTTCAGCCTCAAAACCACCCTTTCCCACTTGGCGCCGCGACAGGCACAAAAATGGCACTATGTCTGGAGACTGGTCCCTTTCCCAAAGAGCCAGCAGGGAAAACTATGCCTTGTTCTAAAGCTCTTTGGGACCGCTTGCGTGGCCCCACACACCAGGGTGCTGCAGGCTTTCCTGCTGCCTTCAGCCTCTAAACCACCCTTTCCCACATGGCTTTACGCCAGGCCCAAAAATGGCCATATGTCTGGAGATTGGTCCCACGCCCAAAGTGCCAGCAGGGAAAAATATGCCTTGTTCTAAAGCTCTTTGGGAACCGCTTGCGTAGACCCACACACCTGGGGGATGCAGGCTTTCCTGCTGCCTTCAGCCTCAAAACCACCCTTTCCCACATGGCGTCACGCCAGGAACAAAAATGGCCATATGTCTGGAGATTGGTCCCACGACCAAAGAGCCAGCAGGGAAAACTATGCCTTGTTCTAAAGCTCTTTGGGAACCGCTTGCGTAGCCCCACACACCTGGGGGCTGCAGGCTTTCCTGCTGCCTTCAGCCTCAATACCACCCTTTCCCACATGGCGTCACGCCAGGCCCAAAAATGGCGATGTATCTGGAGACTGGTTCCACGCCCAAAGAGCCAGCAGGGAAAACGATGCCTTATTCTAAATCTCTTTTGGAACCGCTTGCGTGGCCCCGCAGACCTGGGGGCTGCAGGCTTTCCTGCTGCCTTCAGCCTCAAAACCACCCTTTCCCACTTGGCGCCGTGCCAGCACAAAAATGGCCATATGTCTGGAGATTGGTCCCACGCCCAAAGAGCCAGCAGGGAAAACTATGCCTTGTTCTAAAGCTCTTAGGGAATGGCTTGCGTAGCCCCACAGACCTGGGGGCTGCAGGCTTTCCTGCTGCCTTCAGCCTCAAAACCACCCTTTCCCACTTGGTGCCGCGCCAGGCCCAAAAATGGCCATATGTCTGGAGACTGGTCCCACGCCGAAAGAGCCAGCAGGGAAAACTATGCCTTGTTCTAAAGCTCTTTGGGAACCGCTTGCGTAGCCCCACACACCTGGGGGCTGCGGCTTTCCTGCTCTCTTCAGCCTCAGAGGCACCCTTTCCCACTTGGCGACACGCCAGGCACAAAAATGGCCATATGTCTGGAGATTGGTTCCACGCCCAAAGAGCCAGCAGGGAAAACGATGCCTTGTTCTAAAGCTCTTTGGGAACCGCTTGCGTGGCCCCACAGACCTGGGGGCTGCAGGCTTTCCTGCTGCCTTCAGCCTCAAAACCACCCTTTCCGACTTGGCGCCGCGCCAGGCACAAAAATGGCCGTATGTCTGGAGATTGGTCCCACGCCCAAAGAGCCAGCAGGGAAAACTATGGCTTGTTCTAAAGCTCTTTGGAAACCGCTTGCGTGGCCCCACACACCTGGGGGCTGCAGGCTTTCCTGCTGCCTTCAGCCTCAAAACCACCCTTTCCCTCTTGGCGTCGCGCCAGGCACAAAAATGGCTATATTTCTGGAGACTGGACCCACGCCCAAAGAGCCAGCAGGGAAAACTATGCCTTGTTCTAAAGCTCTTTGGGAACCGCTTGCGTAGCCCCACACAAACTGGGGGCTGCAGGCATTCCTGCTCTCTTCAGTCTCAAAACCACCCTTTCCCACTTGGCGCCGCACCAGGCACAAAAATGGCCATATGTCTGGAGACTGGTCCCACGCCCAAAGAGCCAGCAGGGAAAACTATGCCTTGTTCTAAAGCTCTTTGGGAACCGCTTGCGTAGCCCCACACACCTGGGGGCTGCAGGCTTTCCTGCTGCCTTCAGCCTCAAAACCACCCTTTCCCACTTGGCGTCGCGCCACGCACAAAAATGGCTATATTTCTGGAGACTGGTCCTTTTCCCAAAGAGCCTGCAGGGAAAACTATGCCTTGTTCTAAAGCTCTTTGGGAACCGCTTGCGTAGCCCCACACACCTGGGGGCTGCAGGCTTTCCTGCTGCCTTCAGCCTCAAAACCACCCTTTCCCACTTGGTGCCGCGCCAGGCCCAAAAATGGCCATAGGTCTGGAGACTTGTCCCACGCCCAAAGAGCGAGCAGGGAAAACTATGCCTTGTTCTAAAGCTCTTTGGGAACCGCTTGCGTAGCCCCACACACCTGGGGGCTGCAGGCTTTCCTGCTGCCTTCAGCCTCAAAACCACCCTTTCCCACTTGGCCCCGCGCCAGGCCCAATAATGGCCATATGTCTGGAGACTGGTCCCACGCCCAAAGAGCCAGCAGGGAAAACTATGCCTTGTTCTAAAGCTCTTTGGAAACCGCTTGCGTGGCCCCACAGACCTGGGGGCTGCAGGCTTTCCTGCTGCCTTCAGCCTCAAAACCACCCTTTCCCTCTTGGCGTCGCGCCAGGCAAAAAAATGGCTATATTTCTGGAGACTGGTCCCACGCCCAAAGAGCCAGCAGGGAAAACTATGCCTTGTTCTAAAGCTCTTTGGGAACGGCTTGCGTAGCCCCACACAAACTGGGGGCTGCAGGCATTCCTGCTCTCTTCAGCCTCAAAGGCACCCTTTCCCACTTGGCGCCGCGCCAGGCACAAAAATGGCCATATGGCTGGAAATTGGTCCCACGCCCAAAGAGCCAGCAGGGAAAACTATGCCTTGTTCTAAAGCTCTTTGGGAACCGCTTGCGTAGCCCCACACGCCTGGGGGCGGCAGGCTTTCCTGCTGCCTTCAGCCTCAAAACCACCCTTTCCCACTTGGCGTCGCGCCAGGCACAAAAATGGCTATATTTCTGGAGACTGGTCCCTTGCCAAAGAGCCACCAGGGAAAACTATGCCTTGTTCTAAAGCTCTTTGGGAACCGCTTGCGTAGCCCCACACACCTGGGGGCTGCAGGCTTTCCTGCTGCCTTCAGCCTCAAAACCACCCTTTCCCACATGGCGCCGCGCTAGGCCCAGAAACGGCCATATGTCTGGAGACTGGTCCCACGCCCAAAGAGCCAGCAGGGAAAACTATGCCTTGTTCTAAAGCTCTTTGGGTACCGCTTGCGTAGCCCCACACACCTGGGGGCTGCAGGCTTTCCTGCTGCCTTCAGCCTCAAAACCACCCTTTCCCACATGGCGTCACGCCAGGCCCAAAAATGGCCATATGTCTGGAGACTGGTCCCACGCCCAAAGAGCCAGCAGGGAAAACTATGCCTTGTTCTAAAGCTCTTTGGGTACCGCTTGCGTAGCCCCACACACCTGGGGGCTGCAGGCTTTCCTGCTGCCTTCAGCCTCAAAACCACCCTTTCCCACTTGGCCCCGTGCCAGGCACGAAAATGGCCATATGTCTGGAGACTGGTCCCTTTCCCAAAGATCCAGCAGGGAAAACTATGCCTTGTTCTAAAGCTCTTTGGGAACCGCTTGCGTGGCGTCACAGACCTGGGGGTTGCAGACTTTCCTGCTGCCTTCAGACTCAAAACCATCCTTTTCCCACTTGGCCCCGCGCCAGGCACAAAAATGGCCATATGTCTGGAGGTTGGTCCCATGCCCAAAGAGCCAGCAGGGAAAACTATGCCTTGTTCTAAAGCTCTTTGGGAACCGCTTGTGTAGCCCCACACACCTGCGGGCTGCAGGCTTTCCTGCTGCCTTCAGCCTCAAAACCACCCTTTCCCACTTGGATTCACGCCAGGCACAAAAATGGCCATATGTCTGGAGACTGGTCCCACGCCCAAAGAGCCAGCAGGGAAAAATATGCCTTGTTCTAAAGCTCTTTGGGAACCGCTTGCGTAGCCCCACACACCTGGGGGCTGCAGGCTTTCCTGCTCTCTTCAGCCTCAGAGGCACCCTTTCCCACTTGGCGCCGCGCCAGGCCCAAAAATGGCCATATGTGTGGAGATTGGTCCCACGCCGAAAGAGCCAGCAGGGAAAACTATGCCTTGTTCTAAAGCTCTTTGGGAACCGCTTGCGTAGCCCCACAGACCTGGGGGCTGCAGGCTTTCCTGCTGCCTTCAGGTTAAAAACCACCCTTTCCCACATGGCGTCACGCCAGGCACAAAAATGGCCATATGTCTGGAGATTGGTTCCACGCCCAAAGAGCCAGCAGGGAAAACTATGCCTTGTTCTAAAGCTCTTTGGGAACCGCTTGCGTAGCCCCACACACCTGGGGGCTGCAGGCTTTCCTGCTGCCTTCAGCCTCAAAACCACCCTTTCCCACTTGGCGCCGCGCCAGGCACAAAAATGGCCATATGTCTGGAGATTGGTCCCACGCCCAAAGAGCCAGCAGGGAAAACTATGCCTTGTTCTAAAGCTCTTAGGGAACGGCTTGCGTAGCCCCACAGACCTGGGGGCTGCAGGCTTTCCTGCTGCCTTCAGCCTCAAAACCACCCTTTCCCACATGGCGTCACGACAGGCACAAAAATGGCCATATGTCTGGAGACTGGTCCCTTTCCCAAAGAGCCAGCAGGGAAAACTATGCCTTGTTCTAAAGCTCTTTGGGAACCGCTTGCGTAGCCCCACACACCTGGGGGCTGCAGGCTTTCCTGCTGCCTTCAGCCTCAAAACCACCCTTTCCCACTTGGTGCCGCGCCAGGCCCAAAAATGGCCATAGGTCTGGAGACTTGTCCCACGCCCAAAGAGCGAGCAGGGAAAACTATGCCTTGTTCTAAAGCTCTTTGGGAACCGCTTGCGTAGCCCCACACACCTGGGGGCTGCAGGCTTTCCTGCTGCCTTCAGCCTCAAAACCACCCTTTCCCACTTGGTGCCGCGCCAGGCCCAAAAATGGCCATATGGCTGGAGACTGGTCCCACGCCCAAAGAGCCAGCAGGGAAAACTATGCCTTGTTCTAAAGCTCTTTGGAAACCGCTTGCGTGGCCCCACAGACCTGGCGGCTGCAGGCTTTCCTGCTGCCTTCAGCCTCAAAACCACCCTTTCCCTCTTGGCGTCGCGCCAGGCACAAAAATGGCTATATTTCTGGAGACTGGTCCCACGCCCAAAGAGCCAGCAGGGAAAACTATGCCTTGTTCTAAAGCTCTTTGGGAACTGCTTGCGTAGCCCCACACGCCTGGGGGCGGCAGGCTTTCCTGCTGCCTTCAGCCTCAAAACCACCCTTTCCCACTTGGCGTCGCGCCAGGCACAAAAATGGTTATATTTCTGGAGACTGGTCCCTTGCCAAAGAGCCACCAGGGAAAACTATGCCTTGTTCTAAAGCTCTTTGGGAACCGCTTGCGTAGCCCCACACACCTGGGGGCTGCAGGCTTTCCTGCTGCCTTCAGCCTCAAAACCACCCTTTCCCACATGGCGCCGCGCCAGGCCCAGAAACGGCCATATGTCTGGAGACTGGTCCCACGCCCAAAGAGCCAGCAGGGAAAACTATGCCTTGTTCTAAAGCTCTTTGGGTACCGCTTGCGTAGCCCCACACACCTGGGGGCTGCAGGCTTTCCTGCTGCCTTCAGCCTCCAAACCACCCTTTCCCACATGGCGTCACGCCAGGCCCAAAAATGTCCATATGTCTGGAGATTGGTTCCACGCCCAAAGAGCCAGCAGGGAAAACTATGCCTTGTTCTAAAGCTCTTTGGGAACCGCTTGCGTAGCCCCACAGACCTGGGGGCTGCAGGCTTTCCTGCTGCCTTCAGGTTAAAAACCACCCTTTCCCACATGGCGTCACGCCAGGCACAAAAATGGCCATATGTCTGGAGATTGGTTCCACGCCCAAAGAGCCAGCAGGGAAAACTATGCCTTGTTCTAAAGCTCTTTGGGAACCGCTTGCGTAGCCCCACACACCTGGGGGCTGCAGGCTTTCCTGCTGCCTTCAGCCTCAAAACCACCCTTTCCCACTTGGCGCCGCGCCATGCACAAAAATGGCCATATGTCTGGAGATTGGTCCCACGCCCAAAGAGCCAGCAGGGAAAACTATGCCTTGTTCTAAAGCTCTTAGGGAACGGCTTGCGTAGCCCCACAGACCTGGGGGCTGCAGGCTTTCCTGCTGCCTTCAGCCTCAAAACCACCCTTTCCCACATGGCGTCACGACAGGCACAAAAATGGCCATATGTCTGGAGACTGGTCCCTTTCCCAAAGAGCCAGCAGGGAAAACTATGCCTTGTTCTAAAGCTCTTTGGGAACCGCTTGCGTAGCCCCACACACCTGGGGGCTGCAGGCTTTCCTGCTGCCTTCAGCCTCAAAACCACCCTTTCCCACTTGGTGCCGCGCCAGGCCCAAAAATGGCCATAGGTCTGGAGACTTGTCCCACGCCCAAAGAGCGAGCAGGGAAAACTATGCCTTGTTCTAAAGCTCTTTGGGAACCGCTTGCGTAGCCCCACACACCTGGGGGCTGCAGGCTTTCCTGCTGCCTTCAGCCTCAAAACCACCCTTTCCCACTTGGTGCCGCGCCAGGCCCAAAAATGGCCATATGGCTGGAGATTGGTCCCACGCCCAAAGAGCCAGCAGGGAAAACTATGCCTTGTTCTAAAGCTCTTTGGAAACCGCTTGCGTGGCCCCACAGACCTGGCGGCTGCAGGCTTTCCTGCTGCCTTCAGCCTCAAAACCACCCTTTCCCTCTTGGCGTCGCGCCAGGCACAAAAATGGCTATATTTCTGGAGACTGGTCCCACGCCCAAAGAGCCAGCAGGGAAAACTATGCCTTGTTCTAAAGCTCTTTGGGAACTGCTTGCGTAGCCCCACACGCCTGGGGGCGGCAGGCTTTCCTGCTGCCTTCAGCCTCAAAACCACCCTTTCCCACTTGGCGTCGCGCCAGGCACAAAAATGGTTATATTTCTGGAGACTGGTCCCTTGCCAAAGAGCCACCAGGGAAAACTATGCCTTGTTCTAAAGCTCTTTGGGAACCGCTTGCGTAGCCCCACACACCTGGGGGCTGCAGGCTTTCCTGCTGCCTTCAGCCTCAAAACCACCCTTTCCCACATGGCGCCGCGCCAGGCCCAGAAACGGCCATATGTCTGGAGACTGGTCCCACGCCCAAAGAGCCAGCAGGGAAAACTATGCCTTGTTCTAAAGCTCTTTGGGTACCGCTTGCGTAGCCCCACACACCTGGGGGCTGCAGGCTTTCCTGCTGCCTTCAGCCTCCAAACCACCCTTTCCCACATGGCGTCACGCCAGGCCCAAAAATGTCCATATGTCTGGAGATTGGTTCCACGCCCAAAGAGCCAGCAGGGAAAACTATGCCTTGTTCTAAAGCTCTTTGGGAACCGCTTGCGTGGCCCCATACACCTGGGGGCTGCAGGCTTTCCTGCTGCCTTCAGCCTCAAAACCACCCTTTCCCACTTGTCCTCGCGCCAGGCACAAAAATGGCCATATGTCTGGAGACTGGTCCCACGCCCAAAGAGCCAGCAGGGAAAACTATGCCTTGTTCTAAAGCTCTTTGGGAACCGCTTGCGTAGCCCCACACACCAGGGGGCTGCAGGCTTTCCTGCTGCCTTCAGCCTCAAAACCACCCTTTCCCACTTGGCCCCGTGCCAGGCACGAAAATGGCCATATGTCTGGAGACTGGTCCCTTTCCCAAAGAGCCAGCAGGGAAAACTATGCCTTGTTCTAAAGCTCTTTGGGAACCACTTGCGTAGCCCCACACACCTGGGGGCTGCAGGCTTTCCTGCTGCCTTCAGCCTCAAAACCACCCTTTCCCACTTGGCGCCGCGCCAGGCACAAAAATGGCCATATGTCTGGAGATTGGTCCCACGCCCAAAGAGCCAGCAGGGAAAACTATGCCTTGTTCTAAAGCTCTTTGGGAACCGCTTGCGTAGCCCCACACACCTGGGGGCTGCAGGCTTTCCTGCTGCCTTCAGCCTCAAAACCACCCTTTCCCACTTGGTGCCGTGCCAGGCCCAAAAATGGCCATATGTCTGGAGACTGGTCCCACGCTCAAAGAGCCAGCAGGGAAAACTATGCCTTGTTCTAAAGCTCTTTGGGAACCGCTTGCGTAGCCCCACACACCTGGGGGCTGCAGGCTTTCCTGCTCTCTTAAGCCTCAGAGGCACCCTTTCCCACATGGCGTCACGCTAGGCACAAAAATGGCCATATGTCTGGAGATTGGTTCCACGCCCAAAGAGCCAGCAGGGAAAACGATGCCTTGTTCTAAAGCTCTTTGGGAACCGCTTGCGTAGCCCCACACACCTGGGGGCTGCAGGCTTTCCTGCTGCCTTCAGCCTCAAAACCACCCTTTCCCACTTGGCCCCGCGCCAGGCACAAAAATGGCCATATGGCTGGAGATTGGTCCCACGCCCAAAGAGCCAGCAGGGAAAACTATGCCTTGTTCTAAAGCTCTTTGGAAACCGCTTGCGTAGCCCCACACACCTGGGGGCTGCAGGCTTTCCTGCTGCCTTCAGCCTCAAAACCACCCTTTCCCACTTGGCGCTGCGCCAGGCCCAAAAATGGCCTTATGTCTGGAGACTGGTCTCACGCCCAAAGAGCCAGCAGGGAAAACTATGCCTTGTTCTAAAGGTCTTTGGGAACCGCTTGCGTAGCCCCACACACCTGGGGGCTGCAGGCTTTCCTGCTGCCTTCAGCCTCAAAACCACCCTTTCCCACTTGGCGCCGCGCCAGGCCCAGAAAAGGCCATATGTCTGGAGATTGGTCCCACGCCCAAAGAGCCAGCAGGGAAAACTATGCCTTGTTCTAAAGCTCTTTGGGAACCGCTTGCGTAGCCCCACAAACCTGGGGGCTGCAGGCTTTCCTGCTGCCTTCAGCCTCAAAACCACCCTTTCCCACTTGGCCCCGTGCCAGGCACGAAAATGGCCATATGTCTGGAGGTTGGTCCCACGCCCAAAGAGCCAGCAGGGAAAACTATGCCTTGTTCTAAAGCTCTTTGGGAACCGCTTGCGTCGCCCCACACACCTGGGGGCTGCAGGCTTTCCTGCTGCCTTCAGCCTCAAAACCACCCTTTCCCACTTGGCGTCGCGCCAGGCACAAAAATGGTCATATGTCTGGAGATTGGTCCCACGCCCAAAGAGCCAGCAGGGAAAACTATGCCTTGTTCTAAAGCTCTTTGGGAACCGCTTGCGTAGCCCCACACACCTGGGGGCTGCAGGCTTTCCTGCTGCCTTCAGCCTCAAAACCACCCTTTCCCAGTTGGCGTCGCGCCAGGCACAAAAATGGCCATATATCTGGAGGGTGGTCCCACGCCCAAAGAGACAGCAGGGAAAACTATGCCTTGTTCTAAAGCTCTTTGGGAACCGCTTGTGTAGCCCCACATACCTGGGGGCTGCAGGCTTTCCTGCTCTCTTCAGCCTCAAAGGCACCCTGTCCCACTTGGCGCTGCGCCAGGCCCAGAAGAGCCATATGTCTGGAGACTGGTCCCACGCCCAAAGAGCCAGCAGGGAAAACTATGCCTTGTTCTAAAGCTCTTTGGGAACCGCTTGCGTAGCCCCACACACCTGGGGGCTGCAGGCTTTCCTGCTGCCTTCAACCTCAAAACCACCCTTTCCCACTTGGCACCGCGCCAGGCCCAAAAATGGCCATATGTGTGGAGACTGGTCCCACGCACAAAGAGCCAGCAGGGAATTTTATGCCTTGTTGTAAAGCTCTTTGGGAACCGCTTGCGTAGCCCCACACACCTGGGGGCTGCAGGCTTTCCTGCTGCCTTCAGCCTCAAAACCACCCTTTCCCACTTGGCCCCGCGCCAGGCACAAAAATGGCCATATGTCTGGAGACTGGTCCCACGCCCAAAGAGCCAGCAGGGAAAACTATGCCTTGTTCTAAAGCTCTTTGGGAACCGCTTGCGTAGCCCCACAGACCTGCGGGCTGCAGGCTTTCCTGCTGCCTTCAGCCTCAAAATCACCCTTTCCCACTTGGCGCCGCGCCAGGCCCAGAAATGGCCATATGTCTAGAGATTGGTCCCACGCCCAAAGAGCCAGCAGGGAAAACTATGCCTTGTTCTAAAGCTCTTTGGGAACCGCTTGCGTAGCCCCACACCCCTGGGGGCTGCAGGCTTTCCTGCTGCCTTCAGCCTCAAAACCACCCTTTCCCACTTGGCCCCGCGCCAGGCCCAAAAATGGCCATATGGTTGGAGACTGGTCCCACGCCCAAAGAGCCAGCAGGGAAAACTATGCCTTGTTCTAAAGCTCTTTGGGAACCGCTTGCGTAGCCCCACACACCTGGGGGCTGCAAGCTTTCCTGCTGCCTTCAGCCTCAAAACCACCCTTTCCCACATGGTGTCACGCCTGGCCCAAAAATGGCCATATGTCTGGAGACTGGTCCCACGCCCAAGAGCAAGCAGGGAAAACTATGCCTTGTTCTAAAGCTCTTTGGGAACCGCTTGCGTAGCCCCACACACCTGGGGGCTGCAGGCTTTCCTGCTGCCTTCAGCCTCAAAACCACCCTTTCCCACTTGGCGTCGCGCCAGGCACAAAAATGGCCATATGGCTGGAGACTGGTCCCACGCCGAAAGAGCCAGCAGGGAAAACTATGCCTTGTTCTAAAGCTCTTTGGGAACCGCTTGCGTGGCCCCACAGACCTGGGGGGTGCAGGCTTTCCTGCTGCCTTCAGCCTCAAAACCACCCTTTCCCAATTGGCGTCACGCCAGGCACAAAAATAGCCATATGGCTGGAGACTGGTCCCTTTCCCAAAGAGCCAGCAGGGAAAACTATGCCTTGTTCTAAAGCTCTTTGGGAACCGCTTCCGTGGCCCCACAGACCTGGGAGCTGCAGGCTTTCCTGCTGCCTTCAGCCTCAAAACCACCCTTTCCCACACGGCGTCACTCCAGGCACAAAAATTGCCATATGTCTGGAGATTGGTGCCACGCCCAAAGAGCCAGCAGGGAAAATTATGCCTGGTTCTAAAGCTCTTTGGGAACCTCTTGCGTAGCCCCACACAACTGGGGGCTGCAGGCTTTCCTGCTGCCTTCAGCCTCAAAACCACCCTTTCCCACTTGTCCCCGCGCCAGGCACAAAAATGGCCATATGTCTGGAGACTGGTCCCACGCCCAAAGAGCCAGCAGGGAAAACTATGCCTTGTTCTAAAGCTCTTTGGGAACCGCTTGCGTAGCCCCACACACCTGGGGGCTGCAGGCTTTACTGCTGCCTTCAGCCTCAAAACCACCCTTTCCCACTTGGCCCCGTGCCAGGCACGAAAATGGCCATATGTCTGGAGGTTGGTCCCACGCCCAAAGAGCCAGCAGGGAAAACTATGCCTTGTTCTAAAGCTCTTTGGGAACCGCTTGCGTGGCCCAACACACCTGCGGGCTGCAGACTTTCCTGCTGCCTTCAGCCTCAAAACCACCCTTTCCCACTTGGCGTCGCGCCAGGCACAAAAATGGCCATATATCTGGAGGGTGGTCCCACGCCCAAAGAGCCAGCAGGGAAAACTATGCCTTGTTCTAAAGCTCTTTGGGAACCGCTTGCGTAGCCCCACACACCTGGGGGCTGCAGGCTTTCCTGCTCTCTTCAGCCTCAAAGGCACCCTGTCCCACTTGGCGCTGCGCCAGGCCCAGAAAAGGCCATATGTCTGGAGATTGGTCCCACGCCCAAAGAGCCAGCAGGGAAAACTATGCCTTGTTCTAAAGCTCTTTGGGAACCGCTTGCGTAGCCCCACACACCTGGGGGCTGCAGGCTTTCCTGCTGCCTTCAGCCTCAAAACCACCCTTTCCCACTTGGCGCCGCGCCAGGCACAAAAATGGCCATATGTCTGGAGACTGGTCCCACGCCCAAGAGCCAGCAGGGAAAACTATGCCTTGTTGTAAAGCTCTTTGGGAACCGCTTGCGTAGCCCCACACACCTGGGGGCTTCAGGCTTTCCTGCTGCCTTCAGCCTCAAAACCACCCTTTCCCACTTGGCCCCGTGCCAGGCACAAAAATGGCCAAATGTCTGGAGACTGGTCCCACGCCCAAAGAGCCAGCAGGGAAAACTATGCCTTGTTCTAAAGCTCTTTGGGAACCGCTTGCGTAGCCCCACACACCTGGGGGATGCAGGCTTTCCTGCTGCCTTCAGCCTCAAAATCACCCTTTCCCACTTGGCCCCGCGCCAGGCCCAAAAATGGCCATATGTCTGGAGATTGGTCCCACGCCGAAAGAGCCAGCAGGGAAAACTATGCCTTGTTCTAAAGCTCTTTGGGAACCGCTTGCGTCGCCCCACACACCTGGGGGCTGCAGGCTTTCCTGCTGCCTTCAGCCTCAAAACCACCCTTTCCCACTTGGCGCCGCGCCAGGCACAAAAATGGCCATATGTCAGGAGATTGGTCCCTTTCTCAAAGAGCCAGCAGGGAAGACTATGCCTTGTTCTAAAGCTCTTTGGGAACCGCTTGCATAGCCCCACACACCTGAGGGCTGCAGGCTTTCCTGCTGCCTTCAGCCTCAAAACCTCCATTTCCCACGTGGCCCCGCGCCAGGCACAAAAACAGCCATATGTCTGGAAGTTGGTCCCACGCCGAAAGAGCCAGCAGGGAAAACTATGCCTTGTTCTAAAGCTCTTTGGGAACCGCTTGCGTGGCCCCACAGACCTGCGGGCTGCAGACTTTCCTGCTGCCTTCAGCCTCAAAACCACCCTTTCCCAATTGGCGTCACGCCAGGCACAAAAACGGCCATATGTCTGGAGATTGGTCCCACGCCCAAAGAGCCAGCAGGGAAAAATATGCCTTGTTCTAAAGCTCTTTGGGAACCGCTTGCGTCGCCCCACACACCTGGGGGCTGCAGGCTTTCCTGCTCTCTTCAGCCTCAAAGGCACCCTGTCCCACTTGGCGCTGCGCCACGCCCAGAAAAGGCCATATGTCTGGAGATTGGTCCCACGCCCAAAGAGCCAGCAGGGAAAACTATGCCTTGTTCTAAAGCTCTTTGGGAACCGCTTGCGTAGCCCCACACACCTGGGGGCTGCAGGCTTTCCTGCTGCCTTCAGCCTCAAAACCACCCTTTCCCACTTGGCGCCGCGCCAGGCCCAAAAATGGCCATATGTGTGGAGACTGGTCCCACGCCCAAGAGCCAGCAGGGAAAACTATGCCTTGTTCTAAAGCTCTTTGGGAACCGCTTGCGTAGCCCCACACACCTGGGGGCTTCAGGCTTTCCTGCTGCCTTCAGCCTCAAAACCACCCTTTCCTACTTGGCGCCAAGCCAGGCACAAAAATGGCCATATGGCTGGAGACTGGTCCCACACCCAAAGAGCCAGCAGGGAAAACTATGCCTTGTTCTAAAGCTCTTTGGGAACCGCTTGCGTAGCCCCACACACCTGGGGGCTGCAGGCTTTCCTGCTGCCTTCAGCCTCAAAACCACCCTTTCCCACATGGCGTCACGCCAGGCCCAAAAATGGCCATATGTCTGGAGACTGGTCCCACGCCCAAGAGCAAGCAGGGAAAACTATGCGTTGTTCTAAAGCTCTTTGGGAACCGCTTGCGTAGCCCCACAGACCTGGGGGCTGCAGGCTTTCCTGCTGCCTTCAGCCTCAAAACCTCCCTTTCCCACTTGGCTTCGCGCCAGGCACAAAAATGGCCATATGTCAGGAGACTGGTCCCTTTCTCAAAGAGCCAACAGGGAAGACTATGCCTTGTTCTAAAGCTCTTTGGGAACCGCTTGCATAGCCCCACACACCTGGGGGCTGCAGGCTTTCCTGCTGCCTTCAGCCTCAAAACCTCCATTTCCCACGTGGCCCCGCGCCAGGCACAAAAACGGCCATATGTCTGGAGGTTGGTCCCACGCCGAAAGAGCCAGCAGGGAAAACTATGCCTTGTTCTAAAGCTCTTTGGGAACCGCTTGCGTGGCCCCACAGACCTGGGGGGTGCAGGCTTTCCTGCTGCCTTCAGCCTCAAAACGACCCTTTCCCACATGGCGTCACGCCAGGCACAAAAATGGCCATATGTCTGGAGATTGGTCCCACGCCCAAAGAGCCAGCAGGGAAAACTATGCCTTGTTCTAAAGCTCTTTGGGAACCGCTTGCGTAGCCCCACAGACCTGGGGGCTGCAGGCTTTCCTGCTGCCTTCAGCCTCAAAACCACCCTTTCCCACTTGGCGCCGCGCCAGGCCCAAAAATGGCCATATGTGTGGAGACTGGTCCCACGCCCAAGAGCCAGCAGGGAAAACTATGCCTTGTTCTAAAGCTCTTTGGGAACCGCTTGCGTAGCCCCACACACCTGGGGGCTTCAGGCTTTCCTGCTGCCTTCAGCCTCAAAACCACCCTTTCCTACTTGGCGCCGCGCCAGGCACAAAAATGGCCATATGGCTGGAGACTGGTCCCACGCCCAAAGAGCCAGCAGAGAAAATTATGCCTTGTTCTAAAGCTCTTTGGGAACCGCTTGCGTAGCCCCACACACCTGGGGGCTGCAGGCTTTCCTGCTGCCTTCAGCCTCAAAACCACCCTTTCCCACATGACGTCACGCCAGGCACAAAAATGGCCATATGTCTGGAGACTGGTCCCACGCCCAAGAGCAAGCAGGGAAAACTATGCCTTGTTCTAAAGCTCTTTGGGAACCGCTTGCGTAGCCCCACACACCTGGGGGCTGCAGGCTTTCCTGCTGCCTTCAGCCTCAAAACCTCCCTTTCCCACTTGGCTTCGCGCCAGGCACAAAAATGGCCATATGTCAGGAGACTGGTCCCTTTCTCAAAGAGCCAACAGGGAAGACTATGCCTTGTTCTAAAGCTCTTTGGGAACCGCTTGCATAGCCCCACACACCTGGGGGCTGCAGGCTTTCCTGCTGCCTTCAGCCTCAAAACCTCCATTTCCCACGTGGCCCCGCGCCAGGCACAAAAACGGCCATATGTCTGGAGGTTGGTCCCACGCCGAAAGAGCCAGCAGGGAAAACTATGCCTTGTTCTAAAGCTCTTTGGGAACCGCTTGCGTGGCCCCACAGACCTGGGGGGTGCAGGCTTTCCTGCTGCCTTCAGCCTCAAAACGACCCTTTCCCACATGGCGTCACGCCAGGCACAAAAATGGCCATATGTCTGGAGATTGGTCCCACGCCCAAAGAGCCAGCAGGGAAAACTATGCCTTGTTCTAAAGCTCTTTGGGAACCGCTTGCGTAGCCCCACACACCTGGGGGCTGCAGGCTTTCCTGCTGCCTTCAGCCTCAAAACCACCCTTTCCCACTTGGCCCCGTGCCAGGCACGAAAATGGCCATATGTCTGGAGGTTGGTCCCACGCCCAAAGAGCCAGCAGGGAAAACTATGCCTTGTTCTAAAGCTCTTTGGGAACCGCTTGCGTGGCCCAACACACCTGCGGGCTGCAGACTTTCCTGCTGCCTTCAGCCTCAAAACCACCCTTTCCCACTTGGCGTCGCGCCAGGCACAAAAATGGCCATATATCTGGAGGGTGGTCCCACGCCCAAAGAGCCAGCAGGGAAAACTATGCCTTGTTCTAAAGCTCTTTGGGAACCGCTTGCGTAGCCCCACACACCTGGGGGCTGCAGGCTTTCCTGCTCTCTTCAGCCTCAAAGGCACCCTGTCCCACTTGGCGCTGCGCCAGGCCCAGAAAAGGCCATATGTCTGGAGATTGGTCCCACGCCCAAAGAGCCAGCAGGGAAAACTATGCCTTGTTCTAAAGCTCTTTGGGAACCACTTGCGTAGCCCCACACACCTGGGGGCTGCAGGCTTTCCTGCTGCCTTCAGCCTCAAAACCACCCTTTCCCACTTGGCGCCGCGCCAGGCACAAAAATGGCCATATGTCTGGAGACTGGTCCCACGCCCAAGAGCCAGCAGGGAAAACTATGCCTTGTTGTAAAGCTCTTTGGGAACCGCTTGCGTAGCCCCACACACCTGGGGGCTTCAGGCTTTCCTGCTGCCTTCAGCCTCAAAACCACCCTTTCCCACTTGGCCCCGTGCCAGGCACAAAAATGGCCAAATGTCTGGAGACTGGTCCCACGCCCAAAGAGCCAGCAGGGAAAACTATGCCTTGTTCTAAAGCTCTTTGGGAACCGCTTGCGTAGCCCCACACACCTGGGGGATGCAGGCTTTCCTGCTGCCTTCAGCCTCAAAATCACCCTTTCCCACTTGGCCCCGCGCCAGGCCCAAAAATGGCCATATGTCTGGAGATTGGTCCCACGCCGAAAGAGCCAGCAGGGAAAACTATGCCTTGTTCTAAAGCTCTTTGGGAACCGCTTGCGTCGCCCCACACACCTGGGGGCTGCAGGCTTTCCTGCTGCCTTCAGCCTCAAAACCACCCTTTCCCACTTGGCGCCGCGCCAGGCACAAAAATGGCCATATGTCAGGAGATTGGTCCCTTTCTCAAAGAGCCAGCAGGGAAGACTATGCCTTGTTCTAAAGCTCTTTGGGAACCGCTTGCATAGCCCCACACACCTGAGGGCTGCAGGCTTTCCTGCTGCCTTCAGCCTCAAAACCTCCATTTCCCACGTGGCCCCGCGCCAGGCACAAAAACAGCCATATGTCTGGAAGTTGGTCCCACGCCGAAAGAGCCAGCAGGGAAAACTATGCCTTGTTCTAAAGCTCTTTGGGAACCGCTTGCGTGGCCCCACAGACCTGCGGGCTGCAGACTTTCCTGCTGCCTTCAGCCTCAAAACCACCCTTTCCCAATTGGCGTCACGCCAGGCACAAAAACGGCCATATGTCTGGAGATTGGTCCCACGCCCAAAGAGCCAGCAGGGAAAAATATGCCTTGTTCTAAAGCTCTTTGGGAACCGCTTGCGTCGCCCCACACACCTGGGGGCTGCAGGCTTTCCTGCTCTCTTCAGCCTCAAAGGCACCCTGTCCCACTTGGCGCTGCGCCACGCCCAGAAAAGGCCATATGTCAGGAGATTGGTCCCACGCCCAAAGAGCCAGCAGGGAAAACTATGCCTTGTTCTAAAGCTCTTTGGGAACCGCTTGCGTAGCCCCACACACCTGGGGGCTTCAGGCTTTCCTGCTGCCTTCAGCCTCAAAACCACCCTTTCCTACTTGGCGCCGCGCCAGGCCCAAAAATGGCCATATGTGTGGAGACTGGTCCCACGCCCAAGAGCCAGCAGGGAAAACTATGCCTTGTTCTAAAGCTCTTTGGGAACCGCTTGCGTAGCCCCACACACCTGGGGGCTTCAGGCTTTCCTGCTGCCTTCAGCCTCAAAACCACCCTTTCCTACTTGGCGCCAAGCCAGGCACAAAAATGGCCATATGGCTGGAGACTGGTCCCACACCCAAAGAGCCAGCAGGGAAAACTATGCCTTGTTCTAAAGCTCTTTGGGAACCGCTTGCGTAGCCCCACACACCTGGGGGCTGCAGGCTTTCCTGCTGCCTTCAGCCTCAAAACCACCCTTTCCCACATGGCGTCACGCCAGGCCCAAAAATGGCCATATGTCTGGAGACTGGTCCCACGCCCAAGAGCAAGCAGGGAAAACTATGCCTTGTTCTAAAGCTCTTTGGGAACCGCTTGCGTAGCCCCACAGACCTGGGGGCTGCAGGCTTTCCTGCTGCCTTCAGCCTCAAAACCTCCCTTTCCCACTTGGCTTCGCGCCAGGCACAAAAATGGCCATATGTCAGGAGACTGGTCCCTTTCTCAAAGAGCCAACAGGGAAGACTATGCCTTGTTCTAAAGCTCTTTGGGAACCGCTTGCATAGCCCCACACACCTGGGGGCTGCAGGCTTTCCTGCTGCCTTCAGCCTCAAAACCTCCATTTCCCACGTGGCCCCGCGCCAGGCACAAAAACGGCCATATGTCTGGAGGTTGGTCCCACGCCGAAAGAGCCAGCAGGGAAAACTATGCCTTGTTCTAAAGCTCTTTGGGAACCGCTTGCGTGGCCCCACAGACCTGGGGGGTGCAGGCTTTCCTGCTGCCTTCAGCCTCAAAACGACCCTTTCCCACATGGCGTCACGCCAGGCACAAAAATGGCCATATGTCTGGAGATTGGTCCCACGCCCAAAGAGCCAGCAGGGAAAACTATGCCTTGTTCTAAAGCTCTTTGGGAACCGCTTGCGTAGCCCCACACACCTGGGGGCTTCAGGCTTTCCTGCTGCCTTCAGCCTCAAAACCACCCTTTCCTACTTGGCGCCGCGCCAGGCCCAAAAATGGCCATATGTGTGGAGACTGGTCCCACGCCCAAGAGCCAGCAGGGAAAACTATGCCTTGTTCTAAAGCTCTTTGGGAACCGCTTGCGTAGCCCCACACACCTGGGGGCTTCAGGCTTTCCTGCTGCCTTCAGCCTCAAAACCACCCTTTCCTACTTGGCGCCAAGCCAGGCACAAAAATGGCCATATGGCTGGAGACTGGTCCCACACCCAAAGAGCCAGCAGGGAAAACTATGCCTTGTTCTAAAGCTCTTTGGGAACCGCTTGCGTAGCCCCACACACCTGGGGGCTGCAGGCTTTCCTGCTGCCTTCAGCCTCAAAACCACCCTTTCCCACATGGCGTCACGCCAGGCACAAAAATGGCCATATGTCTGGAGACTGGTCCCACGCCCAAGAGCAAGCAGGGAAAACTATGCCTTGTTCTAAAGCTCTTTGGGAACCGCTTGCGTAGCCCCACAGACCTGGGGGCTGCAGGCTTTCCTGCTGCCTTCAGCCTCAAAACCTCCCTTTCCCACTTGGCTTCGCGCCAGGCACAAAAATGGCCATATGTCAGGAGACTGGTCCCTTTCTCAAAGAGCCAACAGGGAAGACTATGCCTTGTTCTAAAGCTCTTTGGGAACCGCTTGCATAGCCCCACACACCTGGGGGCTGCAGGCTTTCCTGCTGCCTTCAGCCTCAAAACCTCCATTTCCCACGTGGCCCCGCGCCAGGCACAAAAACGGCCATATGTCTGGAGGTTGGTCCCACGCCGAAAGAGCCAGCAGGGAAAACTATGCCTTGTTCTAAAGCTCTTTGGGAACCGCTTGCGTGGCCCCACAGACCTGGGGGGTGCAGGCTTTCCTGCTGCCTTCAGCCTCAAAACGACCCTTTCCCACATGGCGTCACGCCAGGCACAAAAATGGCCATATGTCTGGAGATTGGTCCCACGCCCAAAGAGCCAGCAGGGAAAACTATGCCTTGTTCTAAAGCTCTTTGGGAACCGCTTGCGTAGCCCCACAGACCTGGGGGCTGCAGGCTTTCCTGCTGCCTTCAGCCTCAAAACCACCCTTTCCCACTTGGCGCCGCGCCAGGCCCAAAAATGGCCATATGTGTGGAGACTGGTCCCACGCCCAAGAGCCAGCAGGGAAAACTATGCCTTGTTCTAAAGCTCTTTGGGAACCGCTTTCGTAGCCCCACACACCTGGGGGCTTCAGGCTTTCCTGCTGCCTTCAGCCTCAAAACCACCCTTTCCTACTTGGCGCCGCGCCAGGCACAAAAATGGCCATATGGCTGGAGACTGGTCCCACGCCCAAAGAGCCAGCAGAGAAAATTATGCCTTGTTCTAAAGCTCTTTGGGAACCGCTTGCGTAGCCCCACACACCTGGGGGCTGCAGGCTTTCCTGCTGCCTTCAGCCTCAAAACCACCCTTTCCCACATGACGTCACGCCAGGCACAAAAATGGCCATATGTCTGGAGACTGGTCCCACGCCCAAGAGCAAGCAGGGAAAACTATGCCTTGTTCTAAAGCTCTTTGGGAACCGCTTGCGTAGCCCCACACACCTGGGGGCTGCAGGCTTTCCTGCTGCCTTCAGCCTCAAAACCTCCCTTTCCCACTTGGCTTCGCGCCAGGCACAAAAATGGCCATATGTCAGGAGACTGGTCCCTTTCTCAAAGAGCCAACAGGGAAGACTATGCCTTGTTCTAAAGCTCTTTGGGAACCGCTTGCATAGCCCCACAGACCTGCGGGCTGCAGGCTTTCCTGCTGCCTTCAGCCTCAAAACCTCCATTTCCCACGTGGCCCCGCGCCAGGCACAAAAACGGCCATATGTCTGGAGGTTGGTCCCACGCCGAAAGAGCCAGCAGGGAAAACTATGCCTTGTTCTAAAGCTCTTTGGGAACCGCTTGCGTGGCCCCACAGACCTGGGGGGTGCAGGCTTTCCTGCTGCCTTCAGCCTCAAAACGACCCTTTCCCACATGGCGTCACGCCAGGCACAAAAATGGCCATATGTCTGGAGATTGGTCCCACGCCCAAAGAGCCAGCAGGGAAAACTATGCCTTGTTCTAAAGCTCTTTGGGAACCGCTTGCGTAGCCCCACACACCTGGGGGCTGCAGGCTTTCCTGATGCCTTCAGCCTCAAAACCACCCTTTCCCACTTGGCGCCGCGCCAGGCCCAGAAACGGCCATATGTCAGGAGATTGGTCCCACGCCCAAAGAGCCAGCAGGGAAAACTATGCCTTGTTCTAAAGCTCTTTGGGAACCGCTTGCGTAGCCCCACACACCTGGGGGCTGCAGACTTTCCTGCTGCCTTCAGCCTCAAAACCACCCTTTCCCACTTGGCGTCGCTCCAGGCCCAAAAATGGCCATATGTCTGGAGACTGGTCCCACGCCCAAAGAGCCAGCAGGGAAAATTATGCCTTGTTCTAAAGCTCTTTGGGAACTGCTTGCGTAGCCCCACAGACCTGGGGGCTGCAGGCTTTCCTGCTGCCTTCAGCCTCAAAACCTCCCTTTCCCACTTGGCTTCGCGCCAGGCACAAAAATGGCCATATGTCAGGAGACTGGTCCCTTTCTCAAAGAGCCAACAGGGAAGACTATGCCTTGTTCTAAAGCTCTTTGGGAACCGCTTGCATAGCCCCACACACCTGGGGGCTGCAGGCTTTCCTGCTGCCTTCAGCCTCAAAACCTCCATTTCCCACGTGGCCCCGCGCCAGGCACAAAAACGGCCATATGTCTGGAGGTTGGTCCCACGCCGAAAGAGCCAGCAGGGAAAACTATGCCTTGTTCTAAAGCTCTTTGGGAACCGCTTGCGTGGCCCCACAGACCTGGGGGGTGCAGGCTTTCCTGCTGCCTTCAGCCTCAAAACGACCCTTTCCCACATGGCGTCACGCCAGGCACAAAAATGGCCATATGTCTGGAGATTGGTCCCACGCCCAAAGAGCCAGCAGGGAAAACTATGCCTTGTTCTAAAGCTCTTTGGGAACCGCTTGCGTAGCCCCACACACCTGGGGGCTGCAGGCTTTCCTGATGCCTTCAGCCTCAAAACCACCCTTTCCCACTTGGCGCCGCGCCAGGCCCAGAAACGGCCATATGTCAGGAGATTGGTCCCACGCCCAAAGAGCCAGCAGGGAAAACTATGCCTTGTTCTAAAGCTCTTTGGGAACCGCTTGCGTAGCCCCACACACCTGGGGGCTGCAGGCTTTCCTGCTGCCTTCAGCCTCAAAACCACCCTTTCCCACTTGGCGTCGCTCCAGGACCAAAAATGGCCATATGTCTGGAGACTGGTCCCACGCCCAAAGAGCCAGCAGGGAAAATTATGCCTTGTTCTAAAGCTCTTTGGGAACTGCTTGCGTAGCCCCACAGACCTGGGGGCTGCAGGCTTTCCTGCTGCCTTCAGCCTCAAAACCACCCTTTCCCACTTGGCGTCGCTCCAGGCCCAAAAATGGCCATATGTCTGGAGACTGGTCCCACGCCCAAAGAGCCAGCAGGGAAAATTATGCCTTGTTCTAAAGCTCTTTGGGAACTGCTTGCGTAGCCCCACACACCTGGGGGCTGCAGGCTTTCCTGCTGCCTTCAGCCTCAAAACCACCCTTTCCCACATGGCGTCACGCCAGGCACAAAAATGGCCATATGTCTGGAGACTGGTCCCTTTCCCAAAGAGCCAGCAGGGAAAACTATGCCTTGTTCTAAAGCTCTTTGGGAACCGCTTGCGTGGCCCCACAGACCTGCGGGCTGCAGACTTTCCTGCTGCCTTCAGCCTGAAAACCGCCCTTTCCCAATTGGCGTCACGCCAGGCACAAAAATGGCCATATGTCTGGAGATTGGTCCCACGCCCAAAGAGCCAGCAGGGAAAACTATGCCTTGTTCTAAAGCTCTTTGGGAACCGCTTGCGTAGCCCCACACACCTGGGGGCTGCAGGTTTCCTGCTGCCTTCAGCCTCAAAATCACCCTTTCCCACTTGGCGCCGCGCCAGGCCCAGAAACGGCCATATGTCTGGAGATTGGTCCCACGCCCAAAGAGCCAGCAGGGAAAACTATGCCTTGTTCTAAAGCTCTTTGGGAACCGCTTGCGTAGCCCCACAGACCTGGGGGGTGCAGACTTTCCTGCTGCCTTCAGCCTCAAAACCACCCTTTCCCACTTGGCGCCGCGCCAGGCACAAAAATGGCCATATGTCAGAAGACTGGTCCCTTTCCCAAAGAGCCAGCAGGGAAAACTATGCCTTGTTCTAAAGCTCTTTGGGAACCGCTTGCATAGCCCCACACACCTGGGGGCCTCAGGTTTCCTGATGCCTTCAGCCTCAAAATAACCCTTTCCCACTTGGCGCCGCGCCAGGACCAGAAACGGCCATATGTCTGGAGATTGGTCCCACGTCCAAAGAGCCAGCAGGGAAAACTATGCCTTGTTCTAAAGCTCTTTGGGAACCGCTTGCGTAGCCCCACACACCTGGGGGCTGCAGGCTTTCCTGCTGCCTTCAGCCTCAAACCACCCTTTCCCACTTGGCGCCGCGCCATGCCCAAAAATGGCCATATGTCTGGAGATTGGTCCCACGCCGAAAGAGCCAGCAGGGAAAACTATGCCTTGTTCTAAAGCTCTTTGGGAACCGCTTGCGTAGCCCCACAGACCTGCGGGCTGCAGGCTTTCCTGCTGCCTTCAGCGTCAAAACCACCTTTTCCCACTTGGCGCCGCGCCAGGCCCAGAAACGGCCATATGTCTGGAGGTTGGTCCCACGCCCAAAGAGCCAGCAGGGAAAACTATGCCTTGTTCTAAAGCTCTTTGGGAACCGCTTGCGTAGCCCCACACACCCGGGGGCTGCAGGCTTTCCTGCTGCCTTCAGCCTCAAAACCACCCTTTCCCACTTGGCGCCGCGCCAGGCCCAAAAATGGCCATATATCTGGAGATTGATTCCACGCCCAAAGAGCCAGCAGGGAAAACTATGCCTTGTTCTAAAGCTCTTTGGGAACCGCTTGCGTGGCCCCACACACCTGGGGGCTGCAGGCTTTCCTGCTGCCTTCAGCCTCAAAACCACCCTTTCCCACTTGGCCCCGCGCCAGGCCCAAAAATGGCCATATGTCTGGAGATTGGTCCCACGCCCAAAGAGCCAGCAGGGAAAACTATGCCTTGTTCTAAAGCTCTTTGGGAACCGCTTGCGTGGCCCCACAGACCTGGCGGTTGCATGCTTTCCTGCTGCCTTCAGCCTCAAAACCACCCTTTCCCACTTGGCGTCGCGCCAGGCACAAAAATGGCTATATTTCTGGAGACTGGTCCCACGCCGAAAGAGCCAGCAGGGAAAACTATGCCTTGTTCTAAAGCTCTTTGGGAATCGCTTGCGTGGCCCCACAGACCTGCGGGCTGCAGACTTTCCTGCTGCCTTCAGCCTCAAAACTACCCTTTCCCACATGGCGTCACGCCAGGCCCAAAAATGGTCATATGGCTGGAGATTGGTCCCACGCCAAAGAGCCAGCAGGGAAAACTATGCCTTGTTCTAAAGCTCTTTGGGAACCGCTTGCGTAGCCCCACACACCTGGGGGCTGCAGGCTTTCCTCCTGCCTTCAGCCTGAAAACCACCCTTTCCGACATGGCGTCACGCCAGGCACAAAAATGGCCATATGTCTGGAGACTGGTCCCACGCCCAAAGAGCCAGCAGGGAAAACTATGCCTTGTTCTAAAGCTCTTTGGGAACCGCTTGCGTAGCCCCACACACCTGGGGACTGCAGACTTTCCTGCTGCCTTCAGCCTCAAAACCACCCTTTCCCACTTGGCGTCACGCCAGGCACAAAAATGGCCATATATCTGGAGATTGGTCCCACGCCGAAAGAGCCAGCAGGGAAAACTATGCCTTGTACTAAAGCTCTTTGGGAACCGCTTGCGTAGCCCCACACACCTGGGGGCTGCAGGCTTTCCTGCTGCCTTCAGCCTCAAAACCACCCTTTCCCATTTGGCGCCGCGCCAGGCACAAAAATGGCCATATATCTGGAGATTGATTCCACGCCCAAAGAGCCAGCAGGGAAAACTATGCCTTGTTCTAAAGCTCTTTGGGAACCGCTTGCGTGGCCCCACACACCTGGGGGCTGCAGGCTTTCCTGCTGCCTTCAGCCTCAAAACCACCCTTTCCCACTTGGCGTCACGCCAGGCACAAAAATGGCCATATGTCTGGAGGTTGGTCCCACGCCCAAAGAGCCAGCAGGGAAAACTATGCCTGGTTCTAAAGCTCTTTGGGAACCGCTTGCGTAGCCCCACACACCTGGGGGATGCAGGCTTTCCTGCTGCCTTCAGCCTCAAAACCACCCTTTCCCACTTGGCGCCGCGCCAGGCACAAAAATGGCCATATGTCTGGAGATTGGTTCCACGCCCAAAGAGCCAGCAGGGAAAACGATGCCTTATTCTAAAGCTCTTTGGGAACCGCTTGCGTGGCCCCACAGACCTGGGGGCTGCAGGCTTTCCTGCTGCCTTCAGCCTCAAAACCACCCTTTCCCACTTGGCGCCGCGCCAGGCACAAAAATGGCCATATGTCTGGAGATTGGTCCCACGCCCAAAGAGCCAGCAGGGAAAACTATGCCTTGTTCTAAAGCTCTTTGGGAACCGCTTGCGTGGCCCCACACACCTGGCGGTTGCAGGCTTTCCTGCTGCCTTCAGCCTCAAAACCACCCTTTCCCACTTGGCGTCGCGCCAGGCTCAAAAATGGCTATATTTCTGGAGACTGGTCCCTTTCCCAAAGAGCCAGCAGGGAAAACTATGCCTTGTTCTAAAGCTCTTTGGGAACCGCTTGCGTGGCCCCACAGACCTGCGGGCTGCAGACTTTCCTGCTGCCTTCAGCCTCAAAACTACCCTTTCCCACTTGGCGTCACGCCAGGCACAAAAATGGTCATATGGCTGGAGACTGGTCCCACGCCAAAGAGCCAGCAGGGAAAACTATGCCTTGTTCTAAAGCTCTTTGGGAACCGCTTGCGTAGCCCCACACACCTGGGGGCTGCAGGCTTTCCTCCTGCCTTCAGCCTGAAAACCACCCTTTCCGACATGGCGTCACGCCAGGCACAAAAATGGCCATATGTCTGGAGACTGGTCCCACGCCCAAAGAGCCAGCAGGGAAAACTATGCCTTGTTCTAAAGCTCTTTGGGAACGGCTTGCATAGCCCCACACACCTGGGGGCTGCAAGCTTTCCTGCTGCCTTCAGCCTCAAAACCACCCTTTCCCACACGGCGTCACGCCAGGCACAAAAATGGCCATATGTCTGGAGATTGGTCCCACGCCCAAAGAGCCAGCAGGGAAAACTATGCCTGGTTCTAAAGCTCTTTGGGAACCGGTTGCGTAGCCCCACACACCTGGGGGCTGCAGGCTTTCCTGCTGCCTTCAGCCTCAAAACCACCCTTTCCCACTTGGCGCCGCGCCAGGCACAAAAATGGCCATATATCTGGAGATTGGTCCCACGCCGAAAGAGCCAGCAGGGAAAACTATGCCTTGTACTAAAGCTCTTTGGGAACCGCTTGCGTAGCCCCACACACCTGGGGGCTGCAGGCTTTCCTGCTGCCTTCAGCCTCAAAACCACCCTTTCCCACTTGGCGCCGCGCCAGGCCCAAAAATGGCCATATATCTGGAGATTGGTCCCACGCCCAAAGAGCCAGCAGGGAAAACTATGCCTTGTTCTAAAGCTCTTTGGGAACCGCTTGCGTGGCCCCACAGACCTGGGGGCTGCAGGCTTTCCTGCTGCCTTCAGCCTCAAAACCACCCTTTCCCACTTGGCGTCACGCCAGGCACAAAAATGGCCATATGTCTGGAGGTTGGTCCCACGCCCAAAGAGCCAGCAGGGAAAACTATGCCTGGTTCTAAAGCTCTTTGGGAACCGCTTGCGTAGCCCCACACACCTGGGGGCTGCAGGCTTTCCTGCTGCCTTCAGCCTCAAAACCACCCTTTCCCACTTGGCGCCGCGCCAGGCACAAAAATGGCCATATGTCTGGAGATTGGTTCCACGCCCAAAGAGCCAGCAGGGAAAACGATGCCTTATTCTAAAGCTCTTTGGGAACCGCTTGCGTGGCCCCACAGACCTGGGGGGTGCAGGCTTTCCTGCTGCCTTCAGCCTCAAAACCACCCTTTCCCACTTGGCGCCGCGCCAGGCACAAAAATGGCCATATGTCTGGAGATTGGTCCCACGCCAAAGAGCCAGCAGGGAAAACTATGCCTTGTTCTAAAGCTCTTTGGGAACCGCTTGCGTAGCCCCACACACCTGGGGGCTGCAGGCTTTCCTCCTGCCTTCAGCCTGAAAACCACCCTTTCCGACATGGCGTCACGCCAGGCACAAAAATGGCCATATGTCTGGAGACTGGTCCCTTTCCCAAAGAGCCAGCAGGGAAAACTATGCCTTGTTCTAAAGCTCTTTGGGAACGGCTTGCATAGCCCCACACACCTGGGGGCTGCAAGCTTTCCTGCTGCCTTCAGCCTCAAAACCACCCTTTCCCACACGGCGTCACGCCAGGCACAAAAATGGCCATATGTCTGGAGATTGGTCCCACGCCCAAAGAGCCAGCAGGGAAAACTATGCCTGGTTCTAAAGCTCTTTGGGAACCGGTTGCGTAGCCCCACACACCTGGGGGCTGCAGGCTTTCCTGCTGCCTTCAGCCTCAAAACCACCCTTTCCCACTTGGCGCCGCGCCAGGCCCAAAAATGGCCATATGTCTGGAGATTGGTCCCACGCCCAAAGAGCCAGCAGGGAAAACTATGCCTTGTTCTAAAGCTCTTTGGGAACCGCTTGCGTGGCCCCACAGACCTGCGGGCTGCAGACTTTCCTGCTGCCTTCAGCCTCAAAACTACCCTTTCCCACATGGCGTCACGCCAGGCACAAAAATGGTCATATGGCTGGAGATTGGTCCCACGCCAAAGAGCCAGCAGGGAAAACTATGCCTTGTTCTAAAGCTCTTTGGGAACCGCTTGCGTAGCCCCACACACCTGGGGGCTGCAGGCTTTCCTCCTGCCTTCAGCCTGAAAACCACCCTTTCCGACATGGCGTCACGCCAGGCACAAAAATGGCCATATGTCTGGAGACTGGTCCCACGCCCAAAGAGCCAGCAGGGAAAACTATGCCTTGTTCTAAAGCTCTTTGGGAACGGCTTGCGTAGCCCCACACACCTGGGGACTGCAGACTTTCCTGCTGCCTTCAGCCTCAAAACCACCCTTTCCCACTTGGCGTCACGCCAGGCACAAAAATGGCCATATGTCTGGAGATTGGTCCCACGCCGAAAGAGCCAGCAGGGAAAAATATGCCTTGTACTAAAGCTCTTTGGGAACCGCTTGCGTAGCCCCACACACCTGGGGGCTGCAGGCTTTCCTGCTGCCTTCAGCCTCAAAACCACCCTTTCCCACTTGGCGCCGCGCCAGGCACAAAAATGGCCATATGGCTGGAGATTGGTCCCACGCCCAAAGAGCCAGCAGGGAAAACTATGCCTTGTTCTAAAGCTCTTTGGGAACCGCTTGCGTAGCCCCACACACCTGGGGGATGCAGGCTTTCCTGCTGCCTTCAGCCTCAAAACCACCCTTTCCCACATGGCGTCACGCCAGGCACAAAAATGGCCATATATCTGGAGACTGGTCCCACGCCCAAAGAGCCAGCAGGGAAAACGTTGCCTTGTTCTAAAGCTCTTTGGGAACCGCTTGCGTGGCCCCACACACCTGGGGGCTGCACGCTTTCCTGCTGCCTTCAGCCTCAAAACCACCCTTTCCCACATGGCGCCGCGCCAGGCCCAAAAATGGCCATATGGCTGGAGATTGGTCCCACGCCCAAAGAGCCAGCAGGGAAAACGATGCCTTGTTCTAAAGCTCTTTGGGAACCGCTTGCGTGGCCCCACACACCTGGGGGCTGCAGGCTTTCCTGCTGCCTTCAGCCTCAAAACCACACTTTCCCACTTGGCACCGCGCCAGGCACAAAAATGGCCATATGTTGGAGATTGGTCCCACGCCCAAAGAGCCAGCAGGGAAAACTATGCCTTGTTCTAAAGCTCTTTGTAAACCGCTTATGTGGCCCCACAGACCTGGGGGCTGCAGGCTTTCCTGCTGCCTTCAGCCTCAAAACCACCCTTTCCCTCTTGGCGTCGCGCCAGGCACAAAAATGGCTATATTTCTGGAGACTGGTCCCACGCCCAAAGAGCCAGCAGGGAAAACTATGCCTTGTTCTAAAGCTCTTTGGGAACCGCTTGCGTAGCCCCACACACCTGGGGGCTGCAGGTTTCCTGATGCCTTCAGCCTCAAAATCACCCTTTCCCACTTGGCGCCGCGCCAGGCCCAAAAATGGCCATATGTCTGGAGATTGGTCCCACGCCCAAAGAGCCAGCAGGGAAAACTATGCCTTGTTCTAAAGCTCTTTGGGAACCGCTTGCGTGGCCCCACAGACCTGCGGGCTGCAGACTTTCCTGCTGCCTTCAGCCTCAAAACTACCCTTTCCCACATGGCGTCACGCCAGGCACAAAAATGGTCATATGGCTGGAGATTGGTCCCACGCCAAAGAGCCAGCAGGGAAAACTATGCCTTGTTCTAAAGCTCTTTGGGAACCGCTTGCGTAGCCCCACACACCTGGGGGCTGCAGTCTTTCCTCCTGCCTTCAGCCTGAAAACCACCCTTTCCGACATGGCGTCACGCCAGGCACAAAAATGGCCATATGTCTGGAGACTGGTCCCACGCCCAAAGAGCCAGCAGGGAAAACTATGCCTTGTTCTAAAGCTCTTTGGGAACGGCTTGCGTAGCCCCAGACACCTGGGGGCTGCAGGCTTTCCTGCTGCCTTCAGCCTCAAAACCACCCTTTCCCACTTGGCGCCGCACGAGGCCCAAAAATGGCCATATGTCTGGAGACTGGTCCCACGCCCAAAGAGCCAGCAGGGAAAACTATGCCTTGTTCTAAAGCTCTTTGGGAACCGCTTGCGTAGCCCCACACACCTGGGGACTGCAGACTTTCCTGCTGCCTTCAGCCTCAAAACCACCCTTTCCCACTTGGCGTCACGCCAGGCACAAAAATGGCCATATGTCTGGAGATTGGTCCCACGCCGAAAGAGCCAGCAGGGAAAACTATGCCTTGTTCTAAAGCTCTTTGGGAACCGCTTGCGTAGCCCCACACACCTGGGGGCTGCAGGCTTTCCTGCTGCCTTCAGCCTCAAAACCACCCTTTCCCACTTGGCGCCGCGCCAGGCACAAAAATGGCCATATGGCTGGAGATTGGTCCCACGCCCAAAGAGCCAGCAGGGAAAACTATGCCTTGTTCTAAAGCTCTTTGGGAACCGCTTGCGTAGCCCCACACACCTGGGGGATGCAGGCTTTCCTGCTGCCTTCAGCCTCAAAACCACCCTTTCCCACATGGCGTCACGCCAGGCACAAAAATGGCCATATATCTGGAGACTGGTCCCACGCCCAAAGAGCCAGCAGGGAAAACGTTGCCTTGTTCTAAAGCTCTTTGGGAACCGCTTGCGTGGCCCCACACACCTGGGGGCTGCACGCTTTCCTGCTGCCTTCAGCCTCAAAACCACCCTTTCCCACATGGCGCCGCGCCAGGCCCAAAAATTGCCATATGGCTGGAGATTGGTCCCTTTCCCAAAGAGCCAGCAGGGAAAACTATGCCTTGTTCTAAAGCTCTTTGGGAACCGCTTGCGTGGCCCCACACACCTGGGGGCTGCAGGCTTTCCTGCTGCCTTCAGCCTCAAAACCACACTTTCCCACTTGGCACCGCGCCAGGCACAAAAATAGCTATATTTCTGGAGACTGGTCCCACGCCCAAAGAGCCAGCAGGGAAAACTATGCCTTGTTCTAAAGCTCTTTGGGAACCGCTTGTGTGGCCCCACAGACCTGCGGGCTGCAGACTTTCCTGCTGCCTTCAGCCTCAAAACCACCCTTTCCCAATTGGCGTCGCGCCAGGCACAAAAATGGCCATATGTCTGGAGACTGGTCCCACGCCCAAAGAGCCAGCAGGGAAAACTATGCCTTGTTCTAAAGCTCTTTGGGAACCGCTTGCGTAGCCCCACACACCTGGGGGCTGCAGGTTTCCTGATGCCTTCAGCCTCAAAATCACCCTTTCCCACTTGGCGCCGCGCCAGGCCCAAAAATGGCCATATGTCTGGAGATTGGTCCCACGCCCAAAGAGCCAGCAGGGAAAACTATGCCTTGTTCTAAAGCTCTTTGGGAACCGCTTGCGTAGCCCCACAGACCTGGGGGCTGCAAGCTCTCCTGCTGCCTTCAGCCTCAAAACCACCCTTTCCCACTTGGCGCCGCGCCAGGCACAAAAATGGCCATATGTCTGGAGACTGGTCCCACGCCCAAACAGCCAGCAGGGAAAACTATGCCTTGTTCTAAAGCTCTTTGGGAACGGCTTGCGTAGCCCCACACAAACTGGGGGCTGCAGGCATTCCTGCTCTCTTCAGTCTCAAAACCACGCTTTCCCACTTGGCGCCGCGCCAGGCACAAAAATGGCCATATGTCTGGAGACTGGTCCCACGCCCAGAGAGCCAGCAGGGAAAACTATGCCTTGTTCTAAAGCTCTTTGGGAACCGCTTGCGTGGCCCCACACACCTGGGGGCTGCAGGCTTTCCTGCTGCCTTCAGCCTCAAAACCACCCTTTCCGACTTGGCGTTGCGCCACGCACAAAAATGGCTATATTTCTGGAGACTGGTCCCTTTCCCAAAGAGCCAGCAGGGAAAACTATGCCTTGTTCTAAAGCTCTTTGGGAACCGCTTGCGTGGCGTCACAGACCTGGGGGTTGAAGACTTTCCTGCTGCCTTCAGACTCAAAACCACCCTTTTCCCACTTGGCCCCGCGCCAGGCACAAAAATGGCCATATGTCTGGAGACTGGTCCCACGCCCAAAGAGCCAGCAGGGAAAACTATGCCTTGTTCTAAAGCTCTTTGGGAACGGCTTGCATAGCCCCACACACCTGGGGGCTGCAGGCTTTCCTGCTGCCTTCAGCCTCAAAACCACCCTTTCCCACTTGGCGTCACGCCAGGCACAAAAATGGCCATATGTCTGGAGACTGGTCCCACGCCCAAAGAGCCAGCAGGGAAAAATATGCCTTGTTCTAAAGCTCTTTGGGAACCGCTTGCATAGCCCCACACACCTGGGGGCTGCAGGCTTTCCTGCTGCCTTCAGCCTCAAAGGCACCCTGTCCCACTTGGCGCCGCGCCAGGCCCAAAAATGGCCATATGTCTGGAGATTGGTCCCACGCCCAAAGAGCCAGCAGGGAAAACTATGCCTTGTTCTAAAGCTCTTTGGGAACCGCTTGCGTAGCCCCACAGACCTGGGGGCTGCAGGCTTTCCTGCTGCCTTCAGCCTCAAAACCACCCTTTCCCACTTGGCCCCGCGCCAACACAAAAATGGCCATATGTCTGGAGACTGGTCCCACGCCCAAAGAGGCAGCAGGGAAAACTATGCCTTGTTCTAAAGCTCTTAGGGAACGGCTTGCGTAGCCCCACAGACCTGGGGGCTGCAGGCTTTCCTGCTGCCTTCAGCCTCAAAACCAGCCTTTCCCTCTTGGCGTCGCGCCAGGCACAAAAATGGCTATATTTCTGGAGACTGGTCCCACGCCCAAAGAGCCAGCAGGGAAAACTATGCCTTGTTCTAAAGCTCTTTGGGAACGGCTTGCGTAGCCCCACACAAACTGGGGGCTGCAGGCATTCCTGCTCTCTTCAGTCTCAAAACCACCCTTTCCCACTTGGCGCCGCGCCAGGCACAAAAATGGCCATATGTCTGGAGACTGGTCCCACGCCCAGAGAGCCAGCAGGGAAAACGTTGCCTTGTTCTAAAGCTCTTTGGGAACCGCTTGCGTGGCCCCACACACCTGGGGTCTGCAGGCTTTCCTGCTGCCTTCAGCCTCAAAACCACCCTTTCCCACTTGGCGTCGTGCCACGCACAAAAATGGCTATATTTCTGGAGACTGGTCTCTTTCCCAAAGAGCCAGCAGGGAAAACTATGCCTTGTTCTAAAGCTCTTTGGGAACCGCTTGCGTAGCCCCACACACCTGGGGGCTGCAGGCTTTCCTGCTGCCTTCAGCCTCAAAACCACCCTTTCCCACTTGGCGTCGCTCCAGGCACAAAAATGGCCATATGTCTGGAGATTGGTCCCACGCCCAAAGAGCCAGCAGGGAAAACTATGCCTTGTTCTAAAGCTCTTTGGGAACCGCTTGCGTAGCCCCACACACCTGCGGGCTGCAGTCTTTCCTGCTGCCTTGAGCCTCAAAACCACCCTTTCCCACTTGGCGTCACGCCAGGCACAAAAATGGCCATATGTCTGGAGACTGGTCCCACGCCGAAAGAGCCAGCAGGGAAAACAATGCCTTGTTCTAAAGCTCTTTGGGAACCGCTTGCGTGGCCCCACACACCTGGGGGCTGCAGGCTTTCCTGCTCTATTCAGCCTGAAAGGCACCCTGTCCCACTAGGCGCCGCGCCAGCCCCAAAAATGGCCATATGTCTGGAGATTGGTCCCACGCCCAAAGAGCCAGCAGGGAAAACTATGCCTTGTTCTAAAGCTCTTTGGGAACCGCTTGCGTAGCCCCACACACCTGGGGGCTGCAGGCTTTCCTCCTGCCTTCAGCCTAAAAACCACCCTTTCCCACATGGCGTCACGCCAGGCACAAAAATGGCCATATGTCTGGAGATTGGTCCCACGCCCAAAGAGCCGGCAGGGAAAACTATGCCTTGTTCTAAAGCTCTTTGGGAACCGCTTGCGTAGCCCCACAGACCTTGGGGCTGCAGGCTTTCCTGCTGCCTTCAGCCTCAAAACCACCCTTTCCCACTTGGCGCCGCGCCAGGCCCAAAAATGGCCATATGTCTGGAGATTGGTCCCACGCCCAAAGAGCCAGCAGGGAAAACTATGCCTTGTTCTAAAGCTCTTTGGGAACCGCTTGCGTAGCCCCACACACCTGGGGGCTGCAGGCTTTCCTGCTGCCTTCAGCCTCAAAACCACCCTTTCCCACTTGGCACCGCGCCAGGCACAAAAATGGCCATATGTCTGGAGACTGGTCCCACGCCCAAAGAGCCAGCAGGGAAAACTATGCCTTGTTCTAAAGCTCTTTGGGAACCGCTTGCGTAGCCCCACACACCTGGGGGCTGCAGGCTTTCCTGCTGCCTTCAGCCTCAAAACCACCCTTTCCCAATGGAGTCGCGCCACGCACAAAAATGGCTATATTTCTGGAGACTGGTCCCTTTCCCAAAGAGCCAGCAGGGAAAACTATGCCTTGTTCTAAAGCTCTTTGGGAACCGCTTGCGTGGCCTCACAGACCTGGGGGTTGCAGACTTTCCTGCTGCCTTCAGCCTCAAAACCACCCTTTCCCACATGGCGTCACGCCAGGTACAAAAATGGCCATATGTCTGGAGATTGGTCCCACGCCCAAAGAGCCAGCAGGGAAAACTATGCCTTGTTCTAAAGCTCTTTGGGAACCGCTTGCGTAGCCCCACAGACCTGGGGGCTGCAGGCTTTCCTGCTGCCTTCAGCCTCAAAACCACCCTTTCCCACTTGGCCCCGCGCCAGCACAAAAATGGCCATATGTCTGGAGACTGGTCCCACGCCCAAAGAGCCAGCAGGGAAAACTATGCCTTGTTCTAAAGCTCTTAGGGAACGGCTTGCGTAGCCCCACAGACCTGGGGGCTGCAGGCTTTCCTGCTGCCTTCAGCCTCAAAACCACCCTTTCCCACTTGGTGACGCGCCAGGCCCAAAAATGGCCATATGTCTGGAGACTGGTCCCACGCCCAAAGAGCCAGCAGGGAAAACTATGCCTTGTTCTAAAGCTCTTTGGGAACCGCTTGCGTAGCCCCACACACCTGGGGGCTGCGGCTTTCCTGCTCTCTTCAGCCTCAGAGGCACCCTTTCCCACTTGACGACACGCCAGGCACAAAAATGCCCATATGTCTGGAGCTTGGTTCCACGCCCAAAGAGCCAGCAGGGAAAACGATGCCTTGTTCTAAAGCTCTTTGGGAACCGCTTGCGTGGCCCCACAGACCTGGGGGGTGCAGGCTTTCCTGCTGCCTTCAGCCTCAAAACCACCCTTTCCGACTTGGCGCCGCGCCAGGCACAAAAATGGCCATATGTCTGGAGATTGGTCCCACGCCCAAAGAGCCAGCAGGGAAAACGTTGCCTTGTTCTAAAGCTCTTTGGGAACCGCTTGCGTGGCCCCACACACCAGGGGGCTGCAGGCTTTCCTGCTGCCTTCAGCCTCAAAACCACCCTTTCCCTCTTGGCGTCGCGCCAGGCACAAAAATGGCTATATTTCTGGAGACTGGTCCCACGCCCAAAGAGCCAGCAGGGAAAACTATGCCTTGTTCTAAAGCTCTTTGGGAACGGCTTGCGTAGCCCCACACAAACTGGGGGCTGCAGGCATTCCTGCTCTCTTCAGTCTCAAAACCACCCTTTCCCACTTGGCGCCGCGCCAGGCACAAAAATGGCCATATGTCTGGAGATTGGTCCCACGCCGAAAGAGCCAGCAGGGAAAACTATGCCTTGTTCTAAAGCTCTTTGGGAACCGCTTGCGTAGCCCCACACACCTGGGGGCTGCAGGCTTTCCTGCTGCCTTCAGCCTCAAAACCACCCTTTCCCACTTGGCGCCGCGCCAGGCCCAAAAATGGCCATATGTCTGGAGATTGGTCCCACGCCCAAAGAGCCAGCAGGGAAAACTATGCCTTGTTCTAAAGCTCTTTGGGAACGGCTTGCGTAGCCCCACAGACCTTGGCTCTGCAAGCTCTCCTGCTGCCTTCAGCCTCAAAACCACCCTTTCCCACTTGGCGCCGCGCCAGGCACAAAAATGGCCATATGTCTGGAGACTGGTCCCACGCCCAAACAGCCAGCAGGGAAAACTATGCCTTGTTCTAAAGCTCTTTGGGAACGGCTTGCGTAGCCCCACACAAACTGGGGGCTGCAGGCATTCCTGCTCTCTTCAGTCTCAAAACCACGCTTTCCCACTTGGCGCCGCGCCAGGCACAAAAATGGCCATATGTCTGGAGACTGGTCCCACGCCCAGAGAGCCAGCAGGGAAAACTATGCCTTGTTCTAAAGCTCTTTGGGAACCGCTTGCGTGGCCCCACACACCTGGGGGCTGCAGGCTTTCCTGCTGCCTTCAGCCTCAAAACCACCCTTTCCGACTTGGCGTTGCGCCACGCACAAAAATGGCTATATTTCTGGAGACTGGTCCCTTTCCCAAAGAGCCAGCAGGGAAAACTATGCCTTGTTCTAAAGCTCTTTGGGAACCGCTTGCGTGGCGTCACAGACCTGGGGGTTGCAGACTTTCCTGCTGCCTTCAGACTCAAAACCACCCTTTTCCCACTTGGCCCCGCGCCAGGCACAAAAATGGCCATATGTCTGGAGACTGGTCCCACGCCCAAAGAGCCAGCAGGGAAAACTATGGCTTGTTCTAAAGCTCTTTGGGAACGGCTTGCATAGCCCCACACACCTGGGGGCTGCAGGCTTTCCTGCTGCCTTCAGCCTCAAAACCACCCTTTCCCACTTGGCGTCACGCCAGGCACAAAAATGGCCATATGTCTGGAGACTGGTCCCACGCCCAAAGAGCCAGCAGGGAAAAATATGCCTTGTTCTAAAGCTCTTTGGGAACCGCCTGCATAGCCCCACACACCTGGGGGCTGCAGGCTTTCCTGCTGCCTTCAGCCTCAAAGGCACCCTGTCCCACTTGGCGCCGCGCCAGGCCCAAAAATGGCCATATGTCTGGAGATTGGTCCCACGCCGAAAGAGCCAGCAGGGGAAACTATGCCTTGTTCTAAAGCTCTTTGGGAACCGCTTGCGTAGCCCCACACACCTGGGGGCTGCAGGCTTTCCTGCTGCCTTCAGCCTCAAAACCACCCTTTCCCACTTGGCCCCGCGCCAGCACAAAAATGGCCATATGTCTGGAGACTGGTCCCACGCCCAAAGAGCCAGCAGGGAAAACTATGCCTTGTTCTAAAGCTCTTAGGGAACGGCTTGCGTAGCCCCACAGACCTGGGGGCTGCAGGCTTTCCTGCTGCCTTCAGCCTCAAAACCAGCCTTTCCCTCTTGGCGTCGCGCCAGGCACAAAAATGGCTATATTTCTGGAGACTGGTCCCACGCCCAAAGAGCCAGCAGGGAAAACTATGCCTTGTTCTAAAGCTCTTTGGGAACGGCTTGCGTAGCCCCACACAAACTGGGGGCTGCAGGCATTCCTGCTCTCTTCAGTCTCAAAACCACCCTTTCCCACTTGGCGCCGCGCCAGGCACAAAAATGGCCATATGTCTGGAGACTGGTCCCACGCCCAGAGAGCCAGCAGGGAAAACGTTGCCTTGTTCTAAAGCTCTTTGGGAACCGCTTGCGTGGCCCCACACACCTGGGGGCTGCAGGCTTTCCTGCTGCCTTCAGCCTCAAAACCACCCTTTCCCACTTGGCGTCGCGCCACGCACAAAAATGGCTATATTTCTGGAGATTGGTCCCACGCCCAAAGAGCCAGCAGGGAAAACTATGCCTTGTTCTAAAGCTCTTTGGGAACCGCTTGCGTGGCCCCACGCACCTGGGGGCTGCAGGCTTTCCTGCTGCCTTCAGCCTCAAAACCACCCTTTCCCACTTGGCGTCGCTCCAGGCACAAAAATGGCCATATGTCTGGAGATTGGTCCCACGCCCAAAGAGCCAGCAGGGAAAACTATGCCTTGTTCTAAAGCTCTTTGGGAACCGCTTGCGTAGCCCCACACACCTGCGGGCTGCAGTCTTTCCTGCTGCCTTGAGCCTCAAAACCACCCTTTCCCACTTGGCGTCACGCCAGGCACAAAAATGGCCATATGTCTGGAGACTGGTCCCACGCCCAAAGAGCCAGCAGGGAAAACAATGCCTTGTTCTAAAGCTCTTTGGGAACCGCTTGCGTGGCCCCACACACCTGGGGGCTGCAGGCTTTCCTGCTCTATTCAGCCTGAAAGGCACCCTGTCCCACTTGGCGCCGCGCCAGGCCCAAAAATGGCCATATGTCTGGAGATTGGTCCCACGCCCAAAGAGCCAGCAGGGAAAACTATGCCTTGTTCTAAAGCTCTTTGGGAACCGCTTGCGTAGCCCCACAGACCTGGGGGCTGCAGGCTTTCCTGCTGCCTTCAGCCTAAAAACCACCCTTTCCCACATGGCGTCACGCCAGGCACAAAAATGGCCATATGTCTGGAGATTGGTCCCACGCCCAAAGAGCCGGCAGGGAAAACTATGCCTTGTTCTAAAGCTCTTTGGGAACCGCTTGCGTAGCCCCACAGACCTTGGGGCTGCAGGCTTTCCTGCTGCCTTCAGCCTCAAAACCACCCTTTCCCACTTGGCGCCGCGCCAGGCCCAAAAATGGCCATATGTCTGGAGATTGGTCCCGTGCCCAAAGAGCCAGCAGGGAAAACTATGCCTTGTTCTAAAGCTCTTTGGGAACCGCTTGCGTAGCCCCACACACCTGGGGGCTGCAGGCTTTCCTGCTGCCTTCAGCCTCAAAACCACCCTTTCCCACTTGGCACCGCGGCAGGCACAAAAATGGCCATATGTCTGGAGACTGGTCCCACGCCCAAAGAGCCAGCAGGGAAAACTATGCCTTGTTCTAAAGCTCTTTGGGAACCGCTTGCGTAGCCCCACACACCTGGGGGCTGCAGGCTTTCCTGCTGCCTTCAGCCTCAAAACCACCCTTTCCCAATGGAGTCGCGCCACGCACAAAAATGGCTATATTTCTGGAGACTGGTCCCTTTCCCAAAGAGCCAGCAGGGAAAACTATGCCTTGTTGTAAAGCTCTTTGGGAACCGCTTGCGTGGCCTCACAGACCTGGGGGTTGCAGACTTTCCTGCTGCCTTCAGCCTCAAAACCACCCTTTTCCCACATGGCGTCACGCCAGGTACAAAAATGGCCATATGTCTGGAGATTGGTCCCACGCCCAAAGAGCCAGCAGGGAAAACTATGCCTTGTTCTAAAGCTCTTTGGGAACCGCTTGCGTAGCCCCACAGACCTGGGGGCTGCAGGCTTTCCTGCTGCCTTCAGCCTCAAAACCACCCTTTCCCACTTGGCCCCGCGCCAGCACAAAAATGGCCATATGTCTGGAGACTGGTCCCACGCCCAAAGAGCCAGCAGGGAAAACTATGCCTTGTTCTAAAGCTCTTAGGGAACGGCTTGCGTAGCCCCACAGACCTGGGGGCTGCAGGCTTTCCTGCTGCCTTCAGCCTCAAAACCACCCTTTCCCACTTGGTGACGCGCCAGGCCCAAAAATGGCCATATGTCTGGAGACTGGTCCCACGCCCAAAGAGCCAGCAGGGAAAACTATGCCTTGTTCTAAAGCTCTTTGGGAACCGCTTGCGTAGCCCCACACACCTGGGGGCTGCGGCTTTCCTGCTCTCTTCAGCCTCAGAGGCACCCTTTCCCACTTGGCGACACGCCAGGCACAAAAATGACCATATGTCTGGAGCTTGGTTCCACGCCCAAAGAGCCAGCAGGGAAAACGATGCCTTGTTCTAAAGCTCTTTGGGAACCGCTTGCGTGGCCCCACAGACCTGGGGGGTGCAGGCTTTCCTGCTGCCTTCAGCCTCAAAACCACCCTTTCCGACTTGGCGTCGCGCCAGGCACAAAAATGGCTATATTTCTGGAGACTGGTCCCACGCCCAAAGAGCCAGCAGGGAAAACTATGCCTTGTTGTAAAGCTCTTTGGGAACGGCTTGCGTAGCCCCACACAAACTGGGGGCTGCAGGCATTCCTGCTCTCTTCAGTCTCAAAACCACCCTTTCCCACTTGGCGCCGCGCCAGGCACAAAAATGGCCATATGTCTGGAGATTGGTCCCACGCCGAAAGAGCCAGCAGGGAAAACTATGCCTTGTTCTAAAGCTCTTTGGGAACCGCTTGCGTAGACCCACAGACCTGGGGGCTGCAGGCTTTCCTGCTGCCTTCAGCCTCAAAACCACCCTTTCCCACTTGGCGCCGCTCCAGGCCCAAAAATGGCCATATGTCTGGAGACTGGTCCCACGCCCAAAGAGCCAGCAGGGAAAACTATGCCTTGTTCTAAAGCTCTTTGGGAACCGCTTGCGTAGCCCCACACACCTGGGGGCTGCAGGCTTTCCTGCTGCCTTCAGCCTCAAAACCACCCTTTCCCACTTGGCACCGCGCCAGGCACAAAAATGGCCATATGTCTGGAGACTGGTCCCACGCCCAAAGAGCCAGCAGGGAAAACTATGCCTTGTTCTAAAGCTCTTTGGGAACCGATTGTGTAGCCCCACACACCTGCGGGCTGCAGTCTTTCCTGCTGCCTTCAGCCTCAAAACCACCCTTTCCCACTTGGCGTCACGCCAGGCACAAAAATGGCCATATGTCTGGAGACTGGTCCCACGCCCAAAGAGCCAGCAGGGAAAAATATGCCTTGTTCTAAAGCTCTTTGGGAACCGCTTGCGTAGCCCAACACACCTGGGGGCTGCAGGCTTTCCTGCTCTCTTCAGCCTCAAAGGCACCCTGTCCCACTTGGCGCCGCGCCAGGCCCAAAAATGGCCATATGTCTGGAGATTGGTCCCACGCCGAAAGAGCCAGCAGGGAAAACTATGCCTTGTTCTAAAGCTCTTTGGGAACCGCTTGCGTAGCCCCACACACCTGGGGGCTGCAGGCTTTCCTGCTGCCTTCAGCCTCAAAACCACCCTTTCGCAATGGAGTCGCGCCAGGCACAAAAATGGCTATATTTCTGGAGACTGGTCCCTTTCCCAAAGAGCCAGCAGGGAAAACTATGCCTTGTTGTAAAGCTCTTTGGGAACCGCTTGCGTGGCCTCACAGACCTGGGGGTTGCAGACTTTCCTGCTGCCTTCAGCCTCAAAACCACCCTTTTCCCACATGGCGTCACGCCAGGTACAAAAATGGCCATATGTCTGGAGATTGGTCCCACGCCCAAAGAGCCAGCAGGGAAAACTATGCCTTGTTCTAAAGCTCTTTGGGAACCGCTTGCGTAGCCCCACACACCTGGGGGCTGCAGGCTTTCCTGCTGCCTTCAGCCTCAAAACCACCCTTTCCCACTTGGCCCCGCGCCAGCACAAAAATGGCCATATGTCTGGAGATTGGTCCCACGCCCAAAGAGCCAGCAGGGAAAACTATGCCTTGTTCTAAAGCTCTTAGGGAACGGCTTGCGTAGCCCCACAGACCTGGGGGCTGCAGGCTTTCCTGCTGCCTTCAGCCTCAAAACCACCCTTTCCCACTTGGCGCCGCGCCAGGCCCAAAAATGGCCATATGTCTGGAGACTGGTCCCACGCCCAAAGAGCCGGCAGGGAAAACTATGCCTTGTTCTAAAGCTCTTTGGGAACCGCTTGCGTAGCCCCACACACCTGGGGGCTGCGGCTTTCCTGCTCTCTTCCGCCTCAGAGGCACCCTTTCCCACTTGGCGACACGCCAGGCACAAAAATGCCCATATGTCTGGAGCTTGGTTCCACGCCCAAAGAGCCAGCAGGGAAAACGATGCCTTGTTCTAAAGCTCTTTGGGAACCGCTTGCGTGGCCCCACACACCTGGGGGGTGCAGGCTTTCCTGCTGCCTTCAGCCTCAAAACCACCCTTTCCGACTTGGCGCCGCGCCAGGCAAAAAAATGGCCATATGTCTGGAGATTGGTCCCACGCCCAAAGAGCCAGCAGGGAAAACTATGCCTTGTTCTAAAGCTCTTTGGAAACCGCTTGCGTGGCCCCACACACCTGGGGGCTGCAGGCTTTCCTGCTGCCTTCAGCCTCAAAACCACCCTTTCCCAATGGAGTCGCGCCACGCACAAAAATGGCTATATTTCTGGAGACTGGTCCCTTTCCCAAAGAGCCAGCAGGGAAAACTATGCCTTGTTGTAAAGCTCTTTGGGAACCGCTTGCGTGGCCTCACAGACCTGGGGGTTGCAGACTTTCCTGCTGCCTTCAGCCTCAAAACCACCCTTTTCCCACATGGCGTCACGCCAGGTACAAAAATGGCCATATGTCTGGAGATTGGTCCCACGCCCAAAGAGCCAGCAGGGAAAACTATGCCTTGTTCTAAAGCTCTTTGGGAACCGCTTGCGTAGCCCCACAGACCTGGGGGCTGCAGGCTTTCCTGCTGCCTTCAGCCTCAAAACCACCCTTTCCCACTTGGCCCCGCGCCAGCACAAAAATGGCCATATGTCTGGAGACTGGTCCCACGCCCAAAGAGCCAGCAGGGAAAACTATGCCTTGTTCTAAAGCTCTTAGGGAACGGCTTGCGTAGCCCCACAGACCTGGGGGCTGCAGGCTTTCCTGCTGCCTTCAGCCTCAAAACCACCCTTTCCCACTTGGTGACGCGCCAGGCCCAAAAATGGCCATATGTCTGGAGACTGGTCCCACGCCCAAAGAGCCAGCAGGGAAAACTATGCCTTGTTCTAAAGCTCTTTGGGAACCGCTTGCGTAGCCCCACACACCTGGGGGCTGCGGCTTTCCTGCTCTCTTCAGCCTCAGAGGCACCCTTTCCCACTTGGCGACACGCCAGGCACAAAAATGCCCATATGTCTGGAGCTTGGTTCCACGCCCAAAGAGCCAGCAGGGAAAACGATGCCTTGTTCTAAAGCTCTTTGGGAACCGCTTGCGTGGCCCCACAGACCTGGGGGGTGCAGGCTTTCCTGCTGCCTTCAGCCTCAAAACCACCCTTTCCGACTTGGCGTCGCGCCAGGCACAAAAATGGCTATATTTCTGGAGACTGGTCCCACGCCCAAAGAGCCAGCAGGGAAAACTATGCCTTGTTCTAAAGCTCTTTGGGAACGGCTTGCGTAGCCCCACACAAACTGGGGGCTGCAGGCATTCCTGCTCTCTTCAGTCTCAAAACCACCCTTTCCCACTTGGCGCCGCGCCAGGCACAAAAATGGCCATATGTCTGGAGATTGGTCCCACGCCGAAAGAGCCAGCAGGGAAAACTATGCCTTGTTCTAAAGCTCTTTGGGAACCGCTTGCGTAGCCCCACAGACCTGGGGGCTGCAGGCTTTCCTGCTGCCTTCAGCCTCAAAACCACCCTTTCCCACTTGGCGCCGCTCCAGGCCCAAAAATGGCCATATGTCTGGAGACTGGTCCCACGCCCAAAGAGCCAGCAGGGAAAACTATGCCTTGTTCTAAAGCTCTTTGGGAACCGCTTGCGTAGCCCCACACACCTGGGGGCTGCAGGCTTTCCTGCTGCCTTCAGCCTCAAAACCACCCTTTCCCACTTGGCGTCGCGCCAGGCCCAAAAATGGCCATATGTCTGGAGACTGGTCCCACGCCCAAAGAGCCAGCAGGGAAAACTATGCCTTGTTCTAAAGCTCTTTGGGAACCGCTTGCGTAGCCCCACACACCTGGGGGCTGCGGCTTTCCTGCTCTCTTCAGCCTCAGAGGCACCCTTTCCCACTTGGCGACACGCCAGGCACAAAAATGCCCATATGTCTGGAGCTTGGTTCCACGCCCAAAGAGCCAGCAGGGAAAACGATGCCTTGTTCTAAAGCTCTTTGGGAACCGCTTGCGTGGCCCCACAGACCTGGGGGGTGCAGGCTTTCCTGCTGCCTTCAGCCTCAAAACCACCCTTTCCGACTTGGCGTCGCGCCAGGCACAAAAATGGCTATATTTCTGGAGACTGGTCCCACGCCCAAAGAGCCAGCAGGGAAAACTATGCCTTGTTCTAAAGCTCTTTGGGAACGGCTTGCGTAGCCCCACACAAACTGGGGGCTGCAGGCATTCCTGCTCTCTTCAGTCTCAAAACCACCCTTTCCCACTTGGCGCCGCGCCAGGCACAAAAATGGCCATATGTCTGGAGATTGGTCCCACGCCGAAAGAGCCAGCAGGGAAAACTATGCCTTGTTCTAAAGCTCTTTGGGAACCGCTTGCGTAGCCCCACAGACCTGGGGGCTGCAGGCTTTCCTGCTGCCTTCAGCCTCAAAACCACCCTTTCCCACTTGGCGCCGCTCCAGGCCCAAAAATGGCCATATGTCTGGAGACTGGTCCCACGCCCAAAGAGCCAGCAGGGAAAACTATGCCTTGTTCTAAAGCTCTTTGGGAACCGCTTGCGTAGCCCCACACACCTGGGGGCTGCAGGCTTTCCTGCTGCCTTCAGCCTCAAAACCACCCTTTCCCACTTGGCACCGCGCCAGGCACAAAAATGGCCATATGTCTGGAGACTGGTCCCACGCCCAAAGAGCCAGCAGGGAAAACTATGCCTTGTTCTAAAGCTCTTTGGGAACCGATTGTGTAGCCCCACACACCTGCGGGCTGCAGTCTTTCCTGCTGCCTTCAGCCTCAAAACCACCCTTTCCCACTTGGCGTCACGCCAGGCACAAAAATGGCCATATGTCTGGAGACTGGTCCCACGCCCAAAGAGCCAGCAGGGAAAAATATGCCTTGTTCTAAAGCTCTTTGGGAACCGCTTGCGTAGCCCAACACACCTGGGGGCTGCAGGCTTTCCTGCTCTCTTCAGCCTCAAAGGCACCCTGTCCCACTTGGCGCCGCGCCAGGCCCAAAAATGGCCATATGTCTGGAGATTGGTCCCACGCCGAAAGAGCCAGCAGGGAAAACTATGCCTTGTTCTAAAGCTCTTTGGGAACCGCTTGCGTAGCCCCACACACCTGGGGGCTGCAGGCTTTCCTGCTGCCTTCAGCCTCAAAACCACCCTTTCGCAATGGAGTCGCGCCACGCACAAAAATGGCTATATTTCTGGAGACTGGTCCCTTTCCCAAAGAGCCAGCAGGGAAAACTATGCCTTGTTGTAAAGCTCTTTGGGAACCGCTTGCGTGGCCTCACAGACCTGGGGGTTGCAGACTTTCCTGCTGCCTTCAGCCTCAAAACCACCCTTTTCCCACATGGCGTCACGCCAGGTACAAAAATGGCCATATGTCTGGAGATTGGTCCCACGCCCAAAGAGCCAGCAGGGAAAACTATGCCTTGTTCTAAAGCTCTTTGGGAACCGCTTGCGTAGCCCCACACACCTGGGGGCTGCAGGCTTTCCTGCTGCCTTCAGCCTCAAAACCACCCTTTCCCACTTGGCCCCGCGCCAGCACAAAAATGGCCATATGTCTGGAGATTGGTCCCACGCCCAAAGAGCCAGCAGGGAAAACTATGCCTTGTTCTAAAGCTCTTAGGGAACGGCTTGCGTAGCCCCACAGACCTGGGGGCTGCAGGCTTTCCTGCTGCCTTCAGCCTCAAAACCACCCTTTCCCACTTGGTGCCGCGCCAGGCCCAAAAATGGCCATATGTCTGGAGACTGGTCCCACGCCCAAAGAGCCGGCAGGGAAAACTATGCCTTGTTCTAAAGCTCTTTGGGAACCGCTTGCGTAGCCCCACACACCTGGGGGCTGCGGCTTTCCTGCTCTCTTCCGCCTCAGAGGCACCCTTTCCCACTTGGCGACACGCCAGGCACAAAAATGCCCATATGTCTGGAGCTTGGTTCCACGCCCAAAGAGCCAGCAGGGAAAACGATGCCTTGTTCTAAAGCTCTTTGGGAACCGCTTGCGTGGCCCCACAGACCTGGGGGGTGCAGGCTTTCCTGCTGCCTTCAGCCTCAAAACCACCCTTTCCGACTTGGCGCCGCGCCAGGCAAAAAAATGGCCATATGTCTGGAGATTGGTCCCACGCCCAAAGAGCCAGCAGGGAAAACTATGCCTTGTTCTAAAGCTCTTTGGAAACCGCTTGCGTGGCCCCACACACCTGGGGGCTGCAGGCTTTCCTGCTGCCTTCAGCCTCAAAACCACCCTTTCCCTCTTGGCGTCGCGCCAGGCACAAAAATGGCTATATTTCTGGAGACTGGTCCCACGCCCAAAGAGCCAGCAGGGAAAACTATGCCTTGCTCTAAAGCTCTTTGGGAACGGCTTGCGTAGCCCCACACAAACTGGGGGCTGCAGGCATTCCTGCTCTCTTCAGTCTCAAAACCACCCTTTCCCACTTGGCGCCGCGCCAGGCACAAAAATGGCCATATGTCTGGAGACTGGTCCCACGCCCAGAGAGCCAGCAGGGAAAACTATGCCTTGTTCTAAAGCTCTTTGGGAACCGCTTGCGTGGCCCCACACACCTGGGGGCTGCAGGCTTTCCTGCTGCCTTCAGCCTCAAAACCACCATTTCCCACTTGGCGCCGCGCCAGGCACAAAAATGGCCATATGTCTGGAGATTGGTCCCACGCCCAAAGAGCCAGCAGGGAAAACTATGCCTTGTTCTAAAGCTCTTTGGGAACCGCTTGCGTAGCCCCACACACCTGGGGGCTGCAGGCTTTCCTGCTGCCTTCAGCCTCAAAACCACCCTTTCCCACTTGGCGCCGCGCCAGGCCCAAAAATGCCCATATGTCTGGAGACTGCTCCCACGCCCAAAGAGCCAGCAGGGAAAACTATGCCTTGTTGTAAAGCTCTTTGGGAACCGCTTGCGTAGCCCCACACACCTGGGGGCTGCAGGCTTTCCTACTCTCTTCAGCCTCAAAAGCACCCTTTCCCACTTGGCGCCGCGCCAGGCACAAAAATGGCCATATGTCTGGAGATTGGTCCCACGCCAAAACAGCCAGCAGGGAAAACTATGCCTTATTCTAAAGCTCTTTGGGAACCGTTTGCGTAGCCCAGCAGACCTGGGGGCTGCAGTCTTTCCTGCTCTCTTCAGCCTCAAAAGCACCCTTTCCCACTTGGCGCCGCGCCAGGCACAAAAATGGCCATATGTCTGGAGACTGGTCCCACGCCCAAAGAGCCAGCAGGGAAAACTATGCCTTGTTCTAAAGCTCTTTGGGAACCGCTTGCGTAGCCCCACACACCTGGGGGCTGCAGGCTTTCCTGCTGCCTTCAGCCTCAAAACCACCCTTTCCCACTTGGCGTCGCGCTAGGCACAAAAATGGCCCTATGTCTGGAGACTGGTCCCTTTCCCAAAGAGCCAGCAGGGAAAACTATGCCTTGTTCTAAAGCTCTTTGGGAACCGCTTGCGTGGCCCCACACACCAGGGGGCTGCAGGCTTTCCTGCTGCCTTCAGCCTCAAAACCACCCTTTCCCACATGGCGTTACGCCAGGCCCAAAAATGGCCATATGTCTGGAGATTGGTCCCACGCCCAAAGAGCCAGCAGGGAAAACTATGCCTTGTTCTAAAGCTCTTTGGAAACCGCTTGCGTGGCCCCACACACCTGGGGGCTGCAGGCTTTCCTGCTGCCTTCAGCCTCAAAACCACCCTTTCCCTCTTGGCGTCGCGCCAGGCACAAAAATGGCTATATTTCTGGAGACTGGTCCCACGCCCAAAGAGCCAGCAGGGAAAACTATGCCTTGCTCTAAAGCTCTTTGGGAACGGCTTGCGTAGCCCCACACAAACTGGGGGCTGCAGGCATTCCTGCTCTCTTCAGTCTCAAAACCACCCTTTCCCACTTGGCGCCGCGCCAGGCACAAAAATGGCCATATGTCTGGAGACTGGTCCCACGCCCAGAGAGCCAGCAGGGAAAACTATGCCTTGTTCTAAAGCTCTTTGGGAACCGCTTGCGTGGCCCCACACACCTGGGGGCTGCAGGCTTTCCTGCTGCCTTCAGCCTCAAAACCACCATTTCCCACTTGGCGCTGCGCCAGGCACAAAAATGGCCATATGTCTGGAGACTGGTCCCACGCCCAAAGAGCCAGCAGGGAAAACTATGCCTTGTTCTAAAGCTCTTTGGGAACCGCTTGCGTAGCCCCACACACCTGGGGGCTGCAGGCTTTCCTGCTGCCTTCAGCCTCAAAACCACCCTTTCCCACTTGGCACCGCGCCAGGCACAAAAATGGCCATATGTCTGGAGACTGGTCCCACGCCCAAAGAGCCAGCAGGGAAAACTATGCCTTGTTCTAAAGCTCTTTGGGAACCGATTGTGTAGCCCCACACACCTGCGGGCTGCAGTCTTTCCTGCTGCCTTCAGCCTCAAAACCACCCTTTCCCACTTGGCGTCACGCCAGGCACAAAAATGGCCATATGTCTGGAGACTGGTCCCACGCCCAAAGAGCCAGCAGGGAAAAATATGCCTTGTTCTAAAGCTCTTTGGGAACCGCTTGCGTAGCCCAACACACCTGGGGGCTGCAGGCTTTCCTGCTCTCTTCAGCCTCAAAGGCACCCTGTCCCACTTGGCGCCGCGCCAGGCCCAAAAATGGCCATATGTCTGGAGATTGGTCCCACGCCGAAAGAGCCAGCAGGGAAAACTATGCCTTGTTCTAAAGCTCTTTGGGAACCGCTTGCGTAGCCCCACACACCTGGGGGCTGCAGGCTTTCCTGCTGCCTTCAGCCTCAAGACCACCCTTTCCCAATGGAGTCGCGCCACGCACAAAAATGGCTATATTTCTGGAGACTGGTCCCTTTCCCAAAGAGCCAGCAGGGAAAACTATGCCTTGTTGTAAAGCTCTTTGGGAACCGCTTGCGTGGCCTCACAGACCTGGGGGTTGCAGACTTTCCTGCTGCCTTCAGCCTCAAAACCACCCTTTTCCCACATGGCGTCACGCCAGGTACAAAAATGGCCATATGTCTGGAGATTGGTCCCACGCCCAAAGAGCCAGCAGGGAAAACTATGCCTTGTTCTAAAGCTCTTTGGGAACCGCTTGCGTAGCCCCACAGACCTGGGGGCTGCAGGCTTTCCTGCTGCCTTCAGCCTCAAAACCACCCTTTCCCACTTGGCCCCGCGCCAGCACAAAAATGGCCATATGTCTGGAGATTGGTCCCACGCCCAAAGAGCCAGCAGGGAAAACTATGCCTTGTTCTAAAGCTCTTAGGGAACGGCTTGCGTAGCCCCACAGACCTGGGGGCTGCAGGCTTTCCTGCTGCCTTCAGCCTCAAAACCACCCTTTCCCACTTGGTGCCGCGCCAGGCCCAAAAATGGCCATATGTCTGGAGACTGGTCCCACGCCCAAAGAGCCGGCAGGGAAAACTATGCCTTGTTCTAAAGCTCTTTGGGAACCGCTTGCGTAGCCCCACACACCTGGGGGCTGCGGCTTTCCTGCTCTCTTCCGCCTCAGAGGCACCCTTTCCCACTTGGCGACACGCCAGGCACAAAAATGCCCATATGTCTGGAGCTTGGTTCCACGCCCAAAGAGCCAGCAGGGAAAACGATGCTTTGTTCTAAAGCTCTTTGGGAACCGCTTGCGTGGCCCCACAGACCTGGGGGGTGCAGGCTTTCCTGCTGCCTTCAGCCTCAAAACCACCCTTTCTGACTTGGCGCTGCGCCAGGCAAAAAAATGGCCATATGTCTGGAGATTGGTCCCACGCCCAAAGAGCCAGCAGGGAAAACTATGCCTTGTTCTAAAGCTCTTTGGAAACCGCTTGCGTGGCCCCACACACCTGGGGGCTGCAGGCTTTCCTGCTGCCTTCAGCCTCAAAACCACCCTTTCCCTCTTGGCGTCGCGCCAGGCACAAAAATGGCTATATTTCTGGAGACTGGTCCCACGCCCAAAGAGCCAGCAGGGAAAACTATGCCTTGCTCTAAAGCTCTTTGGGAACGGCTTGCGTAGCCCCACACAAACTGGGGGCTGCAGGCATTCCTGCTCTCTTCAGTCTCAAAACCACCCTTTCCCACTTGGCGCCGCGCCAGGCACAAAAATGGCCATATGTCTGGAGACTGGTCCCACGCCCAGAGAGCCAGCAGGGAAAACTATGCCTTGTTCTAAAGCTCTTTGGGAACCGCTTGCGTGGCCCCACACACCTGGGGGCTGCAGGCTTTCCTGCTGCCTTCAGCCTCAAAACCACCATTTCCCACTTGGCGCCGCGCCAGGCACAAAAATGGCCATATGTCTGGAGATTGGTCCCACGCCCAAAGAGCCAGCAGGGAAAACTATGCCTTGTTCTAAAGCTCTTTGGGAACCGCTTGCGTAGCCCCACACACCTGGGGGCTGCAGGCTTTCCTGCTGCCTTCAGCCTCAAAACCACCCTTTCCCACTTGACACCGCGCCAGGCCCAAAAATGGCCATATGTCTGGAGACTGCTCCCACGCCCAAAGAGCCAGCAGGGAAAACTATGCCTTGTTGTAAAGCTCTTTGGGAACCGCTTGCGTAGCCCCACACACCTGGGGGCTGCAGGCTTTCCTACTCTCTTCAGCCTCAAAAGCACCCTTTCCCACTTGGCGCCGCGCCAGGCACAAAAATGGCCATATGTCTGGAGATTGGTCCCACGCCAAAACAGCCAGCAGGGAAAACTATGCCTTATTCTAAAGCTCTTTGGGAACCGTTTGCGTAGCCCAGCAGACCTGGGGGCTGCAGTCTTTCCTGCTCTCTTCAGCCTCAAAAGCACCCTTTCCCACTTGGCGCCGCGCCAGGCACAAAAATGGCCATATGTCTGGAGACTGGTCCCACGCCCAAAGAGCCAGCAGGGAAAACTATGCCTTGTTCTAAAGCTCTTTGGGAACCGCTTGCGTAGCCCCACACACCTGGGGGCTGCAGGCTTTCCTGCTGCCTTCAGCCTCAAAACCACCCTTTCCCACTTGGCGTCGCGCTAGGCACAAAAATGGCCCTATGTCTGGAGACTGGTCCCTTTCCCAAAGAGCCAGCAGGGAAAACTATGCCTTGTTCTAAAGCTCTTTGGGAACCGCTTGCGTGGCCCCACACACCAGGGGGCTGCAGGCTTTCCTGCTGCCTTCAGCCTCAAAACCACCCTTTCCCACATGGCGTTACGCCAGGCCCAAAAATGGCCATATGTCTGGAGATTGGTCCCACGCCCAAAGAGCCAGCAGGGAAAACTATGCCTTGTTCTAAAGCTCTTTGGAAACCGCTTGCGTGGCCCCACAGACCTGGGGGCTGCAGGCTTTCCTGCTGCCTTCAGCCTCAAAACCACCCTTTCCCTCTTGGCGTCGCGCCAGGCACAAAAATGGCTATATTTCTGGAGACTGGTCCCACGCCCAAAGAGCCAGCAGGGAAAACTATGCCTTGCTCTAAAGCTCTTTGGGAACGGCTTGCGTAGCCCCACACACCTGGGGGCTGCAGGCTTTCCTGCTGCCTTCAGCCTCAAAACCACCATTTCCCACTTGGCGCTGCGCCAGGCACAAAAATGGCCATATGTCTGGAGATTGGTCCCACGCCCAAAGAGCCAGCAGGGAAAACTATGCCTTGTTCTAAAGCTCTTTGGGAACCGCTTGCGTAGCCCCACACACCTGGGGGCTGCAGGCTTTCCTGCTGCCTTCAGCCTCAAAACCACCCTTTCCCACTTGACACCGCGCCAGGCCCAAAAATGGCCATATGTCTGGAGACTGCTCCCACGCCCAAAGAGCCAGCAGGGAAAACTATGCCTTGTTGTAAAGCTCTTTGGGAACCGCTTGCGTAGCCCCACACACCTGGGGGCTGCAGGCTTTCCTACTCTCTTCAGCCTCAAAAGCACCCTTTCCCACTTGGCGCCGCGCCAGGCACAAAAATGGCCATATGTCTGGAGATTGGTCCCACGCCAAAACAGCCAGCTGGGAAAACTATGCCTTATTCTAAAGCTCTTTGGGAACCGTTTGCGTAGCCCAGCAGACCTGGGGGCTGCAGTCTTTCCTGCTCTCTTCAGCCTCAAAAGCACCCTTTCCCACTTGGCGGCGCGCCAGGCACAAAAATGGCCATATGTCTGGAGACTGGTCCCACGCCCAAAGAGCCAGCAGGGAAAACTATGCCTTGTTCTAAAGCTCTTTGGGAACCGCTTGCGTAGCCCCACACACCTGGGGGCTGCAGGCTTTCCTGCTGCCTTCAGCCTAAAAACCACCCTTTCCCACTTGGCGTCGCGCTAGGCACAAAAATGGCCCTATGTCTGGAGACTGGTCCCTTTCCCAAAGAGCCAGCAGGGAAAACTATGCCTTGTTCTAAAGCTCTTTGGGAACCGCTTGCGTGGCCCCACACACCAGGGGGCTGCAGGCTTTCCTGCTGCCTTCAGCCTCAAAACCACCCTTTCCCACATGGCGTTACGCCAGGCCCAAAAATGGCCATATGTCTGGAGATTGGTCCCACGCCCAAAGAGCCAGCAGGGAAAAATATGCCTTGTTCTAAAGCTCTTTGGGAACCGCTTGCGTAGCCCCACACACCTGGGGGCTGCAGGCTTTCCTGCTGCCTTCAGCCTCAAAGGCACCCTTTCCCACATGGCGTCACGCCAGGCACAAAAATGGCCATATGTCTGGAGATTGGTTCCACGCCCAAAGAGCCAGCAGGGAAAACTATGCCTTGTTCTAAAGCTCTTTGGGAACCGCTTGCGTAGCCCCACACACCTGGGGGCTGCAGGCTTTCCTGCTGCCTTCAGCCTCAAAACCACCCTTTCCCACTTGGCGCCGCGCCAGGCCCAAAAATGGCCATATGTCTGGAGATTGGTCCCACGCCCAAAGAGCCAGCAGGGAAAACTATGCCTTGTTCTAAAGCTCTTTGGGAACCACTTGCGTAGCCCCACACACCTGGGGGCTGCAGGCTTTCCTGCTGCCTTCAGCCTCAAAACCACCCTTTCCCACTTGGCACCGCGCCAGGCACAAAAATGGCCATATGTCTGGAGACTGGTCCCACGCCCAAAGAGCCAGCAGGGAAAACTATGCCTTGTTCTAAAGCTCTTTGGGAACCGATTGTGTAGCCCCACACACCTGCGGGCTGCAGTCTTTCCTGCTGCCTTCAGCCTCAAAACCACCCTTTCCCACTTGGCGTCACGCCAGGCACAAAAATGGCCATATGTCTGGAGACTGGTCCCACGCCCAAAGAGCCAGCAGGGAAAACTATGCCTGGTTCTAAAGCTCTTTGGGAACCGCTTGCGTAGCCCCACACACCTGGGGGCTGCAGGCTTTCCTGCTCTCTTCAGCCTCAAAGGCACCCTGTCCCACTTGGCGCCGCGCCAGGCCCAAAAATGGCCATATGTCTGGAGATTGGTCCCATGCCGAAAGAGCCAGCAGGGAAAACTATGCCTTGTTCTAAAGCTCTTTGGGAACCGCTTGCGTGGCCCCACACACCTGGGGGCTGCAGGCTTTCCTGCTGCCTTCAGCCTCAAAACCACCCTTTCCCAATGGAGTCGCGCCACGCACAAAAATGGCTATATTTCTGGAGACTGGTCCCTTTCCCAAAGAGCCAGCAGGGAAAACTATGCCTTGTTCTAAAGCTCTTTGGGAACCGCTTGCGTGGCCTCACAGACCTCGGGGTTGCAGACTTTCCTGCTGCCTTCAGCCTCAAAACCACCCTTTTCCCACATGGCGTCACGCCAGGTACAAAAATGGCCATATGTCTGGAGATTGGTCCCACGCCCAAAGAGCCAGCAGGGAAAAATATGCCTTGTTCTAAAGCTCTTTGGGAACCGCTTGCGTGGCCCCACAGACCTGGGGGCTGCAGGCTTTCCTGCTGCCTTCAGCCTCAAAACCACCCTTTCCCACTTGGCCCCGCGCCAGCACAAAAATGGCCATATGTCTGGAGACTGGTCCCACGCCCAAAGAGCCAGCAGGGAAAACTATGCCTTGTTCTAAAGCTCTTAGGGAACGGCTTGCGTAGCCCCACAGACCTGGGGGCTGCAGGCTTTCCTGCTGCCTTCAGCCTCAAAACCACCCTTTCCCACTTGGTGCCGCGCCAGGCCCAAAAATGGCCATATGTCTGGAGACTGGTCCCACGCCCAAAGAGCCGGCAGGGAAAACTATGCCTTGTTCTAAAGCTCTTTGGGAACCGCTTGCGTAGCCCCACACACCTGGGGGCTGCGGCTTTCCTGCTCTCTTCAGCCTCAGAGGCACCCTTTCCCACTTGGCGACACGCCAGGCACAAAAATGCCCATATGTCTGGAGCTTGGTTCCACGCCCAAAGAGCCAGCAGGGAAAACGATGCCTTGTTCTAAAGCTCTTTGGGAACCGCTTGCGTGGCCCCACAGACCTGGGGGCTGCAGGCTTTCCTGCTGCCTTCAGCCTCAAAACCACCCTTTCCCACTTGGCGCCGCGCCAGGCACAAAAATGGCCATATGTCTGGAGATTGGTCCCACGCCCAAAGAGCCAGCAGGGAAAACTATGCCTTGTTCTAAAGCTCTTTGGAAACCGCTTGCGTGGCCCCACACACCTGGGGGCTGCAGGCTTTCCTGCTGCCTTCAGCCTCAAAACCACCCTTTCCCTCTTGGCGTCGCGCCAGGCACAAAATGGCTATATTTCTGGAGACTGGTCCCACGCCCAAAGAGCCAGCAGGGAAAACTATGCCTTGTTCTAAAGCTCTTTGGGAACGGCTTGCGTAGCCCCACACAAACTGGGGGCTGCAGGCATTCCTGCTCTCTTCAGTCTCAAAACCACCCTTTCCCACTTGGCGCCGCGCCAGGCACAAAAATGGCCATATGTCTGGAGACTGGTCCCACGCCCAGAGAGCCAGCAGGGAAAACTATGCCTTGTTCTAAAGCTCTTTGGGAACCGCTTGCGTGGCCCCACACACCTGGGGGCTGCAGGCTTTCCTGCTGCCTTCAGCCTCAAAACCACCCTTTCCCACTTGGCGCCGCGCCAGGCCCAAAAATGGCCATATGTCTGGAGATTGGTCCCACGCCCAAAGAGCCAGCAGGGAAAACTATGCCTTGTTCTAAAGCTCTTTGGGAACCGCTTGCGTAGCCCCACACACCTGGGGGCTGCAGGCTTTCCTGCTGCCTTCAGCCTCAAAACCACCCTTTCCCACTTGTCCCCGCGCCAGGCACAAAAATGGCCATATGTCTGGAGACTGGTCCCACGCCCAAAGAGCCAGCAGGGAAAACTATGCCTTGTTGTAAAGCTCTTTGGGAACCGCTTGCGTAGCCCCACACACCTGGGGGCTGCAGGCTTTCCTGCTGCCTTCAGCCTCAAAACCACCCTTTCCCACATGGCGCTGCGCCAGGCACAAAAATGGCCATATGTCTGGAGACTGGTCCCTTTCCCAAAGAGCCAGCAGGGAAAACTATGCCTTGTTCTAAAGCTCTTTGGGAACCGCTTGCGTGGCCCCACACACCAGGGGGCTGCAGGCTTTCCTGCTGCCTTCAGCCTCAAAACCACCCTTTCCCACATGGCGTTACGCCAGGCCCAAAAATGGCCATATGTCTGGAGATTGGTCCCACGCCCAAAGAGCCAGCAGGGAAAAATATGCCTTGTTCTAAAGCTCTTTGGGAACCGCTTGCGTGGCCCCACAGACCTGGGGGCTGCAGGCTTTCCTGCTGCCTTCAGCCTCAAAGGCACCCTTTCCCACATGGCGTCACGCCAGGAACAAAAATGGCCATATGTCTGGAGATTGGTTCCACGCCCAAAGAGCCAGCAGGGAAAACGATGCCTTGTTCTAAAGCTCTTTGGGAACCGCTTGCGTGGCCCCACAGACCTGGGGGCTGCAGGCTTTCCTGCTGCCTTCAGCCTCAAAACCACCCTTTCCCACTTGGCGTCACGCCAGGCACAAAAACGGCCATATGTCTGGAGATTGGTCCCACGCCCAAAGAGCCAGCAGGGAAAAATATGCCTTGTTCTAAAGCTCTTTGGGAACCGCTTGCGTAGCCCCACACACCTGGGGGCTGGAAGCTTTCCTGCTGCCTTCAGCCTCAAAACCACCCTTTCCCACATGGCGCTGCGCCAGGCACAAAAATGGCCATATGTCTAGAGATTGGTCCCACGCCCAAAGAGCCAGCAGGGAAAACTATGCCTTGTTCTAAAGCTCTTTGGGAACCGCTTGCGTGGCCCCACACACCTGGGGGCTGCAGGCTTTCCTGCTGCCTTCAGCCTCAAAACCACCCTTTCCCACATGGCGTCACGCCAGGCACAAAAATGGCCATATGTCTGGAGACTGGTCCCACGACCAAAGAGCCAGCAGGGAAAACTATGCCTTGTTCTAAAGCTCTTTGGGAACCGCTTGCGTAGCCCCACACACCTGGGGGCTGCAGGCTTTCCTGCTGCCTTCAGCCTCAAAACCACCCTTTCCCACTTGGCGCCGCGCCAGGCACAAAAATGGCCCTATGTCTGGAGACTGGTCCCTTTCCCAAAGAGCCAGCAGGGAAAACTATGCCTTGTTCTAAAGCTCTTTGGGAACCGCTTGCGTGGCCCCACACACCTGGGGGATGCAGGCTTTCCTGCTGCCTTCAGCCTCAAAACCACCCTTTCCCACTTGGTGCCGCGCCAGGCCCAAAAATGGCCATATGTCTGGAGACTGGTCCCACGCCCAAAGAACCAGCAGGGAAAACTATGCCTTGTTCTAAAGCTCTTTGGGAACCGCTTGCGTAGCCCCACACACCTGGGGGCTGCGGCTTTCCTGCTCTCTTCAGCCTCAGAGGCACCCTTTCCCACTTGGCGACACGCCAGGCACAAAAATGGCCATATGTCTGGAGCTTGGTTCCACGCCCAAAGAGCCAGCAGGGAAAACGATGCCTTGTTCTAAAGCTCTTTGGGAACCGCTTGCGTGGCCCCACAGACCTGGGGGCTGCAGGCTTTCCTGCTGCCTTCAGCCTCAAAACCACACTTTCCCACTTGGCGCCGCGCCAGGCACAAAAATGGCCATATGTCTGGAGATTGGTCCCACGCCCAAAGAGCCAGCAGGGAAAACTATGCCTTGTTCTAAAGCTCTTTGGAAACCGCTTGCGTGGCCCCACAGACCTGGGGGCTGCAGGCTTTCCTGCTGCCTTCAGCCTCAAAACCACCCTTTCCCTCTTGGCGTCGCGCCAGGCACAAAAATGGCTATATTTCTGGAGACTGGTCCCACGCCCAAAGAGCCAGCAGGGAAAACTATGCCTTGTTCTAAAGCTCTTTGGGAACGGCTTGCGTAGCCCCACACAAACTGGGGGCTGCAGGCATTCCTGCTCTCTTCAGTCTCAAAACCACCCTTTCCCACTTGGCGCCGCGCCAGGCACAAAAATGGCCATATGTCTGGAGACTGGTCCCACGCCCAGAGAGCCAGCAGGGAAAACTATGCCTTGTTCTAAAGCTCTTTGGGAACCGCTTGCGTGGCCCCACACACCTGGGGGATGCAGGCTTTCCTGCTGCCTTCAGCCTCAAAACCACCCTTTCCCACTTGGCACCGCGCCAGGCCCAAAAATGGCCATATGTCTGGAGACTGCTCCCACGCCCAAAGAGCCAGCAGGGAAAACTATGCCTTGTTGTAAAGCTCTTTGGGAACCGCTTGCGTAGCCCCACACACCTGGGGGCTGCAGTCTTTCCTACTCTCTTCAGCCTCAAAAGCACCCTTTCCCACTTGGCGTCGCTCCAGGCACAAAAATGGCCATATGTCTGGAGATTGGTCCCACGCCCAAAGAGCCAGCAGGGAAAACTATGCCTTGTTCTAAAGCTCTTTGGGAACCGCTTGCGTGGCCCCACAGACCTGGGGGCTGCAGGCTTTCCTACTGCCTTCAGCCTCAAAACCACCCTTTCCCACTTGGCCCCGCGCCAGGCCCAAAAATGGCCATATGTCTGGAGATTGGTCCCACGCCAAAACAGCCAGCAGGGAAAACTATGCCTTATTCTAAAGCTCTTTGGGAACCGTTTGCGTAGCCCCACACACCTGGGGGCTGCAGTCTTTCCTGCTCTCTTCAGCCTCAAAAGCACCCTTTCCCACTTGGCGCCGCGCCAGGCACAAAAATGGCCATATGTCTGGAGACTGGTCCCACGCCCAAAGAGCCAGCAGGGAAAACTATGCCTTGTTCTAAAGCTCTTTGGGAACCGCTTGCGTAGCCCCACACACCTTGGGGCTGCAGGTTTTCCTGCTGCATTCAGCCTCAAAACCACCCTTTCCCACTTGGCGTCGCGCTAGGCACAAAAATGGCCCTATGTCTGGAGACTGGTCCCTTTCCCAAAGAGCCAGCAGGGAAAACTATGCCTTGTTCTAAAGCTCTTTGGGAACCGCTTGCGTGGCCCCACACACCAGGGGGCTGCAGGCTTTCCTGCTGCCTTCAGCCTCAAAACCACCCTTTCCCACATGGCGTTACGCCAGGCCCAAAAATGGCCATATGTCTGGAGATTGGTCCCACGCCCAAAGAGCCAGCAGGGAAAAATATGCCTTGTTCTAAAGCTCTTTGGGAACCGCTTGCGTAGCCCCACACACCTGGGGGCTGCAGGCTTTCCTGCTGCCTTCAGCCTCAAAGGCACCCTTTCCCACATGGCGTCACGCCAGGAACAAAGATGGCCATATGTCTGGAGATTGGTTCCACGCCCAAAGAGCCAGCAGGGAAAACTATGCCTTGTTCTAAAGCTCTTTGGGAACCGCTTGCGTAGCCCCACACACCTGGGGGCTGCAGGCTTTCCTGCTGCCTTCAGCCTCAAAACCACCCTTACCCACATGGCGTCACGCCAGGCACAAAAACGGCCATATGTCTGGAGATTGGTCCCACGCCCAAAGAGCCAGCAGGGAAAAATATGCCTTGTTCTAAAGCTCTTTGGGAACCGCTTGCGTAGCCCCACAGACCTGGGGGCTGCAGGCTTTCCTGCTGCCTTCAGCCTCAAAACCACCCTTTCCCACATGGCGCTGCGCCAGGCACAAAAATGGCCATATGTCTAGAGATTGGTCCCACGCCCAAAGAGCCAGCAGGGAAAACTATGCCTTGTTCTAAAGCTCTTTGGGAACCGCTTGCATGGCCCCACACACCTGGGGGCTGCAGGCTTTCCTGCTGCCTTCGGCCTCAAAACCACCCTTTCCCACTTGGCGCTGCGCCAGGCCCAAAAATGGCCATATATCTGGAGACTGGTCTCACGCCCAAAGAGCCAGCAGGGAAAACTATGCCTTGTTCTAAAGCTCTTTGGGAACCTCTTGCGTCGCCCCACACACCTGGGGGCTGCAGGCTTTCCTGCTGCCTTCAGCCTCAAAACCACCCTTTCCCACATGGCGTCACGCCAGGCACAAAAATGGCCATATGTCTGGAGACTGGTCCCACGACCAAAGAGCCAGCAGGGAAAACTATGCCTTGTTCTAAAGCTCTTTGGGAACCGCTTGCGTAGCCCCACACACCTGGGGGCTGCAGGCTTTCCTGCTGCCTTCAGCCTCAAAACCACCCTTTCCCACTTGGCGCCGCGCCAGGCACAAAAATGGCACTATGTCTGGAGACTGGTCCCTTTCCCAAAGAGCCAGCAGGGAAAACTATGCCTTGTTCTAAAGCTCTTTGGGAACCGCTTGCGTGGCCCCACACACCAGGGGGCTGCAGGCTTTCCTGCTGCCTTCAGCCTCAAAACCACCCTTTCCCACATGGTGTTACGCCAGGCCCAAAAATGGCCATATGTCTGGAGATTGGTCCCACGCCCAAAGAGCCAGCAGGGAAAAATATGCCTTGTTCTAAAGCTCTTTGGGAACCGCTTTCGTAGCCCCACAGACCTGGGGGCTGCAGGCTTTCCTGCTGCCTTCAGCCTCAAAACCACCCTTTCCCACATGGCGTCACGCCAGGCACAAAAATGGCCATATGTGTGGAGACTGGTCCCACGCACAAAGAGCCAGCAGGGAAAACTATGCCTTGTTCTAAAGCTCTTTGGGAACCGCTTGCGTAGCCCCACACACCTGGGGGCTGCAGGCTTTCCTGCTGCCTTCAGCCTCAAAACCACCCTTTCCCACATGGCGTCACGCCAGGCACAAAAATGGCCATATGTCTGGAGACTGGTCCCACGCCCAAAGAGCCAGCAGGGAAAACTATGCCTTGTTCTAAAGCTCTTTGGGAACCGCTTGCGTAGCCCCACACACCTGGGGGCTGCAGGCTTTCCTGCTGCCTTCAGCCTCAAAACCACCCTTTCCCACATGGCGCTGCGCCAGGCACAAAAATGGCCATATGTCTAGAGATTGGTCCCACGCCCAAAGAGCCAGCAGGGAAAACTATGCCTTGTTCTAAAGCTCTTTGGGAACCGCTTGCGTGGCCCCACACACCTTGGGGCTGCAGGCTTTCCTGCTGCCTTCAGCCTCAAAACCACCCTTTCCCACATGGCGCTGCGCCAGGCCCCAAAATGGCCATATGTCTTGAGACTGGTCTCACGCCCAAAGAGCCAGCAGGGAAAACTATGCCTTGTTCTAAAGCTCTTTCGGAACCTCTTGCGTCGCCCCACACACCTGGGGGCTGCAGACTTTCCTGCTGCCTTCAGCCTCAAAACCACCCTTTCCCACTTGGCGCCGCGCCAGGCACAAAAATGGCCATATGTCTGGAGGTTGGTCCCACGCCCAAAGAGCCAGCAGGGAAAACTATGCCTTGTTCTAAAGCTCTTTGGGAACCGCTTGCGTAGCCCCACACACCTGGGGGCTGCAGGCTTTCCTGCTCTCTTCAGCCTCAGAGGCACCCTTTTCCACTTGGCGACACGCCAGGCACAAAAATGCCCATATGTCTGGAGCTTGGTTCCACGCCCAAAGAGCCAGCAGGGAAAACGATGCCTTGTTCTAAAGCTCTTTGGGAACCGCTTGCGTGGCCCCACAGACCTGGGGGCTGCAGGCTTTCCTGCTGCCTTCAGCCTCAAAACCACCCTTTCCCACTTGGCGCCGCGCCAGGCACAAAAATGGCCATATGTTGGAGATTGGTCCCACGCCCAAAGAGCCAGCAGGGAAAACTATGCCTTGTTCTAAAGCTCTTTGTAAACCGCTTATGTGGCCCCACAGACCTGGGGGCTGCAGGCTTTCCTGCTGCCTTCAGCCTCAAAACCACCCTTTCCCTCTTGGCGTCGCGCCAGGCACAAAAATGGCCATATTTCTGGAGACTGGTCCCACGCCCAAAGAGCCAGCAGGGAAAACTATGCCTTGTTCTAAAGCTCTTTGGGAACCGCTTGCGTAGCCCCACACAAACTGGGGGCTGCAGGCTTTCCTGCTGCCTTCAGCCTCAAAACCACCCTTTCCCACTTGGCGCCGCGCCAGGCACAAAAATGGCCATATGTCTGGAGACTGGTCCCACGCCCAAAGAGCCAGCAGGGAAAACGTTGCCTTGTTCTAAAGCTCTTTGGGAACGGCTTGCGTAGCCCAACAGACCTGGGGGCTGCAGGCTTTCCTGCTGCCTTCAGCCTCAAAACCACCCTTTCCCACTTGGCGTCGCGCCAGGCACAAAAATGGCTATATTTCTGGAGACTGGTCCCACGCCGAAAGAGCCAGCAGGGAAAACTATGCCTTGTTCTAAAGCTCTTTGGGAACCGCTTGCGTGGCCCCACACACCTGCGGGCTGCAGACTTTCCTGCTGCCTTCAGCCTCAAAACCACCCTTTCCCACTTGGCGTCGCGCCAGGCACAAAAATGGCCATATGTCTGGAGATTGGTCCCACGCCCAAAGAGCCAGCAGGGAAAACTATGCCTTGTTCTAAAGCTCTTTGGGAACCTCTTGCGTAGCCCCACACACCTGGGGGCTGCAGGCTTTCCTGCTGCCTTCAGCCTCAAAACCACCCTTTCCCACTTGGCGCCGTGCCAGGCCCAAAAATGGCCATATGTCTGGAGACTGGTCCCACGCCCAAAGAGCCAGCAGGGAAAACTATGCCTTGTACTAAAGCTCTTTGGGAACGGCTTGCGTAGCCCCACACACCTGGGGGCTGCAAGCTCTCCTGCTGCCTTCAGCCTCAAAACCACCCTTTCCCACTTGGCGCCGCGCCAGGCCCAAAAATGGCCATATGGCTGGAGACTGGACCCACGCCGAAAGAGCAAGCAGGGAAAACTATGCCTTGTTCTAAAGCTCTTTGGGAACCGCTTGCGTAGCCTTACAGACCTTGGGGCTGCAAGCTCTCGTGCTGCCTTCAGCCTCAAAACCACCGTTTCCCACTTGGCGCCGCGCCAGGCCCAAAAATGGCCATATGTCTGGAGACTGGTCCCACGCCCAAAGAGCCAGCAGGGAAAACTATGCCTTGTTCTAAAGCTCTTTGGGAACCTCTTGCGTAGCCCCACACACCAGGGGGCTGCAGGCTTTCCTGCTGCCTTCAGCCTCAAAACCACCCTTTCCCACTTGGCCCCGCGCCAGGCCCAAAAATGGCCATATGTCTGGAGATTGGTCCCACGCCGAAAGAGCCAGCAGGGAAAACTATGCCTTGTTCTAAAGCTCTTTGGGAACCGCTTGCGTAGCCCCACACACCTGGGGGCTGCAGGCTTTCCTGCTGCCTTCAGCCTCAAAACCACCCTTTCCCACTTGGCGCCGCGCCAGGCACAAAAATGGCCATATGTCTGGAGATTGGTCCCACGCACAAAGAGCCAGCAGGGAATTTTATGCCTTGTTCTAAAGCTCTTTGGGAACCGCTTGCATAGCCCCACAGACCTGGGGGCTGCAGGCTTTCCTGCTGCCTTCAGCCTCAAAACCACCCTTTCCCACTTGGCGCCGTGCCCGGCCAGAAACGGCCATATGTCTGGAGACTGGTCCCACGCCCAAAGAGCCAGCAGGGAAAACGATACCTTATTCTAAAGCTCTTTGGGAATCGCTTGCGTGGCCCCACACACCTGGGGGGTGCAGGCTTTCCTGCTGCCTTCAGCTTCAAAACCACACTTTCCCACTTGGCGCCGCGCCAGGCCCAAAAATGGCCATATGTCTGGAGACTGGTCCCACGCCCAAAGAGCCAGCAGGGAAAACTATGCCTTGTTCTAAAGCTCTTTGGGAACCGCTTGCGTGGCCCCGCACACCTGGGGGCTGCAGGCTTTCCTGCTGCCTTCAGCCTCAAAACCACCCTTTCCCACTTGGCGCCGCGCCAGGCCCAAAAATGGCCATATGGCTGGAGACTGGTCCCTTTCCCAAAGAGCCAGCAGGGAAAACTATGCCTTGTTCTAAAGCTCTTTGGGAACCGCTTGCGTGGCCCCACAGACCTGGGGTCTGCAGGCTTTCCTGCTGCCTTCAGCCTCAAAACCACCCTTTCCCACATGGCGTCACGCCAGGCACAAAAATGGCCATATGTCTGGAGACTGGTCCCACGCCCAAAGAGCCAGCAGGGAAAAATATGCCTTGTTCTAAAGCTCTTTGGGAACCGCTTGCGTAGCCCCACAGACCTGGGGGCTGCAGGCTTTCCTGCTGCCTTCAGCCTCAAAACCACCCTTTCCCACATGGCGCTGCGCCAGGCACAAAAATGGCCATATGTCTAGAGATTGGTCCCACGCCCAAAGAGCCAGCAGGGAAAACTATGCCTTGTTCTAAAGCTCTTTGGGAACCGCTTGCGTGGCCCCACACACCTTGGGGCTGCAGGCTTTCCTGCTGCCTTCAGCCTCAAAACCACCCTTTCCCACTTGGCGCTGCGCCAGGCCCCAAAATGGCCATATGTCTTGAGACTGGTCTCACGCCCAAAGAGCCAGCAGGGAAAACTATGCCTTGTTCTAAAGCTCTTTCGGAACCTCTTGCGTCGCCCCACACACCTGGGGGCTGCAGGCTTTCCTGCTGCCTTCAGCCTCAAAACCACCCTTTCCCACTTGGCGCCGCGCCAGGCACAAAAATGGCCATATGTCTGGAGGTTGGTCCCACGCCCAAAGAGCCAGCAGGGAAAACTATGCCTTGTTCTAAAGCTGTTTGGGAACCGCTTGCGTAGCCCCACACACCTGGGGGCTGCAGGCTTTCCTGCTCTCTTCAGCCTCAGAGGCACCCTTTCCCACTTGGCGACACGCCAGGCACAAAAATGCCCATATGTCTGGAGCTTGGTTCCACGCCCAAAGAGCCAGCAGGGAAAACGATGCCTTGTTCTAAAGCTCTTTGGGAACCGCTTGCGTGGCCCCACAGACCTGGGGGCTGCAGGCTTTCCTGCTGCCTTCAGCCTCAAAAACACCCTTTCCCACTTGGCGCCGCGCCAGGCACAAAAATGGCCATATGTTGGAGATTGGTCCCACGCCCAAAGAGCCAGCAGGGAAAACTATGCCTTGTTCTAAAGCTCTTTGTAAACCGCTTATGTGGCCCCACAGACCTGGGGGCTGCAGGCTTTCCTGCTGCCTTCAGCCTCAAAACCACCCTTTCCCACTTGGCGCCGCGCCAGGCCCAAAAATGGCCATATGTCTGGAGGCTGGTCCCACGCCCAAAGAGCCAGCAGGGAAAACGTTGCCTTGTTCTAAAGCTCTTTGGGAACGGCTTGCGTAGCCCAACAGACTTGGGGGCTGCAGGCTTTCCTGCTGCCTTCAGCCTCAAAACCACCCTTTCCCACTTGGCGTCGCGCCAGGCACAAAAATGGCTATATTTCTGGAGACTGGTCCCACGCCGAAAGAGCCAGCAGGGAAAACTATGCCTTGTTCTAAAGCTCTTTGGGAACCGCTTGCGTGGCCCCACACACCTGCAGGCTGCAGACTTTCCTGCTGCCTTCAGCCTCAAAACCACCGTTTCCCACTTGGCGCCGCGCCAGGCCCAAAAATGGCCATATGTCTGGAGACTGGTCCCACGCCCAAAGAGCCAGCAGGGAAAACTATGCCTTGTTCTAAAGCTCTTTGGGAACCTCTTGCGTAGCCCCACACACCTGGGGGCTGCAGGCTTTCCTGCTGCCTTCAGCCTCAAAACCACCCTTTCCCACTTGGCCCCGCGCCAGGCCCAAAAATGGCCATATGTCTGGAGATTGGTCCCACGCCGAAAGAGCCAGCAGGGAAAACTATGCCTTGTTCTAAAGCTCTTTGGGAACCGCTTGCGTAGCCCCACACACCTGGGGGCTGCAGGCTTTCCTGCTGCCTTCAGCCTCAAAACCACCCTTTCCCACTTGGCGCCGCGCCAGGCACAAAAATGGCCATATGTCTGGAGATTGGTCCCACGCACAAAGAGCCAGCAGGGAATTTTATGCCTTGTTCTAAAGCTCTTTGGGAACCGCTTGCATAGCCCCACAGACCTGGGGGCTGCAGGCTTTCCTGCTGCCTTCAGCCTCAAAACCACCCTTTCCCACTTGGCGCCGTGCCCGGCCCAGAAACGGCCATATGTCTGGAGACTGGTCCCACGCCCAAAGAGCCAGCAGGGAAAACGATACCTTATTCTAAAGCTCTTTGGGAATCGCTTGCGTGGCCCCACACACCTGGGGGGTGCAGGCTTTCCTGCTGCCTTCAGCTTCAAAACCACGCTTTCCCACTTGGCGCTGCGCCAGTCCCAAAAATGGCCATATGTCTGGAGACTGGTCCCACGCCCAAAGAGCCAGCAGGGAAAACTATGCCTTGTTCTAAAGCTCTTTCGGAACCGCTTGCGTGGCCCCGCACACCTGGGGGCTGCAGGCTTTCCTGCTGCCTTCAGCCTCAAAACCACCCTTTCCCACTTGGCGCCGCGCCAGGCCCAAAAATGGCCATATGGCTGGAGACTGGTCCCTTTCCCAAAGAGCCAGCAGGGAAAACTATGCCTTGTTCTAAAGCTCTTTGAGAACCGCTTGCGCGGCCCCACAGACCTGGGGGCTGCAGGCTTTCCTGCTGCCTTCAGCCTCAAAACCACCCTTTCCCACACGGCGTCACGCCAGGCACAAAAATGGCCATATGTCTGGAGATTGGTCCCACGCCCAAAGAGCCAGCAGGGAAAACTATGCCTGGTTCTAAAGCTCTTTGGGAACGGCTTGCGTAGCCCCACACACCTGGGGGCTGCAGGCTTTCCTGCTGCCTTCAGCCTCAAAACCACCCTTTCCCACTTGGCGCCGCGCCAGGCCCAAAAATGGCCATATGTCTGGAGATTGGTCCCACGCCCAAAGAGCCAGCAGGGAAAACGATGCCTTATTCTAAAGCTCTTTGGGAACCGCTTGCGTGGCCCTACAGACCTGGGGGGTGCAGGCTTTCCTGCTGCCTTCAGCCTCAAAACCACCCTTTTCCCACTTGGCCCCGCGCCAGGCACAAAAATGGCCATATGTCTGGAGACTGGTCCCACGCCCAAAGAGCCAGCAGGGAAAACTATGCCTTGTTCTAAAGCTCTTTGGGAACCGCTTGTGTAGCCCCACACACCTGCGGGCTGCAGTCTTTCCTGCTGCCTTCAGCCTCAAAACCACCCTTTCCCACTTGGCGTCACGCCAGGCACAAAAATGGCCATATGTCTGGAGACTGGTCCCACGCCCAAAGAGCCAGCAGGGAAAAATATGCCTTGTTCTAAAGCTCTTTGGGAACCGCTTGCGTAGCCCCACACACCTGGGGGCTGCAGGCTTTCCTGCTCTCTTCAGCCTCAAAGGCACCCTTTCCCACTTGGCGCCGCGCCAGGCCCAAAAATGGCCATATGTCTGGAGATTGGTCCCACGCCCAAAGAGCCAGCAGGGAAAACGTTGCCTTGTTCTAAAGCTCTTTGGGAACGGCTTGCGTAGCCCAACAGACCTGGGGGCTGCAGGCTTTCCTGCTGCCTTCAGCCTCAAAACCACCCTTTCCCACTTGGCGTCGCGCCAGGCACAAAAATGGCTATATTTCTGGAGACTGGTCCCACGCCGAAAGAGCCAGCAGGGAAAACTATGCCTTGTTCTAAAGCTCTTTGGGAACCGCTTGTGTGGCCCCACACACCTGCGGGCTGCAGACTTTCCTGCTGCCTTCAGCCTCAAAACCACCCTTTCCCACTTGGCGTCGCGCCAGGCACAAAAATGGCCATATGTCTGGAGATTGGTCCCACGCCCAAAGAGCCAGCAGGGAAAACTATGCCTTGTTCTAAAGCTCTTTGGGAACCGCTTGCGTAGCCCCACAGACCTGGGGGCTGCAGGCTTTCCTGCTGCCTTCAGCCTCAAAACCACCCTTTCCCACTTGGCGCCGTGCCAGGCCCAAAAATGGCCATATGTCTGGAGACTGGTCCCACGCCCAAAGAGCCAGCAGGGAAAACGATGCCTTGTTCTAAAGCTCTTTGGGAACGGCTTGCGTAGCCCCACACACCTGGGGGCTGCAAGCTCTCCTGCTGCCTTCAGCCTCAAAACCACCCTTTCCCACTTGGCGCCGCGCCAGGCCCAAAAATGGCCATATGGCTGGAGACTGGACCCACGCCGAAAGAGCAAGCAGGGAAAACTATGCCTTGTTCTAAAGCTCTTTGGGAACCGCTTGCGTAGCCCCACAGACCTGGGGGCTGCAAGCTCTCCTGCTGCCTTCAGCCTCAAAACCACCGTTTCCCACTTGGCGCCGCGCCAGGTCCAAAATGGCCATATGTCTGGAGACTGGTCCCACGCCCAAAGAGCCAGCAGGGAAAACTATGCCTTGTTCTAAAGCTCTTTGGGAACCTCTTGCGTAGCCCCACACACCTGGGGGCTGCAGGCTTTCCTGCTGCCTTCAGCCTCAAAACCACCCTTTCCCACTTGGCGTCACGCCAGGCACAAAAATGGCCATATGTCTGGAGATTGGTCCCACGCCCAAAGAGCCAGCAGGGAAAACTATGCCTTGTTCTAAAGCTCTTTGGGAACCGCTTGCGTAGCCCCACACACCTGGGGGCTGCAGGCTTTCCTGCTGCCTTCAGCCTCAAAACCACCCTTTCCCACTTGGCGCCGCGCCAGGCACAAAAATGGCCATATGTCTGGAGATTGGTCCCACGCACAAAGAGCCAGCAGGGAATTTTATGCCTTGTTCTAAAGCTCTTTGGGAACCGCTTGCATAGCCCCACAGACCTGGGGGCTGCAGGCTTTCCTGCTGCCTTCAGCCTCAAAACCACCCTTTCCCACTTGGCGCCGTGCCAGGCCCAGAAACGGCCATATGTCTGGAGACTGGTCCCACGCCCAAAGAGCCAGCAGGGAAAACGATACCTTATTCTAAAGCTCTTTGGGAATCGCTTGCGTGGCCCCACACACCTGGGGGGTGCAGGCTTTCCTGCTGCCTTCAGCTTCAAAACCACCGTTTCCCACTTGGCGCCGCGCCAGGCCCAAAAATGGCCATATGTCTGGAGATTGGTCCCACGCCCAAAGAGCCAGCAGGGAAAACTATGCCTTGTTCTAAAGCTCTTTGGGAACCGCTTGCGTGGCCCCGCACACCTGGGGGCTGCAGGCTTTCCTGCTGCCTTCAGCCTCAAAACCACCCTTTCCCACTTGGCGCCGCGCCAGCCCCAAAAATGGCCATATGGCTGGAGACTGGTCCCTTTCCCAAAGAGCCAGCAGGGAAAACTATGCCTTGTTCTAAAGCTCTTTGGGAACCGCTTGCGTGGCCCCACAGACCTGGGGGCTGCAGGCTTTCCTGCTGCCTTCAGCCTCAAAACCACCCTTTCCCACACGGCGTCACGCCAGGCACAAAAATGGCCATATGTCTGGAGACTGGTCCCACGCCCAAAGAGCCAGCAGGGAAAACTATGCCTGGTTCTAAAGCTCTTTGGGAACGGCTTGCGTAGCCCCAGAGACCTGGGGGCTGCAGGCTTTCCTGCTGCCTTCAGCCTCAAAACCACCCTTTCCCACTTGGCGCCGCGCCAGGCACAAAAATGGCCATATGTCTGGAGATTGGTTCCACGCCCAAAGAGCCAGCAGGGAAAACGATGCCTTATTCTAAAGCTCTTTGGGAACCGCTTGCGTGGCCCTACAGACCTGGGGGGTGCAGGCTTTCCTGCTGCCTTCAGCCTCAAAACCACCCTTTCCCACTTGTCCCCGCGCCAGGCCCAAAAATGGCCATATGTCTGGAGACTGGTCCCACGCCCAAAGAGCCAGCAGGGAAAACTATGCCTTGTTCTAAAGCTCTTTGGGAACCGCTTGCGTAGCCCCACACACCTGCGGGATGCAGGCTTTACTGCTGCCTTCAGCCTCAAAACCACCCTTTCCCACTTGGCGCCGCGCCAGGCACAAAAATGGCTATATTTCTGGAGACTGGTCCCACGCCCAAAGAGCCAGCAGGGAAAACTATGCCTTGTTCTAAAGCTCTTTGGGAACCGCTTGCGTAGCCCCACACAAACTGGGGGCTGCAGGCTTTCCTGCTGCCTTCAGCCTCAAAACCACCCTTTCCCACTTGGCTTCGCTTCAGGCACAAAAATGGCCATATGTCTGGAGGCTGGTCCCACGCCCAAAGAGCCAGCAGGGAAAACTATGCCTTGTTCTAAAGCTCTTTGGGAACGGCTTGCGTAGCCCAACAGACCTGGGGGCTGCAGGCTTTCCTGCTGCCTTCAGCCTCAAAACCACCCTTTCCCACTTGGCGTCGCGCCAGGCACAAAAATGGCTATATTTCTGGAGAATGGTCCCACGCCGAAAGAGCCAGCAGGGAAAACTATGCCTTGTTCTAAAGCTCTTTGGGAACCGCTTGCGTGGCCCCACACACCTGCGGGCTGCAGACTTTCCTGCTGCCTTCAGCCTCAAAACCACCCTTTCCCACTTGGCGTCGCGCCAGGCACAAAAATGGCCATATGTCTGGAGATTGGTCCCACGCCCAAAGAGCCAGCAGGGAAAACTATGCCTTGTTCTAAAGCTCTTTGGGAACCGCTTGCGTAGCCCCACAGACCTGGGGGCTGCAGGCTTTCCTGCTGCCTTCAGCCTCAAAACCACCCTTTCCCACTTGGCGCCGTGCCAGGCCCAAAAATGGCCATATGTCTGGAGACTGGTCCCACGCCCAAAGAGCCAGCAGGGAAAACTATGCCTTGTACTAAAGCTCTTTGGGAACGGCTTGCGTAGCCCCACACACCTGGGGGCTGCAAGCTCTCCTGCTGCCTTCAGCCTCAAAACCACCCTTTCCCACTTGGCGCCGCGCCAGGCCCAAAAATGGCCATATGGCTGGAGACTGGTCCCTTTCCCAAAGAGCCAGCAGGGAAAACTATGCCTTGTTCTAAAGCTCTTTGGGAACCGCTTGCGTGGCCCCACAGACCTGGGGGCTGCAGGCTTTCCTGCTGCCTTCAGCCTCAAAACCACCCTTTCCCACACGGCGTCAGGCCAGGCACAAAAATGGCCATATGTCTGGAGACTGGTCCCACGCCCAAAGAGCCAGCAGGGAAAACTATGCCTGGTTCTAAAGCTCTTTGGGAACGGCTTGCGTAGCCCCACACACCTGGGGGCTGCAGGCTTTCCTGCTGCCTTCAGCCTCAAAACCACCCTTTCCCACTTGGCGCCGCGCCAGGCACAAAAATGGCCATATGTCTGGAGATTGGTTCCACGCCCAAAGAGCCAGCAGGGAAAACGATGCCTTATTCTAAAGCTCTTTGGGAACCGCTTGCGTGGCCCTACAGACCTGGGGGGTGCAGGCTTTCCTGCTGCCTTCAGCCTCAAAACCACCCTTTCCCACTTGTCCCCGCGCCAGGCACAAAAATGGCCATATGTCTGGAGACTGGTCCCACGCCCAAAGAGCCAGCAGGGAAAACTATGCCTTGTTCTAAAGCTCTTTGGGAACCGCTTGCGTAGCCCCACAGACCTGGGGGCTGCAGGCTTTACTGCTGCCTTCAGCCTCAAAACCACCCTTTCCCACTTGGCGCCGCGCCAGGCCCAAAAATGGCCATATGGCTGGAGACTGGTCCCACGCCCAAGAGCCAGCAGGGAAAACTATGCCTTGTTGTAAAGCTCTTTGGTAACGGCTTGCGTAGCCCCACACACCTGGGTGCTTCAGGCTTTCCTGCTGCCTTCAGCCTCAAAACCACCCTTTCCCACTTGGCCCCGCGCCAGGCACAAAAATGGCCATATGTCTGGAGACTGGTCCCACGCCCAAAGAGCCAGCAGGGAAAACTATGCCTTGTTCTAAAGCTCTTTGGGAACCGCTTGCGTGGCCCCACAGACCTGGGGGGTGCAGGCTTTCCTGCTGCCTTCAGCCTCAAAACCACCCTTTCCCACTTGGCGCCGCGCCAGGCCCAAAAATGGCCATATGGCTGGAGACTGGACCCACGCCGAAAGAGCAAGCAGGGAGAACTATGCCTTGTTCTAAAGCTCTTTGGGAACCGCTTGCGTAGCCCCACAGACCTGGGGGCTGCAAGCTCTCCTGCTGCCTTCAGCCTCAAAACCACCGTTTCCCACTTGGCGCCGCGCCAGGCCCAAAAATGGCCATATGTCTGGAGACTGGTCCCACGCCCAAAGAGCCAGCAGGGAAAACTATGCCTTGTTCTAAAGCTCTTTGGGAACCTCTTGCGTAGCCCCACACACCTGGGGGCTGCAGGCTTTCCTGCTGCCTTCAGCCTCAAAACCACCCTTTCCCACTTGGCCCCGCGCCAGGCCCAAAAATGGCCATATGTCTGGAGATTGGTCCCACGCCCAAAGAGCCAGCAGGGAAAACTATGCCTTGTTCTAAAGCTCTTTGGGAACCGCTTGCGTAGCCCCACACACCTGGGGGCTGCAGGCTTTCCTGCTGCCTTCAGCCTCAAAACCACCCTTTCCCACTTGGCGTCGCGCCAGGCACAGAAATGGCCATATGTCTGGAGATTGGTCCCACGCCAAAGAGCCAGCAGGGAATTTTATGCCTTGTTCTAAAGCTCTTTGGGAACCGCTTGCATAGCCCCACAGACCTGGGGGCTGCAGGCTTTCCTGCTGCCTTCAGCTTCAAAACCACCCTTTCCCACTTGGCGCCGTGCCAGGCCCAGAAACGGCCATATGTCTGGAGACTGGTCCCACGCCCAAAGAGCCAGCAGGGAAAACGATACCTTATTCTAAAGCTCTTTGGGAATCGCTTGCGTGGCCCCACACACCTGGGGGGTGCAGGCTTTCCTGCTGCCTTCAGCTTCAAAACCACCCTTTCCCACTTGGCGCCGCGCCAGGCCCAAAAATGGCCATATGTCTGGAGATTGGTCCCACGCCCAAAGAGCCAGCAGGGAAAACTATGCCTTGTTCTAAAGCTCTTTGGGAACCGCTTGCGTGGCCCCGCACACCTGGGGGCTGCAGGCTTTCCTGCTGCCTTCAGCCTCAAAACCACCCTTTCCCACTTGGCGCCGTGCCAGGCCCAAAAATGGCCATGTGGCTGGAGACTGGTCCCTTTCCCAAAGAGCCAGCAGGGAAAACTATGCCTTGTTCTAAAGCTCTTTGGGAACCGCTTGCGTGGCCCCACACACCTGGAGGCTGCAGGCTTTCCTGCTGCCTTCAGCCTCAAAACCACCCTTTTCCCACTTGGCCCCGCGCCAGGCACAAAAATGGCCATATGTCTGGAGACTGGTCCCACGCCCAAAGAGCCAGCAGGGAAAACTATGCCTTGTTCTAAAGCTCTTTGGGAACCGCTTGTGTAGCCCCACACACCTGCGGGCTGCAGTCTTTCCTGCTGCCTTCAGCCTCTAAACCACCCTTTCCCACTTGGCGTCACGCCAGGCACAAAAATGGCCATATGTCTGGAGACTGGTCCCACGCCCAAAGAGCCAGCAGGGAAAACTATGCCTTGTTCTAAAGCTCTTTGGGAACCGCTTGCGTAGCCCCACAGACCTGGGGGCTGCAGGCTTTCCTGCTCTCTTCAGCCTCAAAGGCACCCTGTCCCACTTGGCGCCGCGCCAGGCCCAAAAATGGCCATATGTCTGGAGATTGGTCCCACGCCCAAAGAGCCAGCAGGGAAAACGTTGCCTTGTTCTAAAGCTCTTTGGGAACGGCTTGCGTAGCCCAACAGACCTGGGGGCTGCAGGCTTTCCTGCTGCCTTCAGCCTCAAAACCACCCTTTCCCACTTGGCGTCGCGCCAGGCACAAAAATGGCTATATTTCTGGAGACTGGTCCCACGCCGAAAGAGCCAGCAGGGAAAACTATGCCTTGTTCTAAAGCTCTTTGGGAACCGCTTGTGTGGCCCCACACACCTGCGGGCTGCAGACTTTCCTGCTGCCTTCAGCCTCAAAACCACCCTTTCCCACTTGGCGTCGCGCCAGGCACAAAAATGGCCATATGTCTGGAGATTGGTCCCACGACCAAAGAGCCAGCAGGGAAAACTATGCCTTGTTCTAAAGCTCTTTGGGAACCGCTTGCGTAGCCCCACACACCTGGGGGCTGCAGGCTTTCCTGCTGCCTTCAGCCTCAAAACCACCCTTTCCCACTTGGCGCCGTGCCAGGCCCAAAAATGGCCATATGTCTGGAGACTGGTCCCACGCCCAAAGAGCCAGCAGGGAAAACTATGCCTTGTTCTAAAGCTCTTTGGGAACCGCTTGCGTAGCCCCACACACCTGGGGGCTGGAAGCTTTCCTGCTGCCTTCAGCCTCAAAACCACCCTTTCCCACTTGGCGCCGCGCCAGGCCCAAAAATGGCCATATGTCTGGAGATTGGTCCCACGCCCAAAGAGCCAGCAGGGAAAACTATGCCTTGTTCTAAAGCTCTTTGGGAACCGCTTGCGTAGCCCCACACACCTGGGGGCTGCAGGCTTTCCTGCTGCCTTCAGCCTCAAAACCACCCTTTCCCACTTGGCGCCGCGCCAGGCACAAAAATGGCCATATGTCTGGAGATTGGTCCCTTTCCCAAAGAGCCAGCAGGGAAAACTATGCCTTGTTCTAAAGCTCTTTGGGAACCGCTTGCGTGGCCCCACACACCTGGGGGTAGCAGGCTTTCCTGCTGCCTTCAGCCTCAAAACCACCCTTTCCCACTTGGTGTCACGCCAGGCACAAAAATGGCCATATGTCTGGAGATTGGTCCCACGCCCAAAGAGCCAGCAGGGAAAACTATGCCTTGTTCTAAAGCTCTTTTGGAACCACTTGCGTAGCCCCACAGACCTGGGGGCTGCAGGCTTTCCTGCTGCCTTCAGCCTCAAAACCACCCTTTCCCACTTGGCGTCACGCCAGGCCCAAAAATGGCCATATGTCTGGAGACTGGTCCCACGCCCAAGAGCAAGCAGGGAAAACTATGCCTTGTTCTAAAGCTCTTTGGGAACCGCTTGCGTGGCCCCACAGACCTGGGGGCTGCAGGCTTTCCTGCTGCCTTCAGCCTCAAAACCACCCTTTCCCACTTGGCCCCGCGCCAGGCACAAAAATGGCCATATGTCAGGAGACTGGTCCCTTTATCAAAGAGCCAGCAGGGAAGACTATGCCTTGTTCTAAAGCTCTTTGGGAACGGCTTGCATAGCCCCACACACCTGGGGACTGCAAGCTTTCCTTCTGCCTTCAGCCTCAAAACCACCCTTTCCCACACGGCGTCACGCCAGGCACAAAAATGGCCATATGGCTGGAGATTGGTCCCACGCCCAAAGAGCCAGCAGGGAAAACTATGCCTGGTTCTAAAGCTCTCTGGGAACCGCTTGCGTAGCCCCACACACCTGGGGGCTGCAGGCTTTCCTGCTGCCTTCAGCCTCAAAACCACCCTTTCCCACTTGGCGCCGCGCCAGGCACAAAAATGGCCATATGTCTGGAGATTGGTTCCACGCCCAAAGAGCCAGCAGGGAAAACGATGCCTTATTCTAAAGCTCTTTGGGAACCGCTTGCGTGGCCCCACAGACCTGGGGGCTGCAGGCTTTCCTGCTGCCTTCAGCCTCAAAACCACCCTTTCCCACTTGGCGCCGCGCCAGGCACAAAAATGGCCATATGTCTGGAGATTGGTCCCACGCCCAAAGAGCCAGCAGGGAAAACTATGCCTTGTTCTAAAGCTCTTTGGGAACCGCTTGCGTGGCCCCACACACCTGGGGGCTGCAGGCTTTCCTGCTGCCTTCAGCCTCAAAACCACCCTTTCCCACTTGGCGTCGCGCCAGGCACAAAAATGGCTATATTTCTGGAGACTGGTCCCTTTCCCAAAGAGCCAGCAGGGAAAACTATGCCTTGTTCTAAAGCTCTTTGGGAACCGCTTGCGTGGCCCCACAGACCTGGGGGCTGCAGACTTTCCTGCTACCTTCAGCCTCTAAACTACCCTTTCCCACATGGCGTCACGCCAGGCACAAAAATGGTCATATGGCTGGAGACTGGTCCCACGCCAAAGAGCCAGCAGGGAAAACTATGCCTTGTTCTAAAGCTCTTTGGGAACCGCTTGCGTAGCCCCACACACCTGGGGGCTGCAGGCTTTCCTGCTGCCTTCAGCCTCAAAACCACACTTTCCCACTTGGCCCCGCGCCAGGCACATAAATGGCCATATGTCTGGAGACTGGTCCCACGCCCAAAGAGCCAGCAGGGAAAACTATGCCTTGTTCTAAAGCTCTTTGGGAACCGCTTGCGTGGCCCCACAGACCTGGGGGGTGCAGGATTTCCTGCTGCCTTCAGCCTCAAAACCACCCTTTCCCACTTGGCGCCGCGCCAGGCACAAAAATGGCCATATGGCTGGAGATTGGTCCCACGCCCAAAGAGCCAGCAGGGAAAACTATGCCTTGTTCTAAAGCTCTTTGGGAACCGCTTGCGTGGCGCCACACACCTGGGGGCTGCAGGCTTTCCTGCTCTCTTCAGCCTCAAAACCACCCTTTCCCACTTGGCTTCGCTTCAGGCACAAAAATGGCCATATGTCTGGAGACTGGTCCCACGCCCAAAGAGCCAGCAGGGAAAACTATGCCTTGTTCTAAAGCTCTTTGGGAACCGCTTGCGTAGCCCCACAGAGCTGGGGGCTGCAGGCTTTCCTACTGCCTTCAGCCTCAAAACCACCCTTTCACACTTGGCATCGCGCCAGGCACAAAAATGGCCATATGTCTGGAGATTGGTCCCACGCCCAAAGAGCCAGCAGGGAAAACTATGCCTTGTTCTAAAGCTCTTTGGGAACCGCTTGCGTAGCCCCACAGACCTGGGGGCTGCAGGCTTTCCTGCTCTCTTCAGCCTCAGAGGCACCCTTTCCCACTTGGTGCCGCACCAGGCCCAAAAATGGCCATATGTGTGGAGATTGGTCCCACGCCCAAAGAGCCAGCAGGGAAAACTATGCCTTGTTCTAAAGCTCTTTGGGAACCGCTTGCGTAGCCCAACAGACCTGGGGGCTGCAGGCTTTCCTGCTGCCTTCAGCCTCAAAACCACCCTTTCCCACTTGGCGTCGCGCCAGGCACAAAAATGGCTATATTTCTGGAGACTGGTCCCACGCCGAAAGAGCCAGCAGGGAAAACTATGCCTTGTTCTAAAGCTCTTTGGGAACCGCTTGCGTGGCCCCACACACCTGCGGGCTGCAGACTTTCCTGCTGCCTTCAGCCTCAAAACCACCCTTTCCCACTTGGCGCCGTGCCAGGCCCAGAAACGGCCATATGTCTGGAGATTGGTCCCACGCCCAAAGAGCCAGCAGGGAAAACTATGCCTTGTTCTAAAGCTCTTTGGGAACCGCTTGCGTAGCCCCACAGACCTGGGGGCTGCAGGCTTTTCTGCTGCCTTCAGCCTCAAAACCACCCTTTCCCACTTGGCGCCGCGCCAGGCCCAAAAATGGCCATATGTCTGGAGACTGGTCCCACGCCCAAAGAGCCAGCAGGGAAAACTATGCCTTGTTCTAAAGCTCTTTGGGAACGGCTTGCGTAGCCCCACACACCTGGGGGCTGCAAGCTCTCCTCCTGCCTTCAGCCTCAAAACCACCGTTTCCCACTTGGCGCCGCGCCAGGCACAAAAATGGCCATATGTCTGAGACTGGTCCCACGCCCAAAGAGCCAGCAGGGAAAACTATGCCTTGTTCTAAAGCTCTTTGGGAACCTCTTGCGTAGCCCCACACACCTGGGGGCTGCAGGCTTTCCTGCTGCCTTCAGCCTCAAAACCACCCTTTCCCACTTGGCCCCGCGCCAGGCCCAAAAATGGCCATATATCTGAAGACTGGTCCCACGCCGAAAGAGCCAGCAGGGAAAACTATGCCTTGTTCTAAAGCTCTTTGGGAACCGCTTGCGTAGCCCCACACACCTGGGGGCTGCAGGCTTTCCTGCTGCCTTCAGCCTCAAAACCACCCTTTCCCACTTGGCGCCGTGCCAGGCACAAAAATGGCCATATGTCTGGAGACTGGTCCCACGCACAAAGAGCCAGCAGGGAATTTTATGACTTGTTCTAAAGCTCTTTGGGAACCGCTTGCGTAGCCCCACAGACCTGGGGGCTGCAGGCTTTCCTGCTGCCTTCAGCCTCAAAACCACCCTTTCCCACTTGGCGCCGTGCCAGGCCCAGAAACGGCCATATGTCTGGAGACTGGTCCCACGCCCAAAGAGCCAGCAGGGAAAACTATGCCTTGTTCTAAAGCTCTTTGGGAACCGCTTGCGTAGCCCCACAGAGCTGGGGGCTGCAGGCTTTCCTACTGCCTTCAGCCTCAAAACCACCCTTTCCCACTTGGCATCGCGCCAGGCACAAAAATGGCCATATGTCTGGAGATTGGTCCCACGCCCAAAGAGCCAGCAGGGAAAACTATGCCTTGTTCTAAAGCTCTTTGGGAACCGCTTGCGTAGCCCCACAGACCTGGGGTGTGCAGGCTTTCCTGCTCTCTTCAGCCTCAGAGGCACCCTTTCCCACTTGGTGCCGCACCAGGCCCAAAAATGGCCATATGTCTGGAGATTGGTCCCACGCCCAAAGAGCCAGCAGGGAAAACTATGCCTTGTTCTAAAGCTCTTTGGGAACGGCTTGCGTAGCCGAACAGACCTGGGGGCTGCAGGCTTTCCTGCTGCCTTCAGCCTCAAAACCACCCTTTCCCACTTGGCGTCGCGCCAGGCACAAAAATGGCTATATTTCTGGAGACTGGTCCCACGCCCAAAGAGCCAGCAGGGAAAACTATGCCTTGTTCTAAAGCTCTTTGGGAACCGCTTGCGTGGCCCCACACACCTGCGGGCTGCAGACTTTCCAGCTGCCTTCAGCCTCAAAACCACCCTTTCCCACTTGGCGTCGCGCCAGGCACAAAAATGGCCATATGTCTGGAGACTGGTCCCACGCCCAAAGAGCCAGCAGGGAAAACTATGCCTTGTTCTAAAGCTCTTTGGGAACGGCTTGCGTAGCCCCACACACCTGGGGGCTGCAAGCTCTCCTGCTGCCTTCAGCCTCAAAACCACCGTTTCCCACTTGGCGCCGCGCCAGGCACAAAAATGGCCATATGTCTGAGACTGGTCCCACGCCCAAAGAGCCAGCAGGGAAAACTATGCCTTGTTCTAAAGCTCTTTGGGAACCTCTTGCGTAGCCCCACACACCTGGGGGCTGCAGGCTTTCCTGCTGCCTTCAGCCTCAAAACCACCCTTTCCCACTTGGCCCCGCGCCAGGCCCAAAAATGGCCATATGTCTGGAGATTGGTCCCACGCCGAAAGAGCCAGCAGGGAAAACTATGCCTTGTTCTAAAGCTCTTTGGGAACCGCTTGCGTAGCCCCACACACCTGGGGGCTGCAGGCTTTCCTGCTGCCTTCAGCCTCAAAACCACCCTTTCCCACTTGGCGCCGTGCCAGGCCCAGAAACGGCCATATGTCTGGAGACTGGTCCCACGCCCAAAGAGCCAGCAGGGAAAACTATGCCTTGTTCTAAAGCTCTTTGGGAACCGCTTGCGTAGCCCCACACACCTGGGGGCTACAGGCTTTCCTGCTGCCTTCAGCCTCAAAACCACCCTTTCCCACTTGGCACCGCGCCAGGCACACAAATGGCCATATGTCTGGAGACTGGTCCCACGCCCAAAGAGCCAGCAGGGAAAACTATGCCTTGTTCTAAAGCTCTTTGGGAACCGCTTGCGTAGCCCCACAGAGCTGGGGGCTGCAGGCTTTCCTACTGCCTTCAGCCTCAAAACCACCCTTTCCCACTTGGCATCGCGCCAGGCACAAAAATGGCCATATGTCTGGAGATTGGTCCCACGCCCAAAGAGCCAGCAGGGAAAACTATGCCTTGTTCTAAAGCTCTTTGGGAACCGCTTGCGTAGCCCCACAGACCTGGGGTGTGCAGGCTTTCCTGCTCTCTTCAGCCTCAGAGGCACCCTTTCCCACTTGGTGCCGCACCAGGCCCAAAAATGGCCATATGTCTGGAGATTGGTCCCACGCCCAAAGAGCCAGCAGGGAAAACTATGCCTTGTTCTAAAGCTCTTTGGGAACGGCTTGCGTAGCCGAACAGACCTGGGGGCTGCAGGCTTTCCTGCTGCCTTCAGCCTCAAAACCACCCTTTCCCACTTGGCGTCGCGCCAGGCACAAAAATGGCTATATTTCTGGAGACTGGTCCCACGCCCAAAGAGCCAGCAGGGAAAACTATGCCTTGTTCTAAAGCTCTTTGGGAACCGCTTGCGTGGCCCCACACACCTGCGGGCTGCAGACTTTCCAGCTGCCTTCAGCCTCAAAACCACCCTTTCCCACTTGGCGTCGCGCCAGGCACAAAAATGGCCATATGTCTGGAGATTGGTCCCACGCCCAAAGAGCCAGCAGGGAAAACTATGCCTTGTTCTAAAGCTCTTTGGGAACCGCTTGCGTAGCCCCACAGACCTGGGGGCTGCAGGCTTTCCTGCTGCCTTCAGCCTCAAAACCACCCTTTCCCACTTGGCGCCGCGCCAGGCCCTAAAATGGCCATATGTCTGGAGACTGGTCCCACGCCCAAAGAGCCAGCAGGGAAAACTATGCCTTGTTCTAAAGCTCTTTGGGAACGGCTTGCGTAGCCCCACACACCTGGGGGCTGCAAGCTCTCCTGCTGCCTTCAGCCTCAAAACCACCGTTTCCCACTTGGCGCCGCGCCAGGCACAAAAATGGCCATATGTCTGAGACTGGTCCCACGCCCAAAGAGCCAGCAGGGAAAACTATGCCTTGTTCTAAAGCTCTTTGGGAACCTCTTGCGTAGCCCCACACACCTGGGGGCTGCAGGCTTTCCTGCTGCCTTCAGCCTCAAAACCACCCTTTCCCACTTGGCCCCGCGCCAGGCCCAAAAATGGCCATATGTCTGGAGATTGGTCCCACGCCGAAAGAGCCAGCAGGGAAAACTATGCCTTGTTCTAAAGCTCTTTGGGAACCGCTTGCGTAGCCCCACACACCTGGGGGCTGCAGGCTTTCCTGCTGCCTTCAGCCTCAAAACCACCCTTTCCCACTTGGCGCCGTGCCAGGCCCAGAAACGGCCATATGTCTGGAGACTGGTCCCACGCCCAAAGAGCCAGCAGGGAAAACTATGCCTTGTTCTAAAGCTCTTTGGGAACCGCTTGCGTAGCCCCACACACCTGGGGGCTACAGGCTTTCCTGCTGCCTTCAGCCTCAAAACCACCCTTTCCCACTTGGCACCGCGCCAGGCACACAAATGGCCATATGTCTGGAGACTGGTCCCACGCCCAAAGAGCCAGCAGGGAAAACTATGCCTTGTTCTAAAGCTCTTTGGGAACCTCTTGCGTAGCCCCACACACCTGGGGGCTGCAGGCTTTCCTGCTGCCTTCAACCTCAAACCACCCTTTCCCACTTGGCGCCGCGCCAGGCCCAAAAATGGCCATATGTCTGGAGATTGGTTCCACGCCCAAAGAGCCAGCAGGGAAAACTATGCCTTATTCTAAAGCTCTTTGGGAACCGCTTGCGTGGCCCCACAGACCTGGGGGGTGCAGGCTTTCCTGCTGCCTTCAGCCTCAAAACCACCCTTTCCCACTTGGCGCCGCGCCAGGCCCAAAAATGGCCATATGTCTGGAGATTGGTCCCACGCCCAAAGAGCCAGCAGGGAAAACTATGCCTTGTTCTAAAGCTCTTTGGGAACCGCTTGCGTGGCCCCACACACCTGGGGGCTGCAGGCTTTCCTGCTGCCTTCAGCCTCAAAACCACCCTTTCCCACTTGGCGCCGCGCCAGGCACAAAAATGGCTATATTTCTGGAGACTGGTCCCACGCCCAAAGAGCCAGCAGGGAAAACTATGCCTTGTTCTAAAGCTCTTTGGGAACCGCTTGCGTGGCCCCACAGACCTGGGGGCTGCAGGCTTTCCTGCTGCCTTCAGCCTCAAAACCACCTTTTCCCACTTGGCGCCGCGCCAGGCCCAGAAACGGCCATATGTCTGGAGGTTGGTCCCACGCCCAAAGAGCCAGCAGGGAAAACTATGCCTTGTTCTAAAGCTCTTTGGGAACCGCTTGCGTGGCCCCACACACCTGGGGGCTGCAGGCTTTCCTGCTGCCTTCAGCCTCAGAACCACCCTTTCCCACACGGCGTCACGCCAGGGACAAAAATGGCCATATGTCTGGAGATTGGTCCCACGCCCAAAGAGCCAGCAGGGAAAACTATGCCTTGTTCTAAAGCTCTTTGGGAACCGCTTGCGTAGCCCCACACACCTGGGGGCTGCAGGCTTTCCTGCTGCCTTCAGCCTCAAAACCACCGTTTCCCACTTGGCGCCGCGCCAGGCACAAAAATGGCCATATGTCTGGAGATTGGTTCCACGCCCAAAGAGCCAGCAGGGAAAACGATGCCTTATTCTAAAGCTCTTTGGGAACCGCTTGCGTGGCCCCACAGACCTGGGGGGTGCAGGCTTTCCTGCTGCCTTCAGCCTCAAAACCACCCTTTCCCACTTGGCGCCGCGCCAGGCACAAAAATGGCCATATGTCTGGAGATTGGTCCCACGCCCAAAGAGCCAGCAGGGAAAACTATGCCTTGTTCTAAAGCTCTTTGGGAACCGCTTGCGTGGCCCCACAGACCTGGGGGCTGCAGGCTTTCCTGCTGCCTTCAGCCTCAAAACCACCCTTTCCCACTTGGCGTCGCGCCAGGCACAAAAATGGCTATATTTCTGGAGACTGGTCCCTTTCCCAAAGAGCCAGCAGGGAAAACTATGCCTTGTTCTAAAGCTCTTTGGGAACCGCTTGCGTGGCCCCACAGACCTGCGGGCTGCAGACTTTCCTGCTGCCTTCAGCCTCAAAACTACCCTTTCCCACATGGCGTCACGCCAGGCACAAAAATGGTCATATGGCTGGACATTGGTCCCACGCCAAAGAGCCAGCAGGGAAAACTATGCCTTGTTGTAAAGCTCTTTGGGAACCGCTTGCGTAGCCCCACACACCTGGGGGCTGCAGGCTTTCCTCCTGCCTTCAGCCTGAAAACCACCCTTTCTGACATGGCGTCACGCCAGGCCCAAAAATGGCCATATGTCTGGAGACTGGTCCCACGCCCAAAGAGCCAGCAGGGAAAACTATGCCTTGTTCTAAAGCTCTTTGGGAACGGCTTGCATAGCCCCACACACCTGGGGGCTGCAAGCTTTCCTGCTGCCTTCAGCCTCAAAAACACCCTTTCCCACACGGCGTCACGCCAGGCACAAAAATGGCCATATGTCTGGAGATTGGTCCCACGCCCAAAGAGCCAGCAGGGAAAACTATGCCTGGTTCTAAAGCTCTTTGGGAACCGCTTGCGTAGCCCCACAGACCTGCGGGCTGCAGGCTTTCCTGCTGCCTTCAGCCTCAAAACCACCCTTTCCCACTTGGCCCCGCGCCAGGCACAAAAATGGCCATATGTCTGGAGATTCGTTCCACGCCCAAAGAGCCAGCAGGGAAAACGATGCCTTATTCTAAAGCTCTTTGGGAACCGCTTGCGTGGCCCCACAGACCTGGGGGCTGCAGGCTTTCCTGCTGCCTTCAGCCTCAAAACCACCCTTTCCCACATGGCGCCGCGCCAGGCCCAAAAATGGCCATATGGCTGGAGATTGGTGCCTTTCCCAAAGAGCCAGCAGGGAAAACTATGCCTTGTTCTAAAGCTCTTTGGGAACCGCTTGCGTGGCCCCACACACCTGGGGGCTGCAGGCTTTCCTGCTGCCTTCAGCCTCAAAACCACACTTTCCCACTTGGCCCCGCGCCAGGCACAAAAATAGCTATATTTCTGGAGACTGGTCCCTTTCCCAAAGAGCCAGCAGGGAAAAATATGCCTTGTTCTAAAGCTCTTTGGGAACCGCTTGGTGGCCCCACAGACCTGCGGGCTGCAGACTTTCCTGCTGCCTTCAGCCTCAAAACCACCCTTTCCCACTTGGCGTCGCGCCAGGCACAAAAATGGCCATATGTCTGGAGACTGGTCCCACGCCCAAAGAGCCAGCAGGGAAAACTATGCCTTGTTCTAAAGCTCTTTGGGAACCGCTTGCGTAGCCCCACACACCTGGGGGCTGCAGGCTTTCCTGCTCTCTTCAGCCTCAGAGGCACCCTTTCCCACTTGGTGCCGCACCAGGCCCAAAAATGGCCATATGTCTGGAGATTGGTCCCACGCCCAAAGAGCCAGCAGGGAAAACTATGCCTTGTTCTAAAGCTCTTTGGGAACCGCTTGCGTAGCCCCACAGACCTTGGGGCTGCAAGATCTCCTGCTGCCTTCAGTCTCAAAACCACCCTTTCCCACTTGGCGCCGCGCCAGGCACAAAAATGGCCATATGGCTGGAGACTGGTCCCACGCCCAAAGAGCCAGCAGGGAAAACTATGCCTTGTTCTAAAGCTCTTTGGGAACCGCTTGCGTAGCCCCACAGACCTGGGGGCTGCAGGCTTTCCTGCTGCCTTCAGCCTCAAAACCACCCTTTCCCACTTGGCGCCGCGCCAGGCACAAAAATGGCCATATGTCTGGAGACTGGTCCCACGCCCAAAGAGCCAGCAGGGAAAACTATGCCTTGTTCTAAAGCTCTTTGGGAACCGCTTGCGTGGCCCCACAGACCTGGGGGGTGCAGGCTTTCCTGCTGCCTTCAGCCTCAAAACCACCCTTTCCCACTTGGCGCTGCGCCAGGCACAAAAATGGCCATATGGCTGGAGATTGGTCCCACGCCCAAAGAGACAGCAGGGAAAACGTTGCCTTGTTCTAAAGCTCTTTGGGAACCGCTTGCGTGGCCCCACACACCTGGGGGCTGCAGGCTTTCCTGCTGCCTTCAGCCTCAAAACCACCCTTTCCCACATGGCGTCACGCCAGGACCAAAAATGGCTATATTTCTGGAGACTGGTCCCACGCCGAAAGAGCCAGCAGGGAAAACTATGCCTTGTTCTAAAGCTCTTTGGGAACCGCTTGCGTGGCCCCACACACCTGGGGGCTGCAGGCTTTCCTGCTGCCTTCAGCCTCAAAACCACCCTTTCCCACTTGGCGTCGCGCCAGGCACAAAAATGGTCATATGTCTGGAGACTGGTCCCTTTCACAAAGAGCCAGCAGGGAAAACTATGCCTTGTTCTAAAGCTCTTTGGGAACCGCTTGCGTAGCCCCACACACCTGGGGGCTGCAGGCTTTCCTGCTGCCTTCAGCCTCAAAACCACCCTTTCCCACTTGGCGCCGTGCCAGGCCCAAAAATGGCCATATGTCTGGAGACTGGTCCCTTTCCCAAAGAGCCAGCAGGGAAAACTATGCCTTGTTCTAAAGCTCTTTGGGAACCGCTTGCGTGGCCCCACACACCTGGGGGCTGCAGGCTTTCCTGCTGCCTTCAGCCTCAAAACCACCCTTTCCCACTTGGCCCCGCGCCAGGCACAAAAATAGCTATATTTCTGGAGACTGGTCCTTTTCCCAAAGAGCCAGCAGGGAAAACTATGCCTTGTTCTAAAGCTCTTTGGGAACCGCTTGGTGGCCCCACAGACCTGCGGGCTGCAGACTTTCCTGCTGCCTTCAGCCTCAAAACCACCCTTTCCCACTTGGCGTCGCGCCAGGCACAGAAATGGCCCTATGTCTGGAGACTGGTCCCACGCCCAAAGAGCCAGCAGGGAAAACTATGCCTTGTTCTAAAGCTCTTTGGGAACCGCTTGCGTAGCCCCACACACCTGGGGGCTGCAGGCTTTCCTGCTGCCTTCAGCCTCAAAACCACCCTTTCCCACTTGGCGCCGTGCCAGGCCCAAAAATGGCCATATGTCTGGAGACTGGTCCCTTTCCCAAAGAGCCAGCAGGGAAAACTATGCCTTGTTCTAAAGCTCTTTGGGAACCGCTTGCGTGGCCCCACACACCTGGGGGCTGCAGGCTTTCCTGCTGCCTTCAGCCTCAAAACCACCCTTTCCCACTTGGCCCCGCGCCAGGCACAAAAATAGCTATATTTCTGGAGACTGGTCCTTTTCCCAAAGAGCCAGCAGGGAAAACTATGCCTTGTTCTAAAGCTCTTTGGGAACCGCTTGGTGGCCCCACAGACCTGCGGGCTGCAGACTTTCCTGCTGCCTTCAGCCTCAAAACCACCCTTTCCCACTTGGCGTCGCGCCAGGCACAGAAATGGCCCTATGTCTGGAGACTGGTCCCACGCCCAAAGAGCCAGCAGGGAAAACTATGCCTTGTTCTAAAGCTCTTTGGGAACCGCTTGCGTAGCCCCACACACCTGGGGGCTGCAGGCTTTCCTGCTCTCTTCAGCCTCAGAGGCACCCTTTCCCACTTGGTGCCGCGCCAGGCCCAAAAATGGCCATATGTCTGGAGATTGGTCCCACGCCCAAAGAGCCAGCAGGGAAAACTATGCCTTGTTCTAAAGCTCTTTGGGAACGGCTTGCGTAGCCCCACAGACCTTGGGGCTGCAAGCTCTCCTGCTGCCTTCAGTCTCAAAACCACCCTTTCCCACTTGGCGCCGCGCCAGGCCCAAAAATGGCCATATGTCTGGAGACTGGTCCCACGCCCAAAGAGCCAGCAGGGAAAACTATGCCTTGTTCTAAAGCTCTTTGGGAACCGCTTGCGTAGCCCCACAGAGCTGGGGGCTGCAGGTTTCCTGCTGCCTTCAGCCTCAAAACCACCCTTTCCCACATGGCGCCGCGCCAGGCCCAAAAATGGCCATATGTCTGGAGACTGGTCCCACGCCCAAAGAGCCAGCAGGGAAACTATGCCTTGTTCTAAAGCTCTTTGGGAACCGCTTGCGTGGCCCCACAGACCTGGGGGGTGCAGGCTTTCCTGCTGCCTTCAGCCTCAAAACCACCCTTTCCCACTTGGCGCCGCGCCAGGCACAAAAATGGCCATATGGCTGGAGATTGGTCCCACGCACAAAGAGCCAGCAGGGAAAACTATGCCTTGTTCTAAAGCTCTTTGGGAAGGGCTTGCGTGGTCCCACACACCTGGGGGCTGCAGGCTTTCCTGCTGCCTTCAGCCTCAAAACCACCCTTTCCCACTTGGCGTCGCGCCAGGCACAAAAATGGCTATATTTCTGGAGACTGGTCCCACGCCGAAAGAGCCAGCAGGGAAAACTATGCCTTGTTCTAAAGCTCTTTGGGAACCGCTTGCGTGGCCCGACACACCTGCGGGCTGCAGGCTTTCCTGCTGCCTTCAGCCTCAAAACCACCCTTTCCCACTTGGCGCCGCGCCAGGCACAAAAATGGCCATATGTCTGGAGACTGGTCCCTTTCACAAAGAGCCAGCAGGGAAAACTATGCCTTGTTCTAAAGCTCTTTGGGAACCTCTTGCGTAGCCCCACACACCTGGGGGCTGCAGGCTTTCCTGCTGCCTTCAGCCTCAAAACCACCCTTTCCCACTTGGCTTCGCTTCAGGCACAAAAATGGCCATATGTCTGGAGACTGGTCCCACGCCCAAAGAGCCAGCAGGGAAAACTATGCCTTGTTCTAAAGCTCTTTGGGAACCGCTTGCGTGGCCCCACAGACCTGGGGGGTGCAGGCTTTCCTGCTGCCTTCAGCCTCAAAACCACCCTTTCCCACTTGGCGCCGCGCCAGGCACAAAAATGGCCATATGTCTGGAGATTGGTCCCACGCCCAAAGAGACAGCAGGGAAAACTATGCCTTGTTCTAAAGCTCTTTGGGAAGGGCTTGCGTGGTCCCACACACCTGGGGGCTGCAGGCTTTCCTGCTGCCTTCAGCCTCAAAACCACCCTTTCCCACTTGGCGTTGCGCCAGGCACAAAAATGGCTATATTTCTGGAGACTGGTCCCACGCCGAAAGAGCCAGCAGGGAAAACTATGCCTTGTTCTAAAGCTCTTTGGGAACCGCTTGCGTGGCCCGACACACCTGGGGGCTGCAGGCTTTCCTGCTGCCTTCAGCCTCAAAACCACCCTTTCCCACTTGGCGCCGCGCCAGGCACAAAAATGGCCATATGTCTGGAGACTGGTCCCTTTCACAAAGAGCCAGCAGGGAAAACTATGCCTTATTCTAAAGCTCTTTGGGAACCTCTTGCGTAGACCCACACACCTGGGGGCTGCAGGCTTTCCTGCTGCCTTCAGCCTCAAAACCACCCTTTCCCACTTGGCTTCGCTTCAGGCACAAAAATGGCCATATGTCTGGAGACTGGTCCCACGCCCAAAGAGCCAGCAGGGAAAACTATGCCTTGTTCTAAAGCTCTTTGGGAACCGCTTGCGTGGCCCCACACACCTGGGGGCTGCAGGCTTTCCTGCTGCCTTCAGCCTCAAAACCACCCTTTCCCACTTGGCCCCGCGCCAGGCACAAAAATAGCTATATTTCTGGAGACTGGTCCTTTTCCCAAAGAGCCAGCAGGGAAAACTATGCCTTGTTCTAAAGCTCTTTGGGAACCGCTTGGTGGCCCCACAGACCTGCGGGCTGCAGACTTTCCTGCTGCCTTCAGCCTCAAAACCACCCTTTCCCACTTGGCGTCGCGCCAGGCACAGAAATGGCCCTATGTCTGGAGACTGGTCCCACGCCCAAAGAGCCAGCAGGGAAAACTATGCCTTGTTCTAAAGCTCTTTGGGAACCGCTTGCGTAGCCCCACACACCTGGGGGCTGCAGGCTTTCCTGCTCTCTTCAGCCTCAGAGGCACCCTTTCCCACTTGGTGCCGCGCCAGGCCCAAAAATGGCCATATGTCTGGAGATTGGTCCCACGCCCAAAGAGCCAGCAGGGAAAACTATGCCTTGTTCTAAAGCTCTTTGGGAACGGCTTGCGTAGCCCCACAGACCTTGGGGCTGCAAGCTCTCCTGCTGCCTTCAGTCTCAAAACCACCCTTTCCCACTTGGCGCCGCGCCAGGCCCAAAAATGGCCATATGTCTGGAGACTGGTCCCACGCCCAAAGAGCCAGCAGGGAAAACTATGCCTTGTTCTAAAGCTCTTTGGGAACCGCTTGCGTAGCCCCACAGAGCTGGGGGCTGCAGGTTTCCTGCTGCCTTCAGCCTCAAAACCACCCTTTCCCACATGGCGCCGCGCCAGGCCCAAAAATGGCCATATGTCTGGAGGTTGGTCCCACGCCCAAAGAGCCAGCAGGGAAACTATGCCTTGTTCTAAAGCTCTTTGGGAACCGCTTGCGTGGCCCCACAGACCTGGGGGGTGCAGGCTTTCCTGCTGCCTTCAGCCTCAAAACCACCCTTTCCCACTTGGCGCCGCGCCAGGCACAAAAATGGCCATATGGCTGGAGATTGGTCCCACGCACAAAGAGCCAGCAGGGAAAACTATGCCTTGTTCTAAAGCTCTTTGGGAAGGGCTTGCGTGGTCCCACACACCTGGGGGCTGCAGGCTTTCCTGCTGCCTTCAGCCTCAAAACCACCCTTTCCCACTTGGCGTCGCGCCAGGCACAAAAATGGCTATATTTCTGGAGACTGGTCCCACGCCGAAAGAGCCAGCAGGGAAAACTATGCCTTGTTCTAAAGCTCTTTGGGAACCGCTTGCGTGGCCCGACACACCTGCGGGCTGCAGGCTTTCCTGCTGCCTTCAGCCTCAAAACCACCCTTTCCCACTTGGCGCCGCGCCAGGCACAAAAATGGCCATATGTCTGGAGACTGGTCCCTTTCACAAAGAGCCAGCAGGGAAAACTATGCCTTGTTCTAAAGCTCTTTGGGAACCTCTTGCGTAGCCCCACACACCTGGGGGCTGCAGGCTTTCCTGCTGCCTTCAGCCTCAAAACCACCCTTTCCCACTTGGCTTCGCTTCAGGCACAAAAATGGCCATATGTCTGGAGACTGGTCCCACGCCCAAAGAGCCAGCAGGGAAAACTATGCCTTGTTCTAAAGCTCTTTGGGAACCGCTTGCGTGGCCCCACAGACCTGGGGGGTGCAGGCTTTCCTGCTGCCTTCAGCCTCAAAACCACCCTTTCCCACTTGGCGCCGCGCCAGGCACAAAAATGGCCATATGTCTGGAGATTGGTCCCACGCCCAAAGAGACAGCAGGGAAAACTATGCCTTGTTCTAAAGCTCTTTGGGAAGGGCTTGCGTGGTCCCACACACCTGGGGGCTGCAGGCTTTCCTGCTGCCTTCAGCCTCAAAACCACCCTTTCCCACTTGGCGTCGCGCCAGGCACAAAAATGGCTATATTTCTGGAGACTGGTCCCACGCCGAAAGAGCCAGCAGGGAAAACTATGCCTTGTTCTAAAGCTCTTTGGGAACCGCTTGCGTGGCCCGACACACCTGGGGGCTGCAGGCTTTCCTGCTGCCTTCAGCCTCAAAACCACCCTTTCCCACTTGGCGCCGCGCCAGGCACAAAAATGGCCATATGTCTGGAGACTGGTCCCTTTCACAAAGAGCCAGCAGGGAAAACTATGCCTTATTCTAAAGCTCTTTGGGAACCTCTTGCGTAGACCCACACACCTGGGGGCTGCAGGCTTTCCTGCTGCCTTCAGCCTCAAAACCACCCTTTCCCACTTGGCTTCGCTTCAGGCACAAAAATGGCCATATGTCTGGAGACTGGTCCCACGCCCAAAGAGCCAGCAGGGAAAACTATGCCTTGTTCTAAAGCTCTTTGGGAACCGCTTGCGTGGCCCCACAGACCTGCGGGCTGCAGACTTTCCTGCTGCCTTCAGCCTCAAAACCACCCTTTCCCACTTGGCCCCGCGCCAGGCCCAAAAATGGCCATATGTCTGGAGACTGGTCCCACGCCCAAAGAGCCAGCAGGGAAAACTATGCCTTGTTCTAAAGCTCTTTGGGAACCGCTTGCGTAGCCCCACACACCTGGGGGCTGCAGGCTTTCCTGCTTCCTTCAGCCTCAAAACCTCCCTTTCACACTTGGCCCCGCTCCAGGCTCAAAAATGGCCATAAGTCTGGAGATTGGTCCCACGCCCAAAGAGCCAGCAGGGAAAACTATGCCTTGTTCTAAAGCTCTTTGGGAACCGCTTGCGTAGCCCCACACACCTGGGGGCTGCAGGCTTTTCTGGCACCTTCAGCCTCAAAACCACCCTTTCCCACATGGCGTCACGCCAGGCACGAAAATGGCCATATGTCTGGAGGTTGGTCCCACGCCCAATGAGCCAGCAGGGAAAGCTATGCCTTGTTCTAAAGCTCTTTGGGAACCGCTTGCGTAGCCCCACAGACCTGGGGGCTGCAGGCTTTCCTGCTGCCTTCAGCCTCAAAACCACCCTTTCCCACTTGGCCTCGTGCCAGGCACGAAAATGGCCACATGTCTGGAGACTGGTCCCTTTCCCAAAGAGCCAGCAGGGAAAACTATGCCTTGTTGTAAAGCTCTTTGGGAACCGCTTGCGTAGCCCCACACACCTGGGGGCTGCAGGCTTTTCTGGCACCTTCAGCCTCAAAACCACCCTTTCCCACATGGCGTCACGCCAGGCACAAAAATGGCCATATGTCTGGAGGTTGGTCCCACGCCCAAAGAGCCAGCAGGGAAAACTATGCCTTGTTCTAAAGCTCTTTGGGAACCGCTTGTGTGGCCCGACACACCTGCGGGCTGCAGGCTTTCCTGCTGCCTTCAGCCTCAAAACCACCCTTTCCCACTTGGCGCCGCGCCAGGCACAAAAATGGCCATATGTCTGGAGACTGGTCCCTTTCACAAAGAGCCAGCAGGGAAAACTATGCCTTGTTCTAAAGCTCTTTGGGAACCTCTTGCGTAGCCCCACACACCTGGGGGCTGCAGGCTTTCCTGCTGCCTTCAGCCTCAAAACCACCCTTTCCCACTTGGCTTCGCTTCAGGCACAAAAATGGCCATATGTCTGGAGACTGGTCCCACGCCCAAAGAGCCAGCAGGGAAAACTATGCCTTGTTCTAAAGCTCTTTGGGAACCGCTTGCGTGGCCCCACAGACCTGGGGGGTGCAGGCTTTCCTGCTGCCTTCAGCCTCAAAACCACCCTTTCCCACTTGGCGCCGCGCCAGGCACAAAAATGGCCATATGTCTGGAGATTGGTCCCACGCCCAAAGAGACAGCAGGGAAAACTATGCCTTGTTCTAAAGCTCTTTGGGAAGGGCTTGCGTGGTCCCACACACCTGGGGGCTGCAGGCTTTCCTGCTGCCTTCAGCCTCAAAACCACCCTTTCCCACTTGGCGTCGCGCCAGGCACAAAAATGGCTATATTTCTGGAGACTGGTCCCACGCCGAAAGAGCCAGCAGGGAAAACTATGCCTTGTTCTAAAGCTCTTTGGGAACCGCTTGCGTGGCCCGACACACCTGGGGGCTGCAGGCTTTCCTGCTGCCTTCAGCCTCAAAACCACCCTTTCCCACTTGGCGCCGCGCCAGGCACAAAAATGGCCATATGTCTGGAGACTGGTCCCTTTCACAAAGAGCCAGCAGGGAAAACTATGCCTTATTCTAAAGCTCTTTGGGAACCTCTTGCGTAGACCCACACACCTGGGGGCTGCAGGCTTTCCTGCTGCCTTCAGCCTCAAAACCACCCTTTCCCACTTGGCCCCGCGCCAGGCACAAAAATGGCCATATGTCTGGAGATTCGTTCCACGCCCAAAGAGCCAGCAGGGAAAACGATGCCTTATTCTAAAGCTCTTTGGGAACCGCTTGCGTGGCCCCACAGACCTGCGGGCTGCAGACTTTCCTGCTGCCTTCAGCCTCAAAACCACCCTTTCCCACTTGGCCCCGCGCCAGGCCCAAAAATGGCCATATGTCTGGAGACTGGTCCCACGCCCAAAGAGCCAGCAGGGAAAACTATGCCTTGTTCTAAAGCTCTTTGGGAACCGCTTGCGTAGCCCCACACACCTGGGGGCTGCAGGCTTTCCTGCTTCCTTCAGCCTCAAAACCTCCCTTTCACACTTGGCCCCGCTCCAGGCTCAAAAATGGCCATAAGTCTGGAGATTGGTCCCACGCCCAAAGAGCCAGCAGGGAAAACTATGCCTTGTTCTAAAGCTCTTTGGGAACCGCTTGCGTAGCCCCACACACCTGGGGGCTGCAGGCTTTTCTGGCACCTTCAGCCTCAAAACCACCCTTTCCCACATGGCGTCACGCCAGGCACGAAAATGGCCATATGTCTGGAGGTTGGTCCCACGCCCAATGAGCCAGCAGGGAAAGCTATGCCTTGTTCTAAAGCTCTTTGGGAACCGCTTGCGTAGCCCCACACACCTGGGGGCTGCAGGCTTTCCTGCTGCCTTCAGCCTCAAAACCACCCTTTCCCACTTGGCCTCGTGCCAGGCACGAAAATGGCCATATGTCTGGAGACTGGTCCCACGACCAAAGAGCCAGCAGGGAAAACTATGCCTTGTACTAAAGCTCTTTGGGAACCGCTTGCGTGGCCCCACACACCTAGGGGCTGCACGCTTTCCTGCTGCCTTCAGCCTCAAAACCACCCTTTCCCACTTGGCCTCGTGCCAGGCACGAAAATGGCCACATGTCTGGAGACTGGTCCCTTTCCCAAAGAGCCAGCAGGGAAAACTATGCCTTGTTGTAAAGCTCTTTGGGAACCGCTTGCGTAGCCCCACACACCTGGGGGCTGCAGGCTTTTCTGGCACCTTCAGCCTCAAAACCACCCTTTCCCACATGGCGTCACGCCAGGCACAAAAATGGCCATATGTCTGGAGGTTGGTCCCACGCCCAAAGAGCCAGCAGGGAAAACTATGCCTTGTTCTAAAGCTCTTTGGGAACCGCTTGCTTAGCCCCACACACCTGGGGTCTGCAGGCTTTCCTGCTGCCTTCAGCCTCAAAACCACCCTTTCCCACTTGGCGCCGCGCCAGGCCCAAAAATGGCCATATGTCTGGAGACTGGTCCCACGCCCAAGAGCCAGCAGGGAAAACTATGCCTTGTTCTAAAGCTCTTTGGGAACCGCTTGCGTAGCCCCACACACCTGGGGGCTGCAGGCTTTCCTGCTGCCTTCAGCCTCAAAACCACCCTTTCCCACTTGGCGCCGCGCCAGGCCCAAAAATGGCCATATGTCTGGAGACTGGTCCCACGCCCAAAGAGCCAGCAGGGAAAACTATGCCTTGTTCTAAAGCTCTTTGGGAACCTCTTGCGTAGCCCCACACACCTGGGGACTGCAGGCTTTCCTGCTGCCTTCAGGCTCAAAACCACCCTTTCCCACTTGGCGTCGCGCCAGGCACAAAAATGGCCATAAGTCTGGAGATTGGTCCCACGCCCAAAGAGCCAGCAGGGAAAACTATGCCTTGTTCTAAAGCTCTTTGGGAACCGCTTGCGTAGCCCCACAGACCTTGGGGCTGCAGGCTTTTCCGGCACCTTCAGCCTCAAAACCACCCTTTCCCACTTGGCGCCGCGCCAGGCACGAAAATGGCCATATGTCTGGAGGTTTGTCCCACGCCCAAAGACCCAGCAGGGAAAACGATGCCTTGTTCTAAAGCTCTTTGGGAACCGCTTGCGTAGCCCCACACACCTGGGGGCTGCAGGCTTTTCTGGCACCTTCAGCCTCAAAACCACCCTTTCCCACATGGCGTCACGCCAGGCACATAATGGCCATATGTCTGGAGATTGGTCCCACGCCCAAAGAGCCAGCAGGGAAAGCTATGCCTTGTTCTAAAGCTCTTTGGGAACCGCTTGCGTAGCCCCACACACCTGGGGGCTGCAGGCTTTCCTGCTGCCTTCAGCCTCAAAACCACCCTTTCCCACTTGGCTTCGCTTCAGGCACAAAAATGGCCATATGTCTGGAGACTGGTCCCACGCCCAAAGAGCCAGCAGGGAAAACTATGCCTTGTTCTAAAGCTCTTTGGGAACCGCTTGCGTGGACCCACAGACCTGGGGGGTGCAGGCTTTCCTGCTGCCTTCAGCCTCAAAACCACCCTTTCCCACTTGGCGCCGCGCCAGGCACAAAAATGGCCATATGTCTGGAGATTGGTCCCACGCCCAAAGAGACAGCAGGGAAAACTATGCCTTGTTCTAAAGCTCTTTGGGAAGGGCTTGCGTGGTCCCACACACCTGGGGGCTGCAGGCTTTCCTGCTGCCTTCAGCCTCAAAACCACCCTTTCCCACTTGGCGTCGCGCCAGGCACAAAAATGGCTATATTTCTGGAGACTGGTCCCACGCCGAAAGAGCCAGCAGGGAAAACTATGCCTTGTTCTAAAGCTCTTTGGGAACCGCTTGCGTGGCCCGACACACCTGGGGGCTGCAGGCTTTCCTGCTGCCTTCAGCCTCAAAACCACCCTTTCCCACTTGGCGCCGCGCCAGGCACAAAAATGGCCATATGTCTGGAGACTGGTCCCTTTCACAAAGAGCCAGCAGGGAAAACTATGCCTTATTCTAAAGCTCTTTGGGAACCTCTTGCGTAGACCCACACACCTGGGGGCTGCAGGCTTTCCTGCTGCCTTCAGCCTCAAAACCACCCTTTCCCACTTGGCCCCGCGCCAGGCACAAAAATGGCCATATGTCTGGAGATTCGTTCCACGCCCAAAGAGCCAGCAGGGAAAACGATGCCTTATTCTAAAGCTCTTTGGGAACCGCTTGCGTGGCCCCACAGACCTGCGGGCTGCAGACTTTCCTGCTGCCTTCAGCCTCAAAACCACCCTTTCCCACTTGGCCCCGCGCCAGGCCCAAAAATGGCCATATGTCTGGAGACTGGTCCCACGCCCAAAGAGCCAGCAGGGAAAACTATGCCTTGTTCTAAAGCTCTTTGGGAACCGCTTGCGTAGCCCCACACACCTGGGGGCTGCAGGCTTTCCTGCTTCCTTCAGCCTCAAAACCTCCCTTTCACACTTGGCCCCGCTCCAGGCTCAAAAATGGCCATAAGTCTGGAGATTGGTCCCACGCCCAAAGAGCCAGCAGGGAAAACTATGCCTTGTTCTAAAGCTCTTTGGGAACCGCTTGCGTAGCCCCACACACCTGGGGGCTGCAGGCTTTTCTGGCACCTTCAGCCTCAAAACCACCCTTTCCCACATGGCGTCACGCCAGGCACGAAAATGGCCATATGTCTGGAGGTTGGTCCCACGCCCAATGAGCCAGCAGGGAAAGCTATGCCTTGTTCTAAAGCTCTTTGGGAACCGCTTGCGTAGCCCCACAGACCTGGGGGCTGCAGGCTTTCCTGCTGCCTTCAGCCTCAAAACCACCCTTTCCCACTTGGCCTCGTGCCAGGCACGAAAATGGCCATATGTCTGGAGACTGGTCCCACGACCAAAGAGCCAGCAGGGAAAACTATGCCTTGTACTAAAGCTCTTTGGGAACCGCTTGCGTGGCCCCACACACCTAGGGGCTGCACGCTTTCCTGCTGCCTTCAGCCTCAAAACCACCCTTTCCCACTTGGCCTCGTGCCAGGCACGAAAATGGCCACATGTCTGGAGACTGGTCCCTTTCCCAAAGAGCCAGCAGGGAAAACTATGCCTTGTTGTAAAGCTCTTTGGGAACCGCTTGCGTAGCCCCACACACCTGGGGGCTGCAGGCTTTTCTGGCACCTTCAGCCTCAAAACCACCCTTTCCCACATGGCGTCACGCCAGGCACAAAAATGGCCATATGTCTGGAGGTTGGTCCCACGCCCAAAGAGCCAGCAGGGAAAACTATGCCTTGTTCTAAAGCTCTTTGGGAACCGCTTGCGTAGCCCCACACACCTGGGGGCTGCAGGCTTTCCTGCTGCCTTCGGCCTCAAAACCACCCTTTCCCACTTGGCGCCGCGCCAGGCCCAAAAATGGCCATATGTCTGGAGACTGGTCCCACGCCCAAAGAGCCAGCAGGGAAAACTATGCCTTGTTCTAAAGCTCTTTGGGAACCTCTTGCGTAGCCCCACACACCTGGGGACTGCAGGCTTTCCTGCTGCCTTCAGGCTCAAAACCACCCTTTCCCACTTGGCGTCGCGCCAGGCACAAAAATGGCCATAAGTCTGGAGATTGGTCCCACGCCCAAAGAGCCAGCAGGGAAAACTATGCCTTGTTCTAAAGCTCTTTGGGAACCGCTTGCGTAGCCCCACAGACCTTGGGGCTGCAGGCTTTTCCGGCACCTTCAGCCTCAAAACCACCCTTTCCCACTTGGCGCCGCGCCAGGCACGAAAATGGCCATATGTCTGGAGGTTTGTCCCACGCCCAAAGACCCAGCAGGGAAAACGATGCCTTGTTCTAAAGCTCTTTGGGAACCGCTTGCGTAGCCCCACACACCTGGGGGCTGCAGGCTTTTCTGGCACCTTCAGCCTCAAAACCACCCTTTCCCACATGGCGTCACGCCAGGCACATAATGGCCATATGTCTGGAGATTGGTCCCACGCCCAAAGAGCCAGCAGGGAAAGCTATGCCTTGTTCTAAAGCTCTTTGGGAACCGCTTGCGTAGGCCCACACACCTGGGGGCTGCAGGCTTTCCTGCTACCTTCAGCCTCAAAACCACCCTTTCCCACATGGCGTCACGCCAGGCACATAATGGCCATATGTCTGGAGATTGGTCCCACGCCCAAAGAGCCAGCAGGGAAAGCTATGCCTTGTTCTAAAGCTCTTTGGGAACCGCTTGCGTAGGCCCACACACCTGGGGGCTGCAGGCTTTCCTGCTACCTTCAGCCTCAAAACCACCCTTTCCCACTTGGCCTCGTGCAAGGCACGAAAATGGCCATATGTCTGGAGACTGGTCCCACGCCCAAAGAGCCAGCAGGGAAAACTATGCCTTGTTCTAAAGCTCTTTGGGAACCGCTTGCGTAGCCCCACACACCTGGGGGCTGCAGGCTTTTCTGGCACCTTCAGCCTCAAAACCACCCTTTCCCACTTGGCGCCGCGCCAGGCCCAGAAACGGCCATATGTCTGGAGACTGGTCCCACGCCCAAAGAGCCAGCAGGGAAAACTATGCCTTGTTCTAAAGCTCTTTGGGAACCGCTTGCGTAGCCCCACACACCTGGGGGCTGCAGGCTTTCCTGCTCTCTTCAGCCTCAAAACCACCCTTTCCCACTTGGCGCCGCGCCAGGCCCAAAAATGGCCATATGTCTGGAGACTGGTCCCACGCCCAAAGAGCCAGCAGGGAAAACTATGCCTTGTTCTAAAGCTCTTTGGGAACCTCTTGCGTAGCCCCACAGACCTGGGGGCTGCAGGCTTTCCTGCTGCCTTCAGCCTCAAAACCACCCTTTCCCACTTGGCGCCGCGCCAGGCACAAAAATGGCTATATGTCTGGAGACTGGTCCCACGCTCAAAGAGCCAGCAGGGAAAACTATGCCTTGTTCTAAAGCTCTTTGGGAACCGCTTGCGTGGCCCCACAGACCTGGGGGGTGCAGGCTTTCCTGCTGCCTTCAGCCTCAAAACCACCCTTTCCCACTTGGCGCCGCGCCAGGCACAAAAATGGCCATATGGCTGGAGATTGGTCCCACGCCCAAAGAGCCAGCAGGGAAAACTATGCCTTGTTCTAAAGCTCTTTGGGAACGGCTTGCGTAGCCCCACACACCTGGGGGCTGCAGGCTTTCCTGCTGCCTTCAGCCTCAAAACCACCCTTTCCCACTTGGCGTCGCGCCAGGCACAAAAATGGCTATATTTATGGAGACTGGTCCCACGCCGAAAGAGCCAGCAGGGAAAACTATGCCTTGTTCTAAAGCTCTTTGGGAACCGCTTGCGTGGCCCCACACACCTGCGGGCTGCAGACTTTCCTGCTGCCTTCAGCCTCAAAACCACCCTTTCCCACTTGGCGTCGCGCCAGGCACAAAAATGTTCATATGTCTGGAGATTGGTCCCACGCCCAAAGAGCCAGCAGGGAAAACTATGCCTTGTTCTAAAGCTCTTTGGGAACCGCTTGCGTAGCCCCACACACCAGGGGGCTGCAGGCTTTCCTGCTGCCTTCAGCCTCAAAACCACCCTTTCCCACTTGGCGCCGCGCCAGGCCCAAAAATGGCCATATGTCTGGAGACTGGTCCCTTTCCCAAAGAGCCAGCAGGGAAAACTATGCCTTGTTCTAAAGCTCTTTTGGAATCGCTTGCGAAGCCCCAGAGACCTGGGGGCTGCAGGCTTTCCTGCTGCCTTCAGCCTCAAAGCCACCCTTTCCCACTTGGCGTCGCGCCAGGCACAAAAATGGCTATATTTATGGAGACTGGTCCCACGCCGAAAGAGCCAGCAGGGAAAACTATGCCTTGTTCTAAAGCTCTTTGGGAACCGCTTGCGTGGCCCCACACACCTGCGGGCTGCAGACTTTCCTGCTGCCTTCAGCCTCAAAACCACCCTTTCCCACTTGGCGTCGCGCCAGGCACAAAAATGTTCATATGTCTGGAGATTGGTCCCACGCCCAAAGAGCCAGCAGGGAAAACTATGCCTTGTTCTAAAGCTCTTTGGGAACCGCTTGCGTAGCCCCACAGACCTGGGGGCTGCAGGCTTTCCTGCTGCCTTCAGCCTCAAAACCACCCTTTCCCACTTGGCGCCGCGCCAGGCCCAAAAATGGCCATATGTCTGGAGACTGGTCCCTTTCCCAAAGAGCCAGCAGGGAAAACTATGCCTTGTTCTAAAGCTCTTTTGGAATCGCTTGCGAAGCCCCAGAGACCTGGGGGCTGCAGGCTTTCCTGCTGCCTTCAGCCTCAAAGCCACCCTTTCCCACTTCGCGCCGCGCCAGGCCCAGAAACGGCCATATGTCTGGAGATTGGTCCCACGCCCAAAGAGCCAGCAGGGAAAACTATGCCTTGTTCTAAAGCTCTTTGGGAACCGCTTGCGTAGCCCCACACACCTGGGGGCTGCAGGCTTTCCTGCTGCCTTCAGCCTCAAAACCACCCTTTCCCACTTGGCGCCGCACGAGGCCCAAAAATGGCCATATGTCTGGAGACTGGTCCCACGCCCAAAGAGCCAGCAGGGAAAACTATGCCTTGTTCTAAAGCTCTTTGGGAACCTCTTGCGTAGCCCCACAGAGCTGGGGGCTGCAGGCTTTCCTGCTGCCTTCAGCCTCAAAACCACCCTTTCCCACTTGGCGCCGCGCCAGGCACAAAAATGGCTATATGTCTGGAGACTGGTCCCACGCTCAAAGAGCCAGCAGGGAAAACTATGCCTTGTTCTAAAGCTCTTTGGGAACCGCTTGCGTGGCCCCACAGACCTGGGGGGTGCAGGCTTTCCTGCTGCCTTCAGCCTCAAAACCACGCTTTCCCACTTGGCGCCGCGCCAGGCACAAAAATGGCCATATGGCTGGAGATTGGTCCCACGCCCAAAGAGACAGCAGGGAAGATTATGCCTTGTTCTAAAGCTCTTTGGGAACGGCTTGCGTCGCCCAACACACCTGGGGGGTGCAGGCTTTCCTGCTGCCTTCAGCCTCAAAACCACCCTTTCCCACATGGCGTCACGCCAGGCACATAATGGCCATATGTCTGGAGATTGGTCCCACGCCCAAAGAGCCAGCAGGGAAAGCTATGCCTTGTTCTAAAGCTCTTTGGGAACCGCTTGCGTAGGCCCACACACCTGGGGGCTGCAGGCTTTCCTGCTACCTTCAGCCTCAAAACCACCCTTTCCCACTTGGCCTCGTGCAAGGCACGAAAATGGCCATATGTCTGGAGACTGGTCCCACGCTCAAAGAGCCAGCAGGGAAAACTATGCCTTGTTCTAAAGCTCTTTGGGAACCGCTTGCGTGGCCCCACACACCCGGGGGCTGCAGGCTTTCCTGCTGCCTTAAGCCTCAAAACCACCCTTTCCCACTTGGCCCCACGCCAGGCACAAAAATGGCTATATTTCTGGAGACTGGTCCCACGCCCAAAGAGCCAGCAGGGAAAACTATGCCTTGTTCTAAAGCTCTTTGGGAACCGCTTGCGTGGCCCCACAGACCTGCGGGCTGCAGACTTTCCTGCTGCCTTCAGCCTCAAAACCACCCTTTCCCACTTGGCGTCGCGCCAGGCACAAAAATGGCCATATGTCTGGAGATTGGACCCACGCCCAAAGAGCCAGCAGGGAAAACTATGCCTTGTTCTAAAGCTCTTTGGGAACCTCTTGCGTAGCCCCACAGAGCTGGGGGCTGCAGGCTTTCCTGCTGCCTTCAGTCTCAAAACCACCCTTTCCCACACGGCGTCAGGCCAGGCACAAAAATGGCCATATGTCTGGAGACTGGTCCCACGCCCAAAGAGCCAGCAGGGAAAATTATGCCTTGTCTAAAGGTCTTTGGGAACCGCTTGCGTGGCCCCACAGACCAGGGGGGTGCAGGCTTTCCTGCTGCCTTCAGCCTCAAAACCACCCTTTCCCACTTGGCGCCGCGCTAGGCACAAAAATGGCCATATGGCTGGAGATTGGTCCCACGCCCAAAGAGGCAGCAGGGAAAACTATGCCTTGTTCTAAAGCTCTTTGGGAACGGCTTGCGTGGCCCAACACACCTGGGGGCTGCAGGCTTTCCTGCTGCCTTCAGCCTCAAAACCACCCTTTCCCACTTGGCGTCGCGCCAGGCACAAAAATGGCTATATTTCTGGAGACTGGTCCCACGCCCAAAGAGCCAGCAGGGAAAACTATGCCTTGTTCTAAAGCTCTTTGGGAACCGCTTGCGTGGCCCCACACACCTGCGGGCTGCAGACTTTCCTGCTGCCTTCAGCCTCAAAACCACCCTTTCCCACTTGGCGTCGCGCCAGGCACAAAAATGGTCATATGTCTGGAGATTGGTCCCACGCCCAAAGAGCCAGCAGGGAAAACTATGCCTTGTTCTAAAGCTCTTTGGGAACCGCTTGCGTAGCCCCACACACCTGGGGGCTGCAGGCTTTTCTGGCACCTTCAGCCTCAAAACCACCGTTTCCCACTTGGCGCCGCGCCAGGCCCAGAAACGGCCATATGTCTGGAGACTGGTCCCACGCCCAAAGAGCCAGCAGGGAAAACTATGCCTTGTTCTAAAGCTCTTTGGGAACGGCTTGCGTAGCCCCACACACCTGGGGGCTGCAGGCTTTCCTGCTGCCTTCAGCCTCAAAACCACCCTTTCCCACTTGGCGCCGCGCCAGGCCCAAAAATGGCCATATGTCTGGAGACTGGTCCCACGCCCAAAGAGCCAGCAGGGAAAACTATGCCTTGTTCTAAAGCTCTTTGGGAACCTCTTGCGTAGCCCCACAGAGCTGGGGGCTGCAGGCTTTCCTGCTGCCTTCAGCCTCAAAACCACCCTTTCCCACTTGGCGCCGCGCCAGGCACAAAAATGGCTATATGTCTGGAGACTGGTCCCACGCTCAAAGAGCCAGCAGGGAAAACTATGCCTTGTTCTAAAGCTCTTTGGGAACCGCTTGCGTGGCCCCACAGACCTGGGGGGTGCAGGCTTTCCTGCTGCCTTCAGCCTCAAAACCACCCTTTCCCACTTGGCGCCGCGCCAGGCACAAAAATGGCCATATGGCTGGAGATTGGTCCCACGCCCAAAGAGCCAGCAGGGAAAACTATGCCTTGTTCTAAAGCTCTTTGGGAACGGCTTGCGTAGCCCCACACACCTGGGGGCTGCAGGCTTTCCTGCTGCCTTCAGCCTCAAAACCACCCTTTCCCACTTGGCGTCGCGCCAGGCACAAAAATGGCTATATTTATGGAGACTGGTCCCACGCCGAAAGAGCCAGCAGGGAAAACTATGCCTTGTTCTAAAGCTCTTTGGGAACCGCTTGCGTGGCCCCACACACCTGCGGGCTGCAGACTTTCCTGCTGCCTTCAGCCTCAAAACCACCCTTTCCCACTTGGCGTCGCGCCAGGCACAAAAATGTTCATATGTCTGGAGATTGGTCCCACGCCCAAAGAGCCAGCAGGGAAAACTATGCCTTGTTCTAAAGCTCTTTGGGAACCGCTTGCGTAGCCCCACAGACCTGGGGGCTGCAGGCTTTCCTGCTGCCTTCAGCCTCAAAACCACCCTTTCCCACTTGGCGCCGCGCCAGGCCCAAAAATGGCCATATGTCTGGAGACTGGTCCCTTTCCCAAAGAGCCAGCAGGGAAAACTATGCCTTGTTCTAAAGCTCTTTTGGAATCGCTTGCGAAGCCCCAGAGACCTGGGGGCTGCAGGCTTTCCTGCTGCCTTCAGCCTCAAAGCCACCCTTTCCCACTTGGCGTCGCGCCAGGCACAAAAATGGCTATATTTATGGAGACTGGTCCCACGCCGAAAGAGCCAGCAGGGAAAACTATGCCTTGTTCTAAAGCTCTTTGGGAACCGCTTGCGTGGCCCCACACACCTGCGGGCTGCAGACTTTCCTGCTGCCTTCAGCCTCAAAACCACGCTTTCCCACTTGGCGCCGCGCCAGGCACAAAAATGGCCATATGGCTGGAGATTGGTCCCACGCCCAAAGAGACAGCAGGGAAGATTATGCCTTGTTCTAAAGCTCTTTGGGAACGGCTTGCGTCGCCCAACACACCTGGGGGGTGCAGGCTTTCCTGCTGCCTTCAGCCTCAAAACCACCCTTTCCCACATGGCGTCACGCCAGGCACATAATGGCCATATGTCTGGAGATTGGTCCCACGCCCAAAGAGCCAGCAGGGAAAGCTATGCCTTGTTCTAAAGCTCTTTGGGAACCGCTTGCGTAGGCCCACACACCTGGGGGCTGCAGGCTTTCCTGCTACCTTCAGCCTCAAAACCACCCTTTCCCACTTGGCCTCGTGCAAGGCACGAAAATGGCCATATGTCTGGAGACTGGTCCCACGCTCAAAGAGCCAGCAGGGAAAACTATGCCTTGTTCTAAAGCTCTTTGGGAACCGCTTGCGTGGCCCCACACACCCGGGGGCTGCAGGCTTTCCTGCTGCCTTAAGCCTCAAAACCACCCTTTCCCACTTGGCCCCACGCCAGGCACAAAAATGGCTATATTTCTGGAGACTGGTCCCACGCCCAAAGAGCCAGCAGGGAAAACTATGCCTTGTTCTAAAGCTCTTTGGGAACCGCTTGCGTGGCCCCACAGACCTGCGGGCTGCAGACTTTCCTGCTGCCTTCAGCCTCAAAACCACCCTTTCCCACTTGGCGTCGCGCCAGGCACAAAAATGGCCATATGTCTGGAGATTGGACCCACGCCCAAAGAGCCAGCAGGGAAAACTATGCCTTGTTCTAAAGCTCTTTGGGAACCTCTTGCGTAGCCCCACAGAGCTGGGGGCTGCAGGCTTTCCTGCTGCCTTCAGTCTCAAAACCACCCTTTCCCACACGGCGTCAGGCCAGGCACAAAAATGGCCATATGTCTGGAGACTGGTCCCACGCCCAAAGAGCCAGCAGGGAAAATTATGCCTTGTCTAAAGGTCTTTGGGAACCGCTTGCGTGGCCCCACAGACCAGGGGGGTGCAGGCTTTCCTGCTGCCTTCAGCCTCAAAACCACCCTTTCCCACTTGGCGCCGCGCTAGGCACAAAAATGGCCATATGGCTGGAGATTGGTCCCACGCCCAAAGAGGCAGCAGGGAAAACTATGCCTTGTTCTAAAGCTCTTTGGGAACGGCTTGCGTGGCCCAACACACCTGGGGGCTGCAGGCTTTCCTGCTGCCTTCAGCCTCAAAACCACCCTTTCCCACTTGGCGTCGCGCCAGGCACAAAAATGGCTATATTTCTGGAGACTGGTCCCACGCCCAAAGAGCCAGCAGGGAAAACTATGCCTTGTTCTAAAGCTCTTTGGGAACCGCTTGCGTGGCCCCACACACCTGCGGGCTGCAGACTTTCCTGCTGCCTTCAGCCTCAAAACCACCCTTTCCCACTTGGCGTCGCGCCAGGCACAAAAATGGTCATATGTCTGGAGATTGGTCCCACGCCCAAAGAGCCAGCAGGGAAAACTATGCCTTGTTCTAAAGCTCTTTGGGAACCGCTTGCGTAGCCCCACACACCTGGGGGCTGCAGGCTTTTCTGGCACCTTCAGCCTCAAAACCACCGTTTCCCACTTGGCGCCGCGCCAGGCCCAGAAACGGCCATATGTCTGGAGACTGGTCCCACGCCCAAAGAGCCAGCAGGGAAAACTATGCCTTGTTCTAAAGCTCTTTGGGAACGGCTTGCGTAGCCCCACACACCTGGGGGCTGCAGGCTTTCCTGCTGCCTTCAGCCTCAAAACCACCCTTTCCCACTTGGCGCCGCGCCAGGCCCAAAAATGGCCATATGTCTGGAGACTGGTCCCACGCCCAAAGAGCCAGCAGGGAAAACTATGCCTTGTTCTAAAGCTCTTTGGGAACCTCTTGCGTAGCCCCACAGAGCTGGGGGCTGCAGGCTTTCCTGCTGCCTTCAGCCTCAAAACCACCCTTTCCCACTTGGCGCCGCGCCAGGCACAAAAATGGCTATATGTCTGGAGACTGGTCCCACGCTCAAAGAGCCAGCAGGGAAAACTATGCCTTGTTCTAAAGCTCTTTGGGAACCGCTTGCGTGGCCCCACAGACCTGGGGGGTGCAGGCTTTCCTGCTGCCTTCAGCCTCAAAACCACCCTTTCCCACTTGGCGCCGCGCCAGGCACAAAAATGGCCATATGGCTGGAGATTGGTCCCACGCCCAAAGAGCCAGCAGGGAAAACTATGCCTTGTTCTAAAGCTCTTTGGGAACGGCTTGCGTAGCCCCACACACCTGGGGGCTGCAGGCTTTCCTGCTGCCTTCAGCCTCAAAACCACCCTTTCCCACTTGGCGTCGCGCCAGGCACAAAAATGGCTATATTTATGGAGACTGGTCCCACGCCGAAAGAGCCAGCAGGGAAAACTATGCCTTGTTCTAAAGCTCTTTGGGAACCGCTTGCGTAGCCCCACAGACCTGGGGGCTGCAGGCTTTCCTGCTGCCTTCAGCCTCAAAACCACCCTTTCCCACTTGGCGCCGCGCCAGGCCCAAAAATGGCCATATGTCTGGAGACTGGTCCCTTTCCCAAAGAGCCAGCAGGGAAAACTATGCCTTGTTCTAAAGCTCTTTTGGAATCGCTTGCGAAGCCCCAGAGACCTGGGGGCTGCAGGCTTTCCTGCTGCCTTCAGCCTCAAAGCCACCCTTTCCCACTTGGCGTCGCGCCAGGCACAAAAATGGCTATATTTATGGAGACTGGTCCCACGCCGAAAGAGCCAGCAGGGAAAACTATGCCTTGTTCTAAAGCTCTTTGGGAACCGCTTGCGTGGCCCCACACACCTGCGGGCTGCAGACTTTCCTGCTGCCTTCAGCCTCAAAACCACCCTTTCCCACTTGGCGTCGCGCCAGGCACAAAAATGTTCATATGTCTGGAGATTGGTTCCACGCCCAAAGAGCCAGCAGGGAAAACTATGCCTTGTTCTAAAGCTCTTTGGGAACCGCTTGCGTAGCCCCACAGACCTGGGGGCTGCAGGCTTTCCTGCTGCCTTCAGCCTCAAAACCACCCTTTCCCACTTGGCGCCGCGCCAGGCCCAAAAATGGCCATATGTCTGGAGACTGGTCCCTTTCCCAAAGAGCCAGCAGGGAAAACTATGCCTTGTTCTAAAGCTCTTTTGGAATCGCTTGCGAAGCCCCAGAGACCTGGGGGCTGCAGGCTTTCCTGCTGCCTTCAGCCTCAAAGCCACCCTTTCCCACTTCGCGCCGCGCCAGGCCCAGAAACGGCCATATGTCTGGAGATTGGTCCCACGCCCAAAGAGCCAGCAGGGAAAACTATGCCTTGTTCTAAAGCTCTTTGGGAACGGCTTGCGTAGCCCCACACACCTGGGGGCTGCAGGCTTTCCTGCTGCCTTCAGCCTCAAAACCACCCTTTCCCACTTGGCGCCGCACGAGGCCCAAAAATGGCCATATGTCTGGAGACTGGTCCCACGCCCAAAGAGCCAGCAGGGAAAACTATGCCTTGTTCTAAAGCTCTTTGGGAACCTCTTGCGTAGCCCCACAGAGCTGGGGGCTGCAGGCTTTCCTGCTGCCTTCAGCCTCAAAACCACCCTTTCCCACTTGGCGCCGCGCCAGGCACAAAAATGGCTATATGTCTGGAGACTGGTCCCACGCTCAAAGAGCCAGCAGGGAAAACTATGCCTTGTTCTAAAGCTCTTTGGGAACCGCTTGCGTGGCCCCACAGACCTGGGGGGTGCAGGCTTTCCTGCTGCCTTCAGCCTCAAAACCACGCTTTCCCACTTGGCGCCGCGCCAGGCACAAAAATGGCTATATGGCTGGAGATTGGTCCCACGCCCAAAGAGACAGCAGGGAAAATTATGCCTTGTTCTAAAGCTCTTTGGGAACGGCTTGCGTGGCCCCACACACCTGGGGGCTGCAGGCTTTCCTGCTGCCTTCAGCCTCAAAACCACCCTTTCCCACATGGCGTCACGCCAGGCACAAAAATGGCCATATGTCTGGAGATTGGTCCCACGCCCAAAGAGCCAGCAGGGAAAGCTATGCCTTGTTCTAAAGCTCTTTGGGAACCGCTTGCGTAGGCCCACACACCTGGGGGCTGCAGGCTTTCCTGCTACCTTCAGCCTCAAAACCACCCTTTCCCACTTGGCCTCGTGCAAGGCACGAAAATGGCCATATGTCTGGAGACTGGTCCCACGCTCAAAGAGCCAGCAGGGAAAACTATGCCTTGTTCTAAAGCTCTTTGGGAACCGCTTGCGTGGCCCCACACACCCGGGGGCTGCAGGCTTTCCTGCTGCCTTAAGCCTCAAAACCACCCTTTCCCACTTGGCCCCACGCCAGGCACAAAAATGGCTATATTTCTGGAGACTGGTCCCACGCCCAAAGAGCCAGCAGGGAAAACTATGCCTTGTTCTAAAGCTCTTTGGGAACCGCTTGCGTGGCCCCACAGACCTGCGGGCTGCAGACTTTCCTGCTGCCTTCAGCCTCAAAACCACCCTTTCCCACTTGGCGTCGCGCCAGGCACAAAAATGGCCATATGTCTGGAGATTGGACCCACGCCCAAAGAGCCAGCAGGGAAAACTATGCCTTGTTCTAAAGCTCTTTGGGAACCTCTTGCGTAGCCCCACAGAGCTGGGGGCTGCAGGCTTTCCTGCTGCCTTCAGCCTCAAAACCACCCTTTCCCACTTGGCGCCGCGCCAGGCACAAAAATGGCCATATGTCTGGAGACTGGTCCCACGCCCAAAGAGCCAGCAGGGAAAATTATGCCTTGTCTAAAGGTCTTTGGGAACCGCTTGCGTAGCCCCACACACCTGGGGGGTGCAGGCTTTCCTGCTGCCTTCAGCCTCAAAACCACCCTTTCCCACTTGGCGCCGCGCTAGGCACAAAAATGGCCATATGGCTGGAGATTGGTCCCACGCCCAAAGAGCCAGCAGGGAAAACTATGCCTTGTTCTAAAGCTCTTTGGGAACGGCTTGCGTGGCCCAACACACCTGGGGGCTGCAGGCTTTCCTGCTGCCTTCAGCCTCAAAACCACCCTTTCCCACTTGGCGTCGCGCCAGGCACAAAAATGGCTATATTTCTGGAGACTGGTCCCACGCCCAAAGAGCCAGCAGGGAAAACTATGCCTTCTTCTAAAGCTCTTTGGGAACCGCTTGCGTGGCCCCACACACCTGCGGGCTGCAGACTTTCCTGCTGCCTTCAGCCTCAAAACCACCCTTTCCCACTTGGCGTCGCGCCAGGCACAAAAATGGTCATATGTCTGGAGATTGGTCCCACGCCCAAAGAGCCAGCAGGGAAAACTATGCCTTGTTCTAAAGCTCTTTGGGAACCGCTTGCGTAGCCCCACACACCTGGGGGCTGCAGGCTTTTCTGGCACCTTCAGCCTCAAAACCACCCTTTCCCACTTGGCGCCGCGCCAGGCCCAGAAACGGCCATATGTCTGGAGACTGGTCCCACGCCCAAAGAGCCAGCAGGGAAAACTATGCCTTGTTCTAAAGCTCTTTGGGAACCGCTTGCGTAGCCCCACACACCTGGGGGCTGCAGGCTTTCCTGCTGCCTTCAGCCTCAAAACCACCCTTTCCCACTTGGCGCCGCGCCAGGCCCAAAAATGGCCATATGTCTGGAGACTGGTCCCACGCCCAAAGAGGCAGCAGGGAAAACTATGCCTTGTTCTAAAGCTCTTTGGGAACCTCTTGCGTAGCCCCACAGAACTGGGGGCTGCAGGCTTTCCTGCTGCCTTCAGCCTCAAAACCACCCTTTCCCACTTGGCGCCGCGCCAGGCACAAAAATGGCTATATGTCTGGAGACTGGTCCCACGCTCAAAGAGCCAGCAGGGAAAACTATGCCTTGTTCTAAAGCTCTTTGGGAACCGCTTGCGTGGCCCCACAGACCTGGGGGGTGCAGGCTTTCCTGCTCTCTTCAGCCTCAAAGGCACCCTGTCCCACTTGGCGTCACGCCAGGCACAAAAATGGCCATATGGCTGGAGATTGGTCCCACGCCCAAAGAGCCAGCAGGGAAAACTATGCCTTGTTCTAAAGCTCTTTGGGAACGGCTTGCGTAGCCGAACAGACCTGGGGGCTGCAGGCTTTCCTGCTGCCTTCAGCCTCAAAACCACCCTTTCCCACTTGGCGTCGCGCCAGGCACAAAAATGGCTATATTTCTGGAGACTGGTCCCACGCCGAAAGAGCCAGCAGGGAAAACGTTGCCTTGTTCTAAAGCTCTTTGGGAACCGCTTGCGTGGCCCCACACACCTGGGGGCTGCAGGCTTTCCTGCTGCCTTCAGCCTCAAAACCACCCTTTCCCACTTGGCGTCGCGCCACGCACAAAAATGGCTATATTTCTGGAGATTGGTCCCACGCCCAAAGAGCCAGCAGGGAAAACTATGCCTTGTTCTAAAGCTCTTTGGGAACCGCTTGCGTGGCCCCACGCACCTGGGGGCTGCAGGCTTTCCTGCTGCCTTCAGCCTCAAAACCACCCTTTCCCACTTGGCGCCGCGCCAGGCCCAAAAATGGCCATATGTCTGGAGATTGGTCCCACGCCCAAAGAGCCAGCAGGGAAAACTATGCCTTGTTCTAAAGCTCTTTGGGAACCTCTTGCGTAGCCCCACAGACCTGGGGGCTGCAGGCTTTCCTGCTGCCTTCAGCCTCAAAACCACCCTTTCCCACTTGGCGCCGCGCCAGGCCCAAAAATGGCCATATGTCTGGAGACTGGTCCCTTTCCCAAAGAGCCAGCAGGGAAAACTATGCCTTGTTCTAACGCTCTTTTGGAATCGCTTGCGAAGCCCCAGAGACCTGGGGGCTGCAGGCTTTCCTGCTGCCTTCAGCCTCAAAGGCACCCTTTCCCACTTGGCGCCGCGCCAGGCCCAGAAACGGCCATATGTCTGGAGACTGGTCCCACGCCCAAAGAGCCAGCAGGGAAAACTATGCCTTGTTCTAAAGCTCTTTGGGAACCGCTTGCGTGGCCCCACACACCTGGGGGCTGCAGGCTTTCCTGCTGCCTTCAGCCTAAAAACCACCCTTTCCCACTTGGCGCCGCGCCAGGCACAAAAATGGCCATATGGCTGGAGATTGGTCCCACACCCAAAGAGCCAGCAGGGAAAACTATGCCTTGTTCTAAAGCTCTTTGGGAACCGCTTGTGTGGCCCCACAGACCTGCGGGCTGCAGACTTTCCTGCTGCCTTCAGCCTCAAAACCACCCTTTCCCACTTGGCGTCGCGCCAGGCACAAAAATGGCCATATGTCTGGAGGTTTGTCCCACGCCCAAAGAGCCAGCAGGGAAAACGATGCCTTGTTCTAAAGCTCTTTGGGAACCGCTTGCGTAGCCCCACACACCTGGGGGCTGCAGGCTTTCCTGCTGCCTTCAGCCTCAGAGGCACCCTTTCCCACTTGGTGCCGCGCCAGGCACAAAAATGGCCATATGTCTGGAGATTGGTCCCACGCCCAAAGAGCCAGCAGGGAAAACTATGCCTTGTTCTAAAGCTCTTTGGGAACCGCTTGCGTAGCCCCACAGACCTTGGGGCTGCAAGCTCTCCTGCTGCCTTCAGCCTCAAAACCACCCTTTCCCACTTGGCGCCGCGCCAGGCCCAAAAATGGCCATATGTCTGGAGATTGGTCCCACGCCCAAAGAGCCAGCAGGGAAAACTATGCCTTGTTCTAAAGCTCTTTGGGAACCTCTTGCGTAGCCCCACAGAGCTGGGGGCTGCAGGCTTTCCTGCTGCCTTCAGCCTCAAAACCACCCTTTCCCACTTGGCGCCGCGCCAGGCACAAAAATGGCCATATGTCTGGAGACTGGTCCCACGCCCAAAGAGCCAGCAGGGAAAATTATGCCTTGTCTAAAGCTCTTTGGGAACCGCTTGCGTGGCCCCACAGACCAGGGGGGTACAGGCCTTCCTGCTGCCTTCAGCCTCAAAACCACCCTTTCCCACTTGGAGTCGCGCCACGCACAAAAATGGCCATATGGCTGGAGACTGGTCCCACGCCCAAAGAGCCAGCAGGGAAAATTATGCCTTGTTCTAAAGCTCTTTGGGAACGGCTTGCGTGGCCCCACACACCTGGGGGCTGCAGGCTTTCCTGCTGCCTTCAGCCTCAAAACAACCCTTTCCCACTTGGCGTCACGCCAGGCACAAAAATGGCCATATATCTGGAGGGTGGTCCCACGCCCAAAGAGGCAGCAGGGAAAACTATGCCTTGTTCTAAAGCTCTTTGGGAACCGCTTGCGTGGCCCCACACACCTGCGGGCTGCAGACTTTCCTGCTGCCTTCAGCCTCAAAACCACCCTTTCCCACTTGGCCCCGCGCCAGGCACAAAAATGGTCATATGTCTGGAGATTGGTCCCACGCCCAAAGAGCCAGCAGGGAAAACTATGCCTTGTTCTAAAGCTCTTTGGGAACCGCTTGCGTCGCCCCACACACCTGGGGGATGCAGGCTTTCCTGCTGCCTTCAGCCTCAAAACCACCCTTTCCCACTTGGCGCCGTGCCAGGCACAAAAATGGCCATATGGCTGGAGACTGGTCCCACGCCCAAAGAGCCAGCAGGGAAAATTATGCCTTGTCTAAAGCTCTTTGGGAACCGCTTGCGTGGCCCCACAGACCAGGGGGGTGCAGGCTTTCCTGCTGCCTTCAGCCTCAAAACCACCCTTTCCCACTTGGCCCCGCGCCAGGCCCAAAAATGGCCATATGGCTGGAGACTGGTCCCACGCCCAAAGAGCCAGCAGGGAAAATTATGCCTTGTTCTAAAGCTCTTTGGGAACGGCTTGCGTGGCCCCACACACCTGGGGGCTGCAGGCTTTCCTGCTGCCTTCAGCCTCAAAACAACCCTTTCCCACTTGGCGTCACGCCAGGCACAAAAATGGGTATATTTCTTGAGACTGGTCCCACGCCGAAAGAGCCAGCAGGGAAAACTATGCCTTGTTCTAAAGCTCTTTGGGAACCGCTTGCGTGGCCCCACACACCTGCGGGCTGCAGACTTTCCTGCTGCCTTCAGCCTCAAAACCACCCTTTCCCACTTGGCCCCGCGCCAGGCACAAAAATGGTCATATGTCTGGAGATTGGTCCCACGCCCAAAGAGCCAGCAGGGAAAACTATGCCTTGTTCTAAAGCTCTTTGGGAACCGCTTGCGTCGCCCCACACACCTGGGGGATGCAGGCTTTCCTGCTGCCTTCAGCCTCAAAACCACCCTTTCCCACTTGGCGCCGTGCCAGGCACAAAAATGGCCCTATGTCTGGAGACTGGTCCCTTTCCCAAAGAGCCAGCAGGGAAAACTATGCCTTGTTCTAAAGCTCTTTGGGAACCGCTTGCGTAGCCCCACAGACCTGGGGGCTGCAGGCTTTTCTGCTGCCTTCAGCCTCAAAGCCACCCTTTCCCACTTGGCGCCGCGCCAGGCACAAAAATGGCCATATGTCTGGAGATTGGTCCCACGCCCAAAGAGCCAGCAGGGAAAACTATGCCTTGTTCTAAAGCTCTTTGGGAACCGCTTGCGTAGCCCCACACACCTGGGGGCTGCAGGCTTTCTTGCTGCCTTCAGCCTCAAAACCACCCTTTCCCACTTGGCTTCGCTTCAGGCACAAAAATGGCCATATGTCTGGAGACTGGTCCCTTTCCCAAAGAGCCAGCAGGGAAAACTATGCCTTGTTCTAAAGCTCTTTGGGAACCGCTTGCGTGGCCCCACAGACCTGGGGGGTGCAGGCTTTCCTGCTGCCTTCAGCCTCAAAACCACCCTTTCCCACTTGGCTTTGCTTCAGGCACAAAAATGGCCATATGTCTGGAGACTGGTCCCACGCCCAAAGAGCCAGCAGGGAAAACTATGCCTTGTTCTAAAGCTCTTTGGGAACCGCTTGCGTAGCCCCACAGAGCTGGGGGCTGCAGGCTTTCCTACTGCCTTCAGCCTCAAAACCACCCTTTCCCACTTGGCATCGCGCTAGGCACAAAAATGGCCATATGTCTGGAGATTGGTCCCACGCACAAAGAGCCAGCAGGGAAAACTATGCCTTGTTCTAAAACTCTTTGGGAACCGCTTGCGTGGCCTCAAAGACCTGGGGGCTGCAGGCTTTCCTGCTCTCTTCAGCGTCAGAGGCACCCTTTCCCACTTGGTGCCGCGCCAGGCCCAAAAATGGCCATATGTCTGGAGATTGGTCCCACGCCCAAAGAGCCAGCAGGGAAAACTATGCCTTGTTCTAAAGCTCTTTGGGAACCGCTTGCGTAGCCCCACAGACCTTGGGGCTACAAGCTCTCCTGCTGCCTTCAGCCTCAAAACCACCGTTTCCCACTTGGCGCCGCGCCAGGCACAAAAATGGCCATATTTCTGGAGACTGCTCCCACGCCGAAAGAGCCAGCAGGGAAAATTATGCCTTGTTCTAAAGCTCTTTGGGAACCGCTTGCGTAGCCCCACACACCTGGGGGCTGCAGGCTTTCCTGCTGCCTTCAGCCTCAAAACCACCCTTTCCCACTTGGCCCCGCGCCAGGCACAAAAATGGCCATATGCCTGGAGACTGGTCCCACGCCCAAAGAGCCAGCAGGGAAAACTATGCCTTGTTCTAAAGCTCTTTGGGAACCGCTTGCGTAGCCCCACACACCTGGGGGCTGCAGGCTTTCCTGCTGCCTTCAGCCTCAAAACCACCCTTTCCCACTTGGCGCCGCGCCAGGCCCAAAAATGGCCATATGTCTGGAGATTGGTCCCACGCCCAAAGAGCCAGCAGGGAAAACTATGCCTTGTTCTAAAGCTCTTTGGGAACCGCTTGCGTAGCCCCACAGACCTGGGGGCTGCAGGCTTTCCTGCTGCCTTCAGCCTCAAAACCACCCTTTCCCACATGGCGTCACGCCAGGCCCAAAAATGGCCATATGTCTGGAGATTGGTCCCACGCCCAAAGAGCCAGCAGGGAAAACTATGCCTTGTTCTAAAGCTCTTTGGGAACGGCTTGCGTAGCCCCACACACCTGGGGGCTGCAGGCTTTCCTGCTGCCTTCAGCCTCAAAACAACCCTTTCCCACATGGTGTCACGCCAGGCCCAGAAATGGCCATATGTCTAGAGATTGGTCCCACGCCCAAAGAGCCAACAGGGAAAACTATGCCTTGTTCTAAAGCTCTTTGGGAACCGCTTGCGTAGCCCCACACACATGGGGGCTACAGGCTTTCCTGCTCCCTTCAGCCTCAAAACCACCCTTTCCCACTTGGCCCCGCGCCAGGCCCAAAAATGGCCATATGTCTTGAGACTGGTCCCTTTCCCAAAGAGCCAGCAGGGAAAACTATGCCTTGTTCTAAAACTCTTTGGGAACCACTTGCGTAGCCCCACAGACCTGGGGGCTGCAGGCTTTCCTGCTGCCTTCAGCCTCAAAACCACCCTTTCCCACATGGCGTCACGCCAGGCACAAAAATGGCCATATGTCTGGAGGTTGGTCCCACGCCCAAAGAGCCAGCAGGGAAAACTATGCCTTGTTCTAAAGCTCTTTGGGAACTGCTTGCGTAGCCCCACACACCTGGGGGCTGCAGGCTTTCCTGCTGCCTTCAGCCTCAAAACCACCCTTTCCCACATGGCGTCACGCCAGGCACAAAAATGGCCATATGTCTGGAGGTTGGTCCCACGCCCAAAGAGCCAGCAGGGAAAACTATGCCTTGTTCTAAAGCTCTTTGGGAACCGCTTGCGTAGCCCCACACACCTGGGGGCTACAGGCTTTCCTGCTGCCTTCAGCCTCAAAACCACCCTTTCCCACATGGCGTCACGCCAGGACCAAAAATAGCCATATGTCTGGAGATTGGTCCCACGCCCAAAGAGCCAGCAGGGAAAACTATGCCTTGTACTAAAGCTCTTTGGGAACCGCTTGCGTAGCCCCACACACCTGGGGGCTGCAGGCTCTCCTGCTGCCTTCAGCCTCAAAACCACCCTTTCCCACTTGGCGCCGCGCCAGGCACAAAAATGGCCATATGTCTGGAGGTTGGTCCCTTTCCCAAAGAGCCAGCAGGGAAAACTATGCCTTGTTCTAAAGCTCTTTGGGAACCGCTTGCGTAGCCCCACAGACCTGGGGGCTGCAGGCTTTCCTGCTCTCTTCAGCCTCAAAGGCACCCTTTCCAACTTGGCGCCACGCCAGGCACAAAAATGGCCATATGCCTGGACACTGGTCCCACGCCCAAAGAGCCAGCAGGGAAAACTATGCCTTGTTCTAAAGCTCTTTGGGAACCGCTTGTGTAGCCCCACACACCTGCGGGCTGCAGGCTTTCCTGCTGCCTTCAGCCTCAAAGGCACCCTTTCCTACATGGCATTACGCCAGGCACAAAAATGGCCATATGTCCGGAGATTGGTCCCACGCCCAAAGAGCCAGCAGGGAAAACTATGCCTTGTTCTAAAGCTCTTTGGGAACCGCTTGCGTAGCCCCACAGACCTTGGGGCTGCAGGCTCTCCTGCTGCCTTCAGCCTCAAAACCCCCCTTTCCCACTTGGCCCCGCGCCAGGCCCAAAAATGGCCATATGTCTGGAGATTGGTCCCACGCCCAAAGAGCCAGCAGGGAAAACTATGCCTTGTTCTAAAGCTCTTTGGGAACCGATTGCGTGGCCTCACACACCTGGGGGCTGCAGGCTTTCCTGCTGCCTTCAGCCTCAAAACTACCCTTTCCCACATGGCGTCACGCCAGGCACAAAAATGGCCATATGTCTGGAGGTTGGTCCCACATCCAAAGAGCCAGCAGGGAAAACTATGCCTTGTTCTAAAGCTATTTGGGAACCGCTTGCGTAGCCCCACACACCTGGGGGCTGCAGGCTTTCCTGCTGCCTTCAGCCTCAAAACCACCCTTTCCCACATGGCGTGACGCCAGGCACAAAAATGGCCATATGTCTGGAGGTTGGTCCCACGCCCAAAGAGCCAGCAGGGAAAACTATGCCTTGTTCTAAAGCTCTTTGGGAACCGCTTGCGTAGCCCCACAGACCTGGGGGCTGCAGGCTTTTCTGGCACATTCCGCCTCAAAACCACCCTTTCCCACATGGTGTCACGCCAGGCACAAAAATGGCCATATGTCTGGAGATTGGTCCCACGCCCAAAGAGCCAGCAGGGAAAACTATGCCTTGTTCTAAAGCTCTTTGGGAACCGCTTGCGTAGCCCCACACACCTGGGGGCTGCAGGCTTTCCTGCTGCCTTCAGCCTCAAAACCACCCTTTCCCACTTGGCGCCGCGCCAGGCCCAAAAATGGCCATATGTCTGGAGATTGGTCCCACGCCCAAAGAGCCAGCAGGGAAAACTATGCCTTGTTCTAAAGCTCTTTGGGAACCGCTTGCGTAGCCCCACAGACCTGGGGGCTGCAGGCTTTCCTGCTGCCTTCAGCCTCAAAACCACCCTTTCCCACATGGCGTCACGCCAGGCCCAAAAATGGCCATATGTCTGGAGATTGGTCCCACGCCCAAAGAGCCAGCAGGGAAAACTATGCCTTGTTCTAAAGCTCTTTGGGAACGGCTTGCGTAGCCCCACACACCTGGGGGCTGCAGGCTTTCCTGCTGCCTTCAGCCTCAAAACAACCCTTTCCCACATGGTGTCACGCCAGGCCCAGAAATGGCCATATGTCTAGAGATTGGTCCCACGCCCAAAGAGCCAACAGGGAAAACTATGCCTTGTTCTAAAGCTCTTTGGGAACCGCTTGCGTAGCCCCACACACATGGGGGCTACAGGCTTTCCTGCTCCCTTCAGCCTCAAAACCACCCTTTCCCACTTGGCCCCGCGCCAGGCCCAAAAATGGCCATATGTCTTGAGACTGGTCCCTTTCCCAAAGAGCCAGCAGGGAAAACTATGCCTTGTTCTAAAACTCTTTGGGAACCACTTGCGTAGCCCCACAGACCTGGGGGCTGCAGGCTTTCCTGCTGCCTTCAGCCTCAAAACCACCCTTTCCCACATGGCGTCACGCCAGGCACAAAAATGGCCATATGTCTGGAGGTTGGTCCCACGCCCAAAGAGCCAGCAGGGAAAACTATGCCTTGTTCTAAAGCTCTTTGGGAACTGCTTGCGTAGCCCCACACACCTGGGGGCTGCAGGCTTTCCTGCTGCCTTCAGCCTCAAAACCACCCTTTCCCACATGGCGTCACGCCAGGCACAAAAATGGCCATATGTCTGGAGGTTGGTCCCACGCCCAAAGAGCCAGCAGGGAAAACTATGCCTTGTTCTAAAGCTCTTTGGGAACCGCTTGCGTAGCCCCACACACCTGGGGGCTACAGGCTTTCCTGCTGCCTTCAGCCTCAAAACCACCCTTTCCCACATGGCGTCACGCCAGGACCAAAAATAGCCATATGTCTGGAGATTGGTCCCACGCCCAAAGAGCCAGCAGGGAAAACTATGCCTTGTACTAAAGCTCTTTGGGAACCGCTTGCGTAGCCCCACACACCTGGGGGCTGCAGGCTCTCCTGCTGCCTTCAGCCTCAAAACCACCCTTTCCCACTTGGCGCCGCGCCAGGCACAAAAATGGCCATATGTCTGGAGGTTGGTCCCTTTCCCAAAGAGCCAGCAGGGAAAACTATGCCTTGTTCTAAAGCTCTTTGGGAACCGCTTGCGTAGCCCCACAGACCTGGGGGCTGCAGGCTTTCCTGCTCTCTTCAGCCTCAAAGGCACCCTTTCCCACTTGGCGCCACGCCAGGCACAAAAATGGCCATATGCCTGGACACTGGTCCCACGCCCAAAGAGCCAGCAGGGAAAACTATGCCTTGTTCTAAAGCTCTTTGGGAACCGCTTGTGTAGCCCCACACACCTGCGGGCTGCAGGCTTTCCTGCTGCCTTCAGCCTCAAAGGCACCCTTTCCTACATGGCATTACGCCAGGCACAAAAATGGCCATATGTCCGGAGATTGGTCCCACGCCCAAAGAGCCAGCAGGGAAAACTATGCCTTGTTCTAAAGCTCTTTGGGAACCGCTTGCGTAGCCCCACAGACCTTGGGGCTGCAGGCTCTCCTGCTGCCTTCAGCCTCAAAACCCCCCTTTCCCACTTGGCCCCGCGCCAGGCCCAAAAATGGCCATATGTCTGGAGATTGGTCCCACGCCCAAAGAGCCAGCAGGGAAAACTATGCCTTGTTCTAAAGCTCTTTGGGAACCGATTGCGTGGCCTCACACACCTGGGGGCTGCAGGCTTTCCTGCTGCCTTCAGCCTCAAAACTACCCTTTCCCACATGGCGTCACGCCAGGCACAAAAATGGCCATATGTCTGGAGGTTGGTCCCACATCCAAAGAGCCAGCAGGGAAAACTATGCCTTGTTCTAAAGCTATTTGGGAACCGCTTGCGTAGCCCCACACACCTGGGGGCTGCAGGCTTTCCTGCTGCCTTCAGCCTCAAAACCACCCTTTCCCACATGGCGTGACGCCAGGCACAAAAATGGCCATATGTCTGGAGGTTGGTCCCACGCCCAAAGAGCCAGCAGGGAAAACTATGCCTTGTTCTAAAGCTCTTTGGGAACCGCTTGCGTAGCCCCACAGACCTGGGGGCTGCAGGCTTTTCTGGCACATTCCGCCTCAAAACCACCCTTTCCCACATGGTGTCACGCCAGGCACAAAAATGGCCATATGTCTGGAGATTGGTCCCACGCCCAAAGAGCCAGCAGGGAAAACTATGCCTTGTTCTAAAGCTCTTTGGGAACCGCTTGCGTAGCCCCACACACCTGGGGGCTGCAGGCTTTCCTGCTGCCTTCAGCCTCAAAACCACCCTTTCCCACATGGCGCCGCGCCAGGCCCAAAACTGGCCATATGTGTGGAGACTGGTCCCACGCCCAAAGAGCCAGCAGGGAAAACTATGCCTTGTTCTAAAGCTCTTTGGGAACCGCTTGCGTAGCCCCACACACCTGGGGGCTGCAGGCTTTCCTGCTGCCTTCAGCCTCAAAACCACTCTTTCCCACTTCGCCCTGCGCGAGGCCCAAAAATGGCCATATGTCTTGGGACTGGTCCCACGCCCAAAGAGCCAGCAGGGAAAACTATGCCTTGTTCTAAAGCTCTTTGGGAACCGCTTGCGTAGCCCCACACACCTGGGGGCTGCAGGCTTTCCTGCTGCCTTCAGCCTCAAAACCACCCTTTCCCACTTGGTGCCGCGCCAGGCCCAAAAATGGCCATATGTCTGGAGACTTGTCCCACGCCCAAAGAGCCAGCAGGGAAAACTATGCCTTGTTCTAAAGCTCTTTGGGAACCGCTTGCGTAGCCCCACACACCTGCGGGCTGCAGGCTTTTCTGGCACATTCCGCCTCAAAACCACCCTTTCCCACATGGTGTCACGCCAGGCACAAAAATGGCCATATGTCTGGAGATTGGTCCCACGCCCAAAGAGCCAGCAGGGAAAACTATGCCTTGTTCTAAAGCTCTTTGGGAACCGCTTGCGTAGCCCCACACACCTGGGGGCTGCAGGCTTTCCTGCTGCCTTCAGCCTCAAAACCACCCTTTCCCACATGGCGCCGCGCCAGGCCCAAAACTGGCCATATGTGTGGAGACTGGTCCCACGCCCAAAGAGCCAGCAGGGAAAACTATGCCTTGTTCTAAAGCTCTTTGGGAACCGCTTGCGTAGCCCCACACACCTGGGGGCTGCAGGCTTTCCTGCTGCCTTCAGCCTCAAAACAACCCTTTCCCACATGGTGTCACGCCAGGCCCAGAAATGGCCATATGTCTGGAGGTTGGTCCGACGCCCAAAGAGCCAGCAGGGAAAACTATGCCTTGTTCTAAAGCTCTTTGGGAACCGCTTGCGTAGCCCCACACACCTGGGGGCTACAGGCTTTCCTGCTCCCTTCAGCCTCAAAACCACCCTTTCCCACTTGGCCCCGCGCCAGGCCCAAAAATGGCCATATGTCTGGAGACTGGTCCCACGCCCAAAGAGCCAGCAGGGAAAACTATGCCTTGTTCTAAAACTCTTTGGGAACCACTTGCGTAGCCCCACAGACCTGGGGGCTGCAGGCTTTCCTGCTGCCTTCAGCCTCAAAACCACCCTTTCCCACTTGGCGCCGCGCCAGGCCCAAAAATGGCCATGTGTCTGGAGGTTGGTCCCACGCTCAAAGAGCCAGCAGGGAAAACTATGCCTTGTTCTAAAGCTCTTTGGGAACGGCTCGTGTAGCCCCACAGACCTGGGGGCTGCAGGCTTTCCTGCTGCCTTCAGCCTCAAAACCACCCTTTCCCACTTGGTGTCACACCAGGCACAAAAATGGCCATATGTCTGGAGATTGGTCCCACGCCGAAAGAGCCAGCAGGGAAAACTATGTCTTGTACTAAAGCTCTTTGGGAACCGCTTGCGTATCCCCACACACCTGGGGGCTGCAGGCTTTCCTGCTGCCTTCAGCCTCAAAACCACTCTTTCCCACATGGCGTCACGCCAGGCACAAAAATGGCCATATGTCTGGAGGTTGGTCCCACGCCCAAAGAGCCAGCAGGGAAAACTATGCCTTGTTCTAAAGCTCTTTCGGAACCGCTTGCGTAGCCCCACACACCTGGGGGCTACAGTCTTTCCTGCTGCCTTCAGCCTCAAAACCACCCTTTCCCACATGGCGTCACGCCAGGCACAAAAATGGCCATATGTCTGGAGATTGGTCCCACGCCCAAAGAGCCAGCAGGGAAAACTATGCCTTGTTCTAAAGCTCTTTGGGAACCGCTTGCGTAGCCCCACACACCTGGGGGCTGCAGGCTCTCCTGCTGCCTTCAGCCTCAAAACCACCCTTTCCCACTTGGCGCCGCGCCAGGCACAAAAATGGCCATATGTCTGGAGGTTGGTCCCACGCCCAAAGAGCCAGCAGGGAAAACTATGCCTTGTTCTAAAGCTCTTTGGGAACCGCTTGCGTAGCCCCACACACCTGGGGGCTGCAGGCTTTCCTGCTGCCTTCGGCCTCAAAACCATCCTTTCCCACTTGGTGCCGCGCCAGGCTCAAAAATGGCCATATGTCTGGAGGTTGGTCCCACGCCCAAAGAGCCAGCAGGGAAAACTATGCCTTGTTCTAAAGCTCTTTGGGAACCGCTTGCGTAGCCCCACACACCTGGGGGCTGCAGGCTTTCCTGCTCTCTTCAGCCTCAAAGGCACCCTTTCCCACTTGGCGCCATGCCAGGCCCAAAAATGGCCATATGTCTGGAGACTGGTCCCACGCCCAAAGAGCCAGCAGGGAAAACTATGCCTTGTTCTAAAGCTCTTTGGGAACCGCTTGCGTAGCCCCACAGACCTGGGGGCTGCAGACTTTCCTGCTGCCTTCAGCCTCAAAACCACCCTTTCCCACTTGGCGCTGCGGCGAGGCCCAAAAATGGCCATATGTCTGGAGACTGGTCCCACGCTCAAAGAGCCAGCAGGGAAAACTATGCCTTGTTCTAAAGCTCTTTGGGAACGGCTTGCGTAGCCCCACACACCTGGGGGCTGCAGACCTTCCTGCTGCCTTCAGCCTCAAAACCACCCTTTCCCACTTGGTGTCACGCCAGGCACAAAAATGGCCATATGTCTGGAGATTAGTCCCACGCCGAAAGAGCCAGCAGGGAAAACTATGCCTTGTACTAAAGCTCTTTGGGAACCGCTTGCGTAGCCCCACACACCTGGGGGCTGCAGGCTTTCCTGCTGCCTTCAGCCTCAAAACCACCCTTTCCCACATGGCGTCACGCCAGGCACAAAAATGGCCATATGTCTGGAGGTTGGTCCCACGCCCAAAGAGCCAGCAGGGAAAACTATGCCTTGTTGTAAAGCTCTTTGGGAACCGCTTGCGTAGCCCCACACACCTGGGGGCTACAGGCTTTCCTGCTGCCTTCAGCCTCAAAACCACCCTTTCCCACATGGCGTCACGCTAGGCACAAAAATGGCCATATGTCTGGAGATTGGTCCCACGCCCAAAGAGCCAGCAGGGAAAACTATGCCTTGTTCTAAAGCGCTTTGGGAACCGCTTGCGTAGCCCCACACACCTGGGGGCTGCAGGCTTTCCTGCTGCCTTCAGCCTCAAAACCACCCTTTCTAACATGGCGTCACGCCAGGCACAAAAATGGCCATATGTCTGGAGATTGGTCCCACGCCCAAAGAGCCAGCAGGGAAAACTATGCCTTGTTCTAAAGCTCTTTGGGAACCGCTTGCGTAGCCCCACAGACCTTGGGGCTGCAGGCTCTCCTGCTGCCTTCAGCCTCTAAACCACCCTTTCCCACTTGGCGCCGCGCCAGGCACAAAAATGGCCATATGTCTGGAGGTTGGTCCCACGCCCAAAGAGCCAGCAGGGAAAACTATGCCTTGTTCTAAAGCTCTTTGGGAACGGCTTGCGTAGCCCCACACACATGGGGGCTGCAGACCTTCCTGCTGCCTTCAGCCTCAAAACCACCCTTTCCCACTTGGTGTCACGCCAGGCACAAAAATGGCCATATGTCTGGAGATTAGTCCCACGCCGAAAGAGCCAGCAGGGAAAACTATGCCTTGTACTAAAGCTCTTTGGGAACCGCTTGCGTAGCCCCACACACCTGGGGGCTGCAGGCTTTCCTGCTGCCTTCAGCCTCAAAACCACCCTTTCCCACATGGCGTCACGCCAGGCACAAAAATGGCCATATGTCTGGAGATTGGTCCCACGCCCAAAGAGCCAGCAGGGAAAACTATGCCTTGTTGTAAAGCTCTTTGGGAACCGCTTGCGTAGCCCCACACACCTGGGGGCTACAGGCTTTCCTGCTGCCTTCAGCCTCAAAACCACTCTTTCCCACATGGCGTCACGCCAGGCACAAAAATGGCCATATGTCTGGAGATTGGTCCCACGCCCAAAGAGCCAGCAGGGAAAAATATGCCTTGTTCTAAAGCTCTTTGGGAACCGCTTGCGTAGCCCCACACACCTGGGGGCTACAGGCTTTCCTGCTCCCTTCAGCCTCAAAACCACCCTTTCCCACATGGCGTCACGCTAGGCACAAAAATGGCCATATGTCTGGAGATTGGTCCCACGCCCAAAGAGCCAGCAGGGAAAACTATGCCTTGTTCTAAAGCACTTTGGGAACCGCTTGCGTAGCCCCACACACCTGGGGGCTGCAGGCTTTCCTGCTGCCTTCAGCCTCAAAACCACCCTTTCTCACATGGCGTCACGCCAGGCACAAAAATGGCCATATGTCTGGAGATTGGTCCGACGCCCAAAGAGCCAGCAGGGAAAACTATGCCTTGTTCTAAAGCTCTTTGGGAACCGCTTGCGTAGCCCCACAGACCTTGGGGCTGCAGGCTCTCCTGCTGCCTTCAGCCTCTAAACCACCCTTTCCCACTTGGCGCCGCGCCAGGCCCAAAAATGACCATATGTCTGGAGATTGGTCCCACGCCCAAAGAGTCAGCAGGGAAAACTATGCCTTGTTCTAAAGCTCTTTGGGAACCGCTTGCATAGCCCCACACACCTGGGGGCTGCAGGCTTTCCTGCTGCCTTCAGCCTCAAAGGCACTCTTTCCAACTTGGCGCCACACCAGGCCCAAAAATGACCATATGTCTGGAGACTGGTCCCACGCCCAAAGAGCAGCAGGGAAAACTATGCCTTGTTCTAAAGCTCTTTGGGAACCGCTTGCGTAGCCCCACACACCCGGGGGCTACAGGCTTTCCTGCTGCCTTCAGCCTCAAAACCACCCTTTCCCACTTGGCGCCGCGCCAGGCCCAAAAATGGCCATATATCTGAAGACTGGTTCCACGCCCAAAGAGCCAGCAGGGAAAACTATGCCTTGTTCTAAAGCTCTTTGGGAACCGCTTGCGTAGCCCCACACACCTGGGGGCTGCAGGCTTTCCTGCTGCCTTCAGCCTCAAAACCACCCTTTCCCACTTGGCGCTGCGGCGAGGCCCAAAAATGGCCATATGTCTGGAGACTGGTCCCACGCTCAAAGAGCCAGCAGGGAAAACTATGCCTTGTTCTAAAGCTCTTTGGGAACCGCTTGCGTAGCCCCACACATCTGGGGGCTGCAGGCTTTCCTGCTGCCTTCAGCCTCAAAACCAGCCTTTCCCACTTGGTGCCGCGCCAGGCTCAAAAATGGCCATATGTCTGGAGGTTGGTCCCACGCCCAAAGAGCCAGCAGGGAAAACTATGCCTTGTTCTAAAGCTCTTTGGGAACCGCTTGCGTAGCCCCACACACCTGGGGGCTGCAGGCTTTCCTGCTCTCTTCAGCCTCAAAGGCACCCTTTCCCACTTGGCGCCATGCCAGGCCCAAAAATGGCCATATGTCTGGAGACTGGTCCCACGCCCAAAGAGCCAGCAGGGAAAACTATGCCTTGTTCTAAAGCTCTTTGGGAACCGCTTGCGTAGCCCCACAGACCTGGGGGCTGCAGACTTTCCTGCTGCCTTCAGCCTCAAAACCACCCTTTCCCACTTGGCGCTGCGGCGAGGCCCAAAAATGGCCATATGTCTGGAGACTGGTCCCACGCTCAAAGAGCCAGCAGGGAAAACTATGCCTTGTTCTAAAGCTCTTTGGGAACGGCTTGCGTAGCCCCACACACCTGGGGGCTGCAGACCTTCCTGCTGCCTTCAGCCTCAAAACCACCCTTTCCCACTTGGTGTCACGCCAGGCACAAAAATGGCCATATGTCTGGAGATTAGTCCCACGCCGAAAGAGCCAGCAGGGAAAACTATGCCTTGTACTAAAGCTCTTTGGGAACCGCTTGCGTAGCCCCACACACCTGGGGGCTGCAGGCTTTCCTGCTGCCTTCAGCCTCAAAACCACCCTTTCCCACATGGCGTCACGCCAGGCACAAAAATGGCCATATGTCTGGAGGTTGGTCCCACGCCCAAAGAGCCAGCAGGGAAAACTATGCCTTGTTGTAAAGCTCTTTGGGAACCGCTTGCGTAGCCCCACACACCTGGGGGCTACAGGCTTTCCTGCTGCCTTCAGCCTCAAAACCACCCTTTCCCACATGGCGTCACGCTAGGCACAAAAATGGCCATATGTCTGGAGATTGGTCCCACGCCCAAAGAGCCAGCAGGGAAAACTATGCCTTGTTCTAAAGCGCTTTGGGAACCGCTTGCGTAGCCCCACACACCTGGGGGCTGCAGGCTTTCCTGCTGCCTTCAGCCTCAAAACCACCCTTTCTAACATGGCGTCACGCCAGGCACAAAAATGGCCATATGTCTGGAGATTGGTCCCACGCCCAAAGAGCCAGCAGGGAAAACTATGCCTTGTTCTAAAGCTCTTTGGGAACCGCTTGCGTAGCCCCACAGACCTTGGGGCTGCAGGCTCTCCTGCTGCCTTCAGCCTCTAAACCACCCTTTCCCACTTGGCGCCGCGCCAGGCACAAAAATGGCCATATGTCTGGAGGTTGGTCCCACGCCCAAAGAGCCAGCAGGGAAAACTATGCCTTGTTCTAAAGCTCTTTGGGAACGGCTTGCGTAGCCCCACACACATGGGGGCTGCAGACCTTCCTGCTGCCTTCAGCCTCAAAACCACCCTTTCCCACTTGGTGTCACGCCAGGCACAAAAATGGCCATATGTCTGGAGATTAGTCCCACGCCGAAAGAGCCAGCAGGGAAAACTATGCCTTGTACTAAAGCTCTTTGGGAACCGCTTGCGTAGCCCCACACACCTGGGGGCTGCAGGCTTTCCTGCTGCCTTCAGCCTCAAAACCACCCTTTCCCACATGGCGTCACGCCAGGCACAAAAATGGCCATATGTCTGGAGATTGGTCCCACGCCCAAAGAGCCAGCAGGGAAAACTATGCCTTGTTGTAAAGCTCTTTGGGAACCGCTTGCGTAGCCCCACACACCTGGGGGCTACAGGCTTTCCTGCTGCCTTCAGCCTCAAAACCACTCTTTCCCACATGGCGTCACGCCAGGCACAAAAATGGCCATATGTCTGGAGATTGGTCCCACGCCCAAAGAGCCAGCAGGGAAAAATATGCCTTGTTCTAAAGCTCTTTGGGAACCGCTTGCGTAGCCCCACACACCTGGGGGCTACAGGCTTTCCTGCTCCCTTCAGCCTCAAAACCACCCTTTCCCACATGGCGTCACGCTAGGCACAAAAATGGCCATATGTCTGGAGATTGGTCCCACGCCCAAAGAGCCAGCAGGGAAAACTATGCCTTGTTCTAAAGCACTTTGGGAACCGCTTGCGTAGCCCCACACACCTGGGGGCTGCAGGCTTTCCTGCTGCCTTCAGCCTCAAAACCACCCTTTCTCACATGGCGTCACGCCAGGCACAAAAATGGCCATATGTCTGGAGATTGGTCCGACGCCCAAAGAGCCAGCAGGGAAAACTATGCCTTGTTCTAAAGCTCTTTGGGAACCGCTTGCGTAGCCCCACAGACCTTGGGGCTGCAGGCTCTCCTGCTGCCTTCAGCCTCTAAACCACCCTTTCCCACTTGGCGCCGCGCCAGGCCCAAAAATGACCATATGTCTGGAGATTGGTCCCACGCCCAAAGAGTCAGCAGGGAAAACTATGCCTTGTTCTAAAGCTCTTTGGGAACCGCTTGCATAGCCCCACACACCTGGGGGCTGCAGGCTTTCCTGCTGCCTTCAGCCTCAAAGGCACTCTTTCCAACTTGGCGCCACACCAGGCCCAAAAATGACCATATGTCTGGAGACTGGTCCCACGCCCAAAGAGCAGCAGGGAAAACTATGCCTTGTTCTAAAGCTCTTTGGGAACCGCTTGCGTAGCCCCACACACCCGGGGGCTACAGGCTTTCCTGCTGCCTTCAGCCTCAAAACCACCCTTTCCCACTTGGCGCCGCGCCAGGCCCAAAAATGGCCATATATCTGAAGACTGGTTCCACGCCCAAAGAGCCAGCAGGGAAAACTATGCCTTGTTCTAAAGCTCTTTGGGAACCGCTTGCGTAGCCCCACACACCTGGGGGCTGCAGGCTTTCCTGCTGCCTTCAGCCTCAAAACCACCCTTTCCCACTTGGCGCTGCGGCGAGGCCCAAAAATGGCCATATGTCTGGAGACTGGTCCCACGCTCAAAGAGCCAGCAGGGAAAACTATGCCTTGTTCTAAAGCTCTTTGGGAACCGCTTGCGTAGCCCCACACATCTGGGGGCTGCAGGCTTTCCTGCTGCCTTCAGCCTCAAAACCAGCCTTTCCCACTTGGTGCCGCGCCAGGCTCAAAAATGGCCATATGTCTGGAGGTTGGTCCCACGCCCAAAGAGCCAGCAGGGAAAACTATGCCTTGTTCTAAAGCTCTTTGGGAACCGCTTGCGTAGCCCCACACACCTGGGGGCTGCAGGCTTTCCTGCTCTCTTCAGCCTCAAAGGCACCCTTTCCCACTTGGCGCCATGCCAGGCCCAAAAATGGCCATATGTCTGGAGACTGGTCCCACGCCCAAAGAGCCAGCAGGGAAAACTATGCCTTGTTCTAAAGCTCTTTGGGAACCGCTTGCGTAGCCCCACAGACCTGGGGGCTGCAGGCTTTCCTGCTGCCTTCAGCCTCAAAACCACCCTTTCCCACTTGGCGCTGCGGCGAGGCCCAAAAATGGCCATATGTCTGGAGACTGGTCCCACGCTCAAAGAGCCAGCAGGGAAAACTATGCCTTGTTCTAAAGCTCTTTGGGAACCGCTTGCGTAGCCCCACACACCTGGGGGCTGCAGACCTTCCTGCTGCCTTCAGCCTCAAAACCACCCTTTCCCACTTGGTGTCACGCCAGGCACAAAAATGGCCATATGTCTGGAGATTAGTCCCACGCCGAAAGAGCCAGCAGGGAAAACTATGCCTTGTACTAAAGCTCTTTGGGAACCGCTTGCGTAGCCCCACAGACCTGGGGGCTGCAGGCTTTCCTGCTGCCTTCAGCCTCAAAACCACCCTTTCCCACATGGCGTCACGCCAGGCACAAAAATGGCCATATGTCTGGAGGTTGGTCCCACGCCCAAAGAGACAGCAGGGAAAACTATGCCTTGTTCTAAAGCTCTTTGGGAACCGCTTGCGTAGCCCCACACACCTGGGGGCTACAGGCTTTCCTGCTGCCTTCAGCCTCAAAACCACCCTTTCCCACATGGCGTCACGCCAGGCACAAAAATGGCCATATGTCTGGAGATTGGTCCCACGCCCAAAGAGCCAGCAGGGAAAACTATGCCTTGTTCTAAAGCGCTTTGGGAACCGCTTGCGTAGCCCCACACACCTGGGGGCTACAGGCTTTCCTGCTGCCTTCAGCCTCAAAACCACCCTTTCCCACATGGCGTCACGCTAGGCACAAAAATGGCCATATGTCTGGAGATTGGTCCCACGCCCAAAGAGCCAGCAGGGAAAACTATGCCTTGTTCTAAAGCGCTTTGGGAACCGCTTGCGTAGCCCCACACACCTGGGGGCTGCAGGCTTTCCTGCTGCCTTCAGCCTCAAAACCACCCTTTCCCACTTGGCGCTGCGGCGAGGCCCAAAAATGGCCATATGTCTGGAGACTGGTCCCACGCTCAAAGAGCCAGCAGGGAAAACTATGCCTTGTTCTAAAGCTCTTTGGGAACCGCTTGCGTAGCCCCACACACCTGGGGGCTGCAGACCTTCCTGCTGCCTTCAGCCTCAAAACCACCCTTTCCCACTTGGTGTCACGCCAGGCACAAAAATGGCCATATGTCTGGAGATTAGTCCCACGCCGAAAGAGCCAGCAGGGAAAACTATGCCTTGTACTAAAGCTCTTTGGGAACCGCTTGCGTAACCCCACAGACCTGGGGGCTGCAGGCTTTCCTGCTGCCTTCAGCCTCAAAACCACCCTTTCCCACATGGCGTCGCGCCAGGCACAAAAATGGCCATATGTCTGGAGGTTGGTCCCACGCCCAAAGAGACAGCAGGGAAAACTATGCCTTGTTCTAAAGCTCTTTGGGAACCGCTTGCGTAGCCCCACACACCTGGGGGCTACAGGCTTTCCTGCTGCCTTCAGCCTCAAAACCACCCTTTCCCACATGGCGTCACGCCAGGCACAAAAATGGCCATATGTCTGGAGATTGGTCCCACGCCCAAAGAGCCAGCAGGGAAAACTATGCCTTGTTCTAAAGCGCTTTGGGAACCGCTTGCGTAGCCCCACACACCTGGGGGCTACAGGCTTTCCTGCTGCCTTCAGCCTCAAAACCACCCTTTCCCACATGGCGTCACGCTAGGCACAAAAATGGCCATATGTCTGGAGATTGGTCCCACGCCCAAAGAGCCAGCAGGGAAAACTATGCCTTGTTCTAAAGCGCTTTGGGAACCGCTTGCGTAGCCCCACACACCTGGGGGCTGCAGGCTTTCCTGCTGCCTTCAGCCTCAAAACCACCCTTTCCCACATGGCGTCACGCCAGGCCCAAAAATGGCCATATGTCTGGAGATTGGTCCGACGCCCAAAGAGCCAGCAGGGAAAACTATGCCTTGTTCTAAAGCTCTTTGGGAACCGCTTGCGTAGCCCCACAGACCTTGGGGCTGCAGGCTCTCCTGCTGCCTTCAGCCTCTAAACCACCCTTTCCCACTTGGCGCCGCGCCAGGCACAAAAATGGCCATATGTCTGGAGATTGGTCCCACGCGCAAAGAGTCAGCAGGGAAAACTATGCCTTGTTCTAAAGCTCTTTGGGAACCGCTTGCGTGGCCTCAAAGACCTGGGGGCTGCAGGCTTTCCTGCTGCCTTCAGCCTCAAAACCACCCTTTCCCACTTGGCGCCGCGCCAGGCCCAAAAATGGCCATATGTCTGGAGACTGGTCCCACGCCCAAAGAGCAGCAGGGAAAACTATGCCTTGTTCTAAAGCTCTTTGGGAACCGCTTGCGTAGCCCCACACACCTGGGGGCTACAGGCTTTCCTGCTGCCTTCAGCCTCAAAACCACCCTTTCCCACATGGCGTCACGCCAGGCACAAAAATGGCCATATGTCTGGAGATTGGTCCCACGCCCAAAGAGCCAGCAGGGAAAACTATGCCTTGTTCTAAAGCGCTTTGGGAACCGCTTGCGTAGCCCCACACACCTGGGGGCTACAGGCTTTCCTGCTGCCTTCAGCCTCAAAACCACCCTTTCCCACATGGCGTCACGCTAGGCACAAAAATGACCATATGTCTGGAGACTGGTCCGACGCCCAAAGAGCCAGCAGGGAAAACTATGCCTTGTTCTAAAGCGCTTTGGGAACCGCTTGCGTAGCCCCACACACCTGGGGGCTGCAGGCTTTCCTGCTGCCTTCAGCCTCAAAACCACCCTTTCCCACATGGCGTCACGCCAGGCCCAAAAATGGCCATATGTCTGGAGATTGGTCCCACGCCCAAAGAGCCAGCAGGGAAAACTATGCCTTGTTCTAAAGCTCTTTGGGAACCGCTTGCGTAGCCCCACAGACCTTGGGGCTGCAGGCTCTCCTGCTGCCTTCAGCCTCTAAACCACCCTTTCCCACTTGGCGCCATGCCAGGCCCAAAAATGGCCATATGTCTGGAGACTGGTCCCACGCCCAAAGAGCCAGCAGGGAAAACTATGCCTTGTTCTAAAGCTCTTTGGGAACCGCTTGCGTAGCCCCACAGACCTGGGGGCTGCAGGCTTTCCTGCTGCCTTCAGCCTCAAAACCACCCTTTCCCACTTGGCGCTGCGGCGAGGCCCAAAAATGGCCATATGTCTGGAGACTGGTCCCACGCTCAAAGAGCCAGCAGGGAAAACTATGCCTTGTTCTAAAGCTCTTTGGGAACCGCTTGCGTAGCCCCACACACCTGGGGGCTGCAGACCTTCCTGCTGCCTTCAGCCTCAAAACCACCCTTTCCCACTTGGTGTCACGCCAGGCACAAAAATGGCCATATGTCTGGAGGTTGGTCCCACGCCCAAAGAGACAGCAGGGAAAACTATGCCTTGTTCTAAAGCTCTTTGGGAACCGCTTGCGTAGCCCCACACACCTGGGGGCTACAGGCTTTCCTGCTGCCTTCAGCCTCAAAACCACCCTTTCCCACATGGCGTCACGCCAGGCACAAAAATGGCCATATGTCTGGAGATTGGTCCCACGCCCAAAGAGCCAGCAGGGAAAACTATGCCTTGTTCTAAAGCGCTTTGGGAACCGCTTGCGTAGCCCCACACACCTGGGGGCTACAGGCTTTCCTGCTGCCTTCAGCCTCAAAACCACCCTTTCCCACATGGCGTCACGCTAGGCACAAAAATGGCCATATGTCTGGAGATTGGTCCCACGCCCGAAGAGCCAGCAGGGAAAACTATGCCTTGTTCTAAAGCGCTTTGGGAACCGCTTGCGTAGCCCCACACACCTGGGGGCTGCAGGCTTTCCTGCTGCCTTCAGCCTCAAAACCACCCTTTCCCACTTGGCGTCGCGCCAGGCACAAAAATGGCCATATGTCTGGAGATTGGTCCGACGCCCAAAGAGCCAGCAGGGAAAACTATGCCTTGTTCTAAAGCTCTTTGGGAACCGCTTGCGTAGCCCCACAGACCTTGGGGCTGCAGACTTTCCTGCTGCCTTCAGCCTCTAAACCACCCTTTCCCACTTGGCGTCGCGCCAGGCACAAAAATGACCATATGTCTGGAGATTGGTCCCACGCCCAAAGAGTCAGCAGGGAAAACTATGCCTTGTTCTAAAGCTCTTTGGGAACCGCTTGCGTGGCCTCAAAGACCTGGGGGCTGCAGGCTTTCCTGCTGCCTTCAGCCTCAAAACCACCCTTTCCCACTTGGCGCCGCGCCAGGCCCAAAAATGGCCATATGTCTGGAGACTGGTCCCACGCCCAAAGAGCCAGCAGGGAAAACTATGCCTTGTTCTAAAGCTCTTTGGGAACCGCTTGCGTAGCCCCACACACCTGGGGGCTACAGGCTTTCCTGCTGACTTCAGCCTCAAAACCACCCTTTCCCACTTGGCGCCGCGCCAGGCCCAAAAATGGCCATATATCTGAAGACTGGTTCCACGCCCAAAGAGCCAGCAGGGAAAACTATGCCTTGTTCTAAAGCTCTTTGGGAACCGCTTGCGTAGCCCCACACACCTGGGGGCTGCAGGCTTTCCTGCTGCCTTCAGCCTCAAAACCACCCTTTCCCACTTGGCGCTGCGGCGAGGCCCAAAAATGGCCATATGTCTGGAGACTGGTCCCACGCCCAAAGAGCCAGCAGGGAAAACTATGCCTTGTTCTAAAGCTCTTTGGGAACGGCTTGCGTAGCCCCACACACCTGGGGGCTGCAGACCTTCCTGCTGCCTTCAGCCTCAAAACCACCCTTTCCCACTTGGTGTCACGCCAGGCACAAAAATGGCCATATGTCTGGAGATTAGTCCCACGCCGAAAGAGCCAGCAGGGAAAACTATGCCTTGTACTAAAGCTCTTTGGGAACCGCTTGCGTAGCCCCACAGACCTGGGGGCTGCAGGCTTTCCTGCTGCCTTCAGCCTCAAAACCACCCTTTCCCACACGGCGTCACGCCAGGCACAAAAATGGCCATATGTCTGGAGGTTGGTCCCACGCCCAAAGAGCCAGCAGGGAAAACTATGCCTTGTTCTAAAGCTCTTTGGGAACCGCTTGCGTAGCCCCACAGACCTGGGGGCTACAGGCTTTCCTGCTGCCTTCAGCCTCAAAACCACCCTTTCCCACATGGCGTCACGCCAGGCCCAAAAATGGCCATATGTCTGGAGATTGGTCCCACGCCCAAAGAGCCAGCAGGGAAAACTATGCCTTGTTCTAAAGCGCTTTGGGAACCGCTTGCGTAGCCCCACACACCTGGGGGCTACAGGCTTTCCTGCTGCCTTCAGCCTCGAAACCACCCTTTCCCACATGGCGTCACGCTAGGCACAAAAAAGGCCATATGTCTGGAGATTGGTCCCACGCCCAAAGAGCCAGCAGGGAAAACTATGCCTTGTTCTAAAGCTCTTTGGGAACCGCTTGCGTAGCCCCACACACCTGGGGGCTGCAGGCTTTCCTGCTGCCTTCAGCCTCAAAACCACCCTTTCCCACATGCCGTCACGCCAGGCACAAAAATGGCCATATGTCTGGAGATTGGTCCCACGCCCAAAGAGCCAGCAGGGAAAACTATGCCTTGTTCTAAAGCGCTTTGGGAACCGCTTGCGTAGCCCCACACACCTGGGGGCTACAGGCTTTCCTGCTGCCTTCAGCCTCAAAACCACCCTTTCCCACATGGCGTCACGCTAGGCACAAAAATGGCCATATGTCTGGAGATTGGTCCCACGCCCAAAGAGCCAGCAGGGAAAACTATGCCTTGTTCTAAAGCGCTTTGGGAACCGCTTGCGTAGCCCCACACACCTGGGGGCTGCAGGCTTTCCTGCTGCCTTCAGCCTCAAAACCACCCTTTCCCACATGGCGTCGCTCCAGGCCCAGAAATGGCCATATGTCTGGAGACTGGTCCCACGCCCAAAGAGCCAGCAGGGAAAAATATGCCTTGTTCTAAAGCTCTTTGGGAACCGCTTGCGTAGCCCCACACACCTGGGGGCTGCAGACTTTCCTGCTGCCTTCAGCCTCAAAACCACCCTTTCCCACTTGGTGTCACGCCAGGCACAAAAATGGCCATATGTCTGGAGATTGGTCCGACGCCCAAAGAGCCAGCAGGGAAAACTATGCCTTGTACTAAAGCTCTTTGGGAACCGCTTGCGTAGCCCCACACACCTGGGGGCTGCAGGCTTTCCTGCTGCCTTCAGCCTCAAAAACACCCTTTCCCACATGGCGTCACGCCAGGCACAAAAATGGCCATATCTCTGGAGACTGGTCCCTTTCCCAAAGAGCCAGCAGGGAAAACTATGCCTTGTTCTAAAGCTCTTTGGGAACCGCTTGCGTGGCCTCAAAGACCTGGGGGCTGCAGGCTTTCCTGCTGCCTTCAGCCTCAAAACCACCCTTTCCCACTTGGCGCCGCGCCAGGCCCAAAAATGGCCATATGTCTGGAGACTGGTCCCACGCCCAAAGAGCAGCAGGGAAAACTATGCCTTGTTCTAAAGCTCTTTGGGAACCGCTTGCGTAGCCCCACACACCTGGGGGCTACAGGCTTTCCTGCTGCCTTCAGCCTCAAAACCACCCTTTCCCACTTGGCGCCGCGCCAGGCCCAAAAATGGCCATATATCTGAAGACTGGTCCCACGCCCAAAGAGCCAGCAGGGAAAACTATGCCTTGTTCTAAAGCTCTTTGGGAACCGCTTGCGTAGCCCCACAGACCTGGGGGCTGCAGGCTTTCCTGCTGCCTTCAGCCTCAAAACCACCCTTTCCCACTTGGCGCTGCGGCGAGGCCCAAAAATGGCCATATGTCTGGAGACTGGTCCCACGCTCAAAGAGCCAGCAGGGAAAACTATGCCTTGTTCTAAAGCTCTTTGGGAACGGCTTGCGTAGCCCCACACACCTGGGGGCTGCAGACCTTCCTGCTGCCTTCAGCCTCAAAACCACCCTTTCCCACTTGGTGTCACGCCAGGCCCAAAAATGGCCATATGTCTGGAGATTAGTCCCACGCCGAAAGAGCCAGCAGGGAAAACTATGCCTTGTACTAAAGCTCTTTGGGAACCGCTTGCGTAGCCCCACAGACCTGGGGGCTGCAGGCTTTCCTGCTGCCTTCAGCCTCAAAACCACTCTTTCCCACATGGCGTCACGCCAGGCACAAAAATGGCCATATGTCTGGAGGTTGGTCCCACGCCCAAAGAGCCAGCAGGGAAAACTATGCCTTGTTCTAAAGCTCTTTAGGAACCGCTTGCGTAGCCCCACACACCTGGGGGCTACAGGCTTTCCTGCTGCCTTCAGCCTCGAAACCACCCTTTCCCACATGGCGTCACGCCAGGCACAAAAATGGCCATATGTCTGGAGATTGGTCCCACGCCCAAAGAGCCAGCAGGGAAAACTATGCCTTGTTCTAAAGCGCTTTGGGAACCGATTGCGTAGCCCCACACACCTGGGGGCTACAGGCTTTCCTGCTGCCTTCAGCCTCGAAACCACCCTTTCCCACATGGCGTCACGCCAGGCACAAAAATGGCCATATGTCTGGAGATTGGTCCCACGCCCAAAGAGCCAGCAGGGAAAACTATGCCTTGTTCTAAAGCGCTTTGGGAACCGCTTGCGTAGCCCCACACACCTGGGGGCTGCAGGCTTTCCTGCTGCCTTCAGCCTAAAAACCACCCTTTCCCACATGGCGTCACGCCAGGCACAAAAATGGCCATATGTCTGGAGATTGGTCCCACGCCCAAAGAGCCAGCAGGGAAAACTATGCCTTGTTCTAAAGCTCTTTGGGAACGGCTTGCGTAGCCCCACACACCTGGGGGCTGCAGACCTTCCTGCTGCCTTCAGCCTCAAAACCACCCTTTCCCACTTGGTGTCACGCCAGGCCCAAAAATGGCCATATGTCTGGAGATTAGTCCCACGCCGAAAGAGCCAGCAGGGAAAACTATGCCTTGTACTAAAGCTCTTTGGGAACCGCTTGCGTAGCCCCACAGACCTGGGGGCTGCAGGCTTTCCTGCTGCCTTCAGCCTCAAAACCACTCTTTCCCACATGGCGTCACGCCAGGCACAAAAATGGCCATATGTCTGGAGGTTGGTCCCACGCCCAAAGAGCCAGCAGGGAAAACTATGCCTTGTTCTAAAGCTCTTTAGGAACCGCTTGCGTAGCCCCACACACCTGGGGGCTACAGGCTTTCCTGCTGCCTTCAGCCTCGAAACCACCCTTTCCCACATGGCGTCACGCCAGGCACAAAAATGGCCATATGTCTGGAGATTGGTCCCACGCCCAAAGAGCCAGCAGGGAAAACTATGCCTTGTTCTAAAGCGCTTTGGGAACCGATTGCGTAGCCCCACACACCTGGGGGCTACAGGCTTTCCTGCTGCCTTCAGCCTCGAAACCACCCTTTCCCACATGGCGTCACGCCAGGCACAAAAATGGCCATATGTCTGGAGATTGGTCCCACGCCCAAAGAGCCAGCAGGGAAAACTATGCCTTGTTCTAAAGCGCTTTGGGAACCGCTTGCGTAGCCCCACACACCTGGGGGCTGCAGGCTTTCCTGCTGCCTTCAGCCTAAAAACCACCCTTTCCCACATGGCGTCACGCCAGGCACAAAAATGGCCATATGTCTGGAGATTGGTCCCACGCCCAAAGAGCCAGCAGGGAAAACTATGCCTTGTTCTAAAGCTCTTTGGGAACCGCTTGCGTGGCCCCACACACCTGGGGGGTGCAGGCTTTCCTGCTGCCTTCAGCCTCAAAACCACCCTTTCCCACTTGGCGCCGCGCCAGGCACAAAAATGGCCATATGGCTGGAGATTGGTCCCACGCCCAAAGAGCCAGCAGGGAAAACTATGCCTTGTTCTAAAGCTCTTTGGGAACCGCTTGCGTAGCCCCACAGACCTGGGGGCTGCAGGCTTTCCTGCTGCCTTCAGCCTCAAAACCACCCTTTCCCACATGGCGTAACGCCAGGCACAAAAATGGCCATATGTCTGGAGACTGGTCCCACGCCCAAAGAGCCAGCAGGGAAAACTATGCCTTGTTCTAAAGCTCTTTGGGAACCGCTTGCGTAGCCCCACACACCTGGGGGCTGCAGGCTTTCCTGCTGCCTTCAGCCTCAAAACCACCCTTTCCCACTTGGCCCCGTGCCAGGCACAAAAATGGCCATATGTCTGGAGACTGGTCCCACGCCCAAAGAGCCAGCAGGGAAAACTATGCCTTGTTCTAAAGCTCTTTGGGAACCGCTTGCGTAGCCCCACACACCTGGGGGCTGCAGGCTTTCCTGCTGCCTTCAGCCTAAAAACCACCCTTTCCCACATGGCGTCGCGCCAGGCACAAAAATGGCCATATATGTGGAGGGTGGTCCAACGCCCAAAGAGCCAGCAGGGAAAACTATGCCTTGTTCTAAAGCTCTTTGGGAACCACTTGCGTAGCCCCACACACCTGGGGGCTGCAGGCTTTCCTGCTCTCTTCAGCCTCAAAGGCACCCTGTCCCACTTGGCGCTGCGCCAGGCCCAGAAAAGGCCATATGTCTGGAGATTGGTCCCACGCCCAAAGAGCCAGCAGGGAAAACTATGCCTTGTTCTAAAGCTCTTTGGGAACCGCTTGCGTAGCCCCACACACCAGGGGGCTGCAGGCTTTCCTGCTGCGTTCAGCCTCAAAACCACCCTTTCCCACTTGGCGCCGCGCCAGGCCCAAAAATGGCCATATGTGTGGAGACTGGTCCCACGCCCAAGAGCCAGCAGGGAAAACTATGCCTTGTTGTAAAGCTCTTTGGGAACCGCTTGCGTAGCCCCACACACCTGGGGGCTACAGGCTTTCCTGCTGCCTTCAGCCTCAAAACCACCCTTTCCCACTTGTCCCCGCGCCAGGCACAAAAATGGCCATATGGCTGGAGACTGGTCCCACGCCCAAAGAGCCAGCAGGGAAAACTATGCCTTGTTCTAAAGCTCTTTGGGAACCGCTTCCGTGGCCCCACAGACCTGGGGGGTGCAGGCTTTCCTGCTGCCTTCAGCCTCAAAACCACCCTTTCCCACATGGCGTCACGCCAGGCCCAAAAATGGCCATATGTCTGGAGATTGGTCCCACGCCCAAAGAGGCAGCAGGGAAAACTATGCCTTGTTCTAAAGCTCTTTGGGAACCGCTTGCGTAGCCCCACAGACTTGGGGGCTGCAGGCTTTTCTGCTGCCTTCAGCCTCAAAACCACCCTTTCCCACTTGGCGCCACGCCAGGCCAAAAATGGCCATATGTCTGGAGATTGGTTCCACGCCCAAAGAGCCAGCAGGGAAAACGATGCCTTATTCTAAATCTCTTTGGGAACCGCTTGCGTGGCCCCGCAGACCTGGGGGCTGCAGGCTTTCCTGCTGCCTTCAGCCTCAAAACCACCCTTTCCCACTTGGCGCCGCGCCAGGCACAAAAATGGCCATATGTCTGGAGACTGGTCCCACGCCCAAAGAGCCAGCAGGGAAAACTATGCCTTGTTCTAAAGCTCTTTGGGAACCGCTTGCGTGGCCCCACACAAACTGGGGGGTGCAGGCTTTCCTGCTGCCTTCAGCCTCAAAACCACCCTTTCCCACTTGGAGTCGCGCCACGCACAAAAATGGCTATATTTCTGGAGACTGGTCCCTTTCCCAAAGAGCCAGCAGGGAAAAATATGCCTTGTTCTAAAGCTCTTTGGGAACCGCTTGCGTGGCCTCACAGACCTGGGGGTTGCAGACTTTCCTGCTGCCTTCAGCCTCAAAACCACCCTTTTCCCACATGGCCCCGCGCCAGGTACAAAAATGGCCATATGTCTGGAGATTGGTCCCACGCCCAAAGAGCCAGCAGGGAAAACTATGCCTTGTTCTAAAGCTCTTTGGGAACCGCTTGCGTAGCCCCACACACCTGGGGGCTGCAGGCTTTCCTGCTCTCTTCAGCCTCAGAGGCACCCTTTCCCACTTGGCGACACGCCAGGCACAAAAATGCCCATATGTCTGGAGCTTGGTTCCACGCCCAAAGAGCCAGCAGGGAAAACGATGCCTTGTTCTAAAGCTCTTTGGGAACCGCTTGCGTGGCCCCACAGACCTGGGGGGTGCAGGCTTTCCTGCTGCCTTCAGCCTCAAAACCACCCTTTCCCACTTGGCGCCAAGCCAGGCACAAAAATGGCCATATGTCTGGAGATTGTTCCCACGCCCAAAGAGCCAGCAGGGAAAACTATGCCTTGTTCTAAAGCTCTTTGGGAACCGCTTGCGTGGCCCCACAGACCTGGGGGCTGCAGGCTTTCCTGCTGCCTTCAGCCTCAAAACCACCCTTTCCCACTTGGCGTCGCGCCAGGCACAAAAATGGCTATATTTCTGGAGACTGGTCCCACGCCCAAAGAGCCAGCAGGGAAAACTATGCCTTGTTCTAAAGCTCTTTGGGAACGGCTTGCGTAGCCCCACACAAACTGGGGGCTGCAGGCATTCCTGCTCTCTTCAGTCTCAAAACCACCCTTTCCCACTTGGCGCCGCGCCAGGCACAAAAATGGCCATATGTCTGGAGACTGGTCCCACGCCCAGAGAGCCAGCAGGGAAAACTATGCCTTGTTCTAAAGCTCTTTGGGAACCGCTTGCGTGGCCCCACACACCTGGGGGCTGCAGGCTTTCCTGCTGCCTTCAGCCTCAAAACCACCCTTTCACACTTGGCGTCGCGCCACGCACAAAAATGGCTATATTTCTGGAGACTCGTCCCTTTCCCAAAGAGCCAGCAGGGAAAACTATGCCTTGTTCTAAAGCTCTTTGGGAACCGCTTGCGTAGCCCCACAGACCTGGGGGTTGCAGACTTTCCTGCTGCCTTCAGCCTCAAAACCATCCTTTTCCCACTTGGCCCCGCGCCAGGCACAAAAATGGCCATATGTCTGGAGGTTGGTCCCACGCCCAAAGAGCCAGCAGGGAAAACTATGCCTTGTTCTAAAGCTCTTTGGGAACCGCTTGTGTAGCCCCACACACCTGCGGGCTGCAGTCTTTCCTGCTGCCTTGAGCCTCAAAACCACCCTTTCCCACTTGGCGTCACGCCAGGCACAAAAATGGCCATATGTCTGGAGTCTGGTCCCACGCCCAAAGAGCCAGCAGGGAAAAATATGCCTTGTTCTAAAGCTCTTTGGGAACCGCTTGCGTAGCCCCACACACCTGGGGGCTGCAGGCTTTCCTGCTGCCTTCAGCCTCAAAGGCACCCTGTCCCACTTGGCGCCGCGCCAGGCCCAAAAATGGCCATATGTCTGGAGATTGGTCCAACGCCCAAAGAGCCAGCAGGGAAAACTATGCCTTGTTCTAAAGCTCTTTGGGAACCGCTTGCGTAGCCCCACACACCTGGGGGCTGCAGGCTTTCCTGCTGCCTTCAGCCTCAAAACCACCCTTTCCCACATGGCGTCACGCCAGGCACAAAAATGGCCATATGTCTGGAGATTGGTCCCACGCCCAAAGAGCCAGCAGGGAAAACTATGCCTTGTTCTAAAGCTCTTTGGGAACCGCTTGCGTAGCCCCACACACCTGGGGGCTGCAGGCTTTCCTGCTGCCTTCAGCCTCAAAACCACCCTTTCCCACTTGGTGCCGCGCCAGGCCCAAAAATGGCCATATGTCTGGAGACTGGTCCCACGCCCAAAGAGCCGGCAGGGAAAACTATGCCTTGTTCTAAAGCTCTTTGGGAACCGCTTGCGTAGCCCCACACACCTGGGGGCTGCAGGCTTTCCTGCTCTCTTCAGCCTCAGAGGCACCCTTTCCCACTTGGCGCCGCGCCAGGCACAAAAATGGCCATATGTCTGGAGATTGGTCCCACGCCCAAAGAGCCAGCAGGGAAAACTATGCCTTGTTCTAAAGCTCTTTGGGAACCGCTTGCGTAGCCCCACACACCTGGGGGCTGCAGGCTTTCCTGCTGCGTTCAGCCTCAAAACCACCCTTTCCCACATGGCGTCACGCCAGGCACAAAAATGGCCATATGGCTGGAGATTGGTCCCACGCCCAAAGAGCCAGCAGGGAAAACTATGCCTTGTTCTAAAGCTCTTTGGGAACCGCTTGCGTAGCCCCACAGACCTGGGGGCTGCAGGCTTTCCTGCTGCCTTCAGCCTCAAAACCACCCTTTCCCACTTGGTGCCGCGCCAGGCCCAAAAATGGCCATATGTCTGGAGACTGGTCCCACGCCCAAAGAGCCGGCAGGGAAAACTATGCCTTGTTCTAAAGCTCTTTGGGAACCGCTTGCGTAGCCCCACACACCTGGGGGCTGCAGGCTTTCCTGCTCTCTTCAGCCTCAGAGGCACCCTTTCCCACTTGGCGACACGCCAGGCACAAAAATGCCCATATGTCTGGAGCTTGGTTCCACGCCCAAAGAGCCAGCAGGGAAAAATATGCCTTGTTCTAAAGCTCTTTGGGAACCGCTTGCGTAGCCCCACACACCTGGGGGCTGCAGGCTTTCCTGCTGCCTTCAGCCTCAAAACCACCCTTTCCCACTTGGCGCCAAGCCAGGCACAAAAATGGCCATATATCTGGAGATTGGTTCCACGCCCAAAGAGCCAGCAGGGAAAACTATGCCTTGTTCTAAAGCTCTTTGGGAACCACTTGTGTAGCCCCACACACGTGGGGGCTGCAGGCTTTCCTGCTGCCTTCAGCCTCAAAACCACCCTTTCCCACATGGCGTCACGCCAGGCCCAAAAATGGCCATATGTCTGGAGATTGGTCCCACGCCCAAAGAGGCAGCAGGGAAAACTATGCCTTGTTCTAAAGCTCTTTGGGAACCGCTTGCGTAGCCCCACAGACTTGGGGGCTGCAGGCTTTTCTGCTGCCTTCAGCCTCAAAACCACCCTTTCCCACTTGGCGCCGCGCCAGGCACAAAAATGGCCATATGTCTGGAGATTGGTTCCACGCCCAAAGAGCCAGCAGGGAAAACGATGCCTTATTCTAAATCTCTTTGGGAACCGCTTGCGTGGCCCCGCAGACCTGGGGGCTGCAGGCTTTCCTGCTGCCTTCAGCCTCAAAACCACCCTTTCCCACTTGGCTTCGCTTCAGGCACAAAAATGGCCATATGTCTGGAGACTGGTCCCACGCCCAAAGAGCCAGCAGGGAAAACTATGCCTTGTTCTAAAGCTCTTTGGGAACCGCTTGCGTGGCCCCACAGACCTGGGGGCTGCAGGCTTTCCTGCTGCCTTCAGCCTCAAAACCACCCTTTCCCACTTGGAGTCGCGCCACGCACAAAAATGGCCATATGTCTGGAGATTGGTCCCACGCCCAAAGAGCCAGCAGGGAAAACTATGCCTTGTTCTAAAGCTCTTTGGGAACCGCTTGCGTGGCCTCACAGACCTGGGGGTTGCAGACTTTCCTGCTGCCTTCAGCCTCAAAACCACCCTTTTCCCACATGGCGTCACGCCAGGTACAAAAATGGCCATATGTGTGGAGATTGGTCCCACGCCCAAAGAGCCAGCAGGGAAAACTATGCCTTGTTCTAAAGCTCTTAGGGAACGGCTTGCGTAGCCCCACAGAGCTGGGGGCTGCAGGCTTTCCTGCTGCCTTCAGCCTCAAAACCACCCTTTCCCACATGGCGTCACGCCAGGCCCAAAAATGGCCATATGTCTGGAGACTGGTCCCACGCCCAAAGAGCCAGCAGGGAAAACTATGCCTTGTTCTAAAGCTCTTTGGGAACCGCTTGCGTAGCCCCACACACCTGGGGGCTGCAGGCTTTCCTGCTGCCTTCAGCCTCAAAACCACCCTTTCCCACTTGGCGCCAAGCCAGGCACAAAAATGGCCATATATCTGGAGATTGGTTCCACGCCCAAAGAGCCAGCAGGGAAAACTATGCCTTGTTCTAAAGCTCTTTGGGAACCGCTTGCGTAGCCCCACAGACCTGGGGGCTGCAGGCTTTCCTGCTGCCTTCAGCCTCAAAACCACCCTTTCCCACATGGCGTCACGCCAGGCCCAAAAATGGCCATATGTCTGGAGATTGGTCCCACGCCCAAAGAGGCAGCAGGGAAAACTATGCCTTGTTCTAAAGCTCTTTGGGAACCGCTTGCGTAGCCCCACAGACTTGGGGGCTGCAGGCTTTTCTGCTGCCTTCAGCCTCAAAACCACCCTTTCCCACTTGGCGCCGCGCCAGGCACAAAAATGGCCATATGTCTGGAGATTGGTTCCACGCCCAAAGAGCCAGCAGGGAAAACGATGCCTTATTCTAAATCTCTTTGGGAACCGCTTGCGTGGCCCCGCAGACCTGGGGGCTGCAGGCTTTCCTGCTGCCTTCAGCCTCAAAACCACCCTTTCCCACTTGGCTTCGCTTCAGGCACAAAAATGGCCATATGTCTGGAGACTGGTCCCACGCCCAAAGAGCCAGCAGGGAAAACTATGCCTTGTTCTAAAGCTCTTTGGGAACCGCTTGCGTGGCCCCACAGACCTGGGGGCTGCAGGCTTTCCTGCTGCCTTCAGCCTCAAAACCACCCTTTCCCACTTGGAGTCGCGCCACGCACAAAAATGGCTATATTTCTGGAGACTGGTCCCACGCCCAAAGAGCCAGCAGGGAAAACTATGCCTTGTTCTAAAGCTCTTTGGGAACCGCTTGCGTGGCCTCACAGACCTGGGGGTTGCAGACTTTCCTGCTGCCTTCAGCCTCAAAACCACCCTTTTCCCACATGGCGTCACGCCAGGTACAAAAATGGCCATATGTGTGGAGATTGGTCCCACGCCCAAAGAGCCAGCAGGGAAAACTATGCCTTGTTCTAAAGCTCTTAGGGAACGGCTTGCGTAGCCCCACAGAGCTGGGGGCTGCAGGCTTTCCTGCTGCCTTCAGCCTCAAAACCACCCTTTCCCACATGGCGTCACGCCAGGCCCAAAAATGGCCATATGTCTGGAGACTGGTCCCACGCCCAAAGAGCCAGCAGGGAAAACTATGCCTTGTTCTAAAGCTCTTTGGGAACCGCTTGCGTAGCCCCACACACCTGGGGGCTGCAGGCTTTCCTGCTGCCTTCAGCCTCAAAACCACCCTTTCCCACTTGGCGTCACGCCAGGCACAAAAATGGCCATATGTCTGGAGACTGGTCCCACGCCCAAAGAGCCAGCAGGGAAAACTATGCCTTGTTCTAAAGCTCTTTGGGAACCGCTTGCGTAGCCCCACAGACCTGGGGGCTGCAGGCTTTCCTGCTGCCTTCAGCCTCAAAACCACCCTTTCCCACATGGCGCTGCGCCAGGCACAAAAATGGCCATATGTCTGGAGATTGGTCCCACGCCCAAAGAGCCGGCAGGGAAAACTATGCCTTGTTCTAAAGCTCTTTGGGAACCTCTTGCGTCGCCCCACAGACCAGGGGGGTGCAGGCTTTCCTGCTGCCTTCAGCCTCAAAACCACCCTTTCCCACATGGCGTCACGCCAGGCACAAAAATGGCCATATGTCTGGAGACTGGTCCCGCGCCCAAAGAGCCAGCAGGGAAAACTATGCCTTGTTCTAAAGCTCTTTGGGAACCGCTTGCGTAGCCCCACACACCTGGGGGCTGCAGGCTTTCCTGCTGCCTTCAGCCTCAAAACCACCCTTTCCCACTTGGCGCCAAGCCAGGCACAAAAATGGCTATATTTCTGGAGACTGGTCCCTTTCTCAAAGAGCCAGCAGGGAAAACTATGCCTTGTTCTAAAGCTCTTTGGGAACCGCTTGCGTGGCCTCACAGACCTGGGGGTTGCAGACTTTCCTGCTGCCTTCAGCCTCAAAACCACCCTTTTCCCACATGGCGTCACGCCAGGTACAAAAATGGCCATATGTGTGGAGATTGGTCCCACGCCCAAAGAGCCAGCAGGGAAAACTATGCCTTGTTCTAAAGCTCTTTGGGAACCTCTTGCGTAGCCCCACACACCTGGGGGCTGCAGGCTTTCCTGCTGCCTTCAGCCTCAAAACCACCCTTTCCCACTTGGCCCCGCGCCAGGCCCAAAAATGGCCATATGTCTGGAGACTGGTCCCACGCCCAAAGAGCCAGCAGGGAAAACTATGCCTTGTTCTAAAGCTCTTTGGGAACCGCTTGCGTAGCCCCACACACCTGGGGGCTGCAGGCTTTCCTGCTGCCTTCAGCCTCAAAACCACCCTTTCCCACATGGCGTCACGCCAGGCACAAAAATGGCCATATGTCTGGAGACTGGTCCCACGCCCAAAGAGCCAGCAGGGAAAAATATGCCTTGTTCTAAAGCTCTTTGGGAACCGCTTGCGTAGCCCCACACACCTGGGGGCTGCAGGCTTTCCTGCTGCCTTCAGCCTCAAAACCACCCTTTCCCACATGGCGCTGCGCCAGGCCCAAAAATGGCCATATGTCTGGAGACTGGTCTCACGCCCAAAGAGACAGCAGGGAAAACTATGCCTTGTTCTAAAGCTCTTTGGGAACCTCTTGCGTCGCCCCACAGACCAGGGGGGTGCAGGCTTTCCTGCTGCCTTCACACTCAAAACCACCCTTTCCCACATGGCGTCACGCCAGGCACAAAAATGGCCATATGTCTGGAGGTTGGTCCCACGCCCAAAGAGCCAGCAGGGAAAACTATGCCTTGTTCTAAAGCTCTTTGGGAACCGCTTGCGTAGCCCCACACACCTGGGGGCTGCAGGCTTTCCTGCTGCCTTCAGCCTCAAAACCACCCTTTCCCACTTGGCGCCAAGCCAGGCACAAAAATGGCTATATTTCTGGAGACTGGTCCCTTTCTCAAAGAGCCAGCAGGGAAAACTATGCCTTGTTCTAAAGCTCTTTGGGAACCGCTTGCGTGGCCTCACAGACCTGGGGGTTGCAGACTTTCCTGCTGCCTTCAGCCTCAAAACCACCCTTTCCCACATGGCGTCACGCCAGGCACAAAAATGGCCATATGTCTGGAGACTGGTCCCACGCCCAAAGAGCCAGCAGGGAAAAATATGCCTTGTTCTAAAGCTCTTTGGGAACCGCTTGCGTAGCCCCACACACCTAGGGGCTGCAGGCTTTCCTGCTGCCTTCAGCCTCAAAACCACCCTTTCCCACATGGCGCTGCGCCAGGCACAAAAATGGCCATATGTCTAGAGATTGGTCCCACGCCCAAAGAGCCAGCAGGGAAAACTATGCCTTGTTCTAAAGCTCTTTGGGAACCGCTTGCGTGACCCCACACACCTGGGGGCTGCAGGCTTTACTGCTGCCTTCAGCCTCAAAACCACCCTTTCCCACTTGGCGCTGCGCCAGGCCCAAAAATGGCCATATGTCTGGAGATTGGTCCCACGCCCAAAGAGGCAGCAGGGAAAACTATGCCTTGTTCTAAAGCTCTTTGGGAACGGCTTGCGTAGCCCCACACACCTGGGGGCTGCAGGCTTTCCTGCTGCCTTCAGCCTCAAAACCACCCTTTCCCACTTGGTGCCGCGCCAGGCCCAAAAATGGCCATATGTCTGGAGACTGGTCCCACGCCCAAAGAGCCGGCAGGGAAAACTATGCCTTGTTCTAAAGCTCTTTGGGAACCGCTTGCGTAGCCCCACACACCTGGGGGCTGCAGGCTTTCCTGCTCTCTTCAGCCTCAAAGGCACCCTTTCTCACTTGGCGACACGCCAGGCACAAAAATGCCCATATGTCTGGAGCTTGGTTCCACGCCCAAAGAGCCAGCAGGGAAAACTATGCCTTGTTCTAAAGCTCTTTGGGAACCGCTTGCGTGGCCCCACACACCTGGGGGCTGCAGGCTTTCCTGCTGCCTTCAGCCTCAAAACCACCCTTTCCCACTTGGCGCTGCGCCAGGCCCAAAAATGGCCATATGTCTGGAGACTGGTCTCACGCCCAAAGAGACAGCAGGGAAAACTATGCCTTGTTCTAAAGCTCTTTGGGAACCTCTTGCGTCGCCCCACAGACCAGGGGGGTGCAGGCTTTCCTGCTGCCTTCAGCCTCAAAACCACCCTTTCCCACATGGCGTCACGCCAGGCACAAAAATGGCCATATGTCTGGAGACTGGTCCCACGCCCAAAGAGCCAGCAGGGAAAACTATGCCTTGTTCTAAAGCTCTTTGGGAACCGCTTGCGTGGCCCCACAGACCTGGGGGCTGCAGGCTTTCCTGCTGCCTTCAGCCTCAAAACCACCCTTTCCCACATGGCGTCACGCCAGGCCCAAAAATGGCCATATGTCTGGAGATTGGTCCCACGCCCAAAGAGGCAGCAGGGAAAACTATGCCTTGTTCTAAAGCTCTTTGGGAACCGCTTGCGTAGCCCCACAGACTTGGGGGCTGCAGGCTTTTCTGCTGCCTTCAGCCTCAAAACCACCCTTTCCCACTTGGCGCCACGCCAGGCCCAAAAATGGCCATATGTCTGGAGATTGGTTCCACGCCCAAAGAGCCAGCAGGGAAAACGATGCCTTATTCTAAATCTCTTTGGGAACCGCGTGCGTGGCCCCGCAGACCTGGGGGCTGCAGGCTTTCCTGCTGCCTTCAGCCTCAAAACCACCCTTTCCCACTTGGCTTCGCTTCAGGCACAAAAATGGCCATATGTCTGGAGACTGGTCCCACGCCCAAAGAGCCAGCAGGGAAAACTATGCCTTGTTCTAAAGCTCTTTGGGAACCGCTTGCGTGGCCCCACAGACCTGGGGGCTGCAGGCTTTCCTGCTGCCTTCAGCCTCAAAACCACCCTTTCCCACTTGGAGTCGCGCCACGCACAAAAATGGCTATATTTCTGGAGACTGGTCCCTTTCCCAAAGAGCCAGCAGGGAAAACTATGCCTTGTTCTAAAGCTCTTTGGGAACCGCTTGCGTGGCCTCACAGACCTGGGGGTTGCAGACTTTCCTGCTGCCTTCAGCCTCAAAACCACCCTTTTCCCACATGGCGTCACGCCAGGTACAAAAATGGCCATATGTCTGGAGATTGGTCCCACGCCCAAAGAGCCAGCAGGGAAAACTATGCCTTGTTCTAAAGCTCTTAGGGAACGGCTTGCGTAGCCCCACAGACCTGGGGGCTGCAGGCTTTCCTGCTGCCTTCAGCCTCAAAACCACCCTTTCCCACTTGGTGCCGCGCCAGGCCCAAAAATGGCCATATGTCTGGAGACTGGTCCCACGCCCAAAGAGCCGGCAGTGAAAACTATGCCTTGTTCTAAAGCTCTTTGGGAACCGCTTGCGTAGCCCCACACACCTGGGGGCTGCAGGCTTTCCTGCTCTCTTCAGCCTCAGAGGCACCCTTTCCCACTTGGCGACACGCCAGGCACAAAAATGCCCATATGTCTGGAGCTTGGTTCCACGCCCAAAGAGCCAGCAGGGAAAACGATGCCTTGTTCTAAAGCTCTTTGGGAACCGCTTGCGTGGCCCCACAGACCTGGGGGGTGCAGGCTTTCCTGCTGCCTTCAGCCTCAAAACCACCCTTTCCCACTTGGCGCCGCGCCAGGCACAAAAATGGCCATATGTCTGGAGATTGTTCCCACGCCCAAAGAGCCAGCAGGGAAAACTATGCCTTGTTCTAAAGCTCTTTGGAAACCTCTTGCGTGGCCCCACAGACCTGGGGGCTGCAGGCTTTCCTGCTGCCTTCAGCCTCAAAACCACCCTTTCCCTCTTGGCGTCGCGCCAGGCACAAAAATGGCTATATTTCTGGAGACTGGTCCCACGCCCAAAGAGCCAGCAGGGAAAACTATGCCTTGTTCTAAAGCTCTTTGGGAACGGCTTGCGTAGCCCCACACAAACTGGGGGCTGCAGGCATTCCTGCTCTCTTCAGTCTCAAAACCACCCTTTCCCACTTGGCGCCGCGCCAGGCACAAAAATGGCCATATGTCTGGAGACTGGTCCCACGCCCAGAGAGCCAGCAGGGAAAACTATGCCTTGTTCTAAAGCTCTTTGGGAACCGCTTGCGTGGCCCCACACACCTGGGGGCTGCAGGCTTTCCTGCTGCCTTCAGCCTCAAAACCACCCTTTCCCACTTGGAGTCGCGCCACGCACAAAAATGGCTATATTTCTGGAGACTGGTCCCTTTCCCAAAGAGCCAGCAGGGAAAACTATGCCTTGTTCTAAAGCTCTTTGGGAACCGCTTGCGTGGCGTCACAGACCTGGGGGTTGCAGACTTTCCTGCTGCCTTCAGCCTCAAAATCATCCTTTTCCCACTTGGCCCCGCGCCAGGCCAAAAAAGGGCCATATTTCTGGAGACTGGTCCCACGCCCAAAGAGCCAGCAGGGAAAACTATGCCTTGTTCTAAAGCTCTTTGGGAACGGCTTGCGTAGCCCCACACAAACTGGGGGCTGCAGGCATTCCTGCTCTCTTCAGTCTCAAAACCACCCTTTCCCACTTGGCGCCGCGCCAGGCACAAAAATGGCCATATGTCTGGAGACTGGTCCCACGCCCAGAGAGCCAGCAGGGAAAACTATGCCTTGTTCTAAAGCTCTTAGGGAACGGCTTGCGTAGCCCCACAGACCTGGGGGCTGCAGGCTTTCCTGCTGCCTTCAGCCTCAAAACCACCCTTTCCCACATGGCGTCACGACAGGCACAAAAATGGCCATATGTCTGGAGACTGGTCCCACGCCCAAAGAGCCAGCAGGGAAAACTATGCCTTGTTCTAAAGCTCTTTGGGAACCGCTTGCGTAGCCCCACACACCTGGGGGCTGCAGGCTTTCCTGCTGCCTTCAGCCTCAAAACCACCCTTTCCCACTTGGTGCCGCGCCAGGCCCAAAAATGGCCATATGTCTGGAGACTGGTCCCACGCCCAAAGAGCCGGCAGGGAAAACTATGCCTTGTTCTAAAGCTCTTTGGGAACCGCTTGCGTAGCCCCACACACCTGGGGGCTGCAGGCTTTCCTGCTCTCTTCAGCCTCAAAACCACCCTTTCCCACTTGGCGACACGCCAGGCACAAAAATGGCCATATGTCTGGAGATTTGTTCCACGCCCAAAGAGCCAGCAGGGAAAACGATGCCTTGTTCTTAAGCTCTTTGGGAACCGCTTGCGTGGCCCCGCAGACCTGGGGGCTGCAGGCTTTCCTGCTGCCTTCAGCCTCAAAACCACCCTTTCCCACTTGGCACTGCGCCAGGCACAAAAATGGCCATATGGCTGGAGATTGGTCCCACGCCCAAAGAGCCAGCAGGGAAAACTATGCCTTGTTCTAAAGCTCTTTGGGAACGGCTTGCGTAACCCCACACAAACTGGGGGCTGCAGGCATTCCTGCTGCCTTCAGCCTCAAAACCACCCTTTCCCACATGGCGCCGCGCAAGGCCCAGAAACGGCCATATGTCTGGAGACTGGTCCCACGCCCAAAGAGCCAGCAGGGAAAACTATGCCTTGTTCTAAAGCTCTTTGGGAACCGCTTGCGTAGCCCCACACACCTGGGGGCTGCAAGCTTTCCTGCTGCCTTCAGCCTCAAAACCACCCTTTCCCACTTGGCGCCGCGCCAGGCCCAAAAATGGCCATATGTCTGGAGATTGGTTCCACGCCCAAAGAGCCAGCAGGGAAAACTATGCCTTGTTCTAAAGCTCTTTGCGAACCGCTTGCGTGGCCCCATACACCTGGGGGCTGCAGGCTTTCCTGCTGCCTTCAGCCTCAAAACCACCCTTTCCCACTTGTCCCCGCGCCAGGCACAAAAATGGCCATAAGTCTGGAGACTGGTCCCACGCCCAAAGAGCCAGCAGGGAAAACTATGCCTTGTTCTAAAGCTCTTTGGGAACGGCTTGCGTAGCCCCACAGACCTGGGGGCTGCAGGCTTTCCTGCTGCCTTCAGCCTCAAAACCACCCTTTCCCACTTGGCCCCGTGCCAGGCACGAAAATGGCAATATGTCTGGAGACTGGTCCCTTTCCCAAAGAGCCAGCAGGGAAAACTATGCCTTGTTCTAAAGCTCTTTGGGAACCGCTTGCGTGGCCCCACACACCTGGGGGCTGCAGGCTTTCCTGCTGCCTTCAGCCTCAAAACCACCCTTTCCCACATGGCGTAACGCCAGGCACAAAAATGGCCATATGTCTGGAGATTGGTCCCACGCCCAAAGAGCCAGCAGGGAAAACTATGCCTTGTTCTAAAGCTCTTTGGGAACCGCTTGCGTAGCACCACACACCTGGGGGCTGCAGGCTTTCCTGCTGCATTCAGCCTCAAAACCACCCTTTCCCACTTGGTGCCGCGCCAGGCCCAAAAATGGCCATATGTCTGGAGACTGGTCCCACGCTCAAAGAGCCAGCAGGGAAAACTATGCCTTGTTCTAAAGCTCTTTGGGAACCGCTTGCGTAGCCCCACACACCTGGGGGCTGCAGGCTTTCCTGCTCTCTTCAGCCTCAGAGGCACCCTTTCCCACTTGGCGACACGCCAGGCACAAAAATGGCCATATGTCTGGAGATTGGTTCCACGCCCAAAGAGCCAGCAGGGAAAACGATGCCTTGTTCTAAAGCTCTTTGGGAACCGCTTGCGTGGCCCCACACACCTGCGGGCTGCAGGCTTTCCTGCTGCCTTCAGCCTCAAAACCACCCTTTCCCACTTGGCGCCGCGCCAGGCCCAAAAATGGCCATATGTCTGGAGATTGGTTCCACGCCCGAAGAGCCAGCAGGGAAAACTATGCCTTGTTCTAAAGCTCTTTGGGAACCGCTTGCGTAGACCCACAGACCTGGGGGCTGCAGGCTTTCCTGCTCTCTTCAGCCTCAAAGGCACCCTGTCCCACTTGGCGCTGCGCCAGGCCCAGAAAAGGCCATATGTCTGGAGATTGGTCCCACGCCCAAAGAGCCAGCAGGGAAAACTATGCCTTGTTCTAAAGCTCTTTGGGAACCGCTTGCGTAGCCCCACACACCTGCGGGATGCAGGCTTTCCTGCTGCCTTCAGCCTCAAAACCACCCTTTCCCACTTGGCGCCGCGCCAGGCCCAAAAATGGCCATATGTGTGGAGACTGGTCCCACGCCCAAGAGCCAGCAAGGAAAACTATGCCTTGTTGTAAAGCTCTTTGGGAACCGCTTGCGTAGCCCCACACACCTGGGGGCTTCAGGCTTTCCTGCTGCCTTCAGCCTCAAAACCACCCTTTCCCACTTGGCGCTGCGCCAGGCACAAAAATGGCCATATGGCTGGAGATTGGTCCCACGCCCAAAGAGCCAGCAGGGAAAACTATGCCTTGTTCTAAAGCTCTTTGGGAACGGCTTGCGTAACCCCACACAAACTGGGGGCTGCAGGCATTCCTGCTGCCTTCAGCCTCAAAACCACCCTTTCCCACATGGCGCCGCGCCAGGCCCAGAAACGGCCATATGTCTGGAGACTGGTCCCACGCCCAAAGAGCCAGCAGGGAAAACTATGCCTTGTTCTAAAGCTCTTTGGGAACCGCTTGCGTAGCCCCACACACCTGGGGGCTGCAAGCTTTCCTGCTGCCTTCAGCCTCAAAACCACCCTTTCCCACTTGGCGCCGCGCCAGGCCCAAAAATGGCCATATGTCTGGAGATTGGTTCCACGCCCAAAGAGCCAGCAGGGAAAACTATGCCTTGTTCTAAAGCTCTTTGCGAACCGCTTGCGTGGCCCCATACACCTGGGGGCTGCAGGCTTTCCTGCTGCCTTCAGCCTCAAAACCACCCTTTCCCACTTGTCCCCGCGCCAGGCACAAAAATGGCCATATGTCTGGAGACTGGTCCCACGCCCAAAGAGCCAGCAGGGAAAACTATGCCTTGTTCTAAAGCTCTTTGGGAACGGCTTGCGTAGCCCCACAGACCTGGGGGCTGCAGGCTTTCCTGCTGCCTTCAGCCTCAAAACCACCCTTTCCCACTTGGCCCCGTGCCAGGCACGAAAATGGCAATATGTCTGGAGACTGGTCCCTTTCCCAAAGAGCCAGCAGGGAAAACTATGCCTTGTTCTAAAGCTCTTTGGGAACCGCTTGCGTAGCCCCACAGACCTGCGGGCTGCAGGCTTTCCTGTTGCCTTCAGCCTCAAAACCACCCTTTCCCACTTGGCGACACGCCAGGCACAAAAATGGCCATATGTCTGGAGATTGGTTCCACGCCCAAAGAGCCAGCAGGGAAAACGATGCCTTGTTCTAAAGCTCTTTGGGAACCGCTTGCGTGGCCCCACACACCTGCGGGCTGCAGGCTTTCCTGCTGCCTTCAGCCTCAAAACCACCCTTTCCCACTTGGCGCCGCGCCAGGCACAAAAATGGCCATATGGCTGGAGATTGGTCCCTTTCCCAAAGAGCCAGCAGGGAAAACTATGCCTTGTTCTAAAGCTCTTTGGGAACCGCTTGCGTGGCCCCACAGACCTGGGGGCTGCAGGCTTTCCTCCTGCCTTCAGCCTCAAAACCACCCTTTCCCTCTTGGCGTCGCGCCAGGCACAAAAATGGCTATATTTCTGGAGACTGGTCCCACGCCCAAAGAGCCAGCAGGGAAAACTATGCCTTGTTCTAAAGCTCTTTGGGAACCGCTTGCATAGCCCCACACACCTGCGGGATGCAGGCTTTCCTGCTGCCTTCAGCCTCAAAACCACCCTTTCCCACTTGGCGCCGCGCCAGGCACAAAAATGGCCATATGTGTGGAGACTGGTCCCACGCCCAAGAGCCAGCAGGGAAAACTATGCCTTATTGTAAAGCTCTTTGGGAACCGCTTGCGTAGCCCCACACACCTGGGGGCTTCAGGCTTTCCTGCTGCCTTCCGCCTCAAAACCACCCTTTCCCACATGGCGCCGCGCAAGGCCCAGAAACGGCCATATGTCTGGAGACTGGTCCCACGCCCAAAGAGCCAGCAGGGAAAACTATGCCTTGTTCTAAAGCTCTTTGGGAACCGCTTGCGTAGCCCCACACACCTGGGGGCTGCAAGCTTTCCTGCTGCCTTCAGCCTCAAAACCACCCTTTCCCACTTGGCGCCGCGCCAGGCCCAAAAATGGCCATATGTCTGGAGATTGGTTCCACGCCCAAAGAGCCAGCAGGGAAAACTATGCCTTGTTCTAAAGCTCTTTGGGAACCGCTTGCGTGGCCCCACACACCTGCGGGCTGCAGGCTTTCCTGCTGCCTTCAGCCTCAAAACCACCCTTTCCCACTTGGCGCCGCGCCAGGCACAAAAATGGCCATATGGCTGGAGATTGGTCCCTTTCCCAAAGAGCCAGCAGGGAAAACTATGCCTTGTTCTAAAGCTCTTTGGGAACCGCTTGCGTGGCCCCACAGACCTGGGGGCTGCAGGCTTTCCTCCTGCCTTCAGCCTCAAAACCACCCTTTCCCTCTTGGCGTCGCGCCAGGCACAAAAATGGCTATATTTCTGGAGACTGGTCCCACGCCCAAAGAGCCAGCAGGGAAAACTATGCCTTGTTCTAAAGCTCTTTGGGAACCGCTTGCATAGCCCCACACACCTGCGGGATGCAGGCTTTCCTGCTGCCTTCAGCCTCAAAACCACCCTTTCCCACTTGGCGCCGCGCCAGGCACAAAAATGGCCATATGTGTGGAGACTGGTCCCACGCCCAAGAGCCAGCAAGGAAAACTATGCCTTATTGTAAAGCTCTTTGGGAACCGCTTGCGTAGCCCCACACACCTGGGGGCTTCAGGCTTTCCTGCTGCCTTCCGCCTCAAAACCACCCTTTCCCACATGGCGCCGCGCAAGGCCCAGAAACGGCCATATGTCTGGAGACTGGTCCCACGCCCAAAGAGCCAGCAGGGAAAACTATGCCTTGTTCTAAAGCTCTTTGGGAACCGCTTGCGTAGCCCCACACACCTGGGGGCTGCAAGCTTTCCTGCTGCCTTCAGCCTCAAAACCACCCTTTCCCACTTGGCGCCGCGCCAGGCCCAAAAATGGCCATATGTCTGGAGATTGGTTCCACGCCCAAAGAGCCAGCAGGGAAAACTATGCCTTGTTCTAAAGCTCTTTGGGAACCGCTTGCGTGGCCCAATACACCTGGGGGCTGCAGGCTTTCCTGCTGCCTTCAGCCTCAAAACCACCCTTTCCCACTTGGCCCCGCGCCAGGCACAAAAATGGCCATATGTCTGGAGACTGGTCCCACGCCCAAAGAGCCAGCAGGGAAAACTATGCCTTGTTCTAAAGCTCTTTGGGAACGGCTTGCGTAGCCCCACAGACCTGGGGGCTGCAGGCTTTCCTGCTGCCTTCAGCCTCAAAACCACCCTTTCCCACTTGGCCCCGTGCCAGGCACGAAAATGGCAATATGTCTGGAGACTGGTCCCTTTCCCAAAGAGCCAGCAGGGAAAACTATGCCTTGTTCTAAAGCTCTTTGGGAACCGCTTGCGTGGCCCCACACACCTGGGGGCTGCAGGCTTTCCTGCTGCCTTCAGCCTCAAAACCACCCTTTCCCACATGGCGTAACGCCAGGCACAAAAATGGCCATATGTCTGGAGATTGGTCCCACGCCCAAAGAGCCAGCAGGGAAAACTATGACTTGTTCTAAAGCTCTTTGGGAACCGCTTGCGTAGCCCCACACACCTGGGGGCTGCAGGCTTTCCTGCTGCCTTCAGCCTCAAAACCACCCTTTCCCACTTGGTGCCGCGCCAGGCCCAAAAATGGCCATATGTCTGGAGACTGGTCCCACGCTCAAAGAGCCAGCAGGGAAAACTATGCCTTGTTCTAAAGCTCTTTGGGAACCGCTTGCGTAGCCCCACACACCTGGGGGCTGCAGGCTTTCCTGCTCTCTTCAGCCTCAGAGGCACCCTTTCCCACTTGGCGACACGCCAGGCACAAAAATGGCCATATGTCTGGAGATTGGTTCCACGCCCAAAGAGCCAGCAGGGAAAACGATGCCTTGTTCTAAAGCTCTTTGGGAACCGCTTGCGTGGCCCCACAGACCTGGGGGGTGCAGGCTTTCCTGCTGCCTTCAGCCTCAAAAGCACCCTTTCCCACTTGGCGCCGCGCCAGGCACAAAAATGGCCATATGGCTGGAGATTGGTCCCACGCCCAAAGAGACAGCAGGGAAAACTATGCCTTGTTCTAAAGCTCTTTGGGAACCGCTTGCGTAGCCCCACACACCTGGGGGCTGCAGGCTTTCCTGCTCTCTTCAGCCTCAAAACCACCCTTTCCCACTTGGCGCTGCGCCAGGCCCAAAAATGGCCATATGTCTGGAGATTGGTCCCACGCCCAAAGAGCCTGCAGGGAAAACTATGCCTTGTTCTAAAGCTCTTTGGGAACCGCTTGCGTAGCCCCACAAACCTGGGGGCTGCAGGCTTTCCTGCTCTCTTCAGCCTCAAAACCACCCTTTCCCACTTGGCGCCGCGCCAGGCCCAAAAATGGCCATATGTCTGGAGATTGGTTCCACGCCCGAAGAGCCAGCAGGGAAAACTATGCCTTGTTCTAAAGCTCTTTGGGAACCGCTTGCGTGGCCCCATACACCTGGGGGCTGCAGGCTTTCCTGCTGCCTTCAGCCTCAAATCCACCCTTTCCCACTTGGCCCCGTGCCAGGCACGAAAATGGCCATATGTCTGGAGACTGGTCCCTTTCCCAAAGAGCCAGCAGGGAAAACTATGCCTTGTTCTAAAGCTCTTTGGGAACCGCTTGCGTGGCCCCACAGACCTGGGGGCTGCAGGCTTTCCTCCTGCCTTCAGCCTCAAAACCACCCTTTCCCACTTGGTGTCGCGCCAGGCACAAAAATGGCCATATATCTGGAGGGTGGTCCCACGCCCAAAGAGGCAGCAGGGAAAACTATGCCTTGTTCTAAAGCTCTTTGGGAACCGCTTGCGTAGCCCCACAGACCTGGGGGCTGCAGGCTTTCCTGCTCTCTTCAGCCTCAAAGGCACCCTGTCCCACTTGGCGCTGCGCCAGGCCCAGAAAAGGCCATATGTCTGGAGATTGGTCCCACGCCCAAAGAGCCAGCAGGGAAAACTATGCCTTGTTCTAAAGCTCTTTGGGAACCGCTTGCGTAGCCCCACACACCTGCGGGATGCAGGCTTTCCTGCTGCCTTCAGCCTCAAAACCACCCTTTCCCACTTGGCGCCGCGACAGGCCCAAAAATGGCCATATGTGTGGAGACTGGTGCCACGCCCAAGAGCCAGCAAGGAAAACTATGCCTTGTTGTAAAGCTCTTTGGGAACCGCTTGCGTAGCCCCACACACCTGGGGGCTTCAGGCTTTCCTGCTGCCTTCAGCCTCAAAACCACCCTTTCCCACTTGTCCCCGCGTCAGGCACAAAAATGGCCATATGTCTGGAGACTGGTCCCACGCCCAAAGAGCCAGCAGGGAAAACTATGCCTTGTTCTAAAGCTCTTTGGGAACCGCTTGCGTAGCCCCACACACCTGGGGGATGCAGGCTTTCCTGCTGCCTTCAGCCTCAAAATCACCCTTTCCCACTTGGCGCCGCGCCAGGCCCAAAAATGGCCATATGTCTAGAGATTGGTCCCACGCCCAAAGAGCCAGCAGGGAAAACTATGCCTTGTTCTAAAGCTCTTTGGGAACCGCTTGTGTAGCCCCACAGACCTGGGGGGTGCAGGCTTTCCTGCTGCCTTCAGCCTCAAAACCACCCTTTCCCACTTGGCCCCGCGCCAGGCCCAAAATGGCCATATGGCTGGAGACTGGTCCCACGCCCAAAGAGCCAGCAGGGAAAACTATGCCTTGTTCTAAAGCTCTTTGGGAACCGCTTGCGTGGCCCCACAGACCTGGGGGCTGCAGGCTTTCCTGCTGCCTTCAGCCTCAAAACCACCCTTTCCCACATGGCGTCACGCCAGGCACAAAAATGGCCATATGGCTGGAAATTGGTCCCACGCCCAAAGAGCCAGCAGGGAAAACTATGCCTTGTTCTAAAGCTCTTTGGGAACCGCTTGCGTAGCCCCACACACCTGGGGGCTGCAGGCTTTCCTGCTCTCTTCAGCCTCAAAACCACCCTTTCCCACTTGGCGCTGCGCCAGGCCCAAAAATGGCCATATGTCTGGAGACTGGTCCCACGCCCAAAGAGCCAGCAGGGAAAACTATGCCTTGTTCTAAAGCTCTTTGGGAACCTCTTGCGTAGCCCCACACACCTGGGGGCTGCAGGCTTTCCTGCTGCCTTCAGCCTCAAAACCACCCTTTCCCACTTGGCGCCGCGCCAGGCCCAAAAATGGCCATATGTCTGGAGACTGGTCTCACGCCCAAAGAGCCAGCAGGGAAAAATATGCCTTGTTCTAAAGCTCTTTGGGAACCGCTTGCGTAGCCCCACACACCTGGGGGCTGCAAGCTTTCCTGCTGCCTTCAGCCTCAAAACCACCCTTTCCCACATGGCGCCGCGCCAGGCCCAGAAATGGCCATATGTCTGGAGATTGGTCCCACGCCCAAAGAGCCTGCAGGGAAAACTATGCCTTGTTCTAAAGCTCTTTGGGAACCGCTTGCGTAGCCCCACAAACCTGGGGGCTGCAGTCTTTCCTGCTCTCTTCAGCCTCAAAACCACCCTTTCCCACTTGGCGCCGCGCCAGGCCCAAAAATGGCCATATGTCTGGAGATTGGTTCCACGCCCGAAGAGCCAGCAGGGAAAACTATGCCTTGTTCTAAAGCTCTTTGGGAACCGCTTGCGTGGCCCCATACACCTGGGGACTGCAGGCTTTCCTGCTGCCTTCAGCCTCAAAACCACCCTTTCCCACTTGGCCCCGTGCCAGGCACGAAAATGGCCATATGTCTGGAGACTGGTCCCTTTCCCAAAGAGCCAGCAGGGAAAACTATGCCTTGTTCTAAAGCTCTTTGGGAACCGCTTGCATGGCCCCACAGACCTGGGGGCTGCAGGCTTTCCTCCTGCCTTCAGCCTCAAAACCACCCTTTCCCACTTGGCGCCGCGCCAGGCCCAAAAATGGCCATATGTCTGGAGATTGGTCCCACGCCCAAAGAGCCAGCAGGGAAAACTATGCCTTGTTCTAAAGCTCTTTGGGAACCGCTTGCGTAGCCCCACACACCTGGGGGCTGCAGGCTTTCCTGCTCTCTTCAGCCTCAGAGGCACCCTTTCCCACTTGGCGACACGCCAGGCACAAAAATGGCCATATGTCTGGAGATTGGTTCCACGCCCAAAGAGCCAGCAGGGAAAACGATGCCTTGTTCTAAAGCTCTTTGGGAACCGCTTGCGTGGCCCCACAGACCTGGGGGCTGCAGGCTTTCCTGCTGCCTTCAGCCTCAAAACCACCCTTTCCCACTTGGCGCCGCGCCAGGCACAAAAATGGCCATATGGCTGGAGATTGGTCCCACGCCCAAAGAGACAGCAGGGAAAATTATGCCTTGTTCTAAAGCTCTTTGGGAACCGCTTGCGTAGCCCCACACACCTGGGGGCTGCAGGCTTTCCTGCTCTCTTCAGCCTCAAAACCACCCTTTCCCACTTGGCGCTGCGCCAGGCCCAAAAATGGCCATATGTCTGGAGACTGGTCCCACGCCCAAAGAGCCAGCAGGGAAAACTATGCCTTGTTCTAAAGCTCTTTGGGAACCTCTTGCGTAGCCCCACACACCTGGGGGCTGCAGGCTTTCCTGCTGCCTTCAGCCTCAAAACCACCCTTTCCCACTTGGCGCTGCGCCAGGCCCAAAAATGGCCATATGTCTGGAGATTGGTCCCACGCCCAAAGAGCCTGCAGGGAAAACTATGCCTTGTTCTAAAGCTCTTTGGGAACCGCTTGCGTAGCCCCACAAACCTGGGGGCTGCAGGCTTTCCTGCTGCCTTCAGCCTCAAAACCACCCTTTCCCACTTGGCGCCGCGCCAGGCCCAAAAATGGCCATATGTCTGGAGATTGGTCCCACGCCCAAAGAGCCAGCAGGGAAAACTATGCCTTGTTCTAAAGCTCTTTGGGAACCGCTTGCGTGGCCCCATACACCTGGGGGCTGCAGGCTTTCCTGCTGCCTTCAGCCTCAAATCCACCCTTTCCCACTTGGCCCCGTGCCAGGCACGAAAATGGCCATATGTCTGGACACTGGTCCCTTTCCCAAAGAGCCAGCAGGGAAAACTATGCCTTGTTCTAAAGCTCTTTGGGAACCGCTTGCGTGGCCCCATACACCTGGGGGCTACAGGCTTTCCTCCTGCCTTCAGCCTCAAAACCACCCTTTCCCACTTGGTGTCGCGCCAGGCACAAAAATGGCCATATATCTGGAGGGTGGTCCCACGCCCAAAGAGGCAGCAGGGAAAACTATGCCTTGTTCTAAAGCTCTTTGGGAACCGCTTGCGTAGCCCCACAGACCTGGGGGCTGCAGGCTTTCCTGCTCTCTTCAGCCTCAAAGGCACCCTGTCCCACTTGGCGCTGCGCCAGGCCCAGAAAAGGCCATATGTCTGGAGATTGGTCCCACGCCCAAAGAGCCAGCAGGGAAAACTATGCCTTGTTCTAAAGCTCTTTGGGAACCGCTTGCGTAGCCCCACACACCTGCGGGATGCAGGCTTTCCTGCTGCCTTCAGCCTCAAAACCACCCTTTCCCACTTGGCGCCGCGACAGGCCCAAAAATGGCCATATGTGTGGAGACTGGTCCCACGCCCAAGAGCCAGCAAGGAAAACTATGCCTTGTTGTAAAGCTCTTTGGGAACCGCTTGCGTAGCCCCACACACCTGGGGGCTTCAGGCTTTCCTGCTGCCTTCAGCCTCAAAACCACCCTTTCCCACTTGGCGCCGCGCCAGGCATAAAAATGGCCATATGTCAGGAGACTGGTTCCTTTCTCAAAGAGCCAGCAGGGAAGACTATGCCTTGTTCGCAAGCTCTTTGGGAACCGCTTGCGTGGCCCCACAGACCTGGGGGCTGCAGACTTTCCTGCTGCCTTCAGCCTCAAAACCACCCTTTCCCAATTGGCGTCACGCCAGGCACAAAAATGGCCATATGTCTGGAGATTGGTCCCACGCCCAAAGAGCCAGCAGGGAAAACTATGCCTTGTTCTAAAGCTCTTTGGGAACCGCTTGCGTAGCCCCACAGACCTGGGGGCTGCAGGCTTTCCTGCTGCCTTCAGCCTCAAAACCACCCTTTCCCACTTGGCGCCGCGCCAGGCACAAAAATGGCCATATGGCTGGAGACTGGTCCCACGCCCAAAGAGCCAGCAGGGAAAACTATGCCTTGTTCTAAAGCTCTTTGGGAACCGCTTGCGTAGCCCCACACACCTGGGGGCTGCAGGCTTTCCTGCTGCCTTCAGCCTCAAAACCACCCTTTCCCACATGGCGTCACGCCAGGCCCAAAAATGGCCATATGTCTAGAGACTGGTCCCACGCCCAAGAGCAAGCAGGGAAAACTATGCCTTGTTCTAAAGCTATTTGGGAACCGCTTGCAGAGCGCCACACACCTGGGGGCTGCAGGCTTTCCTGCTGCCTTCAGCCTCAAAACCTCCATTTCCCACGTGGCCCCACGCCAGGCACAAAAACGGCCATATGTCTGGAGGTTGGTCCCACGCCGAAAGAGCCAGCAGGGAAAACGATGCCTTATTCTAAAGCTCTTTGGGAATCGCTTGCGTGGCCCCACAGACCTGGGGGGTGCAGGCTTTCCTGCTGCCTTCAGCTTCAAAACCACCCTTTCCCACTTGGCGCCGCGCCAGGCACAAAAATGGCCATATGTCTGGAGATTGGTCCCACGCCCAAAGAGCCAGCAGGGAAAACTATGCCTTGTTCTAAAGCTCTTTGGGAACCGCTTGCGTGGCCCCACACACCTGGGGGCTGCATGCTTTCCTGCTGCCTTCAGCCTCAAAAACACCCTTTCCCACTTGGCGCCGCGCCAGGCCCAAAAATGGCCATATGGCTGGAGACTGGTCCCTTTCCCAAAGAGCCAGCAGGGAAAACTATGCCTTGTTCTAAAGCTCTTTGGGAACCGCTTGCGTGGCCCCACACACCTGGGGGCTGCAGGCTTTCCTGCTGCCTTCAGCCTCAAAACCACCCTTTCCCACACGGCGCCGCGCCAGGCACAAAAATGGCCATATGGCTGGAGATTGGTCCCACGCCCAAAGAGACAGCAGGGAAAATTATGCCTTGTTCTAAAGCTCTTTGGGAACCGCTTGCGTAGCCCCACACACCTGGGGGCTGCAGGCTTTCCTGCTCTCTTCAGCCTCAAAACCACCCTTTCCCACTTGGCGCTGCGCCAGGCCCAAAAATGGCCATATGTCTGGAGACTGGTCCCACGCCCAAAGAGCCAGCAGGGAAAACTATGCCTTGTTCTAAAGCTCTTTGGGAACCTCTTGCGTAGCCCCACACACCTGGGGGCTGCAGGCTTTCCTGCTGCCTTCAGCCTCAAAACCACCCTTTCCCACTTGGCGCTGCGCCAGGCCCAAAAATGGCCATATGTCTGGAGATTGGTCCCACGCCCAAAGAGCCTGCAGGGAAAACTATGCCTTGTTCTAAAGCTCTTTGGGAACCGCTTGCGTAGCCCCACAAACCTGGGGGCTGCAGGCTTTCCTGCTGCCTTCAGCCTCAAAACCACCCTTTCCCACTTGGCGCCGCGCCAGGCCCAAAAATGGCCATATGTCTGGAGATTGGTCCCACGCCCAAAGAGCCAGCAGGGAAAACTATGCCTTGTTCTAAAGCTCTTTGGGAACCGCTTGCGTGGCCCCATACACCTGGGGGCTGCAGGCTTTCCTGCTGCCTTCAGCCTCAAATCCACCCTTTCCCACTTGGCCCCGTGCCAGGCACGAAAATGGCCATATGTCTGGACACTGGTCCCTTTCCCAAAGAGCCAGCAGGGAAAACTATGCCTTGTTCTAAAGCTCTTTGGGAACCGCTTGCGTGGCCCCATACACCTGGGGGCTACAGGCTTTCCTCCTGCCTTCAGCCTCAAAACCACCCTTTCCCACTTGGTGTCGCGCCAGGCACAAAAATGGCCATATATCTGGAGGGTGGTCCCACGCCCAAAGAGGCAGCAGGGAAAACTATGCCTTGTTCTAAAGCTCTTTGGGAACCGCTTGCGTAGCCCCACAGACCTGGGGGCTGCAGGCTTTCCTGCTCTCTTCAGCCTCAAAGGCACCCTGTCCCACTTGGCGCTGCGCCAGGCCCAGAAAAGGCCATATGTCTGGAGATTGGTCCCACGCCCAAAGAGCCAGCAGGGAAAACTATGCCTTGTTCTAAAGCTCTTTGGGAACCGCTTGCGTAGCCCCACACACCTGCGGGATGCAGGCTTTCCTGCTGCCTTCAGCCTCAAAACCACCCTTTCCCACTTGGCGCCGCGACAGGCCCAAAAATGGCCATATGTGTGGAGACTGGTCCCACGCCCAAGAGCCAGCAAGGAAAACTATGCCTTGTTGTAAAGCTCTTTGGGAACCGCTTGCGTAGCCCCACACACCTGGGGGCTTCAGGCTTTCCTGCTGCCTTCAGCCTCAAAACCACCCTTTCCCACTTGTCCCCGCGTCAGGCACAAAAATGGCCATATGTCTGGAGACTGGTCCCACGCCCAAAGAGCCATCAGGGAAAACTATGCCTTGTTCTAAAGCTCTTTGGGAACCGCTTGCGTAGCCCCACACACCTGGGGGATGCAGGCTTTCCTGCTGCCTTCAGCCTCAAAATCACCCTTTCCCACTTGGCGCCGCGCCAGGCCCAAAAATGGCCATATGTCTAGAGATTGGTCCCACGCCCAAAGAGCCAGCAGGGAAAACTATGCCTTGTTCTAAAGCTCTTTGGGAACCGCTTGTGTAGCCCCACAGACCTGGGGGGTGCAGGCTTTCCTGCTGCCTTCAGCCTCAAAACCACCCTTTCCCACTTGGCCCCGCGCCAGGCCCAAAATGGCCATATGGCTGGAGACTGGTCCCACGCCCAAAGAGCCAGCAGGGAAAACTATGCCTTGTTCTAAAGCTCTTTGGGAACCGCTTGCGTGGCCCCACAGACCTGGGGGCTGCAGGCTTTCCTGCTGCCTTCAGCCTCAAAACCACCCTTTCCCACATGGCGTCACGCCAGGCACAAAAATGGCCATATGGCTGGAAATTGGTCCCACGCCCAAAGAGCCAGCAGGGAAAACTATGCCTTGTTCTAAAGCTCTTTGGGAACCGCTTGCGTAGCCCCACACACCTGGGGGCTGCAGGCTTTCCTGCTCTCTTCAGCCTCAAAACCACCCTTTCCCACTTGGCGCTGCGCCAGGCCCAAAAATGGCCATGTGTCTGGAGACTGGTCCCACGCCCAAAGAGCCAGCAGGGAAAACTATGCCTTGTTCTAAAGCTCTTTGGGAACCTCTTGCGTAGCCCCACACACCTGGGGGCTGCAGGCTTTCCTGCTGCCTTCAGCCTCAAAACCACCCTTTCCCACTTGGCGCTGCGCCAGGCCCAAAAATGGCCATATGTCTGGAGACTGGTCTCACGCCCAAAGAGCCAGCAGGGAAAAATATGCCTTGTTCTAAAGCTCTTTGGGAACCGCTTGCGTAGCCCCACACACCTGGGGACTGCAGGCTTTCCTGCTGCCTTCAGCCTCAAATCCACCCTTTCCCACTTGGCCCCGTGCCAGGCACGAAAATGGCCATATGTCTGGAGACTGGTCCCTTTCCCAAAGAGCCAGCAGGGAAAACTATGCCTTGTTCTAAAGCTCTTTGGGAACCGCTTGCGTGGCCCCACAGACCTGGGGGCTGCAGGCTTTCCTCCTGCCTTCAGCCTCAAAACCACCCTTTCCCACTTGGTGTCGCGCCAGGCACAAAAATGGCCATATATCTGGAGGGTGGTCCCACGCCCAAAGAGCCAGCAGGGAAAACTATGCCTTGTTCTAAAGCTCTTTGGGAACCGCTTGCGTAGCCCCACAGACCTGGGGGCTGCAGGCTTTCCTGCTGCCTTCAGCCTCAAAGGCACCCTGTCCCACTTGGCGCTGCGCCAGGCCCAGAAAAGGCCATATGTCTGGAGATTGGTCCCACGCCCAAAGAGCCAGCAGGGAAAACTATGGCTTGTTGTAAAGCTCTTTGGGAACCGCTTGCGTAGCCCCACACACCTGCGGGATGCAGGCTTTCCTGCTGCCTTCAGCCTCAAAACCACCCTTTCCCACTTGGCGCCGCGCCAGGCCCAAAAATGGCCATATGTGTGGAGACTGGTCCCACGCCCAAGAGCCAGCAAGGAAAATTATGCCTTGTTGTAAAGCTCTTTGGGAACCGCTTGCGTAGCCCCACACACCTGGGGGCTACAGGCTTTCCTGCTGCCTTCAGCCTCAAAACCACCCTTTCCCACTTGTCCCCGCGCCAGGCACAAAAATGGCCATATGGCTGGAGACTGGTCCCACGCCCAAAGAGCCAGCAGGGAAAACTATGCCTTGTTCTAAAGCTCTTTGGGAACCGCTTGCGTGGCCCCACAGACCTGGGGGCTGCAGGCTTTCCTGCTGCCTTCAGCCTCAAAACCACCCTTTCCCACATGGCGTCACGCCAGGCCCAAAAATGGCCATATGTCTGGAGACTGGTCCCAAGCCCAAGAGCAAGCAGGGAAAACTATGCCTTGTTCTAAAGCTCTTTGGGAACCGCTTGCGTCGCCCCACACACCTGGGGGCTGCAGGCTTTCCTGCTGCCTTCAGCCTCAAAACCACCCTTTCCCACTTGGCGCCGCGCCAGGCACAAAAATGGCCATATGTCAGGAGACTGGTTCCTTTCTCAAAGAGCCAGCAGGGAAGACTATGCCTTGTTCGAAAGCTCTTTGGGAACCGCTTGCGTGGCCCCACAGACCTGGGGGCTGCAGACTTTCCTGCTGCCTTCAGCCTCAAAACCACCCTTTCCCAATTGGCGTCACGCCAGGCACAAAAATGGCCATATGTCTGGAGATTGGTCCCACGCCCAAAGAGCCAGCAGGGAAAACTATGCCTTGTTCTAAAGCTCTTTGGGAACCGCTTGCGTAGCCCCACAGACCTGGGGGCTGCAGGCTTTCCTGCTGCCTTCAGCCTCAAAACCACCCTTTCCCACTTGGCGCCGCGCCAGGCACAAAAATGGCCATATGGCTGGAGACTGGTCCCACGCCCAAAGAGCCAGCAGGGAAAACTATGCCTTGTTCTAAAGCTCTTTGGGAACCGCTTGCGTAGCCCCACACACCTGGGGGCTGCAGGCTTTCCTGCTGCCTTCAGCCTCAAAACCACCCTTTCCCACATGGCGTCACGCCAGGCCCAAAAATGGCCATATGTCTAGAGACTGGTCCCACGCCCAAGAGCAAGCAGGGAAAACTATGCCTTGTTCTAAAGCTATTTGGGAACCGCTTGCAGAGCGCCACACACCTGGGGGCTGCAGGCTTTCCTGCTGCCTTCAGCCTCAAAACCTCCATTTCCCACGTGGCCCCACGCCAGGCACAAAAACGGCCATATGTCTGGAGGTTGGTCCCACGCCGAAAGAGCCAGCAGGGAAAACGATGCCTTATTCTAAAGCTCTTTGGGAATCGCTTGCGTGGCCCCACAGACCTGGGGGGTGCAGGCTTTCCTGCTGCCTTCAGCTTCAAAACCACCCTTTCCCACTTGGCGCCGCGCCAGGCACAAAAATGGCCATATGTCTGGAGATTGGTCCCACGCCCAAAGAGCCAGCAGGGAAAACTATGCCTTGTTCTAAAGCTCTTTGGGAACCGCTTGCGTGGCCCCACACACCTGGGGGCTGCATGCTTTCCTGCTGCCTTCAGCCTCAAAAACACCCTTTCCCACTTGGCGCCGCGCCAGGCCCAAAAATGGCCATATGGCTGGAGACTGGTCCCTTTCCCAAAGAGCCAGCAGGGAAAACTATGCCTTGTTCTAAAGCTCTTTGGGAACCGCTTGCGTGGCCCCACACACCTGGGGGCTGCAGGCTTTCCTGCTGCCTTCAGCCTCAAAACCACCCTTTCCCACACGGCGTCACGCCAGGCACAAAAATGGCCATATGTCTGGAGATTGGTCCCACGCCCAAAGAGCCAGCAGGGAAAACTATGCCTGGTTCTAAAGCTCTTTGGGAACCGCTTGCGTAGCCCCACACACCTGGGGGCTGCAGACTTTCCTGCTGCCTTCAGCCTCAAAACCACCCTTTCCCACTTGGCGCCGCGCCAGGCACAAAAATGGCCATATGTCTGGAGATTGGTTCCACGCCCAAAGAGCCAGCAGGGAAAACGATGCCTTGTTCTAAAGCTCTTTGGGAACCGCTTGCGTGGCCCCACACACCTGCGGGCTGCAGACTTTCCTGCTGCCTTCAGCCTCAAAACCACCCTTTCCCACTTGGCGCTGCGCCAGGCCCAAAAATGGCCAAATGTCTGGAGACTGGTCCCACGCCCAAAGAGCCAGCAGGGAAAACTATGCCTTGTTCTAAAGCTCTTTGGGAACCGCTTGCGTAGCCCCACACACCTGGGGGATGCAGGCTTTCCTGCTGCCTTCAGCCTCAAAATCACCCTTTCCCACTTGGCGCCGCGCCAGGCCCAAAAATGGCCATATGTCTAGAGATTGGTCCCACGCCCAAAGAGCCAGCAGGGAAAACTATGCCTTGTTCTAAAGCTCTTTGGGAACCTCTTGCGTAGCCCCACACACCTGGGGGCTGCAGGCTTTCCTGCTGCCTTCAGCCTCAAAACCACCCTTTCCCACTTGGCGCTGCGCCAGGCCCAAAAATGGCCATATGTCTGGAGACTGGTCTCACGCCCAAAGAGCCAGCAGGGAAAAATATGCCTTGTTCTAAAGCTCTTTGGGAACCGCTTGCGTAGCCCCACACACCTGGGGGCTGCAAGCTTTCCTGCTGCCTTCAGCCTCAAAACCACCCTTTCCCACATGGCGCCGCGCCAGGCCCAGAAATGGCCATATGTCTGGAGATTGGTCCCACGCCCAAAGAGCCTGCAGGGAAAACTATGCCTTGTTCTAAAGCTCTTTGGGAACCGCTTGCGTAGCCCCACAAACCTGGGGGCTGCAGGCTTTCCTGCTGCCTTCAGCCTCAAAACCACCCTTTCCCACTTGGCGCCGCGCCAGGCCCAAAAATGGCCATATGTCTGGAGATTGGTTCCACGCCCGAAGAGCCAGCAGGGAAAACTATGCCTTGTTCTAAAGCTCTTTGGGAACCGCTTGCGTGGCCCCATACACCTGGGGACTGCAGGCTTTCCTGCTGCCTTCAGCCTCAAATCCACCCTTTCCCACTTGGCCCCGTGCCAGGCACGAAAATGGCCATATGTCTGGAGACTGGTCCCACGCCCAAAGAGCCAGCAGGGAAAACTATGCCTTGTTCTAAAGCTCTTTGGGAACCGCTTGCGTGGCCCCACAGACCTGGGGGCTGCAGGCTTTCCTGCTGCCTTCAGCCTCAAAACCACCCTTTCCCACATGGGGTCACGCCAGGCCCAAAAATGGCCATATGTCTGGAGACTGGTCCCAAGCCCAAGAGCAAGCAGGGAAAACTATGCCTTGTTCTAAAGCTCTTTGGGAACCGCTTGCGTCGCCCCACACACCTGGGGGCTGCAGGCTTTCCTGCTGCCTTCAGCCTCAAAACCACCCTTTCCCACTTGGCGCCGCGCCAGGCACAAAAATGGCCATATGTCAGGAGACTGGTTCCTTTCTCAAAGAGCCAGCAGGGAAGACTATGCCTTGTTCGAAAGCTCTTTGGGAACCGCTTGCGTGGCCCCACAGACCTGGGGGCTGCAGACTTTCCTGCTGCCTTCAGCCTCAAAACCACCCTTTCCCAATTGGCGTCACGCCAGGCACAAAAATGGCCATATGTCTGGAGATTGGTCCCACGCCCAAAGAGCCAGCAGGGAAAACTATGCCTTGTTCTAAAGCTCTTTGGGAACCGCTTGCGTAGCCCCACAGACCTGGGGGCTGCAGGCTTTCCTGCTGCCTTCAGCCTCAAAACCACCCTTTCCCACTTGGCGCCGCGCCAGGCCCAAAAATGGCCATATGGCTGGAGACTGGTCCCTTTCCCAAAGAGCCAGCAGGGAAAACTATGCCTTGTTCTAAAGCTCTTTGGGAACGGCTTGCGTAGCCCCACACACCTGGGGGCTGCAGGCTTTCCTGCTGCCTTCAGCCTCAAAACCACCCTTTCCCACATGGCGTCACGCCAGGCCCAAAAATGGCCATATGTCTGGAGACTGGTCCCACGCCCAAGAGCAAGCAGGGAAAACTATGCCTTGTTCTAAAGCTCTTTGGGAACCGCTTGCAGAGCGCCACACACCTGGGGGCTGCAGGCTTTCCTGCTGCCTTCAGCCTCAAACCTCCATTTCCCACGTGGCCCCACGCCAGGCACAAAAACGGCCATATGTCTGGAGGTTGGTCCCACGCCGAAAGAGCCAGCAGGGAAAACGATGCCTTATTCTAAAGCTCTTTGGGAATCGCTTGCGTGGCCCCACAGACCTGGGGGGTGCAGGCTTTCCTGCTGCCTTCAGCTTCAAAACCACCCTTTCCCACTTGGCGCCGCGCCAGGCACAAAAATGGCCATATGTCTGGAGATTGGTCCCACGCCCAAAGAGCCAGCAGGGAAAACTATGCCTTGTTCTAAAGCTCTTTGGGAACCGCTTGCGTGGCCCCACACACCTGGGGGCTGCATGCTTTCCTGCTGCCTTCAGCCTCAAAACCACCCTTTCCCACTTGGCGCCGCGCCAGGCCCAAAAATGGCCATATGGCTGGAGACTGGTCCCTTTCCCAAAGAGCCAGCAGGGAAAACTATGCCTTGTTCTAAAGCTCTTTGGGAACCGCTTGCGTGGCCCCACAGACCTGGGGGCTGCAGGCTTTTCTGCTGCCTTCAGCCTCAAAACCACCCTTTCCCACACGGCGTCACGCCAGGCACAAAAATGGCCATATGTCTGGAGATTGGTCCCACGCCCAAAGAGCCAGCAGGGAAAACTATGCCTGGTTCTAAAGCTCTTTGGGAACCGCTTGCGTAGCCCCACACACCTGGGGGCTGCAGACTTTCCTGCTGCCTTCAGCCTCAAAACCACCCTTTCCCACTTGGCGCCGCGCCAGGCACAAAAATGGCCATATGTCTGGAGATTGGTTCCACGCCCAAAGAGCCAGCAGGGAAAACGATGCCTTGTTCTAAAGCTCTTTGGGAACCGCTTGCGTGGCCCCACACACCTGCGGGCTGCAGACTTTCCTGCTGCCTTCAGCCTCAAAACCACCCTTTCCCACTTGGCCCCGCGCCAGGCACAAAAATGGCCAAATGTCTGGAGACTGGTCCCACGCCCAAAGAGCCAGCAGGGAAAACTATGCCTTGTTCTAAAGCTCTTTGGGAACCGCTTGCGTAGCCCCACACACCTGGGGGATGCAGGCTTTCCTGCTGCCTTCAGCCTCAAAATCACCCTTTCCCACTTGGCGCCGCGCCAGGCCCAAAAATGGCCATATGTCTGGAGATTGGTCCCACGCCCAAAGAGCCAGCAGGGAAAACTATGCCTTGTTGTAAAGTTCTTTGGGAACCGCTTGCATAGCCCCACACACCTGGGGGCTGCAGGCTTTCCTGCTGCCTTCAGCCTCAAAACCTCCATTTCCCACGTGGCCCCGCGCCAGGCACAAAAACGGCCATATGTCTGGAAGTTGGTCCCACGCCGAAAGAGCCAGCAGGGAAAACTATGCCTTGTTCTAAAGCTCTTTGGGAACCGCTTGCGTGGCCCCACAGACCTGGGGGCTGCAGACTTTCCTGCTGCCTTCAGCCTCAAAACCACCCTTTCCCAATTGGCGTCACGCCAGGCACAAAAATGGCCATATGTCTGGAGATTGGTCCCACGCCCAAAGAGCCAGCAGGGAAAACTATGCCTTGTTCTAAAGCTCTTTGGGAACCGCTTGCGTGGCCCCACACACCTGGGGGCTGCAGGCTTTCCTGCTGCCTTCAGCCTCAAAACCACCCTTTCCCACTTGGCGCCGCGCCAGGCCCAAAAATGGCCATATGGCTGGAGACTGGTCCCTTTCCCAAAGAGCCAGCAGGGAAAGCTATGCCTTGTTCTAAAGCTCTTTGGGAACCGCTTCCGTGGCCCCACAGACCTGGGGGGTGCAGGCTTTCCTGCTGCCTTTAGCTTCAAAACCACCCTTTCCCACTTGGCGCCGCGCCAGGCACAAAAATGGCCATATGTCTGGAGATTGGTCCCACGCCCAAAGAGCCAGCAGGGAAAACTATGCCTTGTTCTAAAGCTCTTTGGGAACCGCTTGCGTGGCCCCACACACCTGGGGGCTGCAGGCTTTCCTGCTGCCTTCAGCCTCAAAACCACCCTTTCCCACACGGCGTCACGCCAGGCACAAAAATGGCCATATGTCTGGAGATTGGTCCCACGCCCAAAGAGCCAGCAGGGAAAACTATGCCTGGTTCTAAAGCTCTTTGGGAACCGCTTGCGTAGCCCCACACACCTGGGGGCTGCAGACTTTCCTGCTGCCTTCAGCCTCAAAACCACCCTTTCCCACTTGGCGCCGCGCCAGGCACAAAAATGGCCATATGTCTGGAGATTGGTTCCACGCCCAAAGAGCCAGCAGGGAAAACGATGCCTTGTTCTAAAGCTCTTTGGGAACCGCTTGCGTAGCCCCACACACCTGGGGGCTGCAGGCTTTCCTGCTGCCTTCAGCCTCAAAACCACCCTTTCCCACTTGTCCCCGCGACAGGCACAAAAATGGCCATATGTCTGGAGACTGGTCCCACGCCCAAAGAGCCAGCAGGGAAAACTATGCCTTGTTCTAAAGCTCTTTGGGAACCGCTTGCGTGGCCCCACAGACCTGGGGGCTGCAGGCTTTCCTGCTGCCTTCAGCCTCAAAACTACCCTTTCCCACTTGGCGTTGCGCCAGGCACAAAAATGGCCATATGTCTGGAGACTGGTCCCACGCCCAAAGAGCCAGCAGGGAAAACTATGCCTTGTTCTAAAGCTCTTTTGCAACCACTTGCGTAGCCCCACACACCTGGGGGCTGCAGGCTTTCCTGCTCTCTTCAGCCTCAAAACCACCCTGTCCCACTTGGCGCTGCGCCAGGCCCAGAAAAGGCCATATGTCTGGAGATTGGTCCCACGCCCAAAGAGCCAGCAGGGAAAACTATGCCTTGTTCTAAAGCTCTTTGGGAACCGCTTGCGTAGCCCCACACACCTGGGGGCTGCAGGCTTTACTGCTGCCTTCAGCCTCAAAGGCACCCTTTCCCACTTGGCGCTGCGCCAGGCCCAATAATGGCCATATGTGTGGAGACTGGTCCCACGCCCAAAGAGCCAGCAGGGAAAACTATGCCTGGTTCTAAAGCTCTTTGGGAACCGCTTGCGTGGCCCCACAGACCTGCGGGCTGCAGACTTTCCTGCTGCCTTCAGCCTCAAAACCACCCTTTCCCACTTGGCCCCGCGCCAGGCACAAAAATGGCCAAATGTCTGGAGACTGGTCCCACGCCCAAAGAGCCAGCAGGGAAAACTATGCCTTGTTCTAAAGCTCTTTGGGAACCGCTTGCGTAGCCCCACACACCTGGGGGATGCAGGCTTTCCTGCTGCCTTCAGCCTCAAAATCACCCTTTCCCACTTGGCGCCGCGCCAGGCCCAAAAATGGCCATATGGCTGGAGACTGGTCCCACGCCCAAAGAGCCAGCAGGGAAAACTATGCCTTGTTGTAAAGTTCTTTGGGAACCGCTTGCATAGCCCCACACACCTGCGGGCTGCAGGCTTTCCTGCTGCCTTCAGCCTCAAAACCTCCATTTCCCACGTGGCCCCGCGCCAGGCACAAAAACGGCCATATGTCTGGAAGTTGGTCCCACGCCGAAAGAGCCAGCAGGGAAAACTATGCCTTGTTCTAAAGCTCTTTGGGAACCGCTTGCGTGGCCCCACAGACCTGGGGGCTGCAGACTTTCCTGCTGCCTTCAGCCTCAAAACCACCCTTTCCCAATTGGCGTCACGCCAGGCCCAAAAATGGCCATATGTCTGGAGATTGGTCCCACGCCGAAAGAGCCAGCAGGGAAAACTATGCCTTGTTCTAAAGCTCTTTGGGAACCGCTTGCGTGGCCCCACACACCTGGGGGCTGCAGGCTTTCCTGCTGCCTTCAGCCTCAAAACCACCCTTTCCCACTTGGCGCCGCGCCAGGCCCAAAAATGGCCATATGGCTGGAGACTGGTCCCTTTCCCAAAGAGCCAGCAGGGAAAGCTATGCCTTGTTCTAAAGCTCTTTGGGAACCGCTTCCGTGGCCCCACAGACCTGGGGGCTGCAGGCTTTCCTGCTGCCTTCAGCCTCAAAACCACCCTTTCCCACACGGCGTCACGCCAGGCACAAAAATGGCCATATGTCTGGAGATTGGTCCCACGCCCAAAGAGCCAGCAGGGAAAACTATGCCTGGTTCTAAAGCTCTTTGGGAACCGCTTGCGTAGCCCCACACACCTGGGGGCTGCAGGCTTTCCTGCTGCCTTCAGCCTCAAAACCACCCTTTCCCACTTGGCGCCGCGCCAGGCACAAAAATGGCCATATGTCTGGAGACTGGTCCCACGCCCAAAGAGCCAGCAGGGAAAACGATGCCTTGTTCAAAAGCTCTTTGGGAACCGCTTGCGTGGCCCCACACACCTGGGGGGTGCAGGCTTTCCTGCTGCCTTCAGCCTCAAAACCACCCTTTCCCACTTCTCCCTGCGACAGGCACAAAAATGGCCATATGTCTGGAGACTGGTCCCACGCCCAAAGAGCCAGCAGGGAAAACTATGCCTTGTTCTAAAGCTCTTTGGGAACCGCTTGCGTAGCCCCACACACCTGGGGGCTGCAGGCTTTACTGCTGCCTTCAGCCTCAAAACCACCCTTTCCCACTTGGTCCCGTGCCAGGCACGAAAATGGCCATATGAATGGAGACTGGTCCCTTTCCCAAAGAGCCAGCAGGGAAAACTATGCCTTGTTCTAAAGCTCTTTGGGAACCGCTTGCGTGGCCCCACAGACCTGGGGGCTGCAGGCTTTCCTGCTGCCTTCAGCCTCAAAACTACCCTTTCCCACTTGGCGTCGCGCCAGGCACAAAAATGGCCATATATCTGGAGGGTTGTCCCACGCCCAAAGAGCCAGCAGGGAAAACTATGACTTGTTCTAAAGCTCTTTTGGAACCACTTGCGTAGCCCCACACACCTGGGGGCTGCAGGCTTTCCTGCTCTCTTCAGCCTCAAAGGCACCCTGTCCCACTTGGCGCTGCGCCAGGCCCAGAAAAGGCCATATGTCTGGAGATTGGTCCCTTTCCCAAAGAGCCAGCAGGGAAAACTATGCCTTGTTCTAAAGCTCTTTGGGAACCGCTTGCGTAGCCCCACAGAGCTGGGGGCTGCAGGCTTTCCTGCTGCCTTCAGCCTCAAAGGCACACTGTCCCACTTGGCGCTGCGCCAGGCCCAAAAATGGCCATATGTGTGGAGACTGGTCCCACGCCCAAAGAGCCAGCAGGGAAAACTATGCCTTGTTCTAAAGCTCTTTGGGAACCGCTTGCGTGGCCCCACAGACATGCGGGCTGCAGACTTTCCTGCTGCCTTCAGCCTCAAAACCACCCTTTCCCACTTGGCGCCGCGCCAGGCCCAAAAATGGCCATATGGCTGGAGACTGGTCCCTTTCCCAAAGAGCCAGCAGGGAAAGCTATGCCTTGTTCTAAAGCTCTTTGGGAACCGCTTCCGTGGCCCCACAGACCTGGGGGCTGCAGGCTTTCCTGCTGCCTTCAGCCTCAAAACCACCCTTTCCCACACGGCGTCACGCCAGGCACAAAAATGGCCATATGTCTGGAGATTGGTCCCACGCCCAAAGAGCCAGCAGGGAAAACTATGCCTGGTTCTAAAGCTCTTTGGGAACCGCTTGCGTAGCCCCACACACCTGGGGGCTGCAGGCTTTCCTGCTGCCTTCAGCCTCAAAACCACCCTTTCCCACTTGGCGCCGCGCCAGGCACAAAAATGGCCATATGTCTGGAGACTGGTCCCACGCCCAAAGAGCCAGCAGGGAAAACGATGCCTTGTTCAAAAGCTCTTTGGGAACCGCTTGCGTGGCCCCACACACCTGGGGGGTGCAGGCTTTCCTGCTGCCTTCAGCCTCAAAACCACCCTTTCCCACTTCTCCCTGCGACAGGCACAAAAATGGCCATATGTCTGGAGACTGGTCCCACGCCCAAAGAGCCAGCAGGGAAAACTATGCCTTGTTCTAAAGCTCTTTGGGAACCGCTTGCGTAGCCCCACACACCTGGGGGCTGCAGGCTTTACTGCTGCCTTCAGCCTCAAAACCACCCTTTCCCACTTGGTCCCGTGCCAGGCACGAAAATGGCCATATGAATGGAGACTGGTCCCTTTCCCAAAGAGCCAGCAGGGAAAACTATGCCTTGTTCTAAAGCTCTTTGGGAACCGCTTGCGTGGCCCCACACACCTGGGGGCTGCAGGCTTTCCTGCTGCCTTCAGCCTCAAAACTACCCTTTCCCACTTGGCGTCGCGCCAGGCACAAAAATGGCCATATATCTGGAGGGTTGTCCCACGCCCAAAGAGCCAGCAGGGAAAACTATGCCTTGTTCTAAAGCTCTTTTGGAACCACTTGCGTAGCCCCACACACCTGGGGGCTGCAGGCTTTCCTGCTCTCTTCAGCCTCAAAGGCACCCTGTCCCACTTGGCGCTGCGCCAGGCCCAGAAAAGGCCATATGTCTGGAGATTGGTCCCACGCCCAAAGAGCCAGCAGGGAAAACTATGCCTTGTTCTAAAGCTCTTTGGGAACCGCTTGCGTAGCCCCACAGAGCTGGGGGCTGCAGGCTTTCCTGCTGCCTTCAGCCTCAAAGGCACCCTGTCCCACTTGGCGCTGCGCCAGGCCCAAAAAGGGCCATATGTGTGGAGACTGGTCCCACGCCCAAAGAGCCAGCAGGGAAAACTATGCCTTGTTCTAAAGCTCTTTGGGAACCGCTTGCGTGGCCCCACAGACCTGCGGGCTGCAGACTTTCCTGCTGCCTTCAGCCTCAAAACCACCCTTTCCCACTTGGCCTTGCGCCAGGCACAAAAATGGCCAAATGTCTGGAGACTGGTCCCACGCCCAAAGAGCCAGCAGGGAAAACTATGCCTTGTTCTAAAGCTCTTTGGGAACCTCTTGCGTAGCCCCACACACCTGGGGGATGCAGGCTTTCCTGCTGCCTTCAGCCTCAAAATCACCCTTTCCCACTTGGCGCCGCGCCAGGCCCAAAAATGGCCATATGTCTAGAGATTGGTCCCACGCCCAAAGAGCCAGCAGGGAAAACTATGCCTTGTTGTAAAGTTCTTTGGGAACCGCTTGCATAGCCCCACACACCTGCGGGCTGCAGGCTTTCCTGCTGCCTTCAGCCTCAAAACCTCCATTTCCCACGTGGCCCCGCGCCAGGCACAAAAACGGCCATATGTCTGGAAGTTGGTCCCACGCCGAAAGAGCCAGCAGGGAAAACTATGCCTTGTTCTAAAGCTCTTTGGGAACCGCTTGGTGGCCCCACAGACCTGCGGGCTGCAGACTTTCCTGCTGCCTTCAGCCTCAAAACCACCCTTTCCCAATTGGCGTCACGCCAGGCACAAAAATGGCCATATGTCTGGAGATTGGTCCCACGCCGAAAGAGCCAGCAGGGAAAACTATGCCTTGTTCTAAAGCTCTTTGGGAACCACTTGCGTAGCCCCACACACCTGGGGGCTGCAGGCTTTCCTGCTGCCTTCAGCCTCAAAACCACCCATTCCCACTTGGCGCCGCGCCAGGCCCAAAAATGGCCATATGTGTGGAGACTGGTCCCACGCCCAAGAGCCAGCAGGGAAAACTATGCCTTGTTCTAAAGCTCTTTGGGAACCGCTTGCGTAGCCCCACACACCTGGGGGCTTCAGGCTTTCCTGCTGCCTTCAGCCTCAAAACCACCCTTTCCCACTTGGCCCCGCGCCAGGCCCAAAAATGGCCATATGGCTGGAGACTGGTCCCACGCCCAAAGAGCCAGCAGGGAAAACTATGCCTTGTTCTAAAGCTCTTTGGGAACCGCTTGCGTAGCCCCACACACCTGGGGGCTGCAGGCTTTCCTGCTGCCTTCAGCCTCAAAACCACCCTTTCCCACTTGGCGCCGCGCCAGGCACAAAAATGGCCATATGTCTGGAGATTGGTCCCACGCCCAAAGAGCCAGCAGGGAAAACTATGCCTTGTTCTAAAGCTCTTTGGGAACCGCTTGCGTGGCCCCACACACCTGGGGGCTGCAGGCTTTCCTGCTGCCTTCAGCCTCAAAACCACCCTTTCCCACTTGGCGTCGCGCCAGGCACAAAAATGGCTATATTTCTGGAGACTGGTCCCTTTCCCAAAGAGCCAGCAGGGAAAACTATGCCTTGTTCTAAAGCTCTTTGGGAACCGCTTGCGTGGCCCCACAGACCTGCGGGCTGCAGACTTTCCTGCTGCCTTCAGCCTCAAAACCACCCTTTCCCACTTGGCCCCGCGCCAGGCACAAAAATGGCCAAATGTCTGGAGACTGGTCCCACGCCCAAAGAGCCAGCAGGGAAAACTATGCCTTGTTCTAAAGCTCTTTGGGAACCGCTTGCGTAGCCCCACACACCTGGGGGATGCAGGCTTTCCTGCTGCCTTCAGCCTCAAAAACACCCTTTCCCACTTGGCGCCGCGCCAGGCCCAAAAATGGCCATATGTCTAGAGATTGGTCCCACGCCCAAAGAGCCAGCAGGGAAAACTATGCCTTGTTGTAAAGCTCTTTGGGAACCGCTTGCATAGCCCCACACACCTGCGGGCTGCAGGCTTTCCTGCTGCCTTCAGCCTCAAAACCTCCATTTCCCACGTGGCCCCGCGCCAGGCACAAAAACGGCCATATGTCTGGAAGTTGGTCCCACGCCGAAAGAGCCAGCAGGGAAAACTATGCCTTGTTCTAAAGCTCTTTGGGAACCGCTTGCGTGGCCCCACAGACCTGCGGGCTGCAGACTTTCCTGCTGCCTTCAGCCTCAAAACCACCCCTCCCAATTGGCATCACGCCAGGCACAAAAATGGCCATATGTCTGGAGATTGGTCCCACGCCCAAAGAGCCAGCAGGGAAAACTATGCCTTGTTCTAAAGCTCTTTGGGAACCGCTTGCGTAGCCCCACACACCTGGGGGCTGCAGGCTTTCCTGCTGCCTTCAGCCTCAAAACCACCCTTTCCGACATGGCGTCACGCCAGGCATAAAAATGGCCATATGTCTGGAGACTGGTCCCACGCCCAAAGAGCCAGCAGGGAAAACTATGCCTGGTTCTAAAGCTCTTTGGGAACCGCTTGCGTAGCCCCACAGACCTGGGGGCTGCAGGCTTTCCTGCTGCCTTCAGCCTCAAAACCACCCTTTCCCACTTGGCGCCGCGCCAGGCCCAAAAATGGCCATATGTCTGGAGACTGGTCCCACGCCGAAAGAGCCAGCAGGGAAAACTATGCCTTCTTCTAAAGCTCTTTGGGAACGGCTTGCGTAGCCCCACACACCTGGGGGCTGCAAGCTCTCCTGCTGCCTTCAGCCTCAAAACCACCCTTTCCCACTTGGCCCCGCGCCAGGCACAAAAATGGCCATATGGCTGGAGACTGGACCCACGCCGAAAGAGCAAGCAGGGAAAACTATGCCTTGTTCTAAAGCTCTTTGGGAACCGCTTGCGTAGCCCCACAGACCTTGGGGCTGCAAGCTCTTCTGCTGCCTTCAGCCTCAAAACCACCGTTTCCCACTTGGCGCCGCGCCAGGCACAAAAATGGCCATATGTCTGGAGATTGGTCCCACGCCCAAAGAGCCAGCAGGGAATACGATGACTTGTTCTAAACCTCTTTGGAAACCTCTTGCGTAGCCCCACACACCTGGGGGCTGCAGGCTTTCCTGCTGCCTTCAGCCTCAAAACCACCCTTTCCCACACGGCGTCACGCCAGGCCCAAAAATGGCCATATGTCTGGAGATTGGTCCCACGCCCAAAGAGCCAGCAGGGAAAACTATGCCTTGTTGTAAAGTTCTTTGGGAACCGCTTGCATAGCCCCACACACCTGGGGGCTGCAGGCTTTCCTGCTGCCTTCAGCCTCAAAACCTCCATTTCCCACGTGGCCCCGCGCCAGGCACAAAAACGGCCATATGTCTGGAAGTTGGTCCCACGCCGAAAGAGCCAGCAGGGAAAACTATGCCTTGTTCTAAAGCTCTTTGGGAACCGCTTGCGTGGCCCCACAGACCTGGGGGCTGCAGACTTTCCTGCTGCCTTCAGCCTCAAAACCACCCTTTCCCAATTGGCGTCACGCCAGGCACAAAAATGGCCATATGTCTGGAGATTGGTCCCACGCCCAAAGAGCCAGCAGGGAAAACTATGCCTTGTTCTAAAGCTCTTTGGGAACCGCTTGCGTGGCCCCACACACCTGGGGGCTGCAGGCTTTCCTGCTGCCTTCAGCCTCAAAACCACCCTTTCCCACTTGGCGCCGCGCCAGGCCCAAAAATGGCCATATGGCTGGAGACTGGTCCCTTTCCCAAAGAGCCAGCAGGGAAAGCTATGCCTTGTTCTAAAGCTCTTTGGGAACCGCTTCCGTGGCCCCACAGACCTGGGGGGTGCAGGCTTTCCTGCTGCCTTTAGCTTCAAAACCACCCTTTCCCACTTGGCGCCGCGCCAGGCACAAAAATGGCCATATGTCTGGAGATTGGTCCCACGCCCAAAGAGCCAGCAGGGAAAACTATGCCTTGTTCTAAAGCTCTTTGGGAACCGCTTGCGTGGCCCCACACACCTGGGGGCTGCAGGCTTTCCTGCTGCCTTCAGCCTCAAAACCACCCTTTCCCACACGGCGTCACGCCAGGCACAAAAATGGCCATATGTCTGGAGATTGGTCCCACGCCCAAAGAGCCAGCAGGGAAAACTATGCCTGGTTCTAAAGCTCTTTGGGAACCGCTTGCGTAGCCCCACACACCTGGGGGCTGCAGACTTTCCTGCTGCCTTCAGCCTCAAAACCACCCTTTCCCACTTGGCGCCGCGCCAGGCACAAAAATGGCCATATGTCTGGAGATTGGTTCCACGCCCAAAGAGCCAGCAGGGAAAACGATGCCTTGTTCTAAAGCTCTTTGGGAACCGCTTGCGTAGCCCCACACACCTGGGGGCTGCAGGCTTTCCTGCTGCCTTCAGCCTCAAAACCACCCTTTCCCACTTGTCCCCGCGCCAGGCACAAAAATGGCCATATGTCTGGAGACTGGTCCCACGCCCAAAGAGCCAGCAGGGAAAACTATGCCTTGTTCTAAAGCTCTTTGGGAACCGCTTGCGTGGCCCCACAGACCTGGGGGCTGCAGGCTTTCCTGCTGCCTTCAGCCTCAAAACTACCCTTTCCCACTTGGCGTTGCGCCAGGCACAAAAATGGCCATATGTCTGGAGACTGGTCCCACGCCCAAAGAGCCAGCAGGGAAAACTATGCCTTGTTCTAAAGCTCTTTTGCAACCACTTGCGTAGCCCCACACACCTGGGGGCTGCAGGCTTTCCTGCTCTCTTCAGCCTCAAAACCACCCTGTCCCACTTGGCGCTGCGCCAGGCCCAGAAAAGGCCATATGTCTGGAGATTGGTCCCACGCCCAAAGAGCCAGCAGGGAAAACTATGCCTTGTTCTAAAGCTCTTTGGGAACCGCTTGCGTAGCCCCACACACCTGGGGGCTGCAGGCTTTACTGCTGCCTTCAGCCTCAAAGGCACCCTTTCCCACTTGGCGCTGCGCCAGGCCCAAAAATGGCCATATGTGTGGAGACTGGTCCCACGCCCAAAGAGCCAGCAGGGAAAACTATGCCTGGTTCTAAAGCTCTTTGGGAACCGCTTGCGTGGCCCCACAGACCTGCGGGCTGCAGACTTTCCTGCTGCCTTCAGCCTCAAAACCACCCTTTCCCACTTGGCCCCGCGCCAGGCACAAAAATGGCCAAATGTCTGGAGACTGGTCCCACGCCCAAAGAGCCAGCAGGGAAAACTATGCCTTGTTCTAAAGCTCTTTGGGAACCGCTTGCGTAGCCCCACACACCTGGGGGATGCAGGCTTTCCTGCTGCCTTCAGCCTCAAAATCACCCTTTCCCACTTGGCGCCGCGCCAGGCCCAAAAATGGCCATATGGCTGGAGACTGGTCCCACACCCAAAGAGCCAGCAGGGAAAACTATGCCTTGTTGTAAAGTTCTTTGGGAACCGCTTGCATAGCCCCACACACCTGCGGGCTGCAGGCTTTCCTGCTGCCTTCAGCCTCAAAACCTCCATTTCCCACGTGGCCCCGCGCCAGGCACAAAAACGGCCATATGTCTGGAAGTTGGTCCCACGCCGAAAGAGCCAGCAGGGAAAACTATGCCTTGTTCTAAAGCTCTTTGGGAACCGCTTGCGTGGCCCCACAGACCTGGGGGCTGCAGACTTTCCTGCTGCCTTCAGCCTCAAAACCACCCTTTCCCAATTGGCGTCACGCCAGGCCCAAAAATGGCCATATGTCTGGAGATTGGTCCCACGCCGAAAGAGCCAGCAGGGAAAACTATGCCTTGTTCTAAAGCTCTTTGGGAACCGCTTGCGTGGCCCCACACACCTGGGGGCTGCAGGCTTTCCTGCTGCCTTCAGCCTCAAAACCACCCTTTCCCACTTGGCGCCGCGCCAGGCCCAAAAATGGCCATATGGCTGGAGACTGGTCCCTTTCCCAAAGAGCCAGCAGGGAAAGCTATGCCTTGTTCTAAAGCTCTTTGGGAACCGCTTCCGTGGCCCCACAGACCTGGGGGCTGCAGGCTTTCCTGCTGCCTTCAGCCTCAAAACCACCCTTTCCCACACGGCGTCACGCCAGGCACAAAAATGGCCATATGTCTGGAGATTGGTCCCACGCCCAAAGAGCCAGCAGGGAAAACTATGCCTGGTTCTAAAGCTCTTTGGGAACCGCTTGCGTAGCCCCACACACCTGGGGGCTGCAGGCTTTCCTGCTGCCTTCAGCCTCAAAACCACCCTTTCCCACTTGGCGCCGCGCCAGGCACAAAAATGGCCATATGTCTGGAGACTGGTCCCACGCCCAAAGAGCCAGCAGGGAAAACGATGCCTTGTTCAAAAGCTCTTTGGGAACCGCTTGCGTGGCCCCACACACCTGGGGGGTGCAGGCTTTCCTGCTGCCTTCAGCCTCAAAACCACCCTTTCCCACTTCTCCCTGCGACAGGCACAAAAATGGCCATATGTCTGGAGACTGGTCCCACGCCCAAAGAGCCAGCAGGGAAAACTATGCCTTGTTCTAAAGCTCTTTGGGAACCGCTTGCGTAGCCCCACACACCTGGGGGCTGCAGGCTTTACTGCTGCCTTCAGCCTCAAAACCACCCTTTCCCACTTGGTCCCGTGCCAGGCACGAAAATGGCCATATGAATGGAGACTGGTCCCTTTCCCAAAGAGCCAGCAGGGAAAACTATGCCTTGTTCTAAAGCTCTTTGGGAACCGCTTGCGTGGCCCCACAGACCTGGGGGCTGCAGGCTTTCCTGCTGCCTTCAGCCTCAAAACTACCCTTTCCCACTTGGCGTCGCGCCAGGCACAAAAATGGCCATATATCTGGAGGGTTGTCCCACGCCCAAAGAGCCAGCAGGGAAAACTATGACTTGTTCTAAAGCTCTTTTGGAACCACTTGCGTAGCCCCACACACCTGGGGGCTGCAGGCTTTCCTGCTCTCTTCAGCCTCAAAGGCACCCTGTCCCACTTGGCGCTGCGCCAGGCCCAGAAAAGGCCATATGTCTGGAGATTGGTCCCTTTCCCAAAGAGCCAGCAGGGAAAACTATGCCTTGTTCTAAAGCTCTTTGGGAACCGCTTGCGTAGCCCCACAGAGCTGGGGGCTGCAGGCTTTCCTGCTGCCTTCAGCCTCAAAGGCACACTGTCCCACTTGGCGCTGCGCCAGGCCCAAAAATGGCCATATGTGTGGAGACTGGTCCCACGCCCAAAGAGCCAGCAGGGAAAACTATGCCTTGTTCTAAAGCTCTTTGGGAACCGCTTGCGTGGCCCCACAGACATGCGGGCTGCAGACTTTCCTGCTGCCTTCAGCCTCAAAACCACCCTTTCCCACTTGGCGCCGCGCCAGGCCCAAAAATGGCCATATGGCTGGAGACTGGTCCCTTTCCCAAAGAGCCAGCAGGGAAAGCTATGCCTTGTTCTAAAGCTCTTTGGGAACCGCTTCCGTGGCCCCACAGACCTGGGGGCTGCAGGCTTTCCTGCTGCCTTCAGCCTCAAAACCACCCTTTCCCACACGGCGTCACGCCAGGCACAAAAATGGCCATATGTCTGGAGATTGGTCCCACGCCCAAAGAGCCAGCAGGGAAAACTATGCCTGGTTCTAAAGCTCTTTGGGAACCGCTTGCGTAGCCCCACACACCTGGGGGCTGCAGGCTTTCCTGCTGCCTTCAGCCTCAAAACCACCCTTTCCCACTTGGCGCCGCGCCAGGCACAAAAATGGCCATATGTCTGGAGACTGGTCCCACGCCCAAAGAGCCAGCAGGGAAAACGATGCCTTGTTCAAAAGCTCTTTGGGAACCGCTTGCGTGGCCCCACACACCTGGGGGGTGCAGGCTTTCCTGCTGCCTTCAGCCTCAAAACCACCCTTTCCCACTTCTCCCTGCGACAGGCACAAAAATGGCCATATGTCTGGAGACTGGTCCCACGCCCAAAGAGCCAGCAGGGAAAACTATGCCTTGTTCTAAAGCTCTTTGGGAACCGCTTGCGTAGCCCCACACACCTGGGGGCTGCAGGCTTTACTGCTGCCTTCAGCCTCAAAACCACCCTTTCCCACTTGGTCCCGTGCCAGGCACGAAAATGGCCATATGAATGGAGACTGGTCCCTTTCCCAAAGAGCCAGCAGGGAAAACTATGCCTTGTTCTAAAGCTCTTTGGGAACCGCTTGCGTGGCCCCACACACCTGGGGGCTGCAGGCTTTCCTGCTGCCTTCAGCCTCAAAACTACCCTTTCCCACTTGGCGTCGCGCCAGGCACAAAAATGGCCATATATCTGGAGGGTTGTCCCACGCCCAAAGAGCCAGCAGGGAAAACTATGCCTTGTTCTAAAGCTCTTTTGGAACCACTTGCGTAGCCCCACACACCTGGGGGCTGCAGGCTTTCCTGCTCTCTTCAGCCTCAAAGGCACCCTGTCCCACTTGGCGCTGCGCCAGGCCCAGAAAAGGCCATATGTCTGGAGATTGGTCCCACGCCCAAAGAGCCAGCAGGGAAAACTATGCCTTGTTCTAAAGCTCTTTGGGAACCGCTTGCGTAGCCCCACAGAGCTGGGGGCTGCAGGCTTTCCTGCTGCCTTCAGCCTCAAAGGCACCCTGTCCCACTTGGCGCTGCGCCAGGCCCAAAAAGGGCCATATGTGTGGAGACTGGTCCCACGCCCAAAGAGCCAGCAGGGAAAACTATGCCTTGTTCTAAAGCTCTTTGGGAACCGCTTGCGTGGCCCCACAGACCTGCGGGCTGCAGACTTTCCTGCTGCCTTCAGCCTCAAAACCACCCTTTCCCACTTGGCCTTGCGCCAGGCACAAAAATGGCCAAATGTCTGGAGACTGGTCCCACGCCCAAAGAGCCAGCAGGGAAAACTATGCCTTGTTCTAAAGCTCTTTGGGAACCTCTTGCGTAGCCCCACACACCTGGGGGATGCAGGCTTTCCTGCTGCCTTCAGCCTCAAAATCACCCTTTCCCACTTGGCGCCGCGCCAGGCCCAAAAATGGCCATATGTCTAGAGATTGGTCCCACGCCCAAAGAGCCAGCAGGGAAAACTATGCCTTGTTGTAAAGTTCTTTGGGAACCGCTTGCATAGCCCCACACACCTGCGGGCTGCAGGCTTTCCTGCTGCCTTCAGCCTCAAAACCTCCATTTCCCACGTGGCCCCGCGCCAGGCACAAAAACGGCCATATGTCTGGAAGTTGGTCCCACGCCGAAAGAGCCAGCAGGGAAAACTATGCCTTGTTCTAAAGCTCTTTGGGAACCGCTTGGTGGCCCCACAGACCTGCGGGCTGCAGACTTTCCTGCTGCCTTCAGCCTCAAAACCACCCTTTCCCAATTGGCGTCACGCCAGGCACAAAAATGGCCATATGTCTGGAGATTGGTCCCACGCCGAAAGAGCCAGCAGGGAAAACTATGCCTTGTTCTAAAGCTCTTTGGGAACCACTTGCGTAGCCCCACACACCTGGGGGCTGCAGGCTTTCCTGCTGCCTTCAGCCTCAAAACCACCCATTCCCACTTGGCGCCGCGCCAGGCCCAAAAATGGCCATATGTGTGGAGACTGGTCCCACGCCCAAGAGCCAGCAGGGAAAACTATGCCTTGTTCTAAAGCTCTTTGGGAACCGCTTGCGTAGCCCCACACACCTGGGGGCTTCAGGCTTTCCTGCTGCCTTCAGCCTCAAAACCACCCTTTCCCACTTGGCCCCGCGCCAGGCCCAAAAATGGCCATATGGCTGGAGACTGGTCCCACGCCCAAAGAGCCAGCAGGGAAAACTATGCCTTGTTCTAAAGCTCTTTGGGAACCGCTTGCGTAGCCCCACACACCTGGGGGCTGCAGGCTTTCCTGCTGCCTTCAGCCTCAAAACCACCCTTTCCCACTTGGCGCCGCGCCAGGCACAAAAATGGCCATATGTCTGGAGATTGGTCCCACGCCCAAAGAGCCAGCAGGGAAAACTATGCCTTGTTCTAAAGCTCTTTGGGAACCGCTTGCGTGGCCCCACACACCTGGGGGCTGCAGGCTTTCCTGCTGCCTTCAGCCTCAAAACCACCCTTTCCCACTTGGCGTCGCGCCAGGCACAAAAATGGCTATATTTCTGGAGACTGGTCCCTTTCCCAAAGAGCCAGCAGGGAAAACTATGCCTTGTTCTAAAGCTCTTTGGGAACCGCTTGCGTGGCCCCACAGACCTGCGGGCTGCAGACTTTCCTGCTGCCTTCAGCCTCAAAACCACCCTTTCCCACTTGGCCCCGCGCCAGGCACAAAAATGGCCAAATGTCTGGAGACTGGTCCCACGCCCAAAGAGCCAGCAGGGAAAACTATGCCTTGTTCTAAAGCTCTTTGGGAACCGCTTGCGTAGCCCCACACACCTGGGGGATGCAGGCTTTCCTGCTGCCTTCAGCCTCAAAAACACCCTTTCCCACTTGGCGCCGCGCCAGGCCCAAAAATGGCCATATGTCTAGAGATTGGTCCCACGCCCAAAGAGCCAGCAGGGAAAACTATGCCTTGTTGTAAAGCTCTTTGGGAACCGCTTGCATAGCCCCACACACCTGCGGGCTGCAGGCTTTCCTGCTGCCTTCAGCCTCAAAACCTCCATTTCCCACGTGGCCCCGCGCCAGGCACAAAAACGGCCATATGTCTGGAAGTTGGTCCCACGCCGAAAGAGCCAGCAGGGAAAACTATGCCTTGTTCTAAAGCTCTTTGGGAACCGCTTGCGTGGCCCCACAGACCTGCGGGCTGCAGACTTTCCTGCTGCCTTCAGCCTCAAAACCACCCCTCCCAATTGGCATCACGCCAGGCACAAAAATGGCCATATGTCTGGAGATTGGTCCCACGCCCAAAGAGCCAGCAGGGAAAACTATGCCTTGTTCTAAAGCTCTTTGGGAACCGCTTGCGTAGCCCCACACACCTGGGGGCTGCAGGCTTTCCTGCTGCCTTCAGCCTCAAAACCACCCTTTCCGACATGGCGTCACGCCAGGCATAAAAATGGCCATATGTCTGGAGACTGGTCCCACGCCCAAAGAGCCAGCAGGGAAAACTATGCCTGGTTCTAAAGCTCTTTGGGAACCGCTTGCGTAGCCCCACAGACCTGGGGGCTGCAGGCTTTCCTGCTGCCTTCAGCCTCAAAACCACCCTTTCCCACTTGGCGCCGCGCCAGGCCCAAAAATGGCCATATGTCTGGAGACTGGTCCCACGCCGAAAGAGCCAGCAGGGAAAACTATGCCTTCTTCTAAAGCTCTTTGGGAACGGCTTGCGTAGCCCCACACACCTGGGGGCTGCAAGCTCTCCTGCTGCCTTCAGCCTCAAAACCACCCTTTCCCACTTGGCCCCGCGCCAGGCACAAAAATGGCCATATGGCTGGAGACTGGACCCACGCCGAAAGAGCAAGCAGGGAAAACTATGCCTTGTTCTAAAGCTCTTTGGGAACCGCTTGCGTAGCCCCACAGACCTTGGGGCTGCAAGCTCTTCTGCTGCCTTCAGCCTCAAAACCACCGTTTCCCACTTGGCGCCGCGCCAGGCACAAAAATGGCCATATGTCTGGAGATTGGTCCCACGCCCAAAGAGCCAGCAGGGAATACGATGACTTGTTCTAAACCTCTTTGGAAACCTCTTGCGTAGCCCCACACACCTGGGGGCTGCAGGCTTTCCTGCTGCCTTCAGCCTCAAAACCACCCTTTCCCACACGGCGTCACGCCAGGCACAAAAATGGCCATATGTCTGGAGATTGGTCCCACGCCCAAAGAGCCAGCAGGGAAAACTATGCCTGGTTCTAAAGCTCTTTGGGAACCGCTTGCGTAGCCCCACACACCTGGGGGCTGCAGGCTTTCCTGCTGCCTTCAGCCTCAAAACCACCCTTTCCCACTTGGCGCCGCGCCAGGCACAAAAATGGCCATATGTCTGGAGATTGGTTCCACGCCCAAAGAGCCAGCAGGGAAAACTATGCCTTGTTCTAAAGCTCTTTGGGAACCGCTTGCGTGGCCCTACAGACCTGGGGGGTGCAGGCTTTACTGCTGCCTTCAGCCTCAAAACCACCCTGTCCCACTTGGCGCTGCGCCAGGCCCAAAAATGGCCATATGTCTGGAGACTGGTCCCTTTCCCAAAGAGCCAGCAGGGAAAACTATGCCTTGTTCTAAAGCTCTTTGGGAACCGCTTGCGTAGCCCCACACACCTGGGGGCTGCAGGCTTTACTGCTGCCTTCAGCCTCAAAACCACCCTTTCCCACTTGGCCCCGTGCCAGGCACGAAAATGGCCATATGTCTGGAGACTGGTCCCTTTCCCAAAGAGCCAGCAGGGAAAACTATGCCTTGTTCTAAAGCTCTTTGGGAATCGCTTGCGTGGCCCCACAGACCTGGGGGGTGCAGGCTTTCCTGCTGCCTTCAGCTTCAAAACCACCCTTTCCCACTTGGCGCCGCGCCAGGCCCAAAAATGGCCATATGTCTGGAGATTGGTCCCACGCCCAAAGAGCCAGCAGGGAAAACTATGCCTTGTTCTAAAGCTCTTTGGGAACCGCTTGCGTAGCCCCACACACCTGGGGGATGCAGGCTTTCCTGCTCTCTTCAGCCTCAAAGGCACCCTGTCCCACTTGGCGCTGCGCCAGGCCCAGAAAAGGCCATATGTCTGGAGATTGGTCTCACGCCCAAAGAGCCAGCAGGGAAAACTATGCCTTGTTCTAAAGCTCTTTTGGAACCACTTGCGTAGCCCCACACACCTGGGGGATGCAGGCTTTCCTGCTCTCTTCAGCCTCAAAGGCACCCTGTCCCACTTGGCGCGGCGCCAGGCCCAGAAAAGGCCATATGTCTGGAGATTGGTCTCACGCCCAAAGAGCCAGCAGGGAAAACTATGCCTTGTTCTAAAGCTCTTTGGGAACCGCTTGCGTAGCCCCACACACCTGGGGGCTGCAGGCTTTCCTGCTGCCTTCAGCCTCAAAACCACCCTTTCCCACTTGGCGCCGCGCCAGGCACAAAAATGGCCATATGTCTGGAGATTGGTTCCACGCCCAAAGAGCCAGCAGGGAAAACGATGCCTTGTCCTAAAGCTCTTTGGGAACCGCTTGCGTGGCCCTACAGACCTGGGGGGTGCAGGCTTTCTGGCTGCCTTCAGCCTCAAAACCACCCTTTCCCACTTGTCCCCGCGCCAGGCACAAAAATGGCCATATGTCTGGAGATTGGTCCCACGCCCAAGAGCCAGCAGGGAAAACTATGCCTTGTTGTAAAGCTCTTTGGGAACCGCTTGCGTAGCCCCACACACCTGGGGGCTGCAGGCTTTCCTGCTGCCTTCAGCCTCAAAACCACCCTTTCCCACTTGGCCCCGCGCCAGGCACAAAAATGGCCAAATGTCTGGAGACTGGTCCCACACCCAAAGAGCCAGCAGGGAAAACTATGCCTTGTTCTAAAGCTCTTTGGGAACCGCTTGCGTAGCCCCACACACCTGGGGGCTGCAGGCTTTCCTGCTGCCTTCAGCCTCAAAATCACCCTTTCCCACTTGGCGCCGCGCCAGGCCCAAAAATGGCCATATGTCTAGAGATTGGTCCCACGCCCAAAGAGCCAGCAGGGAAAACTATGCCTTGTTCTAAAGCTCTTTGGGAACCGCTTGCGTAGCCCCACACACCTGGGGGCTGCAGGCTTTCCTGCTGCCTTCAGCCTCAAAACCACCCTTTCCCACTTGGCCCCGCGCCAGGCCCAAAAATGGCCATATGGCTGGAGACTGGTCCCACGCCCAAAGAGCCAGCAGGGAAAACTATGCCTTGTTCTAAAGCTCTTTGGGAACCGCTTGCGTAGCCCCACACACCTGGGGGCTGCAGGCTTTCCTGCTGCCTTCAGCCTCAAAACCACCCTTTCCCACATGGCGTCACGCCAGGCCCAAAAATGGCCATATGTCTGGAGACTGGTCCCACGCCCAAGAGCAAGCAGGGAAAACTATGCCTTGTTCTAAAGCTCTTTGGGAACCGCTTGCGTCGCCCCACAGACCTGGGGGCTGCAGGCTTTCCTGCTGCCTTCAGCCTCAAAACCACCCTTTCCCACTTGGCGCCGCGCCAGGCCCAAAAATGGCCATATGGCTGGAGACTGGTCTCACGCCCAAAGAGCCAGCAGGGAAAACTATGCCTTGTTCTAAAGCTCTTTGGGAACCGCTTCCGTGGCCCCACAGACCTGGGGGCTGCAGGCTTTCCTGCTGCCTTCAGCCTCAAAACCACCCTTTCCCACACGGCGTCACGCCAGGCACAAAAATGGCCATATGTCTGGAGATTAGTCCCACGCCCAAGAGCCAGCAGGGAAAACTATGCCTTGTTGTAAAGCTCTTTGGGAACCGCTTGCGTAGCCCCACAGACCTGGGGGCTGCAGGCTTTCCTGCTGCCTTCAGCCTCAAAACCACCCTTTCCCACTTGGCCCCGCGCCAGGCACAAAAATGGCCAAATGTCTGGAGACTGGTCCCACGCCCAAAGAGCCAGCAGGGAAAACTATGCCTTGTTCTAAAGCTCTTTGGGAACCGCTTGCGTAGCCCCACACACCTGGGGGCTGCAGGCTTTCCTGCTGCCTTCAGCCTCAAAATCACCCTTTCCCACTTGGCGCCGCGCCAGGCCCAAAAATGGCCATATGTCTAGAGATTGGTCCCACGCCCAAAGAGCCAGCAGGGAAAACTATGCCTTTTTCTAAAGCTCTTTGGGAACCGCTTGCGTAGCCCCACACACCTGGGGGCTGCAGGCTTTCCTGCTGCCTTCAGCCTCAAAACCACCCTTTCCCACTTGGCCCCGCGCCAGGCCCAAAAATGGCCATATGGCTGGAGACTGGTCCCACGCCCAAAGAGCCAGCAGGGAAAACTATGCCTTGTCCTAAAGCTCTTTGGGAACCGCTTGCGTGGCCCTACAGACCTGGGGGGTGCAGGCTTTCCTGCTGCCTTCAGCCTCAAAACCACCCTTTCCCACTTGTCCCCGCGCCAGGCACAAAAATGGCCATATGTCTGGAGACTGGTCCCACGCCCAAAGAGCCAGCAGGGAAAACTATGCCTTGTTCTAAAGCTCTTTGGGAACCGCTTGCGTGGCCCCACAGACCTGGGGGCTGCAGGCTTTCCTGCTGCCTTCAGCCTCAAAACCACCCTTTCCCACTTGGCGTCGCGCCAGGCACATAATGGCCATATGTCTGGAGATTGGTCCCACGCCCAAAGAGCCAGCAGGGAAAATTATGCCTTGTTCTAAAGCTCTTTTGGAACCACTTGCGTAGCCCCACAGACCTGGGGGCTGCAGGCTTTCCTGCTGCCTTCAGCCTCAAAACCACCCTTTCCCACTTGGCGCCGCGCCAGGCCCAAAAATGGCCATATGTCTGGAGACTGGTCCCACGCCCAAGAGCCAGCAGGGAAAACTATGCCTTGTTGTAAAGCTCTTTGGGAACCGCTTGCGTAGCCCCACACACCTGGGGGCTGCAGGCTTTCCTGCTGCCTTCAGCCTCAAAACCACCCTTTCCCACTTGGCCCCGCGCCAGGCACAAAAATGGCCAAATGTCTGGAGACTGGTCCCACGCCCAAAGAGCCAGCAGGGAAAACTATGCCTTGTTCTAAAGCTCTTTGGGAACCGCTTGCGTAGCCCCACACACCTGGGGGATGCAGGCTTTCCTGCTGCCTTCAGCCTCAAAATCACCCTTTCCCACTTGGCGCCGCGCCAGGCCCAAAAATGGCCATATGTCTAGAGATTGGTCCCACGCCCAAAGAGCCAGCAGGGAAAACTATGCCTTGTTCTAAAGCTCTTTGGGAACCGCTTGCGTAGCCCCACACACCTGGGGGCTGCAGGCTTTCCTGCTGCCTTCAGCCTCAAAACCACCCTTTCCCACTTGGCCCCGCGCCAGGCCCAAAAATGGCCATATGGCTGGAGACTGGTCCCACGCCCAAAGAGCCAGCAGGGAAAACTATGCCTTGTTCTAAAGCTCTTTGGGAACCGCTTGCGTAGCCCCACACACCTGGGGGCTGCAGGCTTTCCTGCTGCCTTCAGCCTCAAAACCACCCTTTCCCACATGGCGTCACGCCAGGCCCAAAAATGGCCATATGTCTGGAGACTGGTCCCACGCCCAAGAGCAAGCAGGGAAAACTATGCCTTGTTCTAAAGCTCTTTGGGAACCGCTTGCGTCGCCCCACACACCTGGGGGCTGCAGGCTTTCCTGCTGCCTTCAGCCTCAAAACCACCCTTTCCCACTTGGCGCCGCGCCAGGCCCAAAAATGGCCATATGGCTGGAGACTGGTCCCACGCCCAAGAGCCAGCAGGGAAAACTATGCCTTGTTGTAAAGCTCTTTGGGAACCGCTTGCGTAGCCCCACACACCTGGGGGCTGCAGGCTTTCCTGCTGCCTTCAGCCTCAAAACCACCCTTTCCCACTTGGCCCCGCGCCAGGCCCAAAAATGGCCAAATGTCTGGAGACTGGTCCCACGCCCAAAGAGCCAGCAGGGAAAACTATGCCTTGTTCTAAAGCTCTTTGGGAACCGCTTGCGTAGCCCCACACACCTGGGGGCTGCAGGCTTTCCTGCTGCCTTCAGCCTCAAAATCACCCTTTCCCACTTGGCGCCGCGCCAGGCCCAAAAATGGCCATATGTCTAGAGATTGGTCCCACGCCCAAGAGCAAGCAGGGAAAACTATGCCTTGTTCTAAAGCTCTTTGGGAACCGCTTGCGTCGCCCCACAGACCTGGGGGGTGCAGGATTTCCTGCTGCCTTCAGCCTCAAAACCACCCTTTCCCACTTGGCGCTGCGCCAGGCCCAAAAATGGCCATATGGCTGGAGACTGGTCCCTTTCCCAAAGAGCCAGCAGGGAAAACTATGCCTTGTTCTAAAGCTCTTTGGGAACCGCTTCCGTGGCCCCACAGACCTGGGGGCTGCAGGCTTTCCTGCTGCCTTCAGCCTCAAAACCACCCTTTCCCACACGGCGTCACGCCAGGCACAAAAATGGCCATATGTCTGGAGATTGGTTCCACGCCCAAAGAGCCAGCAGGGAAAACGATGCCTTGTTCTAAAGCTCTTTGGGAACCGCTTGCGTGGCCCTACAGACCTGGGGGCTGCAGGCTTTCCTGCTGCCTTCAGCCTCAAAACCACCCTTTCCCACTTGGCGCCGCGCCAGGCCCAAAAATGGCCATATGTCTGGAGACTGGTCCCACGCCCAAAGAGCCAGCAGGGAAAACTATGCCTTGTTCTAAAGCTCTTTGGGAACCGCTTGCGTAGCCCCACACACCTGGGGGCTGCAGGCTTTCCTGCTGCCTTCAGCCTCAAAACCACCCTTTCCCACTTGGCCCCGTGCCAGGCACGAAAATGGCCATATGTCTGGAGACTGGTCCCTTTCCCAAAGAGCCAGCAGGGAAAACTATGCCTTGTTCTAAAGCTCTTTGGGAACCGCTTGCGTGGCCCCACAGACCTGGGGGCTGCAGGCTTTCCTGCTGCCTTCAGCCTCAAAACCACCCTTCCCACTTGGCGTCGCGCCAGGCACAAAAATGGCCATATATCTGGAGGGTGGTCCCACGCCCAAAGAGCCAGCAGGGAAAACTATGCCTTGTTCTAAAGCTCTTTGGGAACCGCTTGCGTAGCCCCACACACCTGGGGGCTGCAGGCTTTCCTGCTGCCTTCAGCCTCAAAACCACCCTTTCCCACTTGGCGCCGCGCCAGGCACAAAAATGGCCATATGTCAGGAGACTGGTCCCTTTCTCAAAGAGCCAGCAGGGAAGACTATGCCTTGTTCTAAAGCTCTTTGGGAACCGCTTGCATAGCCCCACACACCTGAGGGCTGCAGGCTTTCCTGCTGCCTTCAGCCTCAAAACCTCCATTTCCCACATGGCCCCGCGCCAGGCACAAAAACGGCCATATGTCTTGAAGTTGGTCCCACGCCGAAAGAGCCAGCAGGGAAAACTATGCCTTGTTCTAAAGCTCTTTGGGAACCGCTTGCGTGGCCCCACAGACCTGCGGGCTGCAGACTTTCCTGCTGCCTTCAGCCTCAAAACCACCCTTTCCCACATGGCGTCACGCCAGGCCCAAAAATGGCCATATGGCTGGAGACTGGTCCCACGCCCAAAGAGCCAGCAGGGAAAACTATGCCTTGTTCTAAAGCTCTTTGGGAACCGCTTGCGTTGCCCCACACACCTGGGGGGTGCAGGCTTTCCTGCTCTCTTCAGCCTCAAAGGCACCCTGTCCCACTTGGCGCTGCGCCAGGCCCAGAAAAGGCCATATGTCTGGAGATTGGTCCCACGCCCAAAGAGCCAGCAGGGAAAACTATGACTTGTTCTAAAGCTCTTTGGGAACCGCTTGCGTAGCCCCACACACCTGGGGGCTGCAGGCTTTCCTGCTGCCTTCAGCCTCAAAACCACCCTTTCCCACATGGCGTCACGCCAGGCCCAAAAATGGCCATATGTCTGGAGACTGGTCCCGCGCCCAAGAGCCAGCAGGGAAAACTATGCCTTGTTCTAAATCTCTTTGGAACCGCTTGCGTGGCCCCACACACCTGGGGGGTGCAGGCTTTCCTGCTGCCTTCAGCCTCAAAACCACCCTTTCCCACTTGGCGCCGCGCCAGGCACAAAAATGGCCATATGTCAGGAGACTGGTCCCTTTCTCAAAGAGCCAGCAGGGAAGACTATGCCTTGTTCTAAAGCTCTTTGGGAACCGCTTGCATAGCCCCACACACCTGGGGGCTGCAGGCTTTCCTGCTGCCTTCAGCCTCAAAACCACCCTTTCCCACGTGGCCCCGCGCCAGGCACAAAAACGGCCATATGTCTGGAGGTTGCTCCCACGCCGAAAGAGCCAGCAGGGAAAACTATGCCTTGTTCTAAAGCTCTTTGGGAACCGCTTGCGTGGCCCCACAGACCTGCGGGCTGCAGACTTTCCTGCTGCCTTCAGCCTCAAAACCACCCTTTCCCAATTGGCGTCACGCCAGGCACAAAAATGGCCATTTGTCTGGAGATTGGTCCCACGCCCAAAGAGCCAGCAGGGAAAACTATGCCTTGTTCTAAAGCTCTTTGGGAACCGCTTGCGTAGCCCCACACACCTGGGGGCTGCAGGTTTCCTGATGCCTTCAGCCTCAAAATCACCCTTTCCCACTTGGCGCCGCGCCAGGCCCAGAAACGGCCATATGTCTGGAGATTGGTCCCTTTCCCAAAGAGCCAGCAGGGAAAACTATGCCTTGTTCTAAAGCTCTTTGGGAACCGCTTGCGTAGCCCCACAGACCTGGGGGCTGCAGTCTTTCCTGCTGCCTTCAGCCTCAAAACCACCCTTTCCCACTTGGCGTCGCGCCAGGCACAAAAATGGCTATATTTCTGGAGACTGGTACCATTCCCAAAGAGCCAGCAGGGAAAACGATGCCTTGTTCTAAAGCTCTTTGGGAACCGCTTGCGTGGCCCCACAGACCTGCGGGCTGCAGACTTTCCTGCTGCCTTCAGCCTCAAAACTACCCTTTCCCACATGGCGTCACGCCAGGCACAAAAATGGTCATATGGCTGGAGATTGGTCCCACGCCAAAGAGCCAGCAGGGAAAACTATGCCTTGTTCTAAAGCTCTTTGGGAACCGCTTGCGTAGCCCCACACACCTGGGGGCTGCAGGCTTTCCTGCTGCCTTCAGCCTCAAAACCACCCTTTCCGACATGGCGTCACGCCAGGCACAAAAATGGCCATATGTCTGGAGGTTGGTCCCACGCCCAAAGAGCCAGCAGGGAAAACTATGCCTTGTTCTAAAGCTCTTTGGGAACGGCTTGCATAGCCCCACACACCGGGGGGTGCAAGCTTTCCTGCTGCCTTCAGCCTCAAAACCACCCTTTCCCACACGGCGTCACGCCAGGCACAAAAATGGCCATATGGCTGGAGATTGGTCCCACGCCCAAAGAGCCAGCAGGGAAAACTATGCCTGGTTCTAAAGCTCTTTGGGAACCGCTTGCGTAGCCCCACACACCTGGGGGCTGCAGGCTTTCCTGCTGCCTTCAGCCTCAAAACCACCCTTTCCCACTTGGCGCCGCGCCAGGCACAAAAATGGCCATATGTCTGGAGATTCGTCCCACGCCCAAAGAGCCAGCAGGGAAAACTATGCCTTGTTCTAAAGCTCTTTGGGAACCGCTTGCGTGGCACCACACACCTGGGGGCTGCAGGCTTTCCTGCTGCCTTCAGCCTCAAAACCACCCTTTCCCACTTGGCGTCGCGCCAGGCACAAAAATGGCTATATTTCTGGAGACTGGTCCCTTTCCCAAAGAGCCAGCAGGGAAAACTATGCCTTGTTCTAAAGCTCTTTGGGAACCGCTTGCGTGGCCCCACAGACCTGCGGGCTGCAGACTTTCCTGCTGCCTTCAGCCTCAAAACCACCCTTTCCCACTTGGCGCCGCACGAGGCACAAAAATGGCCATATGTCTGGAGACTGGTCCCACGCTCAAAGAGCCAGCAGGGAAAACTATGCCTTGTTCTAAAGCTCTTTGGGAACCGCTTGCGTAGCCCCACACACCTGGGGGCTGCAGGCTTTCCTGCTGCCTTCAGCCTCAAAACCACCCTTTCCCACATGGCGTCACGCCAGGCCCAAAAATGGCCATATATCTGGAGACTGGTCCCATGCCCAAAGAGCCAGCAGGGAAAAAGGTTGCCTTGTTCTAAAGCTCTTTGGGAACCGCTTGTGTGGCCCCACAGACCTGCGGGCTGCAGACTTTCCTGCTGCCTTCAGCCTCAAAACCACCCTTTCCCACTTGGCGTCGCGCCAGGCACAAAAATGGCCATATGTCTGGAGACTGGTCCCACGCCCAAAGAGCCAGCAGGGAAAACTATGCCTTGTTCTAAAGCTCTTTGGGAACGGCTTGCGTGGCCCCACACACCTGGGGGCTGCAGGCTTTCCTGCTGCCTTCAGCCTCAAAACCACCCTTTCCCACTTGGCGTCGCGCCAGGCACAAAAATGGCCATATATCTGGAGGGTGGTCCCACGCCCAAAGAGCCAGCAGGGAAAACTATGCCTTGTTCTAAAGCTCTTTGGGAACCGCTTGCGTAGCCCCACAGACCTGGGGGCTGCAGGCTTTCCTGCTCTCTTCAGCCTCAGAGGCACCCTTTCCACTTGGTGCCGCGCCAGGCCCAAAAATGGCCATATGTCTGGAGATTGGTCCCACGCCCAAAGAGCCAGCAGGGAAAACTATGCCTTGTTGTAAAGCTCTTTTGGAACGGCTTGCGTAGCCATACACACCTGGGGGCTGCAAGCTCTCCTGCTGCCTTCAGCCTCAAAACCACCCTTTCCCACTTGGCGCCGCGCCAGGCCCAAAAATGGCCATATCTCTGGATACTGGTCCCACGCCCAAAGAGCCAGCAGGGAAAACTATGCCTTGTTCTAAAGCTCTTTGGGAACCGCTTGCGTAGCCCCACACACCTGGGGGCTGCAGGCTTTCCTGCTGCCTTCAGCCTCAAAACCACCCTTTCCCACTTGGCGTCGCGCCAGGCACAAAAATGGCTATATTTCTGGAGACTTGTCCCACGCCGAAAGAGCCAGCAGGGAAAACTATGCCTTGTTCTAAAGCTCTTTGGGAACCGCTTGCGTGGCCCCACACACCTGCGGGCTGCAGGCTTTCCTGCTGCCTTCAGCCTCAAAACCACCCTTTCCCACATGGCGTCGCGCCAGGCACAAAAATGGTCATATGTCTGGAGACTGGTCCCTTTCACAAAGAGTCAGCAGGGAAAACTATGCCTTGTTCTAAAGCTCTTTGGGAACCGCTTGCGTAGCCCCACACACCTGGGGGCTGCAGGCTTTCCTGCTGCCTTAAGCCTCAAAACCACCCTTTCCCACTTGGCGCCGTGCCAGGCCCAAAAATGGCCATATGTCTGGAGACTGGTCCCTTTCCCAAAGAGCCAGCAGGGAAAACTATGCCTTGTTCTAAAGCTCTTTGGGAATCGCTTGCGAAGCCCCAGAGACCTGGGGGCTGCAGGCTTTCCTGCTGCCTTCAGCCTCAAAACCACCCTTTCCCACTTGTCCCCGCGCCAGGCCCAAAAATGGCCATATGTCTGGAGACTGGTCCCACGCCCAAAGAGCCAGCAGGGAAAACTATGCCTTGTTCTAAAGCTCTTTGGGAACCTCTTGCGTAGCCCCACACACCTGGGGGCTGCAGGCTTTCCTGCTGCCTTCAGCCTCAAAACCACCCTTTCCCACTTGGCGCCGTGCCAGGCCCAAAAATGGCCATATGTCTGGAGACTGGTCCCTTTCCCAAAGAGCCAGCAGGGAAAACTATGCCTTGTTCTAAAGCTCTTTGGGAACCGCTTGCGTAGACCCACACACCTGGGGGCTGCAGGCTTTCCTGCTGCCTTCAGCCTAAAAACCACCCTTTCCCACTTAGCGCCGCGCCAGGCCCAAAAATGGCCATATGTCTGGAGAGTGGTCCCTTTCCCAAAGAGTCAGCAGGGAAAACTATGCCTTGTTCTAAAGCTCTTTGGGAACCTCTTGCGTAGCCCCACACACCTGGGGGCTGCAGGCTTTCCTGCTGCCTTCAGCCTCAAAACCACCCTTTCCCACTTGGCTTCGCTTCAGGCACAAAAATGGCCATATGTCTGGAGACTGGTCCCACACCCAAAGAGCCAGCAGGGAAAACTATGCCTTGATCTAAAGCTCTTTGGGAACCGCTTGCGTAGCCCCACACACCTGGGGGCTGCAGGCTTTCCTACTGCCTTCAGCCTCAAAACCACCCTTTCCCACTTGGCATCGCGCCAGGCACAAAAATGGCCATATGTCTGGAGATTGGTCCCACGCCCAAAGAGCCAGCAGGGAAAACTATGCCTTGTTCTAAAGCTCTTTGGGAACCGCTTGCGTAGCCCCACAGACCTGGGGGCTGCAGGCTTTCCTGCTCTCTTCAGCCTCAGAGGCACCCTTTCCCACTTGGTGCCGCGCCAGGCCCAAAAATGGCCATATGTCTGGAGATTGGTCCCACGCCCAAAGAGCCAGCAGGGAAAACTATGCCTTGTTCTAAAGCTCTTTGGGAACGGCTTGCGTAGCCCAACAGACCTGGGGGCTGCAGGCTTTCCTGCTGCCTTCAGCCTCAAAACCACCCTTTCCCACTTGGCGCAGCGCCAGGCCCAAAAATGGCCATATGTCTGGAGATTGGTCCCACGCCGAAAGAGCCAGCAGGGAAAACTATGCCTTGTTCTAAAGCTCTTTGGGAACGGCTTGCGTAGCCCCACACACCTGGGGGCTGCAGGCTTTCCTGCTGCCTTCAGCCTCAAAACCACCCTTTCCCACTTGGCGCCGCGCCAGGCACGAAAATGGCCATATGTCTGGAGATTGGTCCCACGCCCAAAGAGCCAGCAGGGAAAACTATGCCTTGTTCTAAAGCTCTTTGGGAACCGCTTGCGTAGCCCCACACACCTGGGGGCTGCAGGCTTTCCTGCTGCCTTCAGCCTCAAAACCACCCTTTCCCACTTGGCGCCGCGCCAGGCACGAAAATGGCCATATGTCTGGAGATTGGTCCCACGCCCAAAGAGCCAGCAGGGAAAACTATGCCTTGTTCTAAAGCTCTTTGGGAACCGCTTGCGTAGCCCCACACACCTGGGGGCTGCAGGCTTTCCTGCTCTCTTCAGCCTCAAAACCACCCTTTCCCACTTGGCGCCGCGCCAGGCACAAAAATGGCCGTATGTCTGGAGATTGGTCCCACGCACAAAGAGCCAGCAGGGAATTTTATGCCTTGTTCTAAAGCTCTTTGGGAACCGCTTGCGTAGCCCCACAGACCTGGGGGCTGCAGGCTTTCCTGCTGCCTTCAGCCTCAAAACCACCCTTTCCCACTTGGCGCCGTGCCAGGCCCAGAAACAGCCATATGTCTGGAGACTGGTCCCACGCCCAAAGAGCCAGCAGGGAAAACTATGCCTTGTTCTAAAGCTCTTTAGGAACCGCTTGCGTCGCCCAACACACCGGGGGGCTGCAGGCTTTCCTGCTGCCTTCAGCCTCAAAACCACCCTTTCCCACTTGGCACCGCGCCAGGCACACAAATGGCCATATGTCTGGAAACTGGTCCCTCGCCCAAAGAGCCAGCAGGGAAAACTATGCCTTGTTCTAAAGCTCTTTGGGAACCTCTTGCGTAGCCCCACAGACCTGGGGGCTGCAGGCTTTCCTGCTGCCTTCAGCCTCAAAACCACCCTTTCCCACTTGGCGCCCCGCCAGGCCCAAAAATGGCCATATGTCTGGAGATTGGTTCCACGCCCAAAGAGCCAGCAGGGAAAATGATGCCTTATTCTAAAGCTCTTTGGGAACCGCTTGCGTGGCCCCACACACCTGGGGGCTGCAGGCTTTCCTGCTGCCTTCAGCCTCAAAACCACCCTTTCCCACTTGGCGCCGCGCCAGGCCCAAAAATGGCCATATGTCTGGAGATTGGTCCCACGCCCAAAGAGCCAGCAGGGAAAACTATGCCTTGTTCTAAAGCTCTTTGGGAACCGCTTGCGTGGCCCCACACGCCTGGGGGCTGCAGGCTTTCCTGCTGCCTTCAGCCTCAAAACCACCCTTTCCCGCTTGGCACCGCGCCAGGCACACAAATGGCCATATGTCTGGAGACTGGTCCCTCGCCCAAAGAGCCAGCAGGGAAAACTATGCCTTGTTCTAAAGCTCTTTGGGAACCGCTTGCGTAGCCCCACACACCTGGGGGCTGCAGGCTTTCCTGCTCTCTTCAGCCTCAAAACCACCCTTTCCCACTTGGCGCCGCGCCAGGCCCAAAAATGGCCATATGTCTGGAGATTGGTTCCACGCCCAAAGAGCCAGCAGGGAAAATGATGCCTTATTCTAAAGCTCTTCGGGAACCGCTTGCGTTGCCCCACACACCTGGGGGCTGCAGGCTTTCCTGCTGCCTTCAGCCTCAAAACCACCCTTTCCCACTTGGCGCCGCGCCAGGCCCAAAAATGGCCATATGTCTGGAGATTGGTCCCACGCCCAAAGAGCCAGCAG